>NW_027507758.1:586174970-586802970 GCF_037356315.1 Lithobates pipiens | reverse complement strand
AGGAAGGCCCATGGATGTGGTGTATCTGGATTTTGCAAAGGCAAACATTTACTGTACAAACTAAGGTCTGTCAGCATGGACCAACAGACGAGTACATGGATTGAAAACTGACTACAGGGTTGAGTTCAGATGGTAGTGATAAATGGGGAAGACTCGGAATGGTCCGGTGTGGAAAGTGGGGTCACCCATGGTTCTGTGCTTATTTAATTTATTCATAAACAACCTGGAGGATGGGTTTAACAGCTCAATCTCGGTTTTTGCAGACGATACTAAGCTAAGCAGAGCAATCATTTCTCTGCAGGATGTTGAAACCTTGCAAGAAGATCAGAACAAATTAATGGGGTGGACAACTACATGGCAAATGAGGGTTAATGTAGAAAAATGTATAATAATGCATATGGGTGGCAAAAATATGAATGCAATCTACTCACCAACTATGTAACTATGTACATTTCCTTGTGCTTTATCCTTTTAAAAAAAACGCAATCATAGAACCTTTCATTGTGCCTAAAGTGGCATTAAACCCAAAAAATCTATATATTGTAGCTTACCAATCCTTAACCACTTCAGCCTTGGAAGATTTTACCCCCTTCCTGACCAGAGCACTTTTTGTGATTTGGCTTTGCGTCGCTTTAACTGACAATTGTGCAGTCCTGCAACATTGTACCCAAACAAATTTGATGTCCTTTTTTTCCCAAAAATAGAGCTTTCTTTTGGCGGTATTTGATAATCTCTGCGATTTTTATTTGTTGTGCTATAAACAAAAAAGTGTGCCAATTTTGAAAAAAAAACCTATATTTTTTACTTTTTGCTGTAATAAATATACAATATACATTAAATATACATTAAACATAAATATACATAAACATTTTTTTCCCTCAGTTTAGGCCGATATGTATTCTTCTACATATTTTTGGTAAAAAAAAATGCAATAAGCATATATTGATTGGCTTGCGCAAAATTTATAGCGTCTACAAAATAGAGGATAGTTTTATGGCATTTTTATTTATTTTTTTATTAGTAATGGCGATCATGACTGCGAAATTATGGCAGACACTTCGGACATTTTTAACACTATTTTGAGACCATTGTCATTTATACAGTGATCAGTGCGATAAAAATGCATTGATTACTGTGTAAATGACACTGGCAGTGAAGGGGTTAACCACTAGGGCGGTGAAGGGGTTAAGTGTGTCCTAGGGAGTGATTCAAACTGTGGGGGGATAGGCTTGAACACACAGGACAGTGATCACTGCGCTTGATGGCAGAGAGCAGTAGACCACTGTCCTGTTACTAGACAGAACGGGGAATGCTTTGCACAAAAGCATCTCCCCGTTCTACCTCTCCGTGACACGATCACCGGGAGCTGCGGGCGCGATCACGGAGCACACGACGGGGGCACACATGCCAGCACGGCGGTAAATTCAAAGGGACGTACAGGTACGCCCAATTGCCCAGTCGTGCCATTCTGCCAACATAAATGTACAAGCGGCGGTCGGCAAGTGGTTAAAGGATAAGTTCACCTTTTGACAAAAAACAATAAATGCACATTTTTTCAAGCAAAAAAAATTTGCATTTATTATTATTTTGTTTCTGGAACCTCTAAAGCTTTGCAGACCTGCATACCTGTCAGACCTTTCAGTCTCCTGCAGACCTGTCAGTGTATCTATGTGCCTGTACAATGTACGGGCAAGCAGACACAATTTGACAGGAAGGCTCAATTAACTACCACAGCAGTCCACAGTGCTGGGGTAGTTCATTGAAAACTGCAAGCTGACAGCTACAGAGGATGTCGGGACTTGTATTTTTAAAAGTTTTGCACCACAGTGAGCAAGCCTTATGTGAAGAAGCCAAATTATAGTACATTCATGCCAAGATTACCAATTTATTTTAGTTAAAGTCCAGTGTCTCTTTTACAGACTTTGGATCGAAGTAACAGCTGCAGAAAAATTGGGCTTTGGGTGTTGGCGGTCCCTTCCAACCATAATCCTATAGAGGTAGTCTTGATGAAAGCAAAAATTGGCCTTGCTGTAGAAAATTGAAATTGAATGCCCCAGTGAAACAGTTGCGGAAAAATTGGCCTTTGGGTGTTGGTGGTGCCTTCACCCCATAACCTTCTAGAGGTACTCTTGATGAAGGCAAGAATTGGCCATGCTGTAAAAAATTTAAATTTAATGCACCTATCAAATAGGTGTGGAAAAATTAGTCCTTGGATGTTAATTGTGCCCATGAAACCTATACCACAAAATTATTTCAAGATAAAATTAACACTCAGAAAGCTAGGCAGCCTAGACAGTCTTGCAGAGATTCGAGATCCCAATAACATGTAATCAGTGACATCAGGGACTTAATAGCTGCTGCTAATCCAGTGGACAGACACACTCTTTTTATCTGTCACAAATCCTCTGGCAGCACTGAATGCCTGTTTGGAAAGAACACTGGATGCAGGGCAGCCCAACAGCTCAATTGCATGCTGGGCAAGTTCTGGCCAGTGGTCTATTCTAATGACCCAGAAACCCAGTGGATTGTCTACTGGAAAGCTCTCCAAGTCTGTTTTTGCCCCTAGATAATCTTCCACCATATGATGGGATCGACCAATGGGATCTTGAAGCTAACAGCCAAGTACAAAAAATCTTTTTGCATGCATCACTGAGACGGCCCCCTTCTCCGCCGCTCCTCCTTTGACCAACAGAAGCCTTAAAGCTATCTTTTCCATGAGACTGTAACCTACCAGAGTCTGGAAAGGGGTTACATAAACTCCTGTCTTATGCCGCGTACACACGATCGGAATTCTCGTCGGAAAAAGCTCTGATGGATTTCCCGACGGAATTCCGATGGAATTCGGCTCAAGCTGTCTTGCCTACACATGGTCACATCAAATTCCGATCATTTATAATGGGGTGACACGTATAACATGTACGACGTGACTAGAAAAAAGAAGTTCAATAGCCAGTAGCCAATAGCTTCTGTCTCGTAGTTGAATCTGAGCATGCGTGATTTTTGGCATGTCGGAATTGCATACATACGATCAGAATTACCGTTAGAAAGTTTTTCCGTCGGGAAAATTGAGAACATGCTATCAATTTATGGCTGGAGGAAATTCGGATAGCTAAATTCCGATGGAGCATACACACTGTCGCATTTTCTGATGAAAAGCTCTCATTGGTCTTTTTCTGGCCGAAATTCCGATCGTGTGTACGCGGCATTAGATGTCCTCAAGATATTTCTTCCTGTGCTCCCTCTGTGAGGGCAGGATGAGTTATGAGATTTTCCCCCATGTAATGGTGGTCAAGGAGGGCTTCCAACCAATAATGATCCTTCTCCTTGATGCCACAAATTCTCGGGTCCTACAAGTTTGCGGAGGCATGAAAAACAGGGTCCTTGAAGTCACTGAAGGTTACAGTATCTGTAACTGCCTCCTCCCAGCCACATACTACTCCCAAGGTTTCTTGGGACTAAAAAACATCTGTTAAGCCCCGTACACACGAGAGGACTTATGTCCGACAGACTTCCGAAGGAGTTCCGTCGGAGTTCTGCCGGAGTTCCGACGGAGTTCTGACGGACTTTTCGGCTGAGCGGACTTGGCCACACACAATCACACTAAACTCCGACGGATTCAAACGTGATGACGTACGACTGGATTCGAATAAGGAAGTTCATAGCCAGTAGCCAATAGCTGCCCTAGCGTCGGTTTTAGTCCGTCGGAATAGCATACACACGAGCGAATTTTTCGAAGGGACCGGGTCCGGCGGAGTTCCTTCGGAAAAATTTGAAGCATGTTCCATATTCTAAAGTCCTTCGGACTTTGGCGAGTCAAAAGTCCGTTGCAGCCCACACACGATCGAATAGTCTGACGGAATCAGTCCGTCAGACTTTGGATGTTGAAAAGTCCGCTCGTGTGTACGGGGCTTTAAGGTTTGACGTATGTCTTCCTCTACTTCTATGCCTCCAAAATTGCAAGAATCCCCTTCCTCCCTCTCCTTCTGTGCATTCTGTGGCATCGCAAGAATGGTGTCTGCATAAAGAAGGCCTTGAGAGGAAAGGAAGTCCCCCTCTTCCTTCCGCTGCTCTGCAACGAGTGCCCTGCCCATAATGACATGCAGAGTATGCTTCATCAGGAACACAAGAGGGATTGTGTCACTGATGCATGCATTGTCACAGCTCACCATCCTTGTTGCCTCCTAAAATGGTGACAGTACAGTGCAAGCATCCTTTATTAGCAACCATTGGTTTGGGGAAAAAAACCAGCTCTGGCCTGAGCCCGTCCTTATGCCATTTTCACATAGGTACTGATTAACGACACTCTGCTGCATGTCCAGTTGCCGCAGCATTGCCAAAGTTGAGTTCCACCTGGTGGGCATGTAACAAATCAGGTGGTTTATGGGGCTGAATTTAAGCCAACTGAACACTGGCTGTGTATGACCACCTGTCAGGTACTCACCAAAGCCGAAGTGCTGAGAGCGGCTTCCCTTGCAGCTGGGTGCACAGTACCCCTGAGGATGGAACAGTGGGTACAGGGCACAGAGAGGCACGGGTTGCCAGCAGGTGACTGGAATGCAGCAGGTCTACTGAAGGAAGAGATGCCCGTGCAGAAGATCTTGGAACTGGTAGAGGTAAACGCCTGCCAGGGGTTCCAACACCTGGAGTGAAGGCCGAGGGTCAAACACAGGTACAGTCCGTGAGACAAAGGATATTCCAGAGGCAGGCCGAGGGTCAAGCACAGGTATCAGTCCGTGAGATAAAGGATATTCCAGAGGCAGGCCGAGGGTCAAGCACAGGTATCAGTCCATGAGCCAGCAAGGCTAAGTGCAGAAAGTCCGTATAAACAAGCCAGGGGTCAGATCAGGAGAGAAGCAGAGTGGTCTTCAAACAAGCCGGGTCACAACAGGAAATGGTCAACAGGAACAGGAACAGGAAACAGGAACACAGGTGAGCTGAGGAGACAAACCAGCAGAGACACAGAGTACATTGATGTCTTTTATAGGACTGTCAGGCCAATCAGGTAAGGCCCATAGCCGTGTGCATAGGCTTGCACATGCGTGTATGACATTGTATCGTACGACGCATATGCATGCGTCGTTGTGCAGCTCTTCCCCGCAGGCGCACGGGGAAGTGCCGATGTTGACGTCTGGTGATTCTCTGACAGTGCCCCCCCCAAGGGGCAGCCTCCGGATGCCCAATCTGGCTGGTAGCTTGGGGTGTCTCCGGTAAAAATCCCGTATCAGGCGAGGAGCGTGGATGTTACTGGAGGGTTCCCAAGAACTGTCTTCAGGGGGATACCCTTTCCATTTTACCAGGTATTGGGTCTGTCTTCCCCTTTTTCGACAGTCCATTATGGCTTCAACCTCGAATTCTTCCTCACCTTCGACTTGGACGGGTGGAGGTGGTGCCACTTGTCTTCCGGTGAAGGAGCTTGGAATCACTGGTTTTAATAGGGATGCATGGAACACCGGGTGAATTTTGTAGGAACTAGGTAGCGCCAGTTCAAAAGCTACTGGGTTTACCACCCTTTTGATTCCAAAGGGGCCAATGAACTTGGGACCGAGCTTCCGTGATGGGTATGGCAATCTCAGGTTGGCAGAAGATAACCAAACCTTATCCCCGATCTTGAAACTTGGGCAACTTCTTCTTCCTCTATTGTAGTACCCCTCATAGTCTCTTTGAGCCTTCTTCATGGCCTCCTGAATCTGTAGGAAATTGTCCTGAATTGACTTTACCCGTTCTTGGACTGCAGGAGCGGAGACTTCAGGGACGGAATCTGGCAAGAAAGAAGGGTGGTAGCCATAGTTCACCCAAAATGGAGTTTGGTTGATGGCGGAATGTACAGAGTTATTATACGCAAATTCCGCGCAGGGCAGGAGAGAGGACCAATTGTCTTGAGAGCAGGAGCAGAAGCAACGAAGGTATTGTTCTAATGTCTGATTTGTTCTTTCTGTTTGCCCGTTGCTTTGCGGGTGGTATGCGGAGGATAGTGAGGTCTTGATTTCTAGTGCTTTGCAGAGGTCTTTCCAGAATTTGGAGGTGATTTGGATCCCCCTATCAGACACGATGTTGGAAGGGACGCCATGTAGCCTCACGACTTCCTTGATAAAGATACTTGCTGTAGCTGAAGCAGAAGGGGTGCCATACATAGGTAGAAAATGTGCCATCTTCGAGAGACGATCTACCACTACTAGGATTGTAGTGAACTGGTCAGAAGGTGGTAAGTCAACAATAAAATCCATAGAGATCTCTCTCCAAGGGCGTTCGGGAACAGGTAAGGACCTCAAAAGTCCCCAGGCCTTGGTGTTTGCCCCCTTGTTACGCTGGCAAGTGATACAGGATTGGACACAGTTCTTGCAGTCCCTTCTCCAACCCGGCCACCAGTACGAACGACTGATTAAATCGGCAGTCTTCTGGATCCCAAAATGTCCTGCCATCTTGTGGTCATGAAAGGTTTGCAAAATCTGAGGTCTTACTGAAGGAGGAATGAATACCTTGTTGTGTGCCCATAGCAAACCGTGTTTCCTTTCCAGGGAGGATGCTGTAGTTTTGGAGAGTTGGTTAGTGGCTTGTTTGATGGCAGTTTCTAGATTGGGCTGGATAATTTGGAGGAAGTTGTGTGGAGACAGAATAGTTGTGGGTTCAGGTGGTTCTTCGGCTTCTGGAAACATTCGGGAGAGTGCGTCTGCTTTCCCATTCTTGGAACCGGGACGGAAGGTGATATGGAAATTGAACCTGGAGAAAAAGAGAGCCCAGCGTGCTTGTCGGGGTCGGAGGCGTTTAGCAGCCCTGAGGTACTCCAGGTTCCTGTGATCTGTAAAGATCATGATGGGTTGGGACGCACCCTCCAGCAGGTACCTCCATTCTTCCAGTGCAAACTTTATAGCGAGAAGTTCTCGATCTCCGACATCGTAATTCCTCTCCGGAGGACTGAGTTTCCGAGAGGCGAAGGCAACTGGATGAAGGAGAGCCTTCGGCCCACTTCTTTGGGAGAGGATAGCACCTAATGCGAATTCAGAGGCGTCCACCTCCAACACATAGGGAAGGCTTGGATCTGGATGTAGGAGGATAGGAGCTGATATAAAGAGTCTCTTTAATTCATCGAAGGCTTCCTGTGCTTGTGGAGACCATTGAAATTTGACCTGCTGGCGGGTTAGTTGGGTGATGGGGGAAATAATCGTGGAGAAGCCCTGGATGAACCTGCGATAAAAATTGGCAAAGCCAACGAATCGCTGTACAGACCTTTTGTCTGAAGGTGCCGGCCATTCTTGAATAGCTTTGATCTTCTTTGGATCCATTGAGATTCCTCCTGTGGAGATGATAAATCCAAGGAACTGGATGGTGTCTCTCTCAAATTCACACTTTTCTCCCTTTAGGTAGAGCCCATGTTCTCTGAGGACAAGGAGGACCTTCCTGACGTGAGTACGGTGCAGTTCTAAGGAATTGGAAAAAATCTGAATATCGTCAAGATATACTATCACGAAGTTGTCTAGATACTCACGGAATATGTCGTTGACCAGATGCTGGAATGTGGCTGGGGCATTGCAGAGCCCGAAGGGCATCACTAGATATTCAAAATGCCCGAATCTAGACCTAAAAGCCGTCTTCCACTCATCCCCATCACGGATTCAGACTAAGTTATATGCTCCCCGAAGATCTAGTTTAGTAAATATCTTGGCAGTTCTTAGGCGTTGAAAAAGTTCAGGGATGAGTGGAAGCGGGTACCTGTTCTTAATGGTAATTTTATTAAGTTCCCTGTAGTCCACGCAAGGCCTGAGAGAACCGTCCTTTTTTTCGACAAAAAAGATGCCTGCACCAGCTGGAGAAGAGGATGGTCGGATGAATCCCTTTTCCAAGTTTTCATCTATGTAAGAGCGTAGGGCTTCTAGTTCAGTCTCTGATAATGGAAAGATCCGACCAAACGGAATTTCGGAAACCGGGTAGCAAGTCTATCGGGCAATCATAGGGCCGATGGGGTGGCAGAGTATCAGCCTTCTTCTTGTCAAAGATGTCCAAAAAGTTATGATAGGCTGAAGGGACATGTTGCAGGTTATCAGGAATGGTCTGTATGGTTAGGCAGGAGGTGGACTTGTGGGAGGTCGGCAGGTGACAGTGCTGTGAACAATAGGCAGATGAAAAGAGTACTTCTTTCTTGTTCCAGTTGATCTGTGGGTCGTGGGCTTGTAACCAAGGGAAACCCAGAATGATTGGGAACATAGGAGAGTGGATAAGTCAAAGCGAAGAAATTCGCAGTGACCAGAGTCTGTGGATGTCAAGATTGGTCCTGTTTCCTGGGTCACAGGACCGGAGCAGGGTAGGGAGCCATCGGCCAGATGAATCTGAAGGTGTTGTTTTTTAGAGCAGAGGGGAACGTGCAGGCTCCGAGCTAGGGTTATGTCCATAAAGCAACTGCAGGCCCCGGAGTCAATGATGGCTCCCAGCCGAACCTCCTCTTCCGCCACCTGTAATAAAACCGGGAAGACAAGGTGAGACCGGGTGGAAACCGCAATCTGGGAATTCACAGCAACACGAGGTTGGCACTTACTGGGTCTCACAGGGCAGCTGCGTAGGAAATGGCCCGCTTCACCACAATATAGACAAAGGTTGGCTTGACGCCGACAGAGTCTCTCGTCAGGGGTGAGTGGAGCCCGGACCAAGCCCAGCTGCATGGGTTCGCCATCAGTAGAGGAGGTGGGAGCTGGAACAGGTGCGGGTACCGGGGGTACCCGGGGTAGCATCCACGTGGGTCTAGGTGACTGGAGGCGTTCGGAGCGACGCTCCCGTAGACGTCGATCAAGTTTGGTAGCCAACTGGACCAGATCTTCTAGGGATGTAGGGGTGTCTACTCGGGCTAGTTCATCTTTTAAGGTCTCAGACAGGCCCAGACGGAACTGATACTTAAGGGCAGCCTCATTCCAGTTAGTGTCCCCAGACCATTTCCGAAATTCCACACTGTAATCCTCTACTGGTCTCTTTCCCTGGGTTAGGGAATGCAGGATGGCTTCAGCCGTAGCGGTGCGCTGGGGATCGTCATATAGTTGTGACATAGCTTCAAAAAAAGTCTCTACTGAATCAAGAAGGGGGCTCTTCTGTTCTAGGAGGTTATGGGCCCAGGACTGTGGCTCATCGGATAGCAGGGAAATGATGAAACCCACCTTTACCGACTCAGAATGGAAGGTCCTGGGCTGCAAAGCCAAATACAGGAGGCATGCGTTTTTAAATGACCTAAACTTCTTCCGGCTGCCCGAAAAAACGCTCAGGAGTAGGGACCCTGGGTTCCGGAAGGGTCATGAGTACCGCAGGTGTTGCATCGCCTTGGGCTTGCGAAGCAGAAGGGCTGCTGGCTGTGGACGATGAAGAATCTGGTAGACTGGGAGCGACTGCCAAGTGCTGAAGGCGACCCTCAATCTGGATGAAGCCATCTTGGAGTCGCTGTACGGCCTGGGTGAGGGCTGCAACCTGCTGGCAGAGAGCCTCCAAAGGTGAGCCAGCCCTGTCGGCTTCTGACATGGCTGGTTTGTACTGTCAGGTACTCACCAAAGCCGAAGTGCTGAGAGCGGCTTCCCTTGCAGCTGGGTGCACAGTACCCCTGAGGATGGAACAGTGGGTACAGGGCACAGAGAGGCACGGGTTGCCAGCAGGTGACTGGAATGCAGCAGGTCTACTGAAGGAAGAGATGCCCGTGCAGAAGATCTTGGAACTGGTAGAGGTAAACGCCTGCCAGGGGTTCCAACACCTGGAGTGAAGGCCGAGGGTCAAACACAGGTACAGTCCGTGAGACAAAGGATATTCCAGAGGCAGGCCGAGGGTCAAGCACAGGTATCTGTCCGTGAGATAAAGGATATTCCAGAGGCAGGCCGAGGGTCAAGCACAGGTATCAGTCCGTGAGATAAAGGATATTCCGGAGGCAGGCCGAGGGTCAAGTACAGGTATCAGTCCGTGAGCCAGCAAGGCTAAGTGCAGAAAGTCCGTATAAACAAGCCAGGGGTCAGATCAGGAGAGAAGCAGAGTGGTCTTCAAACAAGCCGGGTCACAACAGGAAGTGATCAACAGGAACAGGAAACAGGAACACAGGTGAGCTGAGGAGACAAACCAGCAGAGACACAGAGCACATTGATGTCTTTTATAGGACTGTCAGGCCAATCAGGTAAGGCCCATAGCCGTGTGCATAGGCTTGCACATGCGTGTACGACATTGTATCATACGTCGCATATGCATGCGTCGTTGTGCAGCTCTTCCCCGCAGGCGCACGGGGAAGTGCCGATGTTGACGTCTGGTGATTCTCTGACACCACCTGAAATGGCTACAGAATCTTCTGGCCTGCATCTTGCAAACCCGGCACCTATTTAAGAAATTCAGCACCACCAAATTGAGGACATGTGCCAGGCATGGCACATGTGTCCACTTTCCCTGTCAAAGGGCGGACAAAAGTTTACTGTTATTATCCTCCCGCACCATCATTCCTGGCTCCAGCTTCCATGGTGGGAATCACCTCTGGGCCTGACCCTGCAGAGCTGAAAGAATCTTTGCTCTGGTGTGGCTCCTGTTCCCTAGACAGACCAGCTAAAGCACTGCATGGCGTCTTTTTAGCCTGACTTTTTTTTTTATGTAGTAGCTGGAGCAGAGACATTTGCCTGCTAGATTCTACAGTTGGTGGTCTGCTGCGGCTAGATGTGTTGCACGGATCTGTGGCACCCTTTGCTATACCATCATCCCTGTCAGTGCAGACTTCTGAGTAGACATGTGCAGTTCAAATTAATATTCAGACAAATCTTTTGTTATTCCGAGATCTGGATATATCCAAAAACTGGAATTACAGTTTAAACTAAGTTCACAAGGGCTCTGAAAAGCAGAAAATTGTACCATACTTACTGTAATTTTCTTTTCCTGGTGCCTATCCATGGCAGCATACCTGTGACAAGCTCCACCTTGGTTCCTCCCTCAGGACTAGTGAATATTATAAAAGAAATGATTAGTACGGCCCCCGCATTCTCCATAATATAGAATACCGAGGGTGGGATTGTATGCTGCCATGGATAGGCACCAGGAAAAGAAAATTACGGTAAGTATGGTACAATTTTCTGTTTTCCTGGTGCCTCCATGGCAGCATACCTGTGACAAATAACTAGCTGAGACGGGTGGGATGCTTAGAAGTTTATTTTAAAGAAATTATTATTTAGAAGAAGCGAAGGCCGAAGTGACTGCTTGTCTGCCAAACTCCACCGAAGAGAAAGCTCCTGGGTCCACCCTGTAATGTTTCAGAAATGTATGTTGGGATGACAAAGTCGCTGCCCGACAAATAGTCTCGATCAACACATTCGCTCTTGCCGTCCAAGAAGCAGAAACTGTTCTGGTGGAGTGTGCCCTGACCACCGAAGGGGGTTCCAGTGCCTTCGTCCTGTACACCTTGTGGATGAGTTTAACGATCCATGAGGCAATCGTTCTTGCTGATGCCTCCTTTCCTTTGTTTTTACCCCAGGGAATTATAAACAGCCTGATGGAAGCCCGGAATGATGCTGTTGCCTGCAGATAGCATTTCAAAGTGGAGGCGATGTCTAGCTCATGAAGAGAACTGGAGTCCTGTTCTGAAAATGTTGGGAGTGCCCAAGGTTCCAACATGTTCAAGGATGATGCGACCTTGGGAATAAACCCTCGCACTGTTCTGAGTTCCACTCTGTCTGGGTAAAATATAATGTGATCGTGATCTGCTCCTAAAGCTTGGAGCTCCGAAACCCGTCTGCCAAAGGTTATAGCTATCAGGAAGACTAACTTCAAGGTTAGATTCCAGAGCGATGCCGAGTCCGAAGGGTCAAAGGGTGGATTGGCCAAGGACTCCAGGATGACGACAAGGTCCCAAGTGGGAAAAGATTGTTTGGTTGGTGGTCGGATCTTTCTGACAGCTTTGAAGAACTGGATTAATAATGGATCCTCTGCCCATCTTCTACTGGTTGCTGCTGAGATCGCTGATACCTGCACCTTTAGTGTACCTAATGCAAGACCTAGGTCCAGGCCTGTCTGCAAGAACTCGAGAATTTGAGAGGATGATGGGGAACCTGTATCACAGCTTCTGTCAAGCATGAAGGCCCTGAACTTGTTCCACACTTTATCATATATGTCATTTGTGGATGTTTTTCTTGCTTTGAGCAGGGTTGCGATCACTTTGTCGGAGCACCCTAGGGATTGGAACCTTTTCCTTTCAGCTGCCAGATGTGAAGGTCCAGCCTGCGGGGATCTGGATGGGTGTGACATCCCTGCGACAGGAGAAGAGGTATTATTGGAACCTTGACTGGAGGTCGGGTGCTCAGATCCATTGCTGTGGGGAACCAAGGCCTTCTTGGCCAATATGGTAGGACCGCTATCACCGTCGAGGTTTTCCTCACAAGTCTTGACAAGAATCTTGGAATGAGAGGCCGCGGAGGGAAGGCATAGGCCCGATTGCATGCCCAAGGGGCTGAGAGGGCATCTGTTGCCTCCGCCTGGGGGGGAGGAAGCCTCGAGATAAACCTTGGAAGCTTGGTGTTGAATGCTGTCGCAAAGAGGTCTAGCTCGAGGGGACCCCACTGGTTCACTATCCAGTTGAAGATTTCCGGGTGTAGGGACCACTCGTTGGTATCCGCAAACTTGCGGGAAAGGCTGTCTGCCCTCGAGTTGAGATGACCGGGCAGATAGACTGCCCTTAGGTCCTTCAAATTCCTTTCCGCCCAGAGGAATATGGGTTCCACCTCGTTCAGGAGGGACCTGCTACGCGCCCCCCCCCCTTGTCGGTGCACATAAGATACAGCGGCCCTGTTGTCCATCCTGAGGAGAACTGGTTTCCCCGAAATCTCGAACTCTAGGGCTAGTAGTGCAAGGTAGGCTGCTCTGAGCTCCAAGACATTTGACACCATGCCTGCTGCATGGAAGGACCATCTTCCTTGCACTGAGGTCTGGTTGGAGTGTGCTCCCCAACCAGCTGCACTGGGATCGGTAGTAATTATGATCCAGTCGACATGCCCTAGCGGGCGTGATTTCAGAAGTGTCTGTTTCTTCATCCACCAATGTAGACTCCTGAGCATTAGGGTCGTCAAGTGTATGGGTCGGGATAGATATCGTCTGTTCCACAGTCTTAGGAACTCCAGCTGGAAATGTCTCAAATGCCAGTGGGCCCAGGGGACCATAGGGATACATGACGACATCCGGCCTATCAGGCTCAAGTAGTTTGAGGCTGTCAGGTAGGATCTCGTACTCTCTCTCTTCATTTGCTGAATAATGGAAGTTGCCTTCTGCGGTGGGAGAGACACTGATCCGTTCCTTGTGTTGAACAGAGCGCCCAAATAGACCATCTCCTGGGTTGGAGAAAGGTGACTTTTCTCCTGGTTTATCTTCCATCCGAATTCCGTTAGTGTTGTCAAAAGGATGCTCCTGTGCTCCACTAACTGGGCGGGATCCTTCGCCAGGAGTAGAAGGCCGTCCAAGTAGTGATATACCCGAAGCCCCAATTCTCTCAGAAGGGCTATGATGGCAATCATGGTCTTTGTGAAGACTCTTGGTGACGTGCAGAGGCCAAATGGAAGGCTCTGAAATTGGAGATGTACCTGCCACACCGCGAATCTCAGATACTTCTGGAAAGGAGGGAGTATGGGTATATGCAGGTAAGCGTCCTGCAAGTCTATTGACAACATCCAGTCCCCTGGTTGGACTACACGAATAATCGTCTGTAGTGACTCCATCTTGAATTCTTCTAGAAAAATATAGCGATTTAGTCTTTTTAGATCTATCACGGGTCTCCACCCTCCGTTTCTCTTGGGGACTAGAAACAGGGTGGAGTAAAAACCCGAAAATCTCTCGGATAGAGGCACTGGGACTACTGCTTGCTGTTCCTGCAAGGAGAGAAGAAATTGCTTTAACGCTTCCGATTTTTGGCTTGACCTTGACACCCTTGTCGGGGAGAAAAAGTCCTTGGGTGGTTTGTCTAGGAAAGACCAGAAATGGGCGTGTTTGACTGTGGCAACTACCCAAGGATCCCTGCACTTTTGTTCCCAGATCTTTGAGAACTGTTTTAACCTGGCCCCTACAGGGATCACTTGGGCTGACCTGACGTCAAAAGGATTTCGTTGAATCCTGTGGGGTAGGCACTGGCCTCTCTCTCCGGGTCCTGAGAAACGTAGACTGTGTGCTTTTCCAATTGTGCCTGAAGCCTTTCCCTTGCCTGGACTGTCGGTAGTCCTTATTTTTGAAGTATTGGAACCTGGGTGCGAATGACCTGGAGCGTTTGGATCGCCTGTCTTGGGGAAGTAGGCCTGATTTTCCGCCAGTGACCCGAGAGATGGCCTTGTCCAGCTTTTCCCCAAACAAGGCTTTACCGTCAAAAGGTATCTTGCACCAGTTCTGCTTCAAGGCAATGTCCGCTGCCCACGGTTTCAGCCACAGGGCCCGTTTGGCCATTACTGAATGGAGCATAGCCCTTGCGGAGCAACGAATTGAGTCAATGGTGGCTTCTCCAATAAAGTCCACTGAGAGCTTCAGCTCATCTAAGGCCTTAATTATATCTTCCTTTGGGATGTCCTGTTGGATTGCCGACTCTATATTATCTGTCCAGACACGTAATGCGTTAGACACTGATGTCAGGGCTATCGCAGGTTTACAGGCGTTGCCTGCCATCTGATAAGCCTTCTTAAGGTTAAGGTCCATCCTTCTATCCAGAGGATCCTTGAAAGAAGTTGAATCTTCCAGGGGCAAAGTGACATTCTTTGCCAGCCTTACCACTGCGGCATCGACCACTGAAGAGCCCTCCAGCATTGCGGAATCCGCCTCAGAGAGAGGGTATAATTTTCCCAAGCGATTGGTGGAAAAATCTCTTTTCTGTCCTCCCCCACTCTTCCTCGATCACTTCCTTGATCTCTTCCATAAGAGGGAAAAAGGAGATCTGGCGCTTGAGAAAGGGGAAGTATGATTTCGACTTCTTAACCTACGTGTTAGACTCTTCCCAGCCGATCGCTTGTTTAACCGCCTGTACATAAGGCTGGACCATGGCAAAGGCAAAGCCAGAGGCATCTAGGTCATCAGATGATTCCTCTGAAATGGCCATCTCATCTTGATGCTTAGAGGAAGATGCAGGCGTCGGACGAAAAATTCCACTCATGGATGGCCCGGGAATGGAGGCCTCAGCCATCTGCTCCTGAGGAGGGGATGCTGGTTGTTGCGTCGGCACTGTAGCTACCAATTCCGCAAGGGAGTCTTTTACTGCCTTTTTAAGGAGATCCGCCACTTGCAGGCCCTCAGATTCTCTGTCCGCTGCATAGTCTCTAAGACAATTTCGACAAATCAGTTGGTCTGGAAGTGGGGTACCTCCACAGGCCTGACATCTAGTGGGTCTAGGTCTCGGGGAGCGTGAATGACGGCACTTCTTGGCCGAAGCTTTCCTGCCACTTCTGTAATCCCCACGCCTGGGCGACCTGTCTCTACTGTGACTAGAGTCATCGTCGCCTTCATATCGCCTTGAGGTCCTCTTAGACGTCTTCTGGCGTACAGGACTGAAATACAAAAAGTACCATCCTCAGTGCACTCTTTTTTTTTTTTTTTTTTTTAAGACTTACCTGGACGTAGGTCCTTACCTAGGGAGTAGAGTATGATCTTGAGCAGGCGGCGAAAGCCTCATGTTAGGCGGCTTAGCAGAGGCAACGGCTAGGAAAAGAGTCAGAGGAGAAGCGTCAACTGGTTGTGCCCTAACTTACAAGGAAAAAGGGAATTTACCTGCATAAATAATGACTTTCCCCCTTTTATTTATTTATTTTTATTTATTTATTTATTTATTTATTTATTTATTTATTTTTTATTTTTTATGAACCGCAAATGATCAATTAATTAATTAATTCAATTTATTAATTTACATTTATATAAATAAATTAATATATATATTATCCATTTATATTATTTAGTACAATATATATACATCAATTCATTTGCCTACCTTTAGAAGAATGGGTATAACTTCCCTGGAGCTCTAAAGTGCAGTTCTCCCCACAGCCACAGGCATCCCACTGAGGCTATTAGGGAGATAAATAGGAGGAGGAGGGGTGGGGGCACGCCTGTGCTCCACCCCTGATGCTCTGAGGGCAAAGTGGACACTCCGCCCTCAGCAAAAATGGCCGCTGTAGCCTCCGAATCCAACCCGCCGGCGCATGCGCAGAAGACGGCGGGGAACGCCAACAGTAAATAAAAACCCGGCGGCTGGCCGCGTGCGGCCCCTAGGGAGCCTGAAGGATGGCAGGGGTGAGGGGGGAAGGGAGGGGGGTCTCTAAGAGGTATGGGAAGCCAGGGGAATGAAACTAGAAAGTTGGGGAGGAGAGGAAAAGAGAGAGGGAAGAGGAAAGGAGAGGCAAGAGACAGATTGCAAGCCTAAAGATAAAGGGAAAAAGGAAAGATAAGGAGGACAGGAGAGAAGAGAGAGACAAAAGGAAAATAGAAATAGCTGCTACCTCTGCTGCCATGAGCTGAAGCCTGAATACCCAAACTGCAGATAAAGCTCTTACTTAAGAGACAAACTGCTTGTCCCAAAAGATCCTTCAGAAGGGACTTCCAACCTTATAAGCGCATTTAGCTTCCCAAGAGAAGGAACTGCGTCCGGGAGAGGCTTGAACCCAGACGGAAGCTGCCGAATGCAGAACGTAAGGACGCCGACCAGAATTCACTGCCATGAGGTATGAGGAAAAAAAGGAGAATGTGGGGGCCGTACTAACCTTTTCTTTTATAATATTCACTAGTCCTGAGGGAGGAGCCAAGGCGGAGCTTGTCACAGGTATGCTGCCATGGAGGCACCAGGAAAACAAAAATAGGTCAGAATTTTCGGAATTCAAAATGAAATTTGAATAGAATTTTACATCAATTTCCATTCGAATTTGAACTATAAAAATATTTCTGAACTCAAAGTGTATTATTAGAACACCTTATTAGTGCAACATTTCGAAATAATGCTGTTTTTGTTAAGCCAAACGTGATTTACTTTGCTGCATTTGAATCAAAAAAATATAACATTTTCAAACTGACCAATTTGAAATTTATTGTTTCTAATGTTTCAAAATGAAATAAATCTGTAAATTTGAAGAAAATTTGTAAAAAGATTAAATAAATTCCGAATATGAATCCCGAATTTGAATTGAACGAATCAACCAGATTTAACTAAACTAGATTTACAAATATAAACAAAAAAGAGCAAAACAAATGTTTTCGTCATGCACATGTCTATTTCTGAAAGGTCATGAGATATAGCGGGGGTAGACATGAAAGGTGAGAAGTAAGGAGGAGAAGTTTTGTGTCCCTTGTGTGTGGCTTTCAGGTGCTCTTGCCATTGGGCTGAATGGTGAGAGGTTAAATGCCTTGTCAAGCATGTGATATCCAAATGGCTGGTGTTTTTGCCATGCTTGATCTTCTTGCAGTACATATTGCAAATTGCAACAGTGTGTTCGGCTGCACATGTTCTAAAATGGCCCACACAGCTGAGCTGTGGGAAGTGGGCCAGGAGATTACATCTCCACAATCTGATGGAATAGAGTGACTGCTCTCTACTCTTCCATGATGGCTGCCTCTGAAGGAAATCCTGCCTTGTTGAGGTTGTTTCCCCCTCTGCTCTATCTGGCACCCAATTAACGTCAGTGACCTCATCTGCATCATACCCTCCATCCTCATCCTCACTGGGGACCACTTGGCAATAAACTGTTGTTTATCAGTATTCTCTCCTATCTGTAGACTCATGTTACTCCCTTCCTCTACCTCAGAACCAACATCTGAATCAAGTAATGTCTGTGCATCCCCAAGAAGAAGCAAGTGGCTGATGCTGTGTTCCAATAATTCAGCTGTCTTCTCCATGCATGATGCTGGAGCTATAGCAGGAGTAACTTTGGACAAGGAGGCAGAATAAGCAGCTCTGGCAGCTGCGGTGGACTGCACACTAGTGTCTGCTAGGGCCATATAGAATGAGGAGGATGAGGATGGCTTAACCACTACAATACAGGGCACTTTCACCCCCTTCCCTCCCAGCCCAATTTTCAGCTTTCATCGCTCTAGCGCTTTCAATAACAATTGCGCGGTCATGCTACACTGTACCCAAATGAAATGGTTATCATTTTGTTCGCATAAATAGAGCTTTATTTTGGTGTTATTTATTCACGACTCCGTTTTTTATTTTTTGCGATATAAGCGCAAAAAAAGCGGAAATTTGGAAAAAAAACAATATTTTCTTTTTTCTATTTGAAAAGAAATCCAATAAAATCAAATTTTGTCATAAATTTAAGCCAAAATGTATTCTGCTACATGTTTTTGGTAAAAAAAATTCCGTTAAGTGTATAATAATTGGTTTGTGTGATCAGGGAAATATGTACGCAAATGATCATGTACATATGTGTGCAAGTGATCACGTACATATGTGTGCAGATAATCATTGGGACATGTGATTTTAGTGGGACATATGTGGGGGACATGTTTTTATTATTGGGGACATGTGTTTTTATTATTTGGGGACATGTATGTTTTGGGGACATGTGTGTTTTGGGGACATATGTGGGGACTGTGTTTGTACTGTGTGGTGTGTTGTGTGTTGACACTAGACTGATGATCAGTGAGTAAAAAGCTGTAAAAAACAGCTCATACTCACTGATCATCAGCCGGCTGCAGCGTTCTGCTCTCCTCTCCTCAGCGATGACTTCCGTGTGAGGAGAGGAGAGCCGATTGCCTAGCAACCGGCTGTTTGTTTACATCACATGACGGCCGTGATTGGACACGGCCGTCATGTGATCAGGAGGGCCAATCACAGAGCCCTCCTGCCGATCTGAGATGTGCCGTGTCCGGGTGACACGAGCACATCGGGATCGCGCCGCTGCGCGGGCACGCGCGCGCGCGATCCCGCTACTTCTGAAGGACGTTCCTGAACGGCCTATCAGGAGTAGACGGCTCCCACCCGGCCGTATATATGCATTGGCCGGGTGGGAAGTGGTTAAAAAGCCAGTCTACCACCTCCTCTGCATGCTGTGGCTGGATAACACGGGCAACATCACTAACCAGGGTCAAATGTGCCCTGCCTGCCTATGGATCATGTCCACCTTTGTCTGTGGACACAGATGCTGCAGGGCCCTTCATAGTGGCATGGGAATGTCTGCCTCTCTTGTTGGCCTCCTAGACATGATGGGGAGGGGGGGGGGCTCATTGCCCAAATTTAATAGAAACTGATAAATGTGTGAATGTATGCACATTATTGAATGAAAAGTAGTGTTTGGTGAGCTTCAACTGAGGATTAAAAGAAATATAAATAAAAAGGGGGAAAACCAGCATTGCAGTCATAAAAACTGTGGCTGACAATTAAAAAAAAAAAGAGGCAGGAAGGTGACAAAAAAGATTTTAAACACACAGAAACCAAAAAAAATAAAGAAAACAAAAGGGTATATATCACTGTATACAGCACCGAATGTTATGTAATGCTGTGTTAAACACTACACTACCACACTACACTATACTGACACACTATATTCACACACTACAATATACTGACACACTATGCTAACACTACACTAACACTCTACACTAGGAGTCACAATAAGTGAACACACTAACTCGCTAGTAACAAACACCAATAATGGGATTTTAATCCTCCTCCTACACAGGGACTATATTATTTTTTTTTACTCCCAATGACCACCAGGCTTAAGGCCTTGTTTATTTTCATTGATTTCAGGACATTTTCTATCTCACTGACCATAATCCGACCCCACTAAAGTTTGAAGGACAGTAAACTGGCCCTTTGTCTTTAAAGTTTGGAGACCCCTAGTCTACATCTTTATTCTCAGTCCAAGCAGTACTGATATACAAAGGTAGCAAATAGAAGAGGATTATTGTTATTTACTAATAAATGTAAAAACTGACATGAGAGAAATATAAGGCTTCCATCCTTGCCATCACCGTCAGAAAATGCAAGCCAATGTAAAAAGTCCATGTTACCAGAGAGCAACGTGAAGACACAAGACAATACGTCACTCCCGGTTGTCACGGAGATCACAACACTGAGGGCATGCTCAGGTGGGTGATCACCACGATGACTGGAAGTGACGTTTGCGTGTCATGGTCAGCTGGGAATTACTGGGAAGAAACATTGCGACTGCTCGTATCACACAGATGGCTTCCTACACAGCGGAAGGTGACTACTCTGCATTTTATATATTTTGCTCTATTGCAGGGATATGCAATTAGCGCACCTCCAGCTGTTGCAAAACTACAAGTGCCATTCATGACTCTGCCTCTGGGTGTCATGCTTGTGGCTGTCAGAGTCTTGCTATGCCTCATGGGACTTGTAGTTCTGGAACAGCTGGAGGTCCGCTAATTGCATATCCCTGCTCTATTGTTTTTACAAACTAGTATGTATATTCTGTATGGGGGGGCACATTTGGCCGCAATAAAATTTTGAAAAGCAGGATTACGCTATGTGGCATTTTTACTTTCCTATATGATCTTGCTGCATTGGAGCCATCTACACCTTCACCCTGACAGAATTAGTGAATGATTTGCCTTTAAAGTGACAGCAAAGGATTATTATGAAATTTAATATTAACATCTGGTGAGTGTATACCCTAAGGAGAGTGTTTTATGGTGGGGTTCTAGGTATGTGGTGCCCAAGTGATAACAATTTGGATCACTGTATTGAGAGCTTCACCTGCTTAAAGAAGTCATTTCACCTTTTCTCTTATATGTGGAATCATATAAATGCTTGTCACGTGGATGGACTGACATGAGCGCTGCTATGGCATTTAAAGGCCATAATATGTGTTTTACTTTTTAAATGTTTTATGAGTTTTATTTGGATTCTTTTTATCGTAGCTGCGGACTCAATTAATATTAAGATATTTTATTTCACCACATTTAACATAGTAGCTAGATTTAGCTTAATGTAGTTAATATCATTCCTTTGAAGAGTTTTCTTTGGCACTGAGTGGTGTCAATGGGCCTTTACGCTGCATTTTTTTTTATAGGAAACAAAGATTAACGTAAACAAAACATAGAGAATCCTAATCGTATAGCCCCTTTTCACTCGCCTAAATCTGTAGTCACATGACATTCTGGGTCCGAAATCTTCTCTCTTCTTCACTGCAGAGACAGATTGTCCACCGTCTGGATGGTGTTGGCTGTCCAGAGGTGGGTCCACACAGGCGCTGAGGATTCCATGTTCTGTAAATCTTGGTGCCTATGCAGTTCTTGACTGCGTTCAGAAGATCATCTTCTGTTGCACCCACAACCTTGTGTCTTGCTACAAAGTTAAAATATTGCAGGGGTTGAGGGGACTGAGGATATGCTTCCTTTTGCCTGCAGCAGACTAAGCATCAGCCTAGAAAAAGTCACTAAACTTGAGCTCATGAAAACTTAAAAAAAAAATTGTATAATGTCACTCATCAGGATTTTATTCATGAAGACATTTAAAGCTGTGTGTTAGTGTCTCTGTGTTTTGTATGAAAATCTTATTCACCCAAGGTTAAATAAGATTGTATAGCTTTGTGTCAGTTGGCTGCCTAGGATTGCATCTACACATAAAAAATGTCATATGTACATTCCTAAATAAGAGGCCGTCTTAAATTCTATAGATACGTGTCTAATTGTGTCATTAAATAGTAACTTAAACTAGAGTATTATACTTAATTTTTATTTAAACAAAATGAGAACAATATGGCACAAAACCTTTAAAATCATCCAATGGATTACCTCTTATCATCCCTGTAAATATCCAATGACCAGCATATGGCAAATTACTGCCAGAATTTCAGCACACACTTTGCACACAGTTAGCAAGTGATAATAAATAGGCAATGAATTAAGAGCACAATGCACACTTTACATATAGCCATCCTCTTCTTTCTTCATGAAGGTATATATATATATTTTATTGGAACCGATAAATGTACCATAGAGATTAATCAACATTCGATCAACAGACACCTTTAATTATTCTAGTCATGGGGATCTTTTACAACCACTGTGAGTTATCTCCCTGTTAAGGAGAATAAAATATTAATCCCCAAACACAGAACAACATTTACCCTTGCTGGACAGAATTCCATAGTACAATTGCGATAAACACCATTTAAAATTGGTCTAACGACAGTCAGTTGTGATGAATGAATAGATTTGCAAATTGTGTGAATCAGTGAATTTTTAAGAAATAACATGAAAATATTTAAGCAGATTTTTCTAAAACTTTATAAAATTCTACAATTGAGCAGAGGAGGAGACACAGACTGATGCTGCGTACACACGATCGGTTTTTCCATCGGAATAAACTCTGACGTTTTTTCCGACGGAGTTCAGACTCGAATTCCGTTCAAGGGTCTTGCCTACACATGATCACACCAATTTCCAACTGTCAAGAACACGGTTACGTACACCACATATGATGGGACTAGAAAAGGCAAGTTCAATAGCCAGTGCGCCACCCTTTGGGCTCCTTCTGCTAATCTTGTGCTTATCTCGTGTTAGTAGAAGTTTGGTGAGAGAGGATTTGTGCTTTTCAGCCTCGTGTTTTTCAGATCATTGCTGCTCTTCAGTTTGTGCTTGTGGGTTTGTATCTGTTCTCTAGTGCATGTAGTCAGTTCACATTTGTTTGTCAGTGCGTGCTATTTATAGTAGTACATTATTTTATTTTCATTGCGTTCTGGTCCACTAATTTCTGATTTTCAGCTCTTTCTGACCAGCCGACCGTTTTGAAGCCATGTTGCGGATACGTGCTCGTGCTGTGCGGGGCTTGGTGTTGGGGTTCTTACTTTGACACAAGCCCAGTCCATGAACAGGGTGGGGAGGAGTTCATGGATGAAGAATAGGTTACTCCAGCATGACCAATTCTCTCACATGCCTTTGCTTCGTGAGATCCGTGAGAATAATCCTGATCATTTCAGGAATTATCTCCAGATGACGGAGCCCATTTTTCACCATCTGTTGGCTTTGCTCACCCCTTATATCAGCAGGTAGAATACCTGCATACAGCAAGCCATCACTCCGGAGCAGAGGCTCGTTGCCACGTTGCGGTACTTGGCGACTGGGAGAAGCCTGCAGGACCTCAAGTTCTCAACAGGCATCTCCTCCCAGGCTCTGGGGATCGTTATTCCAGAGACCTGCTCTGCTATCATTCAAGTCCTGCAGAGGGACTATATTAGGGTAAGTTGTATCCTTTAAAATCACATTATATGTATTTAATGTTTGATAATTTATTGTGTTCCTTTTATCATTCCCTAATTACTATGATTGGAATATGCTGTGAATGTCCCCTTTATCCTCGTGCATGCTGGAAGCTTTTAAAGTTCCTTTTTTGTCCTATCCTGGGCCCATATACACCTAGTCTAATCACTTAACAATGTATTTAGTCAGCTCCATTGTAGTCATTTACCCTAAACACCCTCTAAAATGTGTACAAATGTTATTTGTGTCCTTAAATTCAGGCGAAGTGGCAGAGGCTTTTTTTGGGGGCCCAAAATCATTTGGAATCCTCTATCCCAACCGCTAAGTCAGCTGATACCCATCCTTTATCTGCTGACTTTGTCATACCCATACACACTATACTGACCTCTTTTGTGTTAATATTAATGTATGAGTTCACCAAAGCATGAAATGCAAGGGCCTGCCTGAATATTTTCAAATGGCACTGTTTAAATCCCCACGGCAGACATCCCCTATCTGAAGTCCTTAATTGGTGGCCTGAGGAGCACTTATAATAGGGAGCACAAGAAGTTCCAGGATTCCCTGAGATCAGGTGCTGCAGCAGATGTACCCAGGCTGTGGTACTATGACAGACTGCATTTTCTGGCAGGCCAGACTGAACCCAGGCCAGCACTCTCCAGTCTTCCTTCAAGGCTTCCCCCCCCCCCCCCCCCAGCTGAGGCTTCAGATGCCCAACCTAGGCCTTCTAGGCAGCAACATGTGGAGGAGCCCAGCTTGAGTCAGGTATAGCATTCTTCAAAATATTTCTGTTTGTCAAATTAATGATGTGAAATATATGTTAGTTTTGATCACTAATTTCTGATTTCACAAAGCATTTTACATATGAATAGAGAGTAGTGGCCACAAATGATTGTGTCAAGAATGAAAAATGCTGGGTCAGAATAAAAGTCTTATCTATTTATTAACATTCAATTTGCAACAGTCATGAGCTGAAAATTGTGTGTGACTGATGATCAAAAACCCTAAAACCATGTAGCATTTTCATACACAGGAAAGCCTCAGCCAGGACGAGGAAAGTGGCAGCCAGGAGGTGGCCAGGCCCAGTAGCCTGCCAGAATCGCAGGTCCCTCCCCTCTGACTTCCACAAAAAAGTGTTTTTGACTGTAAAATAATTGATGCGTGCCCTGGGGTACAAAGGCTTTGCAAATTTCACCAGTTTCTCCAGCGTTGCCTTCCTCTTTATTTTGTTATGACCCAGAATAAATGGCTATTTTTATTTCTGAAATACTTGCCTATGTGTTTTTCTTCAAAAAGGACAGTTTGTTTGTGAGTAGGCAGGTACAGTTCAAAAATACAAGCTCAAATTAACAAGGGACACCAACACCAAGGAACCTCCTTGAGATTTACAAATACAGGGTAATAATGGTGTTGTGGAAACGTGACATACAAAAAAAAGTGGAGATCACTATAAAATAGTTTGCCCAAAAAAAACAAAGCAACAGGAGATCCTGATTAAAATAAAAATAACAAAAAAATAATTATTCTAAACATTATTATGGAGATCTGGCTGTTTAAAAAAAAAATATTATTCATGAGATCATGAGAAATAATGAAGAACTTTGTGTGAATATGAGCAGCAAAACAATTTCATTCTTCTAGCATTATAAAGAAGAAGAGAATGCGCTGCATTGAAAGATTTAAAAATTATCTGTGTGATGAATGTGCAATCTCCATTACGAATGCTAGTTTTACAAGACCAAGCGGTTCCGTCTCGTACTTAATTCTGAGCATGCGTGTTTTTTTGCATGTTGGAATTGCATACACACAATCTGAATTTCCGATAGAAACTTTTTCCATCGGAAAAATTGAGAACATGCTCTCAATCTTTTGCTGGCGGAAATTTGACCAGTAAAATTCCGATGGAGCATACATGGTCGCATTTTCCGATGAAAAGCTCTCATCAGTCTTTTTCTGGTCGAAATTCTGACCGTGTGTACACGGCATGATAGAATTATGGATAGTGATGAGCTTGGCATGCCTGTTTGAACAGGGATAGAGAAACATCAGTTTGGATTCTTAATCCGAACCTTATTGAAGTCAATTGAAGAAGAATGTTAATAAACACTAATGGGCATTTTCTAGGCAAATAGGCAAGGTAATGTAAAACAAATGGTAATTTTATTATCGCTTGGCAAAGAACAACAATTTTTATAATATTTAAAATGAAGCACTAAAAATGTAAAACTCTATTAAATAACATTGCTGGGGGATGCTCTGACCCTATGTAAGTGGCAAATCTGTACAATGTATACAACCCATTACAGTAACGCTGACATTTACAAAGAATCAAGTGTGTTTAAATTGCCAGCAAAATGATAGTTCCTGACCACATTGTTCTGTTTGTAAACAAAGCGGCTATGGATTCCCTTCATCTATACCAGACCCTTTTCCTAGATGGGGGTCTTGCTAAATGTTAATGAGGAACCTCCTCAAACAAAACAGTGTGAAGAGTCTCCCATAATTCATATCGGGCCTTTAAGGACTGTAAAAATTTGTCAGTCACCACTTTAACAACCATTGACATTGTTCATTCACGCACTAATGCCCTAAACTTCCAAAGAGTGACTATTTAGTAGGGATGAGATTTCTGTTCGGGTCGAACATGAGTTCGACTCGAACATTGCCTGTTTGCCCGTTTGTTGAAAACCGAATATTATGGGCCGTTCGCACCAAATTTGAGGGGCTTGTAATGGCCCATAATGTACTGCAGGAGTGCAGTGCATTGCTGTATGATGATTGGCCCGAACATGCACCATGGCCAATCACAGCGCCCTCAGCTAAGAGAGTCATAATTGGCCAAAGGCAGGGTGCCTTTCGCCAATCATGGCACAGGGGGACTAAGTCCATGCCCACACTTTATATGGCTGACTGCACGTCAGCCTCGTGTAGTGTGTCATTGCCGGTGTGGACGGAGAGAGAGTGTCAATTAGATTGACCAGGCAGGCAGATATTCAGTTAGCTGCAGTGTACAGTATTTCATATATATATATATATATATCCACTGCATACAGTTTAGCTGGATCTCATATATATCTGGTGTACTCACTGTTTCTACTATACTGGCAGGCAGATGATTCAGTTAGCTACAGAGTATTTCATATATATATATGTATATATATCCACTGCATACAGTTTAGCTAGATCTCATATATACAGTGGTGTGAAAAAGTGTTTGCCCCCTTCCTCATTTCCTGTTCCTTTGCATGTTTGTCACACTTAAAGCGGAGGGCCGGTTATAAAAAAAAAAAAAAAAAAAGTCAGCAGCTGCAAACACTGCAGCTGCTGACTTAATAAACACACTCACCTGTCCAGGGCGCCCGCGATGTCGGCCGCCCGAGGCCGACCCGTCCCTCGGCTCTCGGGTCCCGGCGCCGCCATCCCTTGTAAGGGAAACAGGCAGCGGAGCCTTATGGCTTCACTGCCCGTTTCCTACTGCGCATGCGCGAGTCCCGCAGCTACTGCGCATGCGCGAGTCCCGCAGCGCTTTCTGAATGGGACGCGCTGTGTTCTGGAACACACAGTTCCCAGAACACAGCGCGACTCATTACCCAGAAGACGCCGCGACGAAGAGAGAAGACAGAAGATCTTCGCGGAGGAGGAAGAGGAAGATTAGGAGAAAGTGCCTAGCAACAGGCATTTCTGGTAAGTAAAAAAAAAAAATTTTTTTCATTTTTTTTATTTTTTTGATTTTTTGTAATTTTTAACATTTTTTTGTTTTTCAGGGTGGCCCTCCCCTTTAAGTGTTTCGGAACATCAAACCAATTTAAACAATAGTCAAGGACAACACAAGTAAACACAAAATGCAATTTGTAAATGAAGGTGTTTATTATTAAAGGTGAAAAAAAATCCAAACCATCATGGCCCTGTGTGAAAAAGTGATTGCCCCCTAAACCTAATAACTGGTTGGGCCACCCTTAGCAGCAACAACTGCAACCAAGCGTTTGCGATAACGTGCAATGAGGCTTTTGCAGCGTCCTGGAGGAATTTTGGCCCACTCATCTTTGCAGAATTGTCCTAATTCAGTTACATTAGAGGGTTTTCGAGCATGAACGGCCTTTTTAAGGTCATACCACAACATCTCAATAGGATTCAGGTCAGGACTTTGGCTAGGCCACTCCAAAGTCTTCATTTTGTTTTTCTTCAGCCATTCGGTGGTGGACTTGCTGGTGTGTTTAGGATCATTGTCCTGCTGCAGAACCCAAGTTCGTTTCAGCTTGAGTACACGAACAGATGGTCGGACATTCTCCTTCAGGATCTCTTGGTAGACAGCAGAATTCATAGTTCCTTTTATCACGGCAAGTCTTCCAGGTCCTGAAGCAGCAAAACAGCCCCAGACCATCACACTACCACCACCATATTTTACTGTTGGTATAATGTTCTTTTTATGAAATGCAGTGTTCCTTCTACGCCAGATATACTTGGACACACACCTTCCAAAGAGTTCCACTTTTGTCTCATCGGTCCACAGAATGTTGTCCCAAAAGTCTTGGGGATCATCAAGATGTGTTGTGGAGAAATTGAGACGAGCTTTGATGTTCTTTTTGCTCAGCAGTGGTTTTCTCCTTGGAACTCTGCCATGCAGGCCATTTTTGCCCAGTCTTTTCCTGATGGTGGAGGCATGAACGCTGACCTTAACTGAGGCAAATGAGGCCTGCAGTTCCTTGGACGTTGTTGTGGGGTCTTTTGTGACCTCTTGGATGAGTCGTCGCTGCGCTCTTGGGGTAATTTTGGGCGGCCGGCCACTCCTGGGAAGGTTCACCACTGTTCCATGTCTTCGCCATTTGTGGATAATGGCTCTCACTGTGGTTCGCTGGATTCCCAAAGCTTTGGAAATGGCTTTATAACCCTTTCCAGACTGATAGATCTCAATTACTTTCTTTCTCAATTGTTCCTGAATTTCTTTGGGTCTCGGCATGATGTGTAGCTTTTAAGGATCTTCTGGTGGACCTTAGTGTGTCAAGCAGCTCCTATTTAAGTGATGCCTTGATTGTGAACAGGTGTGGCAATAATCAGGCCTGGGTGTGGCTAGAGAAATTGAACTCAGGTGTGGACAACCACAGTTATAGTATGTTTTAACAAGGGGGGCAATCACTTTTTCACACAGGGCCATGATGGTTTGGATTTTTTTTCACCTTTAATAATAAACACCTTCATTTACAAATTGCATTTTGTGTTTACTTGTGTTGTCCTTGACTATTGTTATATATATATATATATGTAGCGGGGTCTCTTTAAGGACTATAGAACCCCGCTGGTTCCCAGGATGTTTGGAGTTATGCCCCAGAGACTCATGGGGGAGGGCATATAAGGAGGGGGAGAGGCCTAGTTCGCTCTCTTTGGACACCCCCCCCCCCTCTCCTAGCAAGAGGAGGTCTGTGCTGAACTGCTGGAGGCACAAGGCCTGAAGCCTGGGCCTTGTGCTCTTTTCCAAAGAGCCCTCTGCCAGCCTAGCTGCACCTGAGAGACATTTTCTCATCCTTGCTGCAGTACCACAGAAGGATTGAAGACTCGGAGGTCGGTGGATTCCTGTTCCTAGACGAATCGGCGGAGGAAACGGACTTGGATTTGTCCGGGTGGTGAGAGCTGTTTAAAGACAGATACTTTATCTTTATTATTCGTTTGGATTACAAAGTTGTTCTTCAAGTGCACCACCGAAAGATTGCTAGCGAATATTGTTTCACTGGACTTCCATTTAGATCAGTCAGGCCTGACTGCATAGGTAGATAGTGCTGGGTGTTAGTTTACCCATGCGGGGAAGTAGCTGAAAAAGGGCAGCGCTAGAGTTGCATAGCAATACTTTATTATGCTTATTACTCTGTTTATCTTTATTACTGGTTACTGCAGGGACCTGCTTATGTGTTGCAAAACAAATGTTCGATTCATGTTATTCCTTTTATAAAACAACAAGTAAAGTCAGTTATATACTTTCAAAGATTGTCTATGAGCTTGAGTTATCCACCCACGCACACACATATTTAGAGTATAAGCGATTCAATGTGTATTGCTAGATACTTAAGCCGCGTACACACGGGCGGACTGTCTGGCCAACTTAGTCCGTCGAAACACATTTCAGCGGACAGTCCGCTCGTGTGTGGGCTTCAGCGGACTTTTTCAGCGTGCAGTCTGGCGGACTAAGTATTTCGGAATTTCCGTAATATTGTCCGTCATACTTTGGTTTCAGCGGACAATCCGCTCGTGAGTAGGCTAGTTTGACGGACTAAGTATGGCGCATGCTCAGAAAGGATTTACACGGCGAAAGGTTGCATTGCTGTGTATTGGACTTCCTATTTCTAGTCCCGTCGTACGTGCTGTACACGTCATCGCGCAAGCTTTCGACGGACTGTTTGTGCATCCGTGTGTGGTCAAGTCCATTCATTCGAAAGTAGGACGGACTGTCCGTCGGATTGTCTGACGGACTAAGTTGGCCATACAGTCCGCCCGTGTGTACGCGGCTTAACTGTGCCAGAGTGGGTAGGGCAGATTGCCGGGGGGGTTGGCGGAGCTGTGCTCAGGGCCCAAACCAATTTGCGGCCCTCTTAAGTGAGGGTATCGCTATACGTGGGGGCTCGTAAATCCGGGATTTCTGAGACAGCGGTGAACACGCCAGAGGTACCGGCATGGACCCACAGGGAGTCAGAGCATGGTGTGAAGCGGCTAAGGTCGACCCAAGGAAAAATGAACAATTGTGTATCTATCACAGGGTGGTGTCTGTGGATACACTGATAGAAAAAATGCCGCGTCCTAATTATCACTTTGTGAATATAAATATTGACAGGGAAAAGGGGAAATAAGGGAAAAAAAAAAAAAAAAAAGAAATGAAAGAACCTTCACACAAAAAGACCTCAAAAAAAATGTGGGTTCAGTTGGACTTTTTAGGCATAAAGAAAGTTGTAAACACAACCGGTATGAAAAATAATTATTTCTATTTATTTAAAATAAAAAAGACAATTTAAAAAGAACAGGAAAAAGTTCAATTTCCCTTTTACACAAAAAAAGGGAAAAAGTTTCCTCCTTAAAATTGCACAATTAAGACCTAATTGACATCCTATCAAACATAATAACAACCTTTTCAAATTTCCAAAAGGGAAAGAAAAAAACAAAGTATATATCTATACAAATGGGGGATCAAGGATATCAATCATACAGTCAACGGTTACATATATTTTTGGTGCTCTACATGTTTCGTGTCTACAATGACACTTCTTCAGGAGCTGATAATAATGTTCTGAATTCTAAGGAGAGAATATAAATGAGTAAAAGAAAAACAGATATATGTATAAAATACTAGAAAGAAAAAACATACATCTATAAACATTCGTATAAATAACATACATATATCCAACAAATTTCGTTAGGTCACCCATCAAGATACTAAGGTGTAAAAAAAAAAAAAAAAAAAAAAAAAAAAAAGGGGGGGGAAGAGAGGGGGATTTTTCCTGAGACCACAATGTGGGGGCGGGTATAACATTCCTATTTAATGCCATATAGTATCAGCCACTCGATACTTACATTCCTTCGTAAAAGGGTGTCCTAAATAGGGAGATCACCGTTTCCAAAGGAGGAAATTGGTACGATTGATTACACAAAACTTTTCTCCACAGAGGGAAACAAGAAAGGGAAGAGAAAAGAGGGGGAGAGGAAGAAAAAAGAAAAACAATTGTTGAGCAAGTATATAAACAAAAGTTAAATAAAGAAATATATTTTTTGAACTTAGTGAAATCGCTATAAAGGTGTATTCACCTCATAAAGATTAGATCTTCAGTGTGTTTAGTAAAAATTCTTGAGGCGTAAGTGAACACAGATAAATCCGTGATGGATACTCTTTGGTATCTCCTGAGCTGTATAATTAGAAGATAAAAAAAAAAAAAGAACCATAAAAAAGTGGGGATTTTTAGAATATATAGATAATATCCAAGAACATAAAGAAATATATCCATAAGGATAAGAAAAAATATATATATATGAACTCACTATATAAGTGAAACATCAATTATTTAAACAGCAAAGAGAGAAAGAGGGCCAGCAAGGAGGAATTGTGCAGTGTATGCTAAAGCTAAGCTATTAATAGTGCCTACACCATAATAGATTTAGAGGAGATGAAAAAAATATATCAAATAAAAGCATATATAAAGTTGTGTAAACCAATTACCTCAAGTTGCAAAAAACGGATCAAATTCCCACTGGGTAAAGGAGGAAAGTAAAGGGGGAATCAAAGAGGCAGACTAATCGGCCCATTCACCCCTCTCATATTGTTTTTTGTGTGTAGAAGATGGCCGCCATTCATGGACACCAGCCACGTGTGTCCTTTTATATATATCCGTCCCGGTAGTGACGCCAATCCGCAATCGACGGAAGTGACGTTCATCTACCCGACCAACGTCTCCTACGATGCGTTCGGTTGATACCGACGTTACACACGAACGTGCAACGTCCTCGCATAGAGCACGTGTGTACGTTAGTGAGGCCAAAGGAAACACCTACGTCTGGCCAATATAACGTACAGACGTGCACCAGATAGGGGAGGAGAACCTTAAGGTCGACCCAAGTCAGTCAGTGGTCATTAGCCTCCCAGGGGAGAAATGGTCGACTGAGACCGTAGAGGAGTTAATGAAGTCAGTGTCCTCAGACCATGAACCATGGGTGATGGAGATAAAATCAGACCCAGACATCTCATATCAGTATGCGCTAGTGGAATACTGGGATGGGATGCCGGAGGCTTGCAAGCGCAACTGTGTACGGACACAAGACAACAGATCCTATAGGTTGGCGCACGCAACAAAGGAGGAGCCATCGCCAACGGGATCACCGCAGGCTGCGGCCCGTACCTCACCCGAGAGTCTCAGATCAGCACCGGCCACCCTTAGCGCAGAACTGTGTGCTGTCCTGGGGGAGATTGTGGCCCAGTGCAAGAAGGATCCCACAGATTACCCGATGTCAGGGTACAGAAAACTCCGGATGTTTTCAGGGAGGAAACCTGTACCTTCAGAAGAAGAGGGATTTGAAGAGTGGCTAGATAGCGCAACTCAGGCACTAGAGGAATGGGAAGTTCCAGAGCGCAGAAAGAAGCAGAGGATTGTGGAAAGTCTAAAGGGGCCTGCTCTAGAGGCCGTACGCAACCTGAAGATGAGCAGGACAGACTGTAATGCGCAGGAGTACCTAGATGTATTACAGAATGTGTTTGGTGGGACAGAGAAAATCTCTGAGCTTGCTTATCAGTTAGAGCATTGCTACCAGAAGAAAGGTGAAAAACTATCAGACTACATGGGACGTTTAGATAAAATCCTGCATAGGATGATCCTAAGGAAGGGGAGCAGCCCAGGGAAAGTAGATGAGGCCCGTGCTCAACAGGTACTGAGGGGAGCTCAACCCATGGATCCTATTGCATGGACACTGCGTGCCCGACAGGATGGGAAGAATCTGGAGTACACTGACCTCATCCGAATGATCAGAGAGGAAGAGGCCCTACTGGAAGAGAAAAGGGAAGAACATCTCATCGAGCCCGTCAAACAACCGGTAGCAATAGTTACACCGGCCATGACTCCTGCTAGAGATAAGGAGGTGGACACTTTGAAGTTACAGATGTCCCAGGTGATGGAGATGTTGACTGCTATGATGGCGAAAGGTCAAGGGGGAGCCGAGAAACCAAGTCCTAGGAAGGAGTTGTTTCCAGATACACCAACACCAAGCCCCACTCGAGACCGAGAAGAGATGCTATGCTACAACTGCGGGGGCAGTGGCCACTTCGCCAGTAGATGTTCCAGTCAGAAGAAGAAGAAGATAGATAACCGCCAGCCGGCGGGAAACTCCAGAGGGCCCCGGTGAGGGAGTCAACCGGGTGCCCATGCCTTTCAGTGAACTCCAAACTGAATAGAAGGAAGAGGAAGAGAGAAAACCAGACCCCTCAGAAGGAATGTCTACAAATAAGAAACAATAACATCCCTCAGCGGGTTTGTACTCCCATTACTGTGGGGAGGGTCAATGCATACCAGGCTCGAAAAAGAATAAAGTAAAAAACCAACTGGATGAAGATGGGTCCCCAGAAGAGGGTGGCCTCAACCCGGCCCTACCCAGAAGAATTGGTCGGCCCGTCCCCCACTGTCTCCATCCAGGTGGAAGGAGTCTACACGAAGGCCCTCCTGGACACTGGAGCTCAAGTGACTTTGTTGTACAGAGACTTCTATGATAGGCACTTGAGCCATTTGCCTATACAGAAGATAGAAGAGCTGGAGATATGGGGCCTGGGAGCTCAGAGTTTCCCCTACGATGGTTACCTGCCCATAAAGCTGACCTTCGATCCATCTGTGGCGGGGAAAGCAGAGGTGTTTGACACCCTGGCAGTTGTGTGTCCTAGACCGCCCGGGGCCAGCAAGGTGTCCCTCATCATATGGACCAATACGGATCTGGTGTGAAGACTTCTGACCCCTCTAGTGAAGACGAGAAACCATCAAGATCCCAATATCCATCCCATGCTGAAGACAGCCTACCAACGGTTGGTCCTAGAGCAGAAGGCCCCAGGAGAGGGGATAGGGAAGGTGTGGAGACTTGGGAGAGAAGGAGTGGTGCTGCAGCCCGGAGAGGTAGCCTGCCTCAGGGCCACGATGAAGCTTACCTGGGAGCAGCCTGGCCCCTTTGTCATGCTGGAATCCGATCCAAGGGAGGATCACTCAGGCCTGGAAGTGATGCCGGAAGTGATTCCAATCAAGGCCCTGAAGAAGGCTCGAGGAAGAGTCCCAGTGAGTGTGAGAAACCCAACAGAGAGACCCATAGAGATCCCTGCCAGGATGCTGTTGGGGCAGGTGAGTCCTGCGGCCCCAGTCAGCTGGTCAGAAGTAAAAGGAACGGGTGAAGGAGGAGATGTTTGGGAAAAACTTTCCATGGAGAACCCGGACCTACCTGGAGCCTGGAAGGAGAGAGCCAAGGCCCAGCTGACTAGATGGGAGAAGATTTTCTCAAAGGATGAGTTTGATGTGGGATGTTCCAGGAGGGCCACCCACCGAATCCGCCTCCAAGAAGACAAACCCTTCAGGGAAAGGGTTAGGCGGGTCCCTCTAGCAGATCTGGAGGATCTGAGGGAGCAGCTTGCGGAGTTGAAGAAGACTGGTGTGATTCGGGAGTCTAGAAGTCCCTATGCCTCCCCCATAGTGGTGGTCAGGAAAAAGAATGGGTCGTTGAGGCTTTGTATCGACTACAGGACTCTCAACAGGAGGACCATCCCTGACCAGTATACCACACCGAGAATAGAGGATGCCCTACAGAATTTGTCTGGTGCCAAGTGGTTCAGTGTAATGGACCTCGAGAGTGGGTACTACCAAATCCCCATGCACCAGGAAGACCGAGAGAAGACAGCTTTCATAACCCCAGTGGGATTCTTTGAATTCAACAGAATGCCTCAGGGCCTGTCTGGAGCCCCTGCTACCTTTCAACGCCTCATGGAGAAGACCGTTGGAGACATGAACCTCATAGAAGTCCTTGTGTACTTGGACGATGTCATTGTCTTCGGGAAGACTTTGGAAGAACATGAGGCTAGGTTGGAGAAGGTGTTGAGAAGACTCAGCGAAGAGGGACTCAAGCTTTCTCCCGAGAAGTGACGGTTTTACCAATCCTCTGTGAACTATCTGGGACACATAGGGTCTGAAAAGGGAGTGGCTACAAACCCTGAGAAGTTGGAGGCAGTTACCTCTTGGCCAAGACCGACAACAGTCACAGAGCTCAGATCTTTCCTGGGGTTCTGCTCCTATTATAGAAGATTTGTGGATGGGTTTGCCCGGATTGCCAAGCCACTAAACGAATTGCTCAAGACTGAAGGAGAAGAGGATGGCTTGGGACCTAGGAGGGCCGGTGAGTCGGTTCAAGATCAGTGGAACCCAAGGTGTGAAGAGGCTTTCCGAACCTTGAAGAGGAGCCTTACCACAGCCCCAGTCCTGGCCTATGCCGACCCCACCAGACCATATGAGCTACATGTCGATGCCAGTCATGAGGGCCTAGGCAAAGTGCTCTATCAAGAGTATGAAGAGCAGCTGCGACCAGTGGCCTATGTGAGCCGGAGCCTGACTCCCTCGGAGAAGAACTACCCCACTCATAAATTGGAGTTCTTGGCCCTCAAATGGGCAGTAGTAGACAAACTGAAGGACTATCTCTATGGGGCGGAGTTTACCGTAAAGACAGATAACAATCCTCTGACCTACCTCTTCACTACTGCAAAGTTAGATGCAACCGGACACAGGTGGTTGGCTGCATTATCCGGATTCAACTTCAGTCTAAAGTACAGACCAGGAGCTGGAAATAGGGATGCAGATGCCCTGTCCCGAAGATCTCATGTCATGGTCAATGACTGGGAAGACTGGACCCAGGTAGCACCGGAAGGAGTGCGAGCACTCTGTCAGGGTGCTGAGTTTCAAGCAAGAGGGGGCTCCAGAGCAGATGAGATAGGAGTCACCGCAGTGGGAGTCCCTCAACCCTACTGTGGGGTAACTCAACTAGCAGAGGAACTCCTGCCAAAGCTGTCCAGAAAGGAGCTGAGCTATGACCAATTGGAAGACCCCATGGGGAGATTGGTCCTTGAAGCTTTGGAGAACGAAAATCCAGAGGGACTTCGACATCACCCTTCCAAGGAGGCTCGCCTGCTGAGGAAAGAGTTGGATAAGCTACAAGTATATCAGGGAGTGGTCTACCGAAGGGGCCCCTCTGATAACTCAGAAGATAAGTGGCAGTTGTTTCTCCCAGAGAAGCACCGAGAGACGGTACTAATTGCCTTACATGACCAGCATGGCCATCTAGGGGCGGAGAGAACTTTCCAGCTTGTCAGAAGCCAGTTCTATTGGCCCTGTATGAGGGCAGAAGTGGAGGAATATTGCCATTCTTGTGCACGATGCATCCAGAGGAAGACTCTACCCCATCAAGCTGCCCCAATGGGCCACCTACAGAGTCAGGGTCCAATGGATCTAGTGTGCATTGACTTTCTCTGCCTCTAACCCGATTTGAGTGGATTGGGAAATGTTCTGGTGGTAACCGATCATTTCACCCGTTATGCCCAGGCTTTCCCCACCAAAGACCAAAAGGCCTCCACTGTGGCCAAGGTGCTCATGGAAAAATACTTTGTCCACTATGGATTACCACAGAGAATCCACTCAGACCAAGGAAGGGACTTTGAGAGTCGTCTGATCCGGAACCTACTGGACTCATTGGGAGTAGAGAAGACCAGGACTACACCTTATCATCCACAAGGAGATGCCCAACCTGAGAGGTTTAATCGGACCTTACTAAACATGCTTGGAACTCTAGAGACAGAGAAGAAGCAACACTGGAGCCTACACATATCAGCTTTGGTGCACGCTTACAACTGCACCACAAGTGATGTGACGGGTTACTCCCCCTACCGGCTCATGTTTGGGAGAGAAGCAAGATTGCCGGTGGATCTGGCCTTTGGCATTTCCCTAGACCATGCCTCTGCTACCTCCCACAAGGGATATGTGGACCGACTTAGACACAATTTGAAAGTGGCCCATGAACGAGCTCAGGCGGCCTCGGACCAAAGGGGAGCCCGCAACAAGAGGAACTTCGATCTGAAGGTTCGAGTGCAAGACCTGCAGCCTGGGGACCGTGTACTGCTACGCAATCTGGGGATCCCTGGGAAGCACAAGCTTGCTGATAGATGGAGATCGGAGCCCTATGTCATTTGCAGAAAGCTACCTGGATTGCCTGTGTATAAGTTAAAACCAGAGGGGAAAGTGGGGCCCTTGAAGACTTGGCACAGGAATCATTTGCTCCCGCTTACTGAAGCAGTCAGAATACCTCCAGTGAGAAATCCACCTGAATCTGTTTCCATTCTGGATACCCCGGGACCTAGCACTCGGTCTCAGACCTCACGGGTTAGAGATGGACAAGATTCCCAACAAGGTGAAGGTGGAAGAGGAGAGCTTGAGTGGCTGTGGCCTTCATCAACTCCAGGAAATTCTGCCATAGATCTCCCACCTACTGAGGATACACAGGATGGGACACTGAACCCAGAAGCTACAGAGTTCATTCCATCTAGTGGTGTGCCTGAAGGCTGGGAAGATATCCCTAGCATTTACTCAGAAGAGGAAAGGACAGATGTTCCAGAACCAGTGATGCTGTCAGAGTGTGTTTCTGAAGTAGAGCCTGTGGCACCAGAGCCTGAAGTCCCAAGAGAACAGAGAGCTCGCCGAGTTGTGAGACCCCCCAAGAAGCTAACCTACTCTCAAATGGGGGAGAGCTCTGAGGACTCTGTTGTGACTGCTAGAAGAAGTGCTGAACGCTCTAATCCCTCCACTGACCATTTGGTGGAGGGCAACCCCAGCTCACTCTCTGTCACAGTTAGGCAGGCCACTCATGCCAGTGTGACCTGTGGGACAGGGAATCCCACCTCTGAGTTCTGGTGGAAATTCCCTGTACCAACATCATACCCAGCACTTTCAAAATTGGTACAGGATATGTGTTAAAAGTTTATCTCTGGGGACCAAAGAGTTTAAGTGGGGGGAGTGTGTAGCGGGGTCTCTTTAAGGACTATAAAACGACTGTTCCCAGAACCCCGCTGGTTCCCAGGATGTTTGGAGTTATGCCCCAGAGACTCATGGGGGAGGGCATATAAGGAGGGAGAGAGGCCTATTTCGCTCTCTTTGGACACCCCCCCCTCTCCTAGCAAGAGGAGGTCTGTGCTGAACTGCTGGAGGCACAAGGCCTGAAGCCTGGGCCTTGTGCTCTTTTCCAAAGAGCCCTCTGCCAGCCTAGCTGCACCTGAGAGACATTTTCTCATCCTTGCTGCAGTACACCAGAAGGATTGAAGACTCGGAGGTCGTGGATTCCTGTTCCTAGACGAATCGGCGGAGGAAACGGACTTGGACTTATCCGGGTGGTGAGAGCTGTTTAAAGACAGATACTTTATCTTTATTATTCGTTTGGATTACAAAGTTGTTCTTCAAGTGCACCACCGAAAGATTGCTAGCGAATATTGTTTCACTGGACTTCCATTTAGATCAGTCAGGCCTGACTGCATAGGTAGATAGTGCTGGGTGTTAGTTTACCCATGCGGGGAAGTAGCTGAAAAAGGGCAGCGCTAGAGTTCCATAGCAATACTTTATTATGCTTATTACTCTGTTTATCTTTATTACTGGTTACTGCAGGGACCTGCTTATGTGTTGCAAAACAAATGTTCGATTCATGTTATTCCTTTTATAAAACAACAAGTAAAGTCAGTTATATACTTTCAAAGATTGTCTATGAGCTTGAGTTATCCACCCACGCACACACATATTTAGAGTATAAGCGATTCAATGTGTATTGCTAGATACTAACTGTAATGTGAAAAACAGTGCAGCGCTTAATGTGTAACACGTGACTGAATGTAGTGAAACAATAAATCAGGAAAAAAACTTTCAAAGATGATGTTTCCAAAAAGTAAAACATCAATGATAAACAATACACATGTGCATATTGTGCAATAAACAAAAAATGGGTTATTAAACCAAAAAAAGGGTAAAAAAAAACACTTTTAGAAGGACAAAAAATAATTATTTAAACTACAGCTTAGTGCTGTGAAGCACAAACTTGTGATTAAGTGAAAAAAACAAACAACAAAATTGAAAAACAAATCAAAACAAATCCCATGCTTTGGATAAATGAAGTAATTTACAAGGCCCCATAAATGTGAAGATATAAGTTCATTAGATGGAACGTGAATGGAACTTTATAGTTGAACGTGAATGAAGCTTTAAAACTGGTCCCAGGTGTCACTGGTATAGGTGCTTGACCACGTAAATTCTTTCACTCTACAGTTTAAGTAAGTAGTAAAGGCTTACCAGAACCACCTTTAGTGTGCGCAAATACGAACTCCCCAAGTGTTGGGATCGGACAAGATCGTTCCTCCGACGCTCCTCGTGTGAATGGATGACTCGAATCACCTTTCCGGATAGGAAGGTAAAGAAGGACCCACACCTTCGGGTGTTCCTTGAACGTCGTCCGTTCCGGTCCGTTCGAAAAATGTTGGCGTGTCACCAAATGGATGAAAAAGGAAAAAAGCGCCCAATCGTGTGATAAAGTCTAAAACATATGTACTTTATTTTCCAACCAAATAGGCGTTGAAAGATACAAATGACTCAATGGAGTCGTATAAAATTAAACGAAAAAAATTGCTAGCAAAAATATAAAATAAAGCGGATAAAATTAGCACGAGGTGTAGACGTATCTACCCGACGATCGTTTCGTCACAGATTGACGTCATCAGGGGTACGCCCACACCCTCGTGCTTAAGGTTTAAATAGCCTATGGGTGAGGTAGGGAGCCCTGCCATAGGTGCAGACCAAAACGTCCGTGCTTAATGGGATTAACCCACAAATGACCAGTCCCTTCGGAATGGTTACCACACATGGAAAAGAGGAAAAAGGGAAAAAACGGTCAACGACCAGTTAATTCAAATAAAGTTTGAGTACCATCATACCTAAATGGTGGGACTCAAATATACAATAGACTAGTAAAAGTGACCACTGAAAAAAGCAAACAATGAGTTCTGTGATAAATCACCTTTGTTTGACAGATGGCCAAATACAATAATGGTGGCTGTCTCACTGTGTGTATGTCCCAAAAAAGGGTAACTTGGTTCAAAAAATATACGAAATGTATATGTATGCAATACATGCGTATAAATTACCATAAAAAGAGAGAGAGGAGAATAACCATAATATTGAGGCGGGGGCCTAAACAGCATTAGCTGCCCACCATCACCCTTAGTCCAGTTAAAGAAATACATGGATGAGACATAACCAACAGGTTTAGAAAGAACATTACAATCACTCTATTATCATAAATATAGTTTACATAAAAATCATATGAACTACCTAGCAAACATTGCTACAAAAATACAAATAATAGTAGTGAAAATGGTGTATGAGACCCAGACTGAATACAAAATCAGTACAAAAAAAGGAAAAAAGGAATATTAAATCAACTGTTGTTAATAAAACAATTAATGTCCCACTCGACATTGAGCCCCCCAGGGATATGTGTCCCTAATTTGTGGATCCAGTTTGTTTCTGCCCTGGAAATAGTGCGCTTAGCGTTACTGCCACGCCAATGTGGGGTATATTTTTCTAAGGCCAGAAAGGTGGTGCCTCTTGGGTCCCGATTATGTTTAAGATCGTAATGTTTACTAACGTTGTGTTTGTCAAATCCTTTACAAATGTTAGTGATATGTTCCCCCAGGCGTACATGTAACATGCGTACTGTGCGTCCCACATACTCCAAACCACATGGACATCTAAGTAAGTACACAACGCACTTAGTGGTGCATGTGATGAATGTTCGTATGGGGTATGTAAGTCCATTGCTAGACGAGGTGAACTCAGTAAATCTCCTACCTCGTAGAGCATTTAGCCTACAAGCTCTACATTTCCCACAGGGGTAGAAGCCCTTCAAATCACCAAAAAAAGTGGGTCTAGTTGGGGGGTCCGGGACATTTGGAGCAATCATATTTCGCAAGTTAGTTGCACCCCTAAAGATCACATTTGGTCTAACAGGAAGTTCAGGGCCCAAGATTCGGTCATTTTTGATGACCGACCAATGTTTCTGTAAAATTCTTTTCACAGCCCAATGCTGGCTGGAAAACGTTGTAAGTAAAGAAACTCCATAGTTGTCCATGTTATCAATCCTGGGTGGTCTCTCAGCTAACAATGTTTGACGTTCCCTACTGTTGACCTCCATTATAATGGAGTCAAGGGACTCACTGTTATAACCTTTAGCTAGGAATCTCTCTTTTAAGATTAGTGCCTCCTTAAGAAAATCATCATTAAAAGTGCAATTGCGTTTTAAGCGAAGAAACTGGCCCTTGGGGACCGCTGAGAGCCATGACCTGTGATGGCAGGAGTCAAGTGGAATATAGCTATTCCTGTCAGTTTTCTTGAAAAACGTTGTGGTAGTTATATTATTATCCCGGATGGAAATATTCAAATCCAAAAATTGGATATTAATGGGGCTTGAGACATAGCTGAGAACTATCCCACGGTTGTTGTTGTTTAAATGGGACAGGAAGAGCTCTGCCGATGAACTGTCACCATCCCAGATAAACAAGATGTCATCGATAAACCTTTTCCAGGTGACTAGTTCCGGAGGTTTGTCACTAAAGACTATATCCTCCTCCCACTTTGCCATGAAGAGATTGGCCATACTAGGAGCAAATTTTGCTCCCATGGCCACTCCCTTCACTTGCAAAAAATGGGTCCCATCGTGCCAAAAGTGATTGTGCGTCATGGCAAACAGAAGTAATTCAAGAATATAGTTGCGCTGAGTCACCGAAATACTACCATCCTGGGCCAGAAAGTGATGGACCGCTTCATAGCCCAGTTGATGGGAGATAGCGGTGTACAGTGAAGCTACATCCGCGGTAACTAGGAGATAGGTAGGTTTCCATTCAATCAATTGCAGAATGTTAATAACATGTTTGGTATCCCTCAAAAAGGATGGCGTGCCCATCACCAGTGGTTGCAGATATTTGTCAATGTATTTCCCTATACGCGAGGTTACAGAGTCAATTCCACTGATGATGGGCCGCCCTGGTGGATTTTCTAAAGATTTGTGTATCTTGGGTAGAGAGTACATAACCGGTAAACGCGGCGCCAAAGGTACCAGAAAGTCCCTTTCTTTTTTATTTAAAATACCCATATTGAACCCTTTCTCAACCAACTCTTTTAGTTCACCTTTGAATTGGGTGGTGGGGTCTAAAAGTAATGGAGAGTAGGTCTCAGAGTCTGACAGAATCCTAGTCATCTCGTTGGAATATGCGGTTTTGTCAAGTATTACAATGGCACCGCCTTTGTCAGCCGACCGAACTACTATGTCTTTCCTGTTAAGCAATGAGTCTAACCCTGCCCTAAATTCCCGTGTGGGTTGAGCCGGTCTCAATTTCAAACTATTGAGATCCTTTAATACCAAATCACGGAAAATATTGATGTTAGGTGCTGTATTACCAGGGCCCTACGAGCCAGGCCTCTCCAGTATACACTGAAAGAGTAATGGGTCCATCATCACAACCATATCCACAGTCCTTCAGAGGAAGGGTCGATAAACGTAATTTTAATCATCATCATCATCTAACTCCATTTAATCATCACCAATATCCCACTTCAACGGCGCCCCCTCCACCCTGGCGATCCAGAGGTGGTAAACCTTTTTCCCAGAGAAATAAATCCCTCTCTCAAGGTAGAGGTGGCAGCAGGGATAGGAGACCCCCTCCGGATGTAAGAGATTTGGGATCCAATTATAGGGTTGAGACCTTTAACAGATACGGCCCCCTTGGGGATGACAGGAATGGGCATTCTGAAGCCCCTAGGGGTCAGGGTGGTTTTCGGCCATCATATAGTCAACCCTCAGCTGGCAGTTTTTACCAACAGGGTTTTCAGGAGGGCACTCGGGGGGGACACAAGAGAAACGGAGACACAAGAGAGGGTGCAGAGGGGGGAAACGTCTTCACACCAAAAAGAAGAAGGACTTAGATATTAGTGGTGTTATTAACTTAAGTAATAAAAAGCTATCTAATGAAGAATTGCAGACTCTCGGAAAGGGTCTCAAGTTTGTGCCCCCTCAGAATCTAAATAAATTCCAGACATTTATAGATATTCAAAAGTTTACACGCAAGTTGAACATTAAGAGATATATCATGAGCAACCCCTCCCGCCAATTAGTTAGGGATTCAACAATCATGCATTCTGGTTTATCGAATGCCTCCTTGTTCAATCCCCCTGGTAATACAGCACCTAACATCAATATTTTCCGTGATTTGGTATTAAAGGATCTCAATAGTTTGAAATTGAGACCGGCTCAACCCACACGGGAATTTAGGGCAGGGTTAGACTCATTGCTTAACAGGAAAGACATAGTAGTTCGGTCGGCTGACAAAGGCGGTGCCATTGTAATACTTGACAAAACCGCATATTCCAACGAGATGACTAGGATTCTGTCAGACTCTGAGACCTACTCTCCATTACTTTTAGACCCCACCACCCAATTCAAAGGTGAACTAAAAGAGTTGGTTGAGAAAGGGTTCAATATGGGTATTTTAAATAAAAAAGAAAGGGACTTTCTGGTACCTTTGGCGCCGCGTTTACCGGTTATGTACTCTCTACCCAAGATACACAAATCTTTAGAAAATCCACCAGGGCGGCCCATCATCAGTGGAATTGACTCTGTAACCTCGCGTATAGGGAAATACATTGACAAATATCTGCAACCACTGGTGATGGGCACGCCATCCTTTTTGAGGGATACCAAACATGTTATTAACATTCTGCAATTGATTGAATGGAAACCTACCTATCTCCTAGTTACCGCGGATGTAGCTTCACTGTACACCGCTATCTCCCATCAACTGGGCTATGAAGCGGTCCATCACTTTCTGGCCCAGGATGGTAGTATTTCGGTGACTCAGCGCAACTATATTCTTGAATTACTTCTGTTTGCCATGACGCACAATCACTTTTGGCACGATGGGACCCATTTTTTGCAAGTGAAGGGAGTGGCCATGGGAGCAAAATTTGCTCCTAGTATGGCCAATCTCTTCATGGCAAAGTGGGAGGAGGATATAGTCTTTAGTGACAAACCTCCGGAACTAGTCACCTGGAAAAGGTTTATCGATGACATCTTGTTTATCTGGGATGGTGACAGTTCATCGGCAGAGCTCTTCCTGTCCCATTTAAACAACAACAACCGTGGGATAGTTCTCAGCTATGTCTCAAGCCCCATTAATATCCAATTTTTGGATTTGAATATTTCCATCCGGGATAATAATATAACTACCACAACGTTTTTCAAGAAAACTGACAGGAATAGCTATATTCCACTTGACTCCTGCCATCACAGGTCATGGCTCTCAGCGGTCCCCAAGGGCCAGTTTCTTCGCTTAAAACGCAATTGCACTTTTAATGATGATTTTCTTAAGGAGGCACTAATCTTAAAAGAGAGATTCCTAGCTAAAGGTTATAACAGTGAGTCCCTTGACTCCATTATAATGGAGGTCAACAGTAGGGAACGTCAAACATTGTTAGCTGAGAGACCACCCAGGATTGATAACATGGACAACTATGGAGTTTCTTTACTTACAACGTTTTCCAGCCAGCATTGGGCTGTGAAAAGAATTTTACAGAAACATTGGTCGGTCATCAAAAATGACCGAATCTTGGGCCCTGAACTTCCTGTTAGACCAAATGTGATCTTTAGGGGTGCAACTAACTTGCGAAATATGATTGCTCCAAATGTCCCGGACCCCCCAACTAGACCCACTTTTTTTGGTGATTTGAAGGGCTTCTACCCCTGTGGGAAATGTAGAGCTTGTAGGCTAAATGCTCTACGAGGTAGGAGATTTACTGAGTTCACCTCGTCTAGCAATGGACTTACATACCCCATACGAACATTCATCACATGCACCACTAAGTGCGTTGTGTACTTACTTAGATGTCCATGTGGTTTGGAGTATGTGGGACGCACAGTACGCATGTTACATGTACGCCTGGGGGAACATATCACTAACATTTGTAAAGGATTTGACAAACACAACGTTAGTAAACATTACGATCTTAAACATAATCGGGACCCAAGAGGCACCACCTTTCTGGCCTTAGAAAAATATACCCCACATTGGCGCGGCAGTAACGCTAAGCGCACTATTTCCAGGGCAGAAACAAACTGGATCCACAAATTAGGGACACATATCCCTGGGGGGCTCAATGTCGAGTGGGACATTAATTGTTTTATTAACAACAGTTGATTTAATATTCCCTTTTTCCTTTTTTTGTACTGATTTTGTATTCAGTCTGGGTCTCATACACCATTTTCACTACTATTATTTGTATTTTTGTAGCAATGTTTGCTAGGTAGTTCATATGATTTTTATGTAAACTATATTTATGATAATAGAGTGATTGTAATGTTCTTTCTAAACCTGTTGGTTATGTCTCATCCATGTATTTCTTTAACTGGACTAAGGGTGATGGTGGGCAGCTAATGCTGTTTAGGCCCCCGCCTCAATATTATGGTTATTCTCCTCTCTCTCTTTTTATGGTAATTTATACGCATGTATTGCATACATATACATTTCGTATATTTTTTGAACCAAGTTACCCTTTTTTGGGACATACACACAGTGAGACAGCCACCATTATTGTATTTGGCCATCTGTCAAACAAAGGTGATTTATCACAGAACTCATTGTTTGCTTTTTTCAGTGGTCACTTTTACTAGTCTATTGTATATTTGAGTCCCACCATTTAGGTATGATGGTACTCAAACTTTATTTGAATTAACTGGTCGTTGACCGTTTTTTCCCTTTTTCCTCTTTTCCATGTGTGGTAACCATTCCGAAGGGACTGGTCATTTGTGGGTTAATCCCATTAAGCACGGACGTTTTGGTCTGCACCTATGGCAGGGCTCCCTACCTCACCCATAGGCTATTTAAACCTTAAGCACGAGGGTGTGGGCGTACCCCTGATGACGTCAATCTGTGACGAAACGATCGTCGGGTAGATACGTCTACACCTCGTGCTAATTTTATCCGCTTTATTTTATATTTTTGCTAGCAATTTTTTTCGTTTAATTTTATACGACTCCATTGAGTCATTTGTATCTTTCAACGCCTATTTGGTTGGAAAATAAAGTACATATGTTTTAGACTTTATCACACGATTGGGCGCTTTTTTCCTTTTTCATCCATTTGGTGACACGCCAACATTTTTCGAACGGACCGGAACGGACGACGTTCAAGGAACACCCGAAGGTGTGGGTCATTCTTTACCTTCCTATCCGGAAAGGTGATTCGAGTCATCCATTCACACGAGGAGCGTCGGAGGAACGATCTTGTCCGATCCCAACACTTGGGGAGTTCGTATTTGCGCACACTAAAGGTGGTTCTGGTAAGCCTTTACTACTTACTTAAACTGTAGAGTGAAAGAATTTACGTGGTCAAGCACCTATACCAGTGACACCTGGGACCAGTTTTAAAGCTTCATTCACGTTCAACTATAAAGTTCCATTCACGTTCCATCTAATGAACTTATATCTTCACATTTATGGGGCCTTGTAAATTACTTCATTTATCCAAAGCATGGGATTTGTTTTGATTTGTTTTTCAATTTTGTTGTTTGTTTTTTTCACTTAATCACAAGTTTGTGCTTCACAGCACTAAGCTGTAGTTTAAATAATTATTTTTTGTCCTTCTAAAAGTGTTTTTTTTTACCCTTTTTTTGGTTTAATAACCCATTTTTTGTTTATTGCACAATATGCACATGTGTATTGTTTATCATTGATGTTTTACTTTTTGGAAACATCATCTTTGAAAGTTTTTTTCCTGATTTATTGTTTCACTACATTCAGTCACGTGTTACACATTAAGCGCTGCACTGTTTTTCACATTTCTGTTAGTTGGACCTAGTATCTGTTTTTTTGTGCTCAGCTGCTATTTTCTTAATTGATTTTTTCCATATCAACTATTTCTTTACCAAGCGCAAGTTTCACTCCTTTTGTTAGATACTAACTGTGCCAGAGTGGGTAGGGCAGATTGCCGGGGGGGTAGGCGGAGCTGTGCTCAGGGCCCAAACCAAACTTGCGGCCCTCTTAAGTGAGGGTATCGCTATATATATATATATATATATATATATATATATATATATATAGATAGATAGATAGTTAGAGATAGATAGATAGATAGATAGATAGATAGATAGATAGATAGATAGATAGATAGATAGATAGATAATATATATATATATATATATATATATATATATATATATATATATATATTTGTAATCTGAGTCTTCAAGTGGGAAATGCGATATTACTTAAGAAACAAGGCCTGAGGTGTGCCATGGCCTGGATGGTCAGTATGCCTGAAAAGAGGGCATACCCTGAATGTAAGAATAAGAAAAAATACTATGAGTATGAGTGACAAAGCTGGGGGAAACGGGTGGGTGGGCACTTAGAAATCACCAACCCAGGCCCTGACAGAGGAGGAGGGTTAAATAGTCCCTCAGACTCCTCCCACAAATACAGGCTGTCCTGCGGCTTGTAATCGGAGTCTTCAAGTGGGAAATGCGATATTACTTAAGAAACAAGGCCTGAGGTGTGCCATGGCCTGGATGGTCAGTATGCCTGAAAAGAGGGCAAAAAGACACAAGTTTAGGTGGAAAAGGGAAGGTAAAGATCCCATCCATGAAATGACGTATGCCCAAACGCCAACTGTAACCGGCAAGTAACCGCAGTGAGAGAAGAACCCACCGACTCCTGACCTGGAGATGAGAAGGAACCCCCTAAGAGCCTGCAAGCTACGCAAACCCAAATGAATGTCCCGTGAAGGATAGGATGAGCCTGAAGCCCAAGATAACCCAGACATGAGAATGAACTGCTTGTGAATGAGAGGATACGTGGGGAAAAGGGAGCAAGGGCTGACCCGAAGAACCCCTGCAAGAAGATGGCTGAGCAGACTGAAAAACCCACAATGGACACCAGAAGAAGCACCGTGAAACACCCCCCCCCGGTCTACCCATACCTGGCAAGAGGAAGTGAGAGGGTAAGTGCCAAAAAAACAAGTGATAGGAGAGGAAAAGCTGGCTGCCCGATTGATGTGATGGAGTAGGTGCCATGGCAAAGAGCATCATCAACATGGCGACACCAAGACAGACTGGTCCCACCGGATGCGAACAGGTCATGCTACTGCCCGAGACCTACCAACCGAGACCAAATCCTGAACCGAAGAAGGAGAAACAGACTCCAACCCAGGGGAATAAGTCCCATGGCATGATCCAGCCATGCCCAAAGTGACTAAAGCACCCCCCTCCCCACCTGGAACAAACCGGGGAGGAGCAAAGATGACTGGACCGACGTCCCTGAGCAGTACTCCAGGCAACCTCCTAGACAAGAGATCGGAGCTGAGAGTGGAATCCGGAATGGTGACGACGACGCCCAACCTACCACCTAAAGGACCATGGCTTAGGACACACCCTGAGAGTATGAATCCCAGGGCGGTAACCAGGGCCTCTATGCAACAGGATGTCAACTAAGAAAATTGACGTCTGCTTCCAACCCGAGGGTGCGCCCAGTGGCGAAATGACATCTGTAAGTGAGTGCAGGCATGGTTGATATTGGTATGGATGCCAAGACGGCCCAACCTGAAAACGCAACTAGAAGGAAAGACAGACAACCAGACATGAGAACAACAACGCCCCTCTGCCTACCTAAGAATGAGAACATTGGCAGAAAAGTCAAGACCACAGCGCATGAATGAACCTGATGATGAACCCCCACCCCCCCCTGTGTGCGAGTTGTGAGTAGTGAGTTAACCCGAGTAACCTGCAGCGCAGAGACAGGTAATTAACAGAAACTCAGGCCTAGAGTACCCACAGAACGTGGTGGGTAGACGTACAGGTGTGGTGAATGAACATGCATCATATGACGTATGGTATACGGGCGAGAAGATTGTGGTCAACAATCATTAATAACAAAACCTCAGCCCGTATGGATCTGTAGACGTGACAGATCCCGATGTGCAAGCCCTAGCTAACTGACCCTGGTACAAACATGAACACAGATACGATAAAACATGACAATCAATGCAGACAAACCTAACCAGAATATGTCATAAGTGAACAACGCCCTTCTGAGAACTCTGAGGCCAAACACAGAGGTTGAAACACCATGACAGAAACGCTGAGCAGAAACGCTATGACAGAAATACTGACAGAAAAAATGTCACGACAATGCCATGACAGAAATGCTAAAAGTTAACCTGGGTAGAACGATGACTGAAATCCCGGGGCAGAACGTTATGACAGACATGCTGGCAGAACGCTATGACAGAACTCCAGGGGCAGAACACTGACAGATAACCTGGGGCGGACACGCTATGACAGATAACCTGGGGCGGAAACGCTATGACAGACATGCCGGGAAGAATGCTATGACAGGAACCCAGGGGCAAAACCCTATGACCGCCATGCTGGACAGAGCGCTATGACAGAAATGCTGGACCGAACACTATGACGGAAATGCTGGACCGAACGCTATGACGGAAAAAGCTGGACTAAATGCTATGACCGAAACCTGGACAGAACGCTATGACAGGAAAGCTAGATAGAATGCTATGACCGAGAATGCTGGACCAATCGCTATGACAGAATTGCTGGGCCGAACGTTATGACAGAAAATGCTGGGCCGAACGTTATGACAGAAAATGCTGGGCCGAACGTTATGACAGAAAATGCTGGGCCGAACGTTATGACAGAAATGCTGGGCAGAACGTTATGACAGAAAAACTGGACTAAATGTTATGACCGAAACCTGGACAGAACGCTATGACAGAAATGCTGGGCCGAACGTTGTGACAGAAATGCTGGACTGAACACTGTGACAGAAATGCTGGACCGAACGCTGTGACAGAAATGCTGGACCGAACGCTGTGACAGAAATGCTGGACCGAACGCTGTGACAGAAATGCTGGACAGAACGCTATGACAGAAAATGCTGGGCAGAACGCTATGACAGAAATGCTGAACAGAACGCTGTGACAGAAAAACTGGACTGAATACTATGACCGAAACCTGGACAGAACGCTGTGACAGAAATGCTGGACAGAACGCTATGACAGGAAAACTAGATAGAACGCTATGACAGAAATGCTGAGCCGAATGCTATGACAGAAAAAGCTGAACAGAACGCTGTGACAGAAAAACTGGACTGAATGCTATGACCGAAACCTGGACAGAACGCTGTGACAGAAATGCTGGACAGAACGCTATGACAGGAAAGCTAGATAGAACGCTATGACAGAAATGCTGGGCCGAACGTTGTGACAGAAAATGCTGGGCCGAATGTTGTGACAGAAAATGCTGGGCAGAACGCTGTGACAGAAAATGCTGGGCAGAAAATGCTGGGCAGAACGCTGTGACAGAAATGCTGGACAGAACGTTGTGACAGAAATGCTGGATAGAACGCTGTGACAGAAATGCTGGATAGAACGCTGTGACAGAAATGCTGGATAGAACGCTGTGACAGAAAATGCTGGATAGAACGCTGTGACAGAAAAAGCTGGGCCGAACGCTGTGACAGAAAATGCTGGGCCGAACGCTGTGACAGAAAATGCTGGGCCGAACGCTGTGACAGAAAATGCTGGGCAGAACGCTATGACAGAAATGCTGAACAGAACGCTGTGACAGAAAAACTGGACTGAATGCTATGACCGAAACCTGGACAGAACGCTGTGACAGAAATGCTGGACAGAACGCTATGACAGGAAAGCTAGATAGAACGCTATGACAGAAATGCTGGGCCAAACGTTGTGACAGAAAATGCTGGGCTGAATGTTGTGACAGAAAATGCTGGGCAGAACGCTGTGACAGAAAATGCTGGGCAGAAAATGCTGGGCAGAACGCTGTGACAGAAAAGCTGGACAGAACGTTGTGACAGAAATGCTGGATAGAACGTTGTGACAGAAATGCTGGATAGAACGCTGTGACAGAAATGCTGGATAGAACGCTGTGACAGAAAATGCTGGATAGAACGCTGTGACAGAAAAAGCTGGGCCGAACGCTGTGACAGAAAATGCTGGGCCGAACGATGTGACAGAAAATGCTGGGCCGAACGCTGTGACAGAAAATGCTGGGCCGAACGCTGTGACAGAAAATGCTGGGCCGAACGCTGTGACAGAAAATGCTGGGCCGAACGCTGTGACAGAAAATGCTGGGCCGAACGCTGTGACAGAAAATGCTGGGCCGAACGCTGTGACAGAAAATGCTGGGCAGAACGCTGTGACAGAAAATGCTGGGCCGAACGCTGTGACAGAAAATGCTGGGCAGAACGCTGTGACAGAAAATGCTGGGCCGAACGCTGTGACAGAAAATGCTGGGCCGAACGCTGTGACAGAAAATGCTGGGCCGAACGCTGTGACAGAAAATGCTGGGCCGAACGCTGTGACAGAAAATGCTGGGCAGAACGCTGTGACAGAAAAACGCAGGCAGAACGCTGTGACAGAAAAACGCAGGCAGATTGCTATGACAGAAAACGCTGGCAGAACGCTATGACAGAAAAACGCTGGCAGAACGCTATGACAGAAAAACGCTGGAAAACGCTATGACAAAAAACGCTGGAACAACGCTAAGACAGAAAAACGCTGGAAAACGCTATGACAGAAAACGCTGGAACAACGCTATGACAGAAAAACGCTGGCAAAACACTATAACAGAACGCTACTACAGAAAATTGCTGATGGAAGCAATATAACACCGACCAAAGAAAACCAACAAGTAAAGCAGGAACCTGGGTGGACTGAGATCCTCCATCACTTCAGCAGAGGTGCCAGTCTGCACTGCGGGGAGGAAAGGAGCAACAGGTGGGTGACATCCCATCCCCCTTCCGAGCACCAGGACACAGAGAGATGCACAACTTAGGCCGCGTACACACGGGCGGATTGTCTGCCCAACTAAGTTCGTCAGACAATCCGACAGACAGTCCGTCCAACATTTGAATGAACGGACTTGACCACACACGATGAACAGACAGTCCGCTGAAAGCTTGCGCGATGACGTGTACAGCACGTACGACGGGACTAGAAAAACGACGTCCAATACACTGCAATGCAACCTTCGGCCGTGTAAATCCTTTCTGAGCATGCACCATACTTAGTCCGTCCAACTTGCCTACACACGAGCGGACTGTCCGCTGAAACCAAGTTTGGACGGACAAAACCAAGTTTGGACGGACAAAATTACGGAAATTCCGAAAGACTTAGTCCGTCAGACTGTCCGCTGAAAAAGTCCGCTGAAGCCCACACACGAGCGGATTGTCCGCTGAAACACGGTTCAGCGGACTAAGTTGGGCAGACAATCCGCCCGTGTGTACGTGGCCTTAGGCAGCCGACCGATACCACCCCCCCCCCTCACATGAGCAAGGGGAGAGAGGATCCAGCAGCTGACCGATCACCAGGCGGGCTCACAGCAGCTCTAGCAACAGACATGCACGGGGAGCGGAGCCAGCGGTGGCCGACCATCCCCCCCCCCCGCCGCCATGCGAGCAAGGGGAGAGAGGATCCAGCGGGTGGCCGATCACCAGGCGGGCTCCCAGCAGCCCCACCGATCACACCCTCCCCCCAGGGAGAAGCAGCCGACAGCCGCCACGTGGAGCCCCCACCGGAGGAATCGGCAGGCGGACGGAGCACAATACACATGGGGAGAGAGAGGAGCTGGGGCGACCGATCACCCCCCCCCCTCCCCACACTGGAAGAAACGGCGGGCGGGTGGACAGAGCAACATGTGGGGAGAGAGAGGAGCTGGGGCGGCCGATCGCCGATCACCCCCCCCCCCCCCTCTCCCCACACTGGAAGAAACAGGCGGCTGGACATGGCAAACGTGGGGAGAGAGAGGAGCTGGGGTGACCGATCACCCCCCCCCCTCCCCACACTGGAAGAAACAGGCGGCTGGACATGGCAAACGTGGGGAGAGAGAGGAGCTGGGGCGACCGATCACCCCCCCCCCTCCCCACACTGGAAGGAACGGCGGGCGGGTGGACAGAGCAAACATGTGGGGAGAGAGAGGAGCTGGGGCGGCCGAACGCCGAACACCCCCCTCTCCACCAGCATGAATGTAGAGAAGTGAGTGGTGGGGGATAGATGGACAGCCCTTTCCCCATGAGCTGCCTCCACTTAGAAATCACCAACCCAGGCCCTGACAGAGGAGGAGGGTTAAATAGTCCCTCAGACTCCTCCTACAAATACAGGCTGGCCTGCGGCCAGCCTTCCCACATATATATATATATATATATGCATACAGTTTAGCTATATCTCACTGCAGGCCATTCCTGGTATACTTTTCTAATATACTTCAGGCGTTGTACACAGTACCGTGCACCCCTAGTCCCCTAGTGCAGTTGCTACTACTTTTTTGGTGGTGTACACAGTACACAATACATACAGTGCACCCATAATTGCTAGTAGACTTCTGGTGGTGTACAAAATACCGTGCACCCATAGTGCAGTTGCTACTACTTTTCTGATGGTTTACACAGTACACAATACAGTGTAGAGTGGTGTAAAATAAAATCCCCATCGTGTCTGGAAGGCCACCAAGGAGAGGCAAACACTCACAGGCCACTAAAAGAGGGCAAGCAGGATCTGTGTCTACAGTCCACAGTGCTGGTCATGGACATGGTGCATCTTCTGCAGGTGGTTGTGGGGCACGTTTGTCCTTTTTTTCTGTTGTTGGGACAGGGGCAGAAAAATTGGGTCTTTGGTGGTGGCGGTGGTGGTGCCACAACACTGTAACCCCTCACAGATACTCTTGTTGGGTGCAGGAACGGGCCCTGCTGTGAAATATTAGATCAGAAATTGTAATTACATCCCCGTATTAAACAGGGACAGAAAAATTGAGCCTTAGGCAGTAGTGGTGGTGCCCTAAACTAAAAATATTGTTGGAAGCTAGCAGCATCAAGATTGAGGAGGAATCTCAAATACTTGGTTAGTTATCCTCACTACCTCGCTCCAGTACCTATGTAGCTTGGGGCATCTCCAGAACATGTGGATCATATCTCCTTCTGTCCTTCCACACCTAGGACACGCCGCATCCCGCCTTCTACCAAACTGAAAAAGCCTCTTGGGAGTGTAGTATGCTCTGTACAGCAGATATAGGTGAGAAAGCTTTTGAGGAGGAGAGATAGACACCCACGGTGCCAACTCAAGAATCCTCCCCCATTGAACTTCCGAGATGTTTCCCACATCTACTTCCCATTTATGCCTATTACTTTGCTCTTGCGTTCTTACTTGAGTCTTCTTACACAGATTTAGATAGATTTTAGATATTAGCCCTTTCCCCGATTTTACTCGTAGTATATCCTTCATTACTGGGATCTCACACCATTCTATTGCCTCCAGCCCAAACTGTTTTTCCAAAGCGTGCCTGACTTGCAAATATCTAAAGAAAGACTTCTTCGGGATTGCAAACTGGTCTCTTAGCTCATGAAATTGTTTCAAATTACCGTTATGATAAATCTGGTGGATAAACTTTATACCGATGTATAACTGGGGGGTGGGTTGCGCTATGGATCCTTAAGAGTGAATGTAGAAAGGAAAAGAAAAGAAAAGTTAAAAGGTAAGAGCAGCCTCTATTGATTTCCACCCACGGGTGGAACGATGCAAAGACAAAGGGGGGTAATAGATATGGCGCTTATACCTATATGTGGGGACTAGTAGTGTGTTGGTGTATAAAAATGTATTGTATTGTATAGGTCAATTTTCACATGTGTGGCAATATATAATTCTTAAAGTGCTGACTAATTTTGGGCCAAAGTGTATATAATATATATTTTCCAGCGTGCTGGTTCAAAACCCAAAATTTTAAAATTAAATGAAAATTAAATAAAAATACAATAAACTCAAAGTGCACGCCAATGGCAACAGGTTACAATGTAGCAAACCATATAACTTATTAATCTAAATAGCAATATGCAGTTATTAAAGTATTAATCTAAATGGCAATATGCAGTTATTAAAGTGCGCGTGCAAATAAATTCTTACAGACCTATAGGTGAAGACTAATTGTGATAGCTGGTGGATTAGTCGTGAAAAAAGAATATTAAAGTATATTACGTATACTGTGGTGCCAAACTATAATAAATAAACATATATGAAATATCACGGTGGTAGCATAAACTGGTCTGATAGTGATGCTTTACATAAATTAGTATAAAATTAATGAAAATTAAAAATTAAAATACCATCTACATGAAGCATAAATGTGCTAAAATGATAAAACACAGAAAAATTAAATAAAATTAAAAAATCCAAAAAAAAAAAAAAAAAAAAAAAAAAAAAAAAAAAAAAAAAAACGTGCAAAATTAGTGCAAGAAAATGTGCAAACAATGCAGGCAAATTTTAAACATTGGACGTGATGGAGCAAGTCTCTATTGGGTGGCGGAAAAAACCGCAGGTGCAGAAAAGGAGGGGGGTGATGTTTTCCAACTGTGTTCTTCACATTCGGTGGCTTAAAAGGGTGTTAAAATTATTATGCTCTCACCAGAAGGAGGACCCCATCCGGGGTGGATCAACATTCACAATATTAGCTATTGTGCGGCTCTCTGGCTTCCTTCCACTTTAAAGATTAGGGATCCCTCGTTCCTCCGTGAGTAGCAATAAGCCCCGTTTATATGGAGTAGAGAAGAGGCACAACCATAGTGTGATACCGTTTTTAAAGAATTTTATTGCAGAAAATAGTTAAAAAATTACTCACAAACAACTGGTTTAAAAGTGCGGTGTGTACAGCTTTTAAAATTCCCGCTGTTGCAATCTCCGTCTGAGCTCGAGGTGTACGCTGCCTGGCCACGCCCTACGCGTTTCGTCACATGGACGTCATCTGGCTCCAGATGACGTCCATGTGACGAAACGCGTAGGGCGTGGCCAGGCAGCGTACACCTCGAGCTCAGACGGAGATTGCAACAGCGGGAATTTTAAAAGCTGTACACACCGCACTTTTAAACCAGTTGTTTGTGAGTAATTTTTTAACTATTTTCTGCAATAAAATTCTTTAAAAACGGTATCACACTATGGTTGTGCCTCTTCTCTACTCCATATAAACGGGGCTTATTGCTACTCACGGAGGAACGAGGGATCCCTAATCTTTAAAGTGGAAGGAAGCCAGAGAGCCGCACAATAGCTAATATTGTGAATGTTGATCCACCCCGGATGGGGTCCTCCTTCTGGTGAGAGCATAATAATTTTAACACCCTTTTAAGCCACCGAATGTGAAGAACACAGTTGGAAAACATCACCCCCCTCCTTTTCTGCACCTGCGGTTTTTTCCGCCACCCAATAGAGACTTGCTCCATCACGTCCAATGTTTAAAATTTGCCTGCATTGTTTGCACATTTTCTTGCACTAATTTTGCACGTTTTTTTTTTTTTTTTTTTTTTTTTTTTTTTTTTTTTTTTTTTTTGGATTTTTTAATTTTATTTAATTTTTCTGTGTTTTATCATTTTAGCACATTTATGCTTCATGTAGATGGTATTTTAATTTTTAATTTTCATTAATTTTATACTAATTTATGTAAAGCATCACTATCAGACCAGTTTATGCTACCACCGTGATATTTCATATATGTTTATTTATTATAGTTTGGCACCACAGTATACGTAATATACTTTAATATTCTTTTTTCACGACTAATCCACCAGCTATCACAATTAGTCTTCACCTATAGGTCTGTAAGAATTTATTTGCACGCGCACTTTAATAACTGCATATTGCCATTTAGATTAATACTTTAATAACTGCATATTGCTATTTAGATTAATAAGTTATATGGTTTGCTACATTGTAACCTGTTGCCATTGGCGTGCACTTTGAGTTTATTGTATTTTTATTTAATTTTCATTTAATTTTAAAATTTTGGGTTTTGAACCAGCACGCTGGAAAATATATATTATATACACTTTGGCCCAAAATTAGTCAGCACTTTAAGAATTATATATTGCCACACATGTGAAAATTGACCTATACAATACAATACATTTTTATACACCAACACACTACTAGTCCCCACATATAGGTATAAACTTTATACCGCATCTTTCCCATTCCCTTATTTGTCCTATTTTTTGTATCTCATTCAACTTATTATTATTCCAAAGGGGGGAGTACTCCGTAAATCCCCTATATCCCAATATACTTTTAGCTACCTCCCACACCTTTGTCATCAACCCCAGAGTAGGAATATCTCGCTCAGAGATCCCTGACTCCAGTGTCACTGCCAATGTTCTACCAAATAATTGTTCTAAAGGGGTTTTCTTCTTCCGACCTTCATCCTCTAGGCCCTCTCCCGCCAGATGTTGCAGCTGGGCCGCTAAGAAATAGTTGAATGGATGTGGGAGTGCCACTCCCCCTCCATTGCTTGGGAGTTGCAAAGTTTTTAAACTGATACGTGCTTGACCCCCTTTCCAAATCAATTCTCTAAATATAGAGTCCACCTTATAAAACCATTTTTTGTATATCCATACTGGAGAATTGTGAAGGACATATAAAAGTTGTGGTAAAACTATCATTTTAATTAGGTTACATCTGCCTGCTGCTGACAGGGGTAATTTCTTCCAGATATTGATTTTGTGTTTGAGTTTAGATAACAGTGGGACCAGATTATTCGCTATATACTGTTTGGGATCTTTAGTGATGCGAATACCTAAGTATTTCATTTGAGTCACCATCTGGATATGTGCCGCTTCACAAGGTAAGGGACTATCTAGGGGGTCAACAGGCAATATACAGGATTTCTCCCAATTTATCTTTAGTCCCGCCAGATGTCCAAAATCTTTAATTCTAAGCATTACTTCCCTTATAGAATGCTGCACATCTCCAAGAAGTAGGAGCAAATCATCTGCAAATAATACTATTTTTTCTTCCTCATTTCCTCTCCTAAATCCCTTTATCCCCATATTTAATCTAAGGGACACTGCCAAGGGTTCGATTGCCATGGCAAACAATAGGGGGGACAAGGGACACCCCTGCCTCGTTCCTCTCTTCAATCGAATCCCGGCCGAGCTATCATTATTTATTCTTATCCTCGCTTCCGGGGATCTATATAGCATTTTCACCCATTTTATGAATACCGGACCCACATGGAATTCCCTCAAGACCCTCCACAAATAGCTCCACTCTATAGTATCAAAGGCCTTGGCGGCACCTAAGGATAGGGCAGCTCTCTGGCCATCCCCATCCGCTGGTATTTGAAGATTTAAAAAAACCCGCCTTATATTTATACTTGTAGATCTACCAGGAATAAAACCTGATTGATCGGGGTGGATGAGCTTCTCTATTACTCTATTTAACCTAGCCGCCAAAATCTTTGCTAGGATCTTTACGTCTAGATTCAATAGAGAGATGGGTCTATATGACGAGGGGTCGAGGGGATCCTTATTTTCTTTCGGTATCACTATTATTGTTGATTCCATCATTGAAGACGGGAGCTCTCCCGTGTTCAATGACCAGCTCAAAACTTTTAACAGTTCAGGCATTAACACCTCGCCAAAATGGCGGTAAACCTCCACCGGGAGGCCGTCAGGGCCTGGGGCTTTTTGTCCTGCCATTTCCTGCACCATACACCGAATCTCTTCTATTGTTATAGGGCCATCAAGGGTGTCACTATCTTCCTTAGAGAGATGAGGTATTGTCAACTCCTTAAAAAATGTATCCATTTCTTCCTCCTTCTCGGCCTGGTTAGAATGGTAAAGATTCTCATAGTAAGCTCTAAATCTCTCTAGTATGTCTAGCCCGTTTGTGGATATCCCCCCTTCTACCATACTAATCCTTGTTACCATAGAGGGTGCTGAGTTTGTTTTCACTAAATGCGCTAGCATTCGGCCAACCCTTTCACCTTCCCCGAATACTTGTTGTTTCTGGAATACATATTTGTTTTCCGCTTTCTCTAGCATTATCTGACGGTATTTCTGTTGCGCTTTCAACCATTGTCTCTGATTATCGAACGTTGGGGCATTTATATACTGTGTTTCTAATTCTTCCACTCTCCTCGAGGCAACTTCCTCTCTTTCCCCAGTTTGTTTTTTTATTTTAGAGATCTGTTGTATCAAAAGACCCCCGAAGATAGGCTTTTAATGTATCCCAAACGATCCCCGGCGAGGCCGTGCCTGTATTCAGATCAACATATTCCCTTAATGCGTCAAGTAATTCTTTGGGTTCTCCCATAAGCTCCAGCCATGGGGGACTAAATCTCCACCCTCGTTGCTGGTTTCCCTTCCCTATCTCCAAAGAGGCCATTATTGCCGAGTGGTCAGATAAATTCCTAGGCATATATTTTATTTTACTTACTAATCCCACTGCCTCATCATTCCCCAAAATCATGTCTATCCTTGACAAGGTTGAATGTGTCGTAGATAGGCACGAAAAAAACCCGGGATTTTGGGTTCTGGATTCTCCAAATGTCTTTCAGTCCCATTTCTCCCATAAACTGTAAAAAACGACCTTCTGTCATACCTCCTTGTTGTAGCCTCCCTTTAGGGAACCTGTCCATTGCTTTATCAGTAACCATATTAAAGTCCCCCACAATTATCAGTGGGGTTCCTGGCCTATCCAACACAAACTCAACCAGTGCATATAGGACATCCATGGAAGGGGGCGGCGGTATATAAATATTAGCCAAAATCAGGGTTTTTCCCTCTATCATACCGTGTAAAAAAACATACCTCCCCTGATCATCAATCTTAACCTGAAGGCAACTAAAGGGTATCCCTGCTTTAATCAGGATACTGACTCCCCTAGAAAAGGAGGTGTTTACTGAATGATATTGCGTAGGGTATTCCCCCCACCCTAATTGTGAACTAGAAGAATTTGTGAGGTGTGTCTCCTGCAAGCAAAAGAATGTTACTCCATGTGACCTAGCTATTGACCTAACCGCCATCCTCTTCCTCGGGTCTCCCAAACCTCTAACATTCCATGAGTATAAAGTGAAGCTTTTCTCTTTTAACCTTGTGGATTCACTCATTGATAATTATAGTGTCCCTCCTTATTATAAAATTTGTGTAATCCCCCTTTGTCATTTAGTTCTACGTGGTCATCTCTTACCCATTGTTCCGTTGTGGTAAAATATTTTTTATACAGTGCTCTTCTATTTAGAATGTATTTCTCCCCTCTTTTTCTACAACCTATATACCAATCACTCCTTATAGCCCCTCCCTCCCCCTCTCTCCAATCACACCTATCACCCACCTCACACACTTCTTCTATTACCTCACTGGGCGCCTTCTGGGGCCTTCTAATGTGACCTTCCCATACAAAAACATCCCACCCCATTTTCCCATGGGTTAATCCCTCCCCTCTCCCCTCCCCTCCCCCCCCCCTCCCCAGAAACCCACCAAACACAAAATGTGTCCCATACATCAAACATAGGCGGAGAGCAGCACGTTAACCCCCCTATGTAAAGGGGTGTCATACGTGTCGGTCCCCTCCTTCTCTATCTCTCCCTCCCCTCTCTTCTCCACCAGTAGTGAAAACAACTTTTTACCAATTATCCCCCCCCTCCCCCCTCCCACTCCCCACTACAACACAGATGTACCCGTATTCCCCCCCCCCCCCCCCAAAACAGGGAGAGAGGAGGGAGGGGGGAGGAACCAAGAAAAAAGACAGACACAGTAATCATTTCTACAGTCTCTGGGATTGGGACTCCAACCACTCCTCAACACTTCTAGGGTTATCAAATATTCTTGCCCCTTCAGGGGCGTTTAACCGTAATCTTGCTGGATATAATAAAGCATAAGTCACATTTATCTGGCGGAGTTTACGTTTTACTTCCCCAAATTTGGCTCTCCTTCTTTGGAGATCTGGTGAAAAATCCGGGAAAATCGATACTCGGGAGCCATTATATACAATCTTGCCCATCTCTCTAGCTCTCCGTGTAATAGTCTCCTTATCTTTATAGAACAATAATTTAGCCAGGAGTGGTCTTGGAGGAGCACCAGTCTGTGGAGGTCTTGCGGGGACCCTATGTGCTCTTTCGATAGCCAAAAATGGTGAAAAAATATCTTACCAAACATTTCTCCAAACCATTTAACCAAAAAAGCTATGGGGTCTGATCCTTCGCAGTGTTCTGGCAAGCCTACTATCCGAATGTTTTTCCTCCTCATCTTATTCTCCATTTCGTCTAGTTTACTTTCCTGCTTGGTCAGCTGATCTCGCATGGACCTGACTTCCCGTATCAAGGGGGCTAGGTCGTCCTCCACTTGACTAACTCGACCCTCTAAGGCTGTAGTCCTTTCCTGGATTTTTTGAATGTCCTGTCTAGCATAGGATAATTCTTCCTGGATGGTGATAAGTTGAGCACTCATTCCTCCCAGGGATTCTCTGCATAGGTTTACTGCCGCTAGGACCTCTTTTAACGTTGGTTCAGGTTCAGATTCCAATACCGCCCGGGCCCCTTCTCACGTGGGCCAAGTGCCCCTTGCAAGTCCACAGCAGTAGTCTGACCCCGAGTGGTCTCCGCATCCTCACCTTCCTCCAATGCCATCTCAGGGTGATTTAACCCGTGACTTTTCCTAGTGCCCTTGGCCCCTGATAGCCTGTTAGTTTGATTTTGTTGACCCTGTTGGGTGCCTTTCAAAGGGGTCTGACTAAGCCCCTGGCCGGGATTATGGGCATATTTTTCTAATTTTGCGGCCGCGGCTGCCTGGCTTGCTTTCGTCGCACGATGTGACGGCATAGTGGCTTTTACCGTTTGTGTAAGGCTAGTATACAAAAATAGGAGCACTTGGTATCCTTCTCAACCCCGAATCCAATCAAGTAATATGCCAAAAGGAAAAAAATATATATAAAGGGGGGAGAGGAGAGTATAACCCAAAAAAGTCAGTAATCCTCCCTTCACCTTTGTCTTCTCTCAAGACAATTGGTGATTTATCTATATAGACTCAAGCAGGTGTATAGACTCAAGCAGCAAGCAGATATATAAAACAGGATTGCAAAAAAGTATAGAGGTCAATTCGGATTCAGTTTACCCCCTGTCCCATAGTAATTTTCATAGCGTGGTATATTACCCCAGAGTTAATCAACCCCTGGCGGAGGATAATGCCTCAATAAGACAGCATAAGTCTGCTTAAAGCCGTTCCACTCGATATTTAGCAACACTGGCAGACTTTTAAAGATAAGTTGATAACTCCTCTAAGGCCGCGTACACACGGGCGGATTGTCTGGCCAACTAAGTTCGTCAGACAATCCGACAGACAGTCCGTTCAAAATTTGCATGAACGGACTTGACCACACACGATGAGCAGACAGTCCGCTGAAAGCATGCGTGATGACGTGCACAGCACGTACGACGGGACTAGAAAAACGACGTCCTATACACTGCAATGCAACCTTCGGCCGTGTAAATCCTTTTTGAGCATGCGCCATACTTAGTCCGTCCAATTTGCCTACACACGAGCGGACTGTCCGCTGAAACCAAGTTTGGATGGACAAAACCAAGTTTGAACGGACTGTCTTACGGAAATTCCGTAAGACTTTGTTTGTCAGATCGTCCGCTGAAGCCCACACACGAGCGGATTGTCCGCTGAAACACGGTTCAGCGGACTAAGTTGGACAGACAATCCGCCCGTGTGTACGCAGCCTAAATGAAGCAGTTCCTTATGTTATCTCTTCAACAGGCTGCTTAAACGTCAAAGCTGGGGCAGAGGGAACACCAAACAAGCCAATGTATAGGGTGGAAGTTTAAAGATCTATTCAGCGTCCTTTCAAATCATATAGAATCTTTATCACAGTTCATAGTCCAGTTCAAAAAGCTCACTGGATGATACACACTCACCACCCTGTTTCACCGCTGTTTCTCACCCCTCTCTCCTGAGGTCGCCTGCCTGCTTCACATGTCCTGTTTCACTGGGTGTAGGGATGTTGAGAGAGCCTGCTCCTCTCCCTCCTTGTTTCTCCAGTCTCCACATTCCAGTCCCGAACCGATCGTCAGGTCCGGTCGTTCTACGGACGACAGGGAGAGAGCCGACCCGTCCGGTGTTCCACCTACTGCCGCTGAGTCGCAACCTCCGCCGTACGGCGGAATGACAAACGGAGGGAAGTGAGGATGTCTATTCGGCGTGGAGTTCGTTCGGGCTATTATCCATCTGCATATGAGCGGGGGTGGCGAGGGAGGACGCCACTCAGCATGGAGACATGGAGGGGAGAGCGAGACGCCGGCTCACTCACACGCGCACAGAGATGGCAGTAGAAGTGGAACCTATGGGGTGCGTACTGGGATGGACCAAGGGAGGTGGGGACCCCAAAAACAAGGAATTAGCAAAAGTAAGGTGTCTCTTCCAAGCCAGGAAACTTATAGCCCAGAAATGGCAGTCCTCAACACCCCCTACTAGTGGAGAGTGGCTACAGAATATGAATAGGGTTATTCTCAAAGAAAGGGTAGCATATATAAGACAGGGTGGTATCAAAAAAATTGATAGGATATGGAAGTTGTGGTATGAGAAAATGAATATAGGCGTGGATATTTAATAGGACAAGGTCTGTTAGTGAGAAATAGTGTGAGGAGTGGGCTTGAGTGAGTGAGGGAACGAGATGAATGTGGGGAATGGAAGGATGTAAAAGGGCTATATGAAATCTGTATGGAACCTTTGTTTTATATACTTTATATGCTAATGTTGTATAGTATGTTTTAAAGTGGAAGTAAACCCACTTTTTTAACTTTTACCTACAGGAAAGCCTATAATAAGGCTTACCTGTAGGTAAAAAAAATATCTCCTAAACCTGTACGGTTTAGGAGATATTCCCCTCGGTATGCGCCGCTGACTGCAGCGGCGCATGCGCACAAGGGGGTTCTCTCCGCGAAAATCCGGCAGCGCTCGTCCGGCCGGATTTAAATCTCCCGCGCGCATGCACGGGAGTGACGATATCGCGGCTCCGGCCACTCACAGCGCCGGAGCCGCGATACCCGGAAGAGACGCCGAGGGAGCATGTCGGCTTCCTCGGCGTGGATCGGGCGAGATGTCGGGGCCTCGTTCTAAGGTAAGTATTTCATAATGAGCTAGTATGCGGTGCATACTAGCTCATTATGCCTTTTGCTTTGCAGGTTTTAAAAAAAAAAAAAAAAAAAAAGCGGGTTTACTACCGCTTTAAATGGTAAAGAAAATCTAATAAAGAGATAAAGTAAAAAAAAAAAAAAAAGATTGAGGAGGAATAGGATAGTCACTCAGCATAGGCAGTCTTAAAGGGATCCCACATCAAGCAGTTACATCAGCATCAGGTACTTGATAGCTGCTGCTGATCCAAGACTGATTCATTTTTATGAATGTGAGCCTATCAAGGGAGTCTTGGACAGGCGCACTCTATGATCCCTTACAAACCCTCCAACAGCACTGAATGTGCGTTCAGAAAGAATGCTGGATGGAGGACAGGCCAGTAGATCAATTGCATATTGAGCTAGTTCTGGCCAGTGGTCCATCCTCAAAACCCAGTGGATGCTCTGTTGGAAAAGTCTCCAAGTCTGCTCTTGCATCGGTCAGGCGGCCACCTTCTCCACTGCTCTTCCTCTGACTGAACAAAGCTGTCATGGTTATGCAGTAATCTTTGTCTGTCAGCTTACCTCTCCTCCATATGTTCACCTTTAGAGGCCAGCCACTTTCACCTGGCAACTTAAATAATCTCTCCTCAAAGCATGGCTCCAACCCAGCCCCTATCAGGGAACACTATATTAACCTGTGTACTGCAAGCCTGCCTTGCTGATCAACCTTTGGGTGTTTAGCTTCCGTGTGCATCTTGCTGTGTCTTCTACATCTGATTCCAGTTACCGATCTTGGCTATCCCTGCCTGCTTGTGACCCTGACCTTTGGTGTGTTCTATGTTTATCCTTGTCTGCTACTGCTAGTCACCCCAACCTTTGGCATATTCCCTTACTATCTCTGTCCTCCTGTAGCCTACAGTGGGTGTGAGATGGGAGACCCTGGGGGCCATGACCTGGAGTCAGTTGCAGCCCAGTCCATCCTCACCACTAGAGGGTTGGTGAACACCTGCTGGCTCTTAGACTCCACAGTCTGGGGAACCTTACACTCTAGCCCCTGTGGGGTCCATCATGGTATTCCAGCAGACCTGCCTTCCTTAACCAACTAGAATTCCATTCACAGCAGTCAGTCATAGGGTCCACTACCTTTGCGGTTCTCTCCTGACCCTAATGATGTGCATCTGTCACCTGGCCTCAGGTGACCTGACAGAAGCCTCAGCAACACGTTTTCCAGCCCCAGGAAATTGTAACTTCACTGGTCTGGAAATGCATTGCACAAACCTTTCTTCAAGGCCTCCTAAAGGTGTTTCATCCTCTGCGAAGGCAGGATTAGTTCTGCAACCTTACCCTTGTAACGTGGATCAAGAAGGGTTGCCAGCCAGTAATGATTCCTTCTCTTTGATACCACGAATCCTAGGGTCCTTACGCTGCATGGCCTCCCTGATTCTGCAAAGCCTACGAAAGTTTCCAGAGGCATTCAATTCTGAGTCCTCTGGGTCACTAAGGATGATCCTTAACAACCTCCTCTCAGCCACGTACAACTTCCTGGGTTTCTGGGGAATGAAAACCATTCCTTGAAGACTTCTGCTGAGTGTTATCCTCCACATCCATGCTGACACAATCCTCCTCCTCTTCTTCCTGTGTGTTTGGCAGGCCTGCAGAAATAATATCTGGATAAAGGGGGCCTTGGGAGGTAAGGAAGTCCTCTTCTTCCTCACACTTTTCTGCCTCAAGTGCCCTGTCCATTATTCCATGAAGCGTGTGCTCCAACAGGAAGACAAGAGGGACAATATCACTGATGCATGCATTGTCGCTGCTCAGTGTGCTCACCATCGTGGTGGCCTCATCAACTGGTGACAGGGCAGTGCATGCATCCTTGATCAGTAGCCACTGGTGTGGCAAAAAGAAGCCAAGCTCCCCTGACCCTGTCCTGGTGCCATACTCAAACAGGTACTCATTGATGGCCCTCTGCTGTGTTAACAGTTTCTGCAGCATTGCCAACGTTGACTTCCACCTGGTGGACATGTCACAAATGAGGTGGTCGGTGGACAGGTTGCATTGCTTTTCAATGTCAGCCAGCCAAGCACTGGCATTGTATGACCATTGGAAATGACCACAGACTTTTCTGGCCTGCTTCAGGAGATCTTGTAAGCCCCTGGATACCTGCTCAAGAACTGCTACACCACCAAATTCATAATGTGTGCCAAACATGGAACATGGGTCAAGTGTCCCCGTCGGAGGGTGGAGAGAAGGTTGGCGCCATTGTTGCATACAACCATTCCTGGCTGAAGCTGGTGTGTCGTCAACCACCTCTGAGCCTGCCCCTACAGAGCTGACAGAATCTCTGCCCCAGTGTGGCTCCTTTCCCCTAAGCAGTGATTTAACCTTAAACTACATAGAGGGTTCTTTACTGTATGAGCAGCAAGGATGTGGAATTCCCTTCCACAGGTGGTGGTCATTCTCAGTGGGGGGGCATTGATAGTTTCAAGAAAATATTAGATAAGCACCTGGACGACCACACCATATATATATAATGTAATACTGACATATAATCACACACATAGGTTGGACTTGATGGACTTGTGTCTTTTTTCAACCTCACCTACTATGTAACTATGTAACTCATGCACAGCATGTCATCTTTTTGCCTGAGTGCTTGCGTAGGCCCTTGAATGCTTACAGAGCACCGCTGGTTCAGAGAACAAATCTGCAGAAGAGGCCATAGAGGAAAAAGAGGAGGAGAGGGTGGAGGAGAGAGTTGTGGCAGAATCACCGCTAGCATTTTAGAGGTGTGGTGGTGTAACAAGCTCCAACAATACTGAACCCTGTCCTGCATCCTTCTCAGCTGCCAACAGAGTTACCCAGTGCGCCGTGAAGGAAAAGTAACATCCCTGCCCATGCCTGCTAGACCATGAGTCTGCTGGAATATACACCTTACTGCTGACTGCCCTGTCCAACAAGACAAAAATATTGCCTTCCACATGCTGGTAAAGAGCTGGAATGGCCTTCCGTGAAAAGAAAGTGCGTTTTGGTACCTGCAACTGATGTACAGCACATTCCACAAATTCACAAAATGGGGCAGAGTTTGCCAGCTGAAAAGGCAGTAGTTGCAGTGCTAGCAATTTGGCCAAGCTGGCATTCAAGCTAGCATTCAGAAGCTGAGCATGTAGATGGCTGGGACCGAATTTCTTTTTAATGTTTAGCAACTGGGGTAGGGAAATTTCCCTGATAAAATAAGATGGTGGAGTACTGCTGGCAGATTGGCTGCAGATACTTAGGCCATCTATTGCTAGACCTTCATTCCTCCCAGTGCAGGTTTCCAGAGGACTGGATTAGGGATGGAGATCCCAGATGAGGAGCAAGGAGAAGTCTGCATTTTTCTTTGATGTGTGTTTTTTGAAGTGCTGTTGCTGTAGGATATTGTAATTAGGAATATATTTAATTTATATTTAATTTATTTATATGTAATTAATATATTTCCTTTATATTTAATTTGTATTTCATTTATTTATATTTAATGAATATATTTAATTTAGCTTGTAGCTATGTAGGGCAGAACATATTATCTTCACCAAAATCTCTAATAGACCAGACAAGTCAGTGCCTAGGCTTGTGTATGCAAACAATGGGATCTAAACCTCACTTCAAAGGATCCTATGCTGGGATATGCAATGAACGGAGTCCTTGTAATCAATACTTAATTTCTCAGGAAAATTCAAGTTAAGCTCCTACTCAGAATAGTCACAAGGATTTGCACTAAAGGGGGCTGACTTATGCAAAGTATAGGGATTGGAGATGTAGCCAGTCCCTAACCAGGAATAGGGAAGCTCAACAATCAGAGCCACGCTATGTCAACCAATGAGGCATCAGCATGTAATGATATACATAGACTAGATGGGAGAGAAACACACAATTTTATGGGAGAGCAACCACTCGAATGGATGGAACCTTGGTGCAAAGGGTAATTATGGGAAAGTTCTGCATTTTACTTGTAACTAAATATGTTTGCAAATTAATGTTTTCAGGAATATACTCTGTATTCCTGCATGTAATTCTCTTATTTTAACCTAATATTTTCTTCCTTGCTGTAGACTATAGATAGATGGTTGTGTATTAGATAGACTTTCAACTACTCACTAATGTAGCACCCTCTGCCTAAAGGTAGGTGCTAGAGTAGTATTTTTCTAGCTGCAGGACTTAAGTGCAGGTAAATTTAGCCAGGCCTGTATTTTAGGCTAGGCCTGGTTGTTTTATTTGGGACTGGGAGTGTTCAGTGCAGTGGGGGGTGTGGCCACCTGTACTTTGGCTCAGAGATGCCTTCTCTGCTTTCAGTCAGCTTGTTCTGGAGGAGAAGGGGGACCTGAGACCTGAGTGGCAGGCAGCCATTGTGAGGAGCCATGACCAATTTTCTCTTGGTATTGGCAGAGGGCAGGCCTCCCATATAAGCTGGGGTCACATGCTTCCAGGGGGGAGTTATGGTGGAGCAGAAAGACAGAATGGATGTTTGAGGTGTTGTTCCACATGTCCCCACGTGGGAGATGCGGTGAGCGTGGAGGAGGGATGGAGGGACCTGTGGGAACACAGCACCTGGATGTAAAGAGGATCAAGCAAAGGAAGTAGAAGTCAAGTGGAAGAGAGTAGAGCAGCATTCTGTAACCGGGGACAAAGAACTGTTCTGGAGGAGAAATGTCACTGTAACAGAAGAAGAGAAACTTGTCAGAAAAGTGTAGAATGCTGTGGCCGGGGAACACAGCATTGTTAGTGATGGACTGGCTGGAAGCAATGGTCCGTTTTTTGCCATGTGTCAGGTCAGAGGGGAGAGATGCAGTGACGTCTCTGGCATGGTTAGCACATTGGTAATACTTTCCACAGACTGGGTGACTGTCTGATTTATGGAGGCTGGAGGGAGCAGCCGTGTGCAGCTCTGCCTCTTTGATTCATAAAGACAATATCATTCCGGTTTACAAATGGGAATTATTCAGAGTGGTTCCTTTTGTTCTTTTGGAAGGAAAGCTTGTAACTCAGTAACTATGCAGTGAAGGATTTATCTATCTAGGCTCATGTTACTCCCTTCCTCAACCTGGGAACCAACATCGGAGCCTTCAAATCACTGCGCATCCTCCAGCAGCATGTACCCGACACTGTGGTCGAATAGTTCAGGGGACTCCTCCGTGCATGATTGTTGGGCTACGGAAAGAGTGACTGTGGACAAGGAGTCGGTGGAATAGGGTGCTTTGGCAGCTGCATAGGAAGGAAAACTACTCTGAGCCTGGGTGACAGAGGATGGGGAGGATGAGGACGGCTCAATAACATGGCCAGCAGCAGAAAAAAAGGACAAGTGTGCCCCACGGCCATCAGCAGAGGATGCACCGTGTCCATGACCAGTACTGTTGACTGTAGAAACAGAACCTGCTTGCCCTCTTTTAGTGGCCTGTGAGCGTCTGCCTCTCCTTGGTGGCCTTCTGTACATGATGTATATTTTGTTTTGTAACACCGCACTACACTGTATTGTGTAATGTGTACACCACCAGAAAAGTAGTAGCAACTGCACTACAGCTGCACTGTATTGTAATTACAATTGTTGATCTAATATTTCACAGCAGGGCCCATTATTGCACCCAACAAGAGTAACTGTGAGGGCTTACAGTGTTCTGGTACCACCAACACCTAAGGCCCAATATTCACATAGGGCAGGCTGTATAGCATATTCAGGCGGTCCCCTAAACATCAGACTTACAAATGACTCCTACTTACAATCGGAGGGAGACAACAGGAAGTGAGAGTAAATCTCCACTAGGGGTTAGCCGAACACCCCCCCAGTTTGGTTCGCATCAGAACATGCGAACAGGCAATAAATTTGTTCGAACATCTGAACACCGTTGAAGTCTATGGAACTCGAACATGAAAAATCGAAAGTGATAATTTTAAAGGCTTATATGCAAGTCATTGTCATAAAAAGTGTTTGGGGACCTTGGTTCTGCCCCAGGGAACATCTATCAATGCAATTTTTTTTTTTTAAACTGACGTTTTTTCGGGAGCAGTGGTTTTAATTTAATTATTTATTTTTTTTTTTTACACAAGTGGTAGCATCATATTTTTATTTAACCCTGATGTAGGGGAATTCTCACCTTTGTGACTTTTCTATTTTTGTATTGTGGATTCAAACACTTATGCTTATTTATAATTTTTTATCTGTGTATTTAGGTTCACATATTATAAAAATTATTATTATTATTTTTTTTTTGACACTATCACGATACATTAGGTGAACTACAAGGAGCACAACATTTTTCATTTTCTACCAATATTTAGGTCTTAAAGGTATAGCGCCAAATCTAATTCTCTCTTTTAATCAAACTTATTTCACCCATTGGGTGGTAATATTAGGTAGAGGCAGCTCATACTAGTAGTATTTTTGTTTTATCCATAGCGCAATCTCCTTTTTTATTTTCTATAATGAATCGTCGGCTCCCGGTAATACAGAGAACAGTCATTGATAAAAAAAAAAAATGCATGAGAGTCCCCCCAAATTCAATTACCAGGCCCTTCAGGTCTGGTATGGATATTAAGGGGAACCCTGCATCAATTTTTTTTTTAAATGACGTGGGGTCCCCCCCCAAATATCCATACCAGACCTGATTTTAAGGGGAACTCCACTTCAATTTTTTTTTTAAAAATGGTGTGGAGTTACCCCCAAAAAGCCATACCAGACCCTTTATCCGAGCACGCAACATGGCTGGCCGCAGGAAAAGAGGGGGGGACGAGAGAGCGCCCCCCTCCTGAACCGTACCAGGCCACATGCCCTCAACATTGGGAGGGTGCTTTGGGCTAGCCCCCCAAAGCATCTTGTCCCCATGTTGATGGGGACAAGGGCCTCATCCCACCAACCCTTGCCTGGTGGTTGTGGGGGTCTGCGGGCGGGGGGCTTATCGGAATCTGGAAGCCCCCTTTAACAAGGGGACCCCCAGACACCGGCCCCCCCTGTTTGAAATGGTAATGGGTACATTGTACCCCTACCATTTCACAAAGAATGTGTAAAAAATTGTAAAAAAAAAACAGACACCGTTGGGATAAGTCCTTTATTAAAAAAAAAAAAAAAAAAAGATTACAGTGGTGGTAATCCACTCCCGGTATCCTGCGATGAGTGATCATCTCTACGGGGGTCCAGTGATGGATGATCTCTCCTCTCCAGGTCCAGGGTCCAACAATGATGTCCAGCGCATCCTGTCTCCACCGGAGACACTGCAGGAATCCCAGCATCCTGACAGGTCTCTTAGCTGAGGACAGGGCCACCCGTCACGTGACCCCGTCCCCCTCTGACACAAGGGGAAACCTGGGCCTCCGCAGTAATGTGCGGGTGACCCCGCCCCCCTCTGATGCAACAGAAACCTGCATTACAACAGGGAGGGTGGGGTCAGTCACATGTCACTGGGGAAGCCTGGGTTTCCCCTTGTGTCAGAGGGGGACGGGGTCACATGACAGGTGGCCCCATCCTTAGCTAAGAGACCTGTCAGGCTGCCGGGATTCCTGCGGTGTCTCCGGTGGAGACAGGATGCGCTGCACAGGACATCATTGTTGGACCCTGGACCTGGAGAGGAGAGATCATCCATCGCTGGACCCCGGAGAGATGATCACCCATCGCAGGATACCGAGAGTGGATTACCAACACTGGAATTTTTTTTATTTTTAATTAAGGACTTATCCCAACGGTGTCTGTGTGTTTTTTACATTTTTTTTACACTTTCTTTGTGAAATGGTAGAAGTACAATGTACCCATTACCATTTCAAACAGAGGGGGTGGGATCTTGGGGTCCCCTTGTTAAAGGGGGCTTCCAGATTCCGATAAGCCCCCACCCGCAGACCCCCACAACCACCGGGCAAGGGTTCACTTTTATTGTTTCACTTTAAGCATTATTAAAATCACTGCTCCCGAAAAAACATCTGTTTTAAAAAAAAGAATATTTGCATTGATACATGTCCCCTGGGGCAGGGCCCGGGTCCCCAAACACTTTTTATGACAATAAGTTGCATATAAGCCTTTAAAATTAGCAATTTAGATTTCTCTCATAGACTTTTACAGGATCTTCCGCGTCTTTTCGAATTTGCTGCGAACACCCAAAATTGTTCTCTGTTCCGCGAACAGGTGAACAGGCAATGTTTGAGTCAAACATGACTTTGACTCAAACTCAAAGCTCATCCCTAGTCTCCACTGATGCTTTATCACCAATGCATTTTTCCCTAATAACCCAAAATTTTCCAAATCCAATTGGCATTGGGACAGAAAGTGAGGTGAAATCTTCTAAACAAGGGCACAGACAGCAAAAAAAAATGTTACAGGGGTGATAACCCTGCCCTATATTATCCAAAAAGCTTAAACATAGATTTTGGGTCTGGAGCTACACTTAAAAATGACAACAACTTAACAACAAACCTACATTCCCTATCTTGTTTGTAACCCGGAACTGCCTGTATACTGCTGTTCAGAGTATAAAAAGCCTAAAATTAAAAATGATTAAAAAAAACAGTATTTTGTCCTCCCCTATTGCATACCATGCCCTTCAGGTCTGGTATAAATTTTAAGGGTAACTCCACGCCAACTTTATTTAAAAAAATGTTGTGGGGTCCCCCTAACAATCAATATCAGACCCTTATCCGAACATGCAGCCCGGCAGGTCAGGAAAGGGGGGATAAGGGATCTCCTCCCCTGAACCATACCAGGCCACATGCCCTTAACATGGGTGGTGGGGGCTCAGAGCTCCCCCTGCCCCAAAGCACCTTGTCCCTATGTTGATGGGGACAAGGGCCTCAACCCCACAACCATGGCTGGTGGTTGTGGGGGTCTGTGGGCGGGGGGCTTATCAGAATCTGGGAGTCCCCTTCAACAAAGGGGCTCCCAGATCCCAGACCCCTTATGGGAATGAGTATGGGGTGCATTTACCCATTCACCAAAAAAGTGTCAATAAGTAATAAAAACACAGAGACAATTCTTTTATTAAAAAAACCCCAAAAAACTGTGTCTCTCAATGTAAATCCATCGTCAATCAAAGGAAAAAAAACCTTCCGCCATCCATGAAGGCTGGACGCCTACTGCAGGCTCTGCTATTTGACATTTCTTACATAGGTAAGGTGCATTCTACCTGGCTACGTCACCTGGTGGTTCCGCCCCCTTGTGACATCATGGACCAGTGCATGCTGTGTCGATGGTGTCACAAGGAGAACCCGCTAACAGCTGATGAGTCATCCTTTGTTAAGGATATGGCACTCATACCTCCGCAGACTTGTGGTACAGGGACTCCCTCATTCTTCAAAGCCTGGGAAAGGACCTGAGAATATGTGGATTCAAGGAGAAGGATCACTATTGGTTGGCAACCCTCCTTGACCACGGTTACAAGGAGAAAGTCTCGAAAACACATCCTGTACCCACAGAGGAAGCAGAAGATGAAATCTCTTGAGGACACCTTAAAGAGGAGTTGATGTAATGCCTTTCCTGACTTTGGTAGGTTACAGTCTAGTGGAAAATGTCATTTTGAGGTTTCTGTTGGTCAAGACAGAAGTGGTGAAAAAGGAGGCTGCCTCAGTGGTGCCTTTCAAAACATTTTTATTTCTCGGCGCCCTGGGCTGTCAGCTTCCATATCCAATTGACAGTGTCTGCATTATATGGTGGGAGATTATCTAGGGGTGAAAATAGATATGGAGAGCTTTCCAGTTGATGATCCACTGGGTTGCTGGGTCATGAGAATAGACCACTGGCCAGAACTTTCCCAGTATGCAATTGAGCTGCTGGGCTGCCCTACATCCAGCATGCTTTCTGAATGGGCATTCAGTGCTGCCGGAGATTTTGTGACAGATAAGAGAGCGCATCCATGGACCAGCTGACATTTATCAAAATGAATCAGTCATGGATTAGCAGCACCTATCAAGCCCCTGATGCCAACGTCGTTGTGTAAGTGCTTTCTGGATCTGGAATCTCTGAAAGACTGTCTAGGCTTTGTGGGTATTGATTTAATCTGGAATATTTTTTTTAGTGTAGGTTTAATTGGTACAATTAACACCCAAGGACCAATTTTCAGCACCTGTTTGACAGGTGCATAACATTTAATTTTTTTACAGCAAGGCCAATTCTTGCTTTCATCTAGAGTAACTCTATAGGGTTACGGTGTGAAGGCACTACCAACACCCAGTAAAAGTGAATAAATTGCGGCGCTAACCACAAGAAACAATTAGAAATAAATACTTATCTAAAAAATATATAAAGTGCAACAAGTGTGAATCACCTCACAAAGTGCAATAAGTGCGATATAAAAGATGCAAATAAAATAATTACTGCAATATTAAATGTGCTTACATAACATAATCATGCCAAAAAATATATAAAATCCAAGGACATTAAAAAATGTGCAAAAAAGTTTTCCAAAATCAAAAAAATAATTGATAAATAATTAATGCTCATTAATTCCAGTTCATGCAAATGCTTCGTGAACAGAAAACAAAGTCCATGCACAAAGGTGACTTCCAAAGTGTGTGCTAATCCAGTGACTCAATTCAGTGCCAAGCCAGTGCACCACCTGTTTCCCCCAGCCTCTCACCTCAAATACTTGGTATAGAAGCACAATTTACAAGCCAAAGCTAATCCATCCACATTCGTCCAGCGGCTAGTATCCACCTGTATCTTTCTTTCCCAAGTTCTTCACCTCTCACTCGTTAAGGTGTGCGATACATATAGTATGGAACAAAAGGACAGGGGGGCTCTCATGTGTAGTATACAGATTTGACGTTTTAATAACGAAAAGTAGCAACTTACATTTAAGTAGAAATCACTTCTCTGACGCGTTGCGTCACGATCACATGACTACATGCATTACCCTTTGAAAAAGTCATGTGATCGTGACGCAACGCGTCAGGGAAGGAGCTGTGGTGTTGCACTTGTCACTTCCGGTCGCGGCCGAGACCGGAAGTTCGGATTGTAATACATCTACTCGTTGATTTCTACTTAAATGTAAGTTGCTACTTTTCGTTATTAAAACGTCAAATCTGTATACTACACATGAGAGCCCCCCTGTCCTTTTGTTCCATACTATATGTATCGCACACCTTAACGAGTGAGAGGTGAAGAACTTGGGAAAGAAAGATACAGGTGGATACTAGCCGCTGGACGAATGTGGATGGATTAGCTTTGGCTTGTAAATTGTGCTTCTATACCAAGTATTTGAGGTGAGAGGCTGGGGGAAACAGGTGGTGCACTGGCTTGGCACTGAATTGAGTCACTGGATTAGCACACACTTTGGAAGTCACCTTTGTGCATGGACTTTGTTTTCTGTTCACGAAGCATTTGCATGAACTGGAATTAATGAGCATTAATTATTTATCAATTATTTTTTTGATTTTGGAAAACTTTTTTGCACATTTTTTAATGTCCTTGGATTTTATATATTTTTTGGCATGATTATGTTATGTAAGCACATTTAATATTGCAGTAATTATTTTATTTGCATCTTTTATATCGCACTTATTGCACTTTGTGAGGTGATTCACACTTGTTGCACTTTATATATTTTTTAGATAAGTATTTATTTCTAATTGTTTCTTGTGGTTAGCGCCGCAATTTATTCACTTTTACTGTATCACTATTAGTGCCGAGATCACTATTTTTGCAGGCTGCTTCCACACACTCATATTATTTCAATTTTTACTTTACACATTGATTAGCAAGGTGAAGCGCACTAGTACCCTTTATTTATATTTTTACTACCAACACCCAAAGACCAATTTTTCCACACCTGTTTGACAGGTGCTTATTATTTTAATTTTTGACAGCAAGACCAATTCTTGCTCTCATCTAGAGTAACTCTATGAGGTTAAGGTGTGAAGGCACCATCGACACCCAAATACAATTTTTTTCACACCTGTTTGACAGGTGCATATCATTGAAATATTTAACAGCAAGGCCAATTCTTGCTTACATCAAGAGAACCTCTATAGGGTTACAGTGTGAAGGCACCATTGACACCCAAAGACCAATTTTATTGCACCTGTTATTTCTATCAAAAGTATTCGAAAGAGACCAGGATGTATCCAAAAAATCTCTACTCTTGCTCCGAGTGCACAAAATTGTGGCCTCATCATATAGACTGGCTCCCCATGCTGTTGTTTATAAAATAAACAAAGCTTGAATGGAAAATGTAATTTTTTGGGCTTTATTTATTATTGCTGCAGCAGGCTTTAGCAGGTACAGATGTGCCACATTACAGGCAGACTAAGGGGACTCCCCCGGGCACTGTATTTAAAGGAATTTTTCATTTTTATTCTCATTTTTATAGTTTCACTTTCAGCAAATCACTGCTCATTTAAAAATGATGTTTTTTTACAAACATTTTTATCTTTGATACATGTCCGCCATAACCATTGCATATCCAACTGCTTGCATATAAGCCTTCAAATTGGGCACTTTTGATTTTTCCAGATCAGGTCCCATAGAATTCAATGGGGTTTGTCATTCGGTTCCAAATGCTTGCTATGTTAAAAAGTTCTGCTGCAAATGGAAAAGGGGCCATTCGACCCATCTCTAGTAAGCAACCCTATCAACATTAAAGGGTTTGACTCAAACTTATTAAAACTCTTTAATTTACACTTTTGCTGGACGGCTTGGTCTGTTTTTCAAGGAACTTGAAAAAATATCAGAAATGCTGTCCACAACAGGTTACAATGATGGAATAAAAACAGATGCATTACCTTTTGCCCCACCCCATCCTCTTATAGATTAAGTTGCTCTGCTGCTTCTTAGTGTGTTTTTTTTTTCATTGCATTGACACATGCTGCCTGCCCAGTCATTGTAATACATAGCAAAATCCAGAGCACTGGATCATGCTAAAAAAGTGTATTCAAGAAGTAGTTTTCTTGCAGCAGAGTCAATGGGGTTTGAGTAGTGGACTACCTTGCAAATATCTTCTTAAATGCCTCTTTTACATCATTATTTCTCAAGCTATATATCAAAGGATTTAACACTGGAGTAATAACACCATAAACCATAGAAATAAATTTCATATTTGAATAAGAATGTTTCTTTTGTCCAACATACATGCTTATAGTCGTCCCATAAAACATAGACACAACGGTCAGGTGAGAGGCACAAGTTGAAAATGCTTTGGACCTTCCAACAGTAGACCGAATCTTTAATATTGATGAAATGACACGAATGTAAGACACCACAATGAACATAAGTGGTAGTACGAGGGTAAACACACTCTCAACAAAAAGAGCTACTTTGAAAAATGTGAGGTTTCCACAGGCTAGTTCTACAACTGCAAGTATCTCACAAACAAAATGGTCCAGTTTATTTTCCATACAAAATATCAAAGGCCTTGAAATGTTTGGAACAACTGAGATGAAGAAATCTCCAGGCCACATAATTATTATTAAAGTTCTACAGATTTTCCAGTTCATGATGTTGTTATAATGCAAGGGGAAAGATATAGCTACATAACGATCGTATGCCATCACTGCAAGTAGCAATGACTCAGTACTCCCCAAAAGCACTCCGACATTCATTTGCACCATGCAGGCTGGGACAGAGATTGTCTTTCTAACAGAAAATATATCTACCAATACCTTTGGAACAGAGCTGGATGAAAAGGACAAATCTATGATTGATAGATTACAGAGAAAAAAGTACATAGGCCTGTGAAGTTTAGGACTGACAAGAACAGCAGCTATAATAAAAATATTTCCAAAAAGTGTAAAAAGATAAATCAGTAATAATACAACAAAAAATAATACACATATTTGCATGTTCTGAGAAAATCCAACTAAAATAAATTCTTTCAGGAAAGTTTGGTTCTGGAGTTCCATGTTTAAAATGAGAAATGTAAAAATATTACTTGTAGAAAAAAGCTATTACGATATCCTGCAATATACAGTATATAATAAAAAAATAAAAAAAGAATTTGAGAACACTTTACATGAAGAGGACTTTTGATGTAACTAGGTGTTAAATGAGGATTTATGGTAAAAATAATTGTTTTCAATTGAATGCAATGCAATCCTATCATGCCTAAGGTGGAATTAAACTAACTGTCAGGGCTGGGCTCAGACCTTCCTTCTCAAAGCTGGCCATTCAGCTGTCGGCTAATTGCCAGCTCCTTTCTCTCTACAGTGACTCACCTTTTAATATCCTGCTCATCAGTCCTGTCTACTTAAAGGGGTTGTAAAGGCTCGTGTTTTTTCACCTTAATGCATCCTATGCATTAAGGTGAAAAAACACCTTGCAGTCATTGGCCCCCTAGCCTCCCCGTTTTACTTACCTGATCAAATTTCCGTTGGCACATCCCAGCCATCCCTCTCTCCACAGGTTCTCAGCTCTTGATTCGATAGCAGGGCAGCCATTGGCTCCCGCTGTTGTCAATCAAATCCAATGATGCAGGCTCCAGGGCCGAGTCCTGCATTTGGCCTCTATGGATGCCGAATGCTGGACTCGGGAGCGCTCCCACAAGGTAACCCCCTCGGGAGAGTGTTTCTCCAAGGGGGCTATCCAATGTAGGGAGGAGCCGCAAGAGCTGCCAAGGGACCCCAGAAATGGATGTTCGGGGCCACTCTGCAAAATGAGCTGCACAGTGGAGGTAATGATGACATGTTTGTCGTTTGGCTTCTGACACTAATGCCGCATACACATGACCGGACTTTTCGTCAGACTTGGTCCCTTGGACAATCCGACAGACTTTGCAGCTGAGGTCTGCCGGACTTTCAAACGAACGGACTTGACCACACACAATCACTCCAAAAGTCAGACGGATTTGAACATGATGACGTAGAATAAGGAAGTTCATAGCCAGTAGCGAATAGCTGCCCTAGTGTCGGTTTTAGCCTGTTGGACTAGCACACAGACGACCATATTTTTCAACCAGACTCGAGTCCGTCAAAAAGATTTGAAGCAAGTTTTGTTTCTAGGTCAGCCGGACTTTTTGGAGGAAAAAGTTTACTGGAGCCCACACACGATCGAATTGTCTGACGGATTCCAGTCCGCCGGACCAAGTCTGTCGAAAAGTCCGGTCATGTGTACGCAGCATAGCAAACAAAAATTTACTATATGACAGCTTGTCAATCCTTAAATGTCGTTACTGCATTTTTATTATCTTTTATTTTATTTTTACCTGGTAATCCAGTAACACACATTTAGATATTAGATATTGATATAGATATAGATATGGATTGGATATGAATAATATATTTAAGTCAAACTGTGGGTAGGGTAACGCCTTATAAACAGTTACAACAACATTTTGTCCCCTTTGATATGCAGGTTTAATTAAATTTTATTTATTTATTTATTTAATTTGAAAATAACAAAAGCTGATTGCAAGAGCCCCGTCAGTAGTAAATGGTCTGTCTCATCCCTTTGCTTGATAGCTTGGTCTGTTAAAACTCTTCACATAAAGTGCAAGAAGGATCCAATAGGAATAGGAAGGTCTAAAGTGCATAAAGGTGCAAATGAAACCATAAATAACATAAAAAACACATAAAATACAAAAAAATCGCTAATGTTCAAGAAATTGCATAAAATGCAAAATAATAAAAGTTAATGTAAAAAAAGGAAAAAGTGCAAAGTCCAATCAGTGCAGTAAAGTGCAAAGTGAATGTACTGAATCTTCACCAAACAGTTCATATAGAAGACGTAAAGTGCATGTGTAGAAAGTGATAGATTTCAGATTCCTCCAATCCAATCAGCAGCAAATCCGTGGAGTGTCACACATTTGCCCCAGCCTCTTACATCCAAAGGAGACCCCTAAGGTCAGAATGAGCCTTTAAACTGAAGGCAATGGTAAGCCAGCAGTCGATCGATCTCCTCCGATCGTCACAGCACACGACGGATCTCTAGTGGGGAACTTCAAACTCAGCAGATGAGGTAAAGGCATGTGAAGAAGAAAAGCATCCCCGCCGTGCTATAGTTTAAAACTAATTTAATAGGAAAAAAATATATATGCTTACATCAAAAGTATAGGTAAAACAGCACTGAACACAGTACTTCCTGGTCTCGGCCGCGATAGGAAGTGCTCACGTGACTTCATCAAAGGGTTTTTTGCATTCTATGTGTTTTTTATGTTATTTATGGTTTTGTTTTCACCTTTATGCACTTTAGACTTTCCTATTCCTATTGGATCCTTCTTGAACTTTATTTTATTTTCACTTTATGCGATTTTTGGTTAATTGTTTTGCTTTGTGATTGCTATTCACTATGCATTTTTAGAGCTATGTTGGTTACATTTGATTATTATTGGTTTCTTTTATCATGTGGATTTAGTTAGTCTGGTGATGTTACATTGCTGATTTTTTTTTGTTTATTTATTCAGCTTGACCACTCACTTTTCCTTACTGCAGTTAGCGCCACATATTTATTTTTATTTGATTGCTTTTCGTGTAGAAAAAGAACAAATTGGTTAATTGGCTAATTGGGGAAAATACGGGGGGGTGGGATATCGAATGCAGTCAATACTTAACATTAATAAATCACCGGGACCAGATGGCTTGCACCCAAGGGTACTTAGGGAACTCAGTCAAGTAATTTCCAGACCATTATTCCTAATTTTTAATGACAGTCTACTGATTGGAATGGTACCAGCTGGAGAAAAGCCAATGTAGCACCAATATTTAAAAAGTGCCCAAAATACATTCCTGGGAATTACAGACCAGTTAGCCTAACATCAATAGTTTGTAAACTCTTGGAAGGGATGATAAGGACTATATACAAGATTTTAGAAATGAGAACGGTATCATTAGCAGTAATCAGCATGGATTCATGAAGAATCTTTCTTGCCAACTCAATCTATTAACCTTCTATGTGGAGGTGAGATGCCATCTAGATAAAGGAAGGCCCGTAGTCTTGGCGTATCTGGATTTTGCAAAAGCATTTGACACAGTTCCCCATAAACGTTTACTGTACAAAGTAAAGTCCATTGGCATGGACCGTAGGGTGAGTACATGGATTGAAAACTGGCTACACGGGCGAGTTCATAGGGTGTTGATAAATGGGAAGTACTCGGAATGGTCAGGGGTGGGTAGTAGGGTCCCCCCAGGGTTCTGTGCCTGGACCAATCCTATTTTAATCTGAACAAATTAATGGAGTGGGCAACTACATAGCAAATGAAGTTCAATGTAGAAAAATTCAAAATAATGCATTTGGGTGGCAAAAATAGGAATGCAATCTATACACTGGGGGGAGAACCTCTGGGGGAATCTAGAATGGAAAAGGACCTGGGGGCCCTATTAGCTGATAGGCTCAGCAATGTATGCAATGCCAAGCTGCTGCTAACAAAGAAAACTGAATATTGGCATGCATTAAAAAGGGGATCAACACCAGAGATAAAATGATAATTCTCCCGCTCTACAAGACTCTGGTTCAGCCGCACCTGGAATATGCTGTCCAGTTCTGGGCACCAGTCCTCAGGAAGGATGTACTGGAAATTGAGAGAGTACAAAGAAGGGCAACAAAGCTAATAAACAGTCTGGAGGATATTAGTTATGAGGAAAGTTTGCGAGCACTGAACTTATTCTCTCTGGAGAAGAGACGCTTGAGAGGGGATATGATTTCAGTATACAAATAGTGTACTGGTGACCCCACAATAGGGATAAAACTTTTTTGTGGAAGGGAGTTTAACAAGGCACGGTGCCCCTCATTCAAATTAGAAGAAAAGAAGTTTAACCTTAACCACTTGCTTACTGGGCACTTAAACCCCCCTCATGCCCAGACCAATTTTCAGCCTTCAGCGCTGATGCACTTTGAATGACAATTGCACGGGCATACAACACTGTACCCAAATGAAATTTTTATCATTTTTTTCCCACAAATAGAGCTTTCTTTTGGTGGTATTTAGTTACAGCTGGGAGTTTTATTTTTTGCTAAACAAACAAAAAAAGATGCAAAAAAAAAATCATGTTTAATAGTTTGTTATAAAATTTTGCAAACAGGTCATTTTTATCCTTCATTGAAGTGCGCTGATGAGGCGGCACTGATAGGCTGCACTGGTGGGCACTGATAGGCTGCATTTGTGGGCACTGATAGGCTGCACTGGTGGGCACTGATAGGCATAGTTAAGGCGGCACTAATAGGCACAGATAAGGCGGCAATAATGGGCACAGATAAGGCGGCACTGATGGGCAAAGATGGGCACAGATAAGATGGCACGGATGGGTGGCACGGATGGATGGCACGGATGGGTGGCACTAAGGGGCACTGATAGGTACCACCAATAGATGGGACTGATGGGCACTGATAGGTGGCACTGATAGGTGGCTCTGATAGGTGGCACTGCTGGGCACTGATGGGCGGCACTGATGGGCACTGGTAGATGACACTGATGGGCACGGATATGTGGCACTGGGGTGCAGAACCTTTGAGGCAGATTGTGGGTACTCCTGGGTGGCGCTGTGGGCACTGCTGGGTGGCACTGTGGGCACTGCTGGGTGGCACTGATGGGGGGCACTTATATTTTATTGAGGTGGCACTGGCAGGGGGCAGGTGAGCACTGGCAGGGGGCAGGTGGGCACTGGCAGGGCTGGACCTCATTTTTCACTGTCTGCTGGCTTTGCTGTCCCCTTATATCAGCAGGCAGGATACCTGCATGCGGCAAGCCATCACTCTGGAGCAGAGGCTCATCGCCACGTTGCGGTACTTGGCGACAGAGAGAAGTCTCCAGGACCTCAAGTTCTCCACAGGCATCTCCCCCCAGGCTCTGGGAATCATTATTCCAGAGACCTGTTCTGCCATCATTCAGGTCCTGCAGAAGGACTATATTAAGGTAAGTTTTCTCCTTTAACATCACATTCTATGTATTTAATGTTTGCTAATGTATTGGATTTCTTTCCTCATTCCCTAATTACCATGATTGCAATATGCTGTAATTGATATGCTGTGCCACTTTGTCCTCATGCATGCTGGCAGCTTTTAAAGTTCCTTTTTTGTCCTTCATGCATATTTGCCTTCATTAACTTCCCCAGCATGCTCTTCTGGGCCCATAAACCTACAGCCTAGTCACTTGGCAATGTATTTTGTCAGCTCCATAGTATTGCTTTCCCCTAAACACCCCCTAAAATGTGTACAAATGTTATGTGTGTGCTTAAATTCATGCAGAGTGGCAGAGGTTTTTTTTTTGGTGGGCCAAACTCATTAGCAACCGCCCTCCCCCAAACTGCTAGGTCAGCTGATAGCAATCCTCTATCTGCTGACTTTGCCAAACACAATACACACTTTACCTACCTCTTTTCTGGTCAGATTTATGGATGAAGCATGTAGTGCAAGGGCCTGCCTCAATAATTTCAAATGCTACAGTTTAAATTTTTTTTCTCCTATTATTATCTTGATAGGTAATAGCAGAATGTCAAAATGTGCTTCCATTTGTTCCTTTTTTCTTTTATTATGATACTTCTTACCTGTCCGGTGGGCTGGCAATAGTGTAAGTAAGGAGGGGCTGGCCAAAGTATCACACATTATTTATGCATTCAGCTCTCAATGAAGTTGAGAGGGTTGTCCAAAACATCCCCCTCCTAATTTTTTGCAATGGACCATCAGATGGGGGGGGGGGGGGGGGGTGAGCTTTAAATACTAATTTCCAAAAATGTTATACTGATCTTGGCCAAAAATGTTTGTGTTTAATCTGCTTGCAATGTTGATGTGCAAAATGACAAATTCTTTTTTGTTTGACTCCACAGTTTCCTTCAACGCCTCAGGAATGGCAGACTGTGGCCTCCCACATTGCCAGCCGTTGGGACTTTCCCAATTGTGGAGGTGCAAATGATGGGAAACACGTCCGCATCTTCCCACCCCCCAACTCGTAGTCCTACTATTATAATTACAAGGGGTATAATAGTATCGGGATGTTGGCGGTGGTGTCAGTGACATATGACTTCCTGTATGTGGACGGGGGGGAAAATGGCCGTATGTCGGATGGTGGAGTGTTCGTGCGGATGGAGTTCTACTGGCGTCTCCAGAGTGGCAGTCTGGGCTTGCCACCTCCAGAGGAGAATGTGGAAGGACTCCCCTTCTTTTTTTCGTTGGGGATGAGAAGTTTGCTCTGGCAAACCATCTGATGCGGCCTTTCCCGATGAGGACCCTCACCCCGGATCAGAGAATCTTTAATTTGCGGCTGGCCAGAGCCAAAAGAGTAGTGGAAAACACTTTCGGGATAATGGCCAGCCGGTTCTGCCTATTTTTGACTCCAATCCACATGGCGGAATATAAACTCAATCATATTGTGCTTTCGGGCTGCATTCTGCACAATTTTTTGAAACTCATCAAACTATGTGGCCTCAGTTGGGCCTGATGGAGACTTACCGGAAAATGTCAACCTGACGGCCCTTGAAGCTGGTCGTCCTGGCTTGCCCCCCAAAGCGCCCGTGAGGCCAGATCAAGATATGTGGAGTACTTTGTGGGTAGGGGGGCCAATAATATGCTAGACAATGTCTTAGAGGCATTTTTTAAATACATTTTTCTTTGAAACTCCAATAATCTTTGTTTTCATTTATTGCTTGGCTTTGTTTTAGGTGTCTCCTAGGTTTTATTTGGGTTTTTTTGGGCCTTTTTCTACAACAGTGCAAATCCAATTTCAGAGCGAGATGAGGTGACAATCTCTTCTTCAGATAATCTTATTATGTTGTGGGTCTGCTGCACACACACCTTGTTTTTGTTGTTAATGTATGTAGTGCATTACTGACAAAAATATTGCTCATTTTCAGGACCATGGCAGAAATATGTGTTGCATGAAAATTGCATGATTGAGGAAATGTAAACATCACTGTGGGTGTTATTTACTAAAGGCAAATCCACTATGCACTACAAGTGAACTGCAAAAGTGCACCTGAAACTGCACTTGGAGTGCAAAGTGGAGTTGCCTTTAGTAAATAACACCCATTGCCACAGAAAACAACTTTACTACAAATACTGCTTTTGCGCATTGAAAAAGGAAGCCACACATTGTTGATAATTAAACTTTTTACTCGAAGCACATTCACATGTGCATTTAGAAAAGGGTTTTACAACAAACCAACATATTTGGTGTATATAAAACATTATTTTTGGTAACATTTATCTAACTTGGCGTTTTGTGTAAACAGGCATGTATCAAAGCATAACATACAGAACACAGAAACTTACAAAGTTCAACTTTGAAAAATTAAGATAATATTGATATTGCCTTCACCCCTGGAAAAGCCAAATTTGGAAGATGCACACAGTGTGTCAACATGTGCTATCTCCCATCATGGGGTATCAATGTACATGTTTTGGGGGTGCAACCCCTTCATCTCAGCCACTTTCCACGTACATTGATCCCCCATGATGGGAGATAGGGCATGTTGACACACTGAGTGCATCTTCCAAATTTGGCTTTTTGTAAAATACAAAAGTTGTTTTTTCAAAACACAAAAATAAAACACGAGCTAGTTTGTGGTGTTTCTCACTCTCCCCAAAACATCAATTGTGAATCAAAAAGTGGCCATTTTCCTCCTGATCCCAAGCCTAATGTTAGCATGTGCTATCTCCCATCATGGGGTATATATTTTTCGAAAAGCCAAATTTGGAAGATACACACAGTGTGTCAACATGTACTATCTCCCATCATTGGGGATCAATGTACGTGTTTTGGAGGTGCAACCCCTTCATCTCAGCCACTTTAGTAGCAAGGAAGGGGTTGCACCCACAAAACACGTACATTGATCCCCAATGATGGGAGATAGTACATGTTGACACACTGTGTGCATCTTCCAAATTTGGCTTTTTTCGAAAAATATAAAAGTGTTTTAGAAAAATTAAAATGGATGCTAGCTAGTTTTGGGTTTTTCAGAATCTCCCTAAAACATCAATGATGTTCTTCATTTTTTGCTGAACATCATTGATGTTTTTCTGGATATTCTCTAAATCGCGATGCACCCCATTATCTCCCCAAAGAGGATCTGGACACTTTCACTGGTAAAATGCAATTCTTCTTCCACAACATCCACATCACCTAAACATAAACCCCCCAAAAAAAACACAGTGTATTATAAATATGCAGGCATACATTGATTAGCTTACCAGAAGCTGTGGTCTCAGACACTCACCTGTTGTGGTGCCAATTTTGCCAATCTCTACAATCTCTGCATATTCCTCCTCCTCTGCTTCTGGTGTGGGTATTTCCCCTTCTTTGGGAGGTGTGGGGTCCCTGGTGTCCTCAGACGTCCCGAGTCTTCTCTCCCCTATGAGAATGTAAAAAAGGAATACTTAGCACACAGATATTTGAGGGCAGAAATAGGAATATGAAACATTGTTTGGAAGTGTTGTACAATTGTGTTTTTTGGCAGAGTTCAAAGGTGAAAACATTATTTTTGACACTTTCTAAAGCTGGAATACTTATCTGTTGTGTGAACAAATGTAGTCAAGTGCAACTTGGAAAAACATCTTCTTTGGAGTGGGCTAATGAGCGATGTTTATTACCAACGTTTGAACCCATGAACATGAAAGTGGCCATTTTAAACTGTACAACATTAAAGCAAAGCACATGGAGCAGTATGCAAGCAATAATAATAATATGAACACACGGCAACTACTTACTTTTTTGAAGAACTCACTTGATCCTTATGTACTGATCGTGCTCCCTCATTTTCAGGTCTGACCAGCGTTTTCTCAGTTGATCCTTGGATCGTAGTACCCCAAAATTCTTCTGAAGACTCTTCATAACTTTAGTCATGATCTTGGCCTTTCTGACATTTGGGTTTGGTCCATACTTCCCATCATAGTCGTTCCTCTTCAATATGTCCACCATCTCCAACATCTCTCCAAAAGACATATTTGAGGCCTTAAATCTTCTCCTCCGGGATTGGGACATTTCAGGCTCCGGGCTTTCCTCGTCCTCCTCCTCATTACTGGAATTCTGATCACGCCCCTGCTGTGTCTCCATGTGCTCTCCCCACTGCGCCGAAAGAGAAGGGGCGGGAATAGACTAGAAAGAACGTCAGGGGGGGCGGATCTTCACGCATGCGCACTGTATGTAAAAGGCAACATGCGTGTGTCATACGTATGATCTGTGAGCAGAGGGGGGACTGACGCGCTTTCGTTCAAACAAAGGTACAATTTTAACTTGGTACATCACTAGCCTATACTGCTTCTAGATTGAGGCCTATATTGGGACAAGATTAAGAGAGTTTAGCCTGACATTATTAGGGTTTGTCTTGTGTTGTGTCTTGCAGTAGGTAATGGGTGTTTGGGCTGTGCACCGGCGGACCGGAGTTTCTGTTTTCCCGCGCACGTCACCTTTCCCTTCGTCAAATGGCGTGGCGTTGGTGGACTCCCCTGTGACTGATGCTTTTTGGGATGTCCCCCGGGTGACTCCGGCATGCAGGGCGTTCCTTATGCTCACTTTCACTGTGCTCAGTCAGCATCTGACTCTTCTGGCTCCCTTTAACTGGGATCATCATGTTCACCAGGTAACCTGTCTTTACCAGCACTACCACCTTGGTTCTCTTTTTTCACCATGCACAATCTCTTCCTTTTTCTTGCAGTTCACATCCGCGTGATCTTCACTCCCTCCTTTTGTACACCATTTGTTTTCACTTATCACCCACACACTAACCAACCCGCCCTACTTCACTCCTTCCCTTTTCCTCCTCCCCCTTCTCACTCCTTCTCTCCTTCCCCCCTCACCCTCCCCCCCCTTTTCTGCCTCTTTCTCCCCTTCTCCTTTCTGTTTTTCACTCTCTACCCTTTTCAAGTTTCTATCTTTGTATCTCTGTACATATTTGTGTAATTCTCTTGCTCTGGCTTTCCTCATCTTCCCTTCCCTTTTCCTTTTCCCTTTCCCCCTTTTCCCTCATTTTCACTCCTTTCCCTTTTCCTTAGAATGCCCCTGCGAGTCGCCCACCCCGGGTATTGTCCATATCAGTGCTGTGTGTTTTTCCATCTCAGCTCCCGGTTGGAGCTGTTCCCCGGACCGCTTTGTCAGTCCCACTACCACACCATCTACACAGCGAACTCTAGTAAGTTATCCCTGGTTGGGGCAATCACTTGTTCTTCTCCCCAACCTTGTCTTCTTAGCCATATTTTTTATACATTTAATAATTTTTTTTCTATTCTAATAATATAGTTTTTTTATAGATTTCACACATGCTTTCTCCTAATGAGTGGCGGTTAAGTCACGAAACGCGTAGGTTTACATATCAATAGACAGTAGTGACCAAAAATAATTGGGACACAAATTAAAAATGCTGGGCTCAGAATGATAGTCTGTTCTATTTGGTAACATTCAATTTGCAACAGTCATGAGCACAAAATTGTGGGATTGATGACCAAAAAACAAAAACTATTTTCATACACAGGAAGACCTCAGCCGAGGCTGTGGCAAGTGGCAGCTGGGAGGAGGCTGTGGCAAGTGGCAGCCGGGAGGTCGACCATCACCCTCCTACTCCTCCTGCCACAACTACAAGAGCAGAGCCACAGCCTGGAAGGAAGCCTGGAGGGAAGTGCCTAAGGAAGACTAGAGAGTGATGGCCTGGGTTCAGTCTGGCCTGACAGAAGATGCAGGCTCTTGTATGACCACAGCCTGGGGACATAGAGGTCATCTGCTCTTCCTGATCTCTTGGACTTCTGGACCAGACTGTTCTCCCTTTAGATATGTACTCCTCAGGCCACCAATTTTGCATTTAAAAAATATTTGATGTCTGCCCTGGGGCCAAAGGTTTTGCCAAATTGACCAGTTTCTCCAGCGTTGCCTTCCTGTTTATTTGTTTGACACCTAAATAAAGGGGTTTTTTTTGGTTCAATAAATACTTGCCTATGTGTTTTACATCAAAAAGGACAGTTTATTTGTGAGTAGGCAGGTACATTTCAAAAATACAAAGTCAAATTAATAACAAGGGGCACACCAAACAACCTCCTAGAGGTTAAAAGAGAAAACAATAAAATAAAAAGATAATAATGGTGTTGTGGTAAGTTGACACACAAAACACAGCAACAAAAATTACAAAGATGAGCAAACTGTCAAAAAAGGAGATCTTGATTAAAAAAAAAAAAAAAAACACAAAAAAATAAAAATAAAAAAAAAAAATGATTTTGGAGATGTGACGAATTAAAATATTGTATTCATGAAATGAGGAAAAAGAATAAAGTAATTAGTTTGGGAGAAGTGTGTGTGAATATGAGCAGCAAAACAACTTCATTCTTGTAGCATCATAAAGAAAAAGAGAATGCACTGCATTAATCATCATCAGCTTAGAAAAAGTCACTGCACTGGAGCTCATGATAAGGTTTAAAAAAATTGCTTTATATTGTGACATGTCAGGATTTCATTTATGGAGACGTGTAAAGCTACTGATAGATCTCTGTATGTTTTGGATGAAAATATTACATATCTGAACAAATAAGATTGGAATCCTGCTAAAGATTGCAGATACATATAATAAATGTCACATGTACATGACTGAATAACAGACAGCCTGATATTCTTTATAAACTTGTCAAATCGTGTCATTAAATGTGATCTTTAAAAAAAAATTGTATCCTATATTAGCATATTTACATATTTTTTTATTTACACAAAATAAGAACAGAATGTCCCTTTTACACCCTCCAATAGATTACCTCTTATCACCGCTGAAGTTATCCAATGACCAACCTATGACAATTTACTGCCAGAATTTCATTACGCACTTCTAAATTAGCAAGTGATAAAAAGTAGGCAATGCATTAAGGGCATACTTCATATGTAGCCATCTTCTTCTTTCTCTGTGATGATTTATATATATTTTTATTGAAAGTGATAAATGTACCATAGAGAATAATCAACACTCAAACAACAAACCTCATTCCTTATTCTACTCATGGGAATCTTTTTGGACCACTGTGATTTATTTCCCTGTTAAGATAATAAAATAATGATCCCCAGCCACGAACAACATTCACCCATGCTGGACAGAATTCCATCTTAAAATTTCTATAGACCCGAGTTAAGGTTGGTCTAACAACAGTTCTGTTGTGATTAGAGAATGGATTTGCAAATTGTGTGAATCAATGAGATACACATTTTTACAAATTAACATGAAAATATTTTTAAACAAATACAAAAAAGCCAGATTTAAAAGGAAGCTCTGCACTGTATCTAAGAAATGTTTCTATTATTATTATTATCATTACTATTTAAAATTATTAAAATTAAATGAATTTAAAATTTTCACATTTACACTTTACAACAAAAATAACCGCAGAGGTATTGGCTAAAAGTTATGTGACAATGTTGTCCTGTAAATCCCAAAGGACCAAAATATCCCCCATATCACCAGCCAGCCCCATGATAGTATTATCATTATTATTATTATTATTATCATTACTATTTAAAATTATTAAAATTAAATGAATTTAAAATTTTCACATTTACACTTTACAACAAAAATAACCGCAGAGGTATTGGCTAAAAGTTATGTGACAATGTTGTCCTGTAAATCCCAAAGGACCAAAATATCCGCCATATCACCAGCCAGCCCCATGATATTATTATTATTATTATTATTATTATTATTATTATTATTATTATTATTATCATTACTATTTAAAATTATTAAAATTAAATTAATTTATAATTTTCACATTTACACTTTTCACCAAAAATAACCACAGAGGTATAAGCTAAAAGTTATGTGATGATGTTGTCCTGTAATTCCCAAAGGACCAAAATATGCTCCATATCGCCAGCCAGCAGCCACAAAATCATATTGGACAAAATAAATGAAATATCCAAATGAGATACCCCATACACTAGTGGTCACCAAAGCATGATGTACCCCTCCTGTTGCACCTAAAATGCAGTTTATATGGTGTAGAGTAATTCTTTCAAACCACTAAAATAGAAGGGTATAATTCTTTAATGAGAGATCACAACGGCTGTGTTCACTGCAGACCCGCATAGAAAATATCACCTCTTGCTCAGGTGTATGACATCTGTTATACCTGAACACCTGTATTTTAGTTTGTAAGATAGGATGGAATACTGGTCCCTGCAATAGCAGGTCTGGACGTGGTGGTAGGGTCCATGTGAACCCTACCACCATCTTCACTATTTCTGCATACCAAGATCTTCTGCACCACACTGGGGCCACCAGAAGCACCGACTTCTTTTCCTGCTTGATCCTGCAAAGTCGTGGTAGCAGCAGAATAGGAGGGAATGCATGAATCGATGATAACTGATTCCACGTGGTCACAGACGCATCTGTTCCATATGCGAGTGAATCCCTTAATCTTGACACAAAGTTGTCGACTTTGTTGTTGAACCTGGACGCAAACAGACCTAGGTCCAGAATCCCCCATCTTTGGCATATAGTAAGAAGGATTTTTGGGTGGTGGCAAGTTTTTTCATATCATATTTGTATTGGTCCAGCAATGCACCAACACCTTTGCAGCCATTGTGCTACATTCTGGGTGTTTGGTGTGCTGCATGTACCTTTAAGAATGAGTGGCTCCCCTTCCGTCCACTTGCCCTCATCTATTCATTAGAATGCATGTGCCTCCACTGTGGGGACACTCATATTTTAGTGTTAGGACCACAGGTGCCAGGGTTCCTTGACGAGGCTCTGTGGCTTGCACTAATTTGCGTTAATAATAATTGTGTTAATTTGGTAGTCTGCGAGCTGGTTGGTAAATAGGCTTGGGTTTTTCCTGGGCATTCCCCAGGCCTTGTTGTTATCTGATTCAGCCTTCCAATGCTGCTTACTGCTATAGCCAACTGTAGATGGGGGCAGTGGTGAGTTTTTTCATATCCTATTTGAAGAGAGAGAGAAAGAGGGTTTAGAGAGGAGAAGGCATTCACAAGGTTGACATGAGAGCCGTTGTGAGGTGTAGTAGAAACGAGTTAATGCCAGCTACCAAAGCAAGAGGACAGTGTCTTCAAAGGTCGGCGGTAGGCAGTATGTTACGCAAGGGTGCCATATTTTATCGAATGTTCAGCTTGTGCTTTGCCTCAGCTACCACCAAAGAAGGGGATTTCCAAGCTTTCGCTATAACTTATTTCACAACTGTAAGGAGTTGAACAAGAAGCTTGAACTGAGTGCGTGATAAACAAACATTCAGGTCTCAATTTAAGGAGTGCAGTGGTTTGGTCAGGCTGCATCAACGTTTCAAACATTCTGGAGGCGAGAGCAAAAATATTGTTCCAGAAGGTTTGGGCTATTGGGCAGGTCCACCAAATATGTAAGTGGGTGCCCTGATCCAAACAACCACGAAAACAAAGGGCTGAGTACGAGGGTACAAATTTAGTACAAATTTAAAGTGCATATCATGTTGAGACATTTTAGTAGTTGATGCTGGATGATCCCATGCTCTATATCAATATATTTTTATTTCCCTTTTATTTAAATAAAGCCCAACTTCAGTAAACTTAAAAAATATCCCTTGCAGTGGCTTGTTAAAGAAGATTTACTTACCCAATCCTCCACTCCTCCCCTGTGCTGCTAGACTGGCCCCCGAATTGTCTTCTCTCTGACTTCAATGTTCCAAGGTCCTAATGTTTAATGGACCCTGGCCCTGCATTGCACGTGATGATGCTGAGGAACAGTTAAGCACCAAAGCATGAGGGAGCCCCATCTGCTAGATGAGTGGAGGATCAGCACCCACATTTTCCACAAACTTGTGGCAAAGAATATGATCTTCAAAAGACTCACCATTCCTCCAATTAAATACAATGGGGGGCCTGCTTTCCAAAATGTGGTCATTTTGTGAGTGTTTCTCCTTCTCTTTCTTCAGGGCTTCAAGAAATATGATAGGAAACAGATACAAAATGTATGCCCCTTGGAAGACAGAACTAACTCCCTGGATTTTGGGCCCTCTTATGCATCTCAGCAAAAAAAAAAAAAAAAAGAAAGCCTAACACTTGTAATATCTCCATATTCAGGAAGAGCAGAAGAATGTGTTTTTGTGTGACATTGCATATGTCTATGTCCCATTATGTTTCGGATCATTTTATATTCCATACATTTTATTTCTGATCTTTTATAATTGTTGTTTATATGAAAATGGGATTTTTATATACAGCTTACCTGTAAAATCCTTTTCTTGAGAGTACATCACGGGACACATGAGCTTCATTACATAGTGGGTTATATAGGCACCTCTGGTGATTGGACACTGGTTGACCCCAATTAAGGAGAATTCCTCCCCTATATAACCCCTCCCATCCGGGAGGCACCTCAGTTTTGTAGCAAAGCAATAAGAAACCACGTAAAACCCAAGAGGGGCGGGAGCTCTGTGTCCCGTGATGTACTCTCAAGAAAAGGATTTTACAGATAAGCTGTATATAAAAATCCCATTTTCTTGATCATACATCACGGGACACAGGAGCTTCATTACATAGTGGGATGTCCCATAGCAATGCTCAGTTTGAGGGGAGGGAGACACAGATCATAAATATAGACCGCCAGGGACCGGAGGACCTAAACTGCAGCCTGCAGTACACTGCGCCCGAAGGCGATATCCTCTTGCCCTCTGACATCCACCTGATAGAATCTGGTGAATGTGTGGACTGATGACCAAGTTGCAGCCTTACAGATCTGAGCCAGGGAGGCCTGGTGATGCACTGCCCAAGAAGCACTAACAGCCCTAGTAGAGTGCGCTTTCACCCGAAAAGGAGGAATCTTCCCCTTTAAACCATAGGCCTGAGAAATAACTTGTCTGATCCATCTTGAGAGAGTGGATTTTGACGCCGCCTGGCCCTTTCTAGGGCCTTCCGGCAGAATAAATAAGCAATCAGTTTTCCTTATCTGAGTGGTTGCCTGAAGATAAATACTGATTGCTCTAACCACATCCAAAGTGTGTAAAGATTCTTCTTCTGTGGACTGAGGGTCCGGAAAAAAGGATGGTAGGATTACATCCTGATTCAAATGGAAACCCGAAACCACCTTAGGTAAAAAGGACCTGTTGGGACGCATGACCACCCGGTCCTTATGGATAATTAAATACGGCTCTTTGCTGGAAAGAGCTGCCAACTCTGATACTCTTCTAGCCGTAGATATGGCTACCAAGAAGACCAGCTTTTTAGTCCGGAGAACTAAAGAAGCCAGATGCAAAGGTTCAAATGGTTGCCCCTGTAAGGCCGAGAGAGCCAAATTCAGATCCCATGGGCATACCGGAGGTTTAACTGGTGGTTTTGTCCACATGGCCCCCTGGATAAAGGCCCGTACTAGGGAATGTGATGCAAGCGGCTTTTGAAAAAATACTGACAGGGCCGAAATCTGCACCTTGATAGTGCTTATGGCCAAATTCATTTCTAGGCCTGACTGGAGAAAGGCCAAGATTCTGTTAATGACATACTTTCTAGGATGCCATCTCCTGAGTTCACACCAGGAAACATATGTCCTCCAGACCTTGTAATAAATAAGCCTGGAGGCTGGCTTTCTGGCATTGACCAGAGTAGAAAGGACTGGCCCCGAAAGGCCACGGTCTCTCAGAATGTGGGTCTCAGCAGCCAAACCGTCAATTCAGACTGCGTAAAGCAGGATGGTAGATTGGACCCTGTGAGAGCAGATCTGGCCGGAGAGGGAGGGTCCATGGCCTGCCTACTGCCAACTTCATGATTTCTGCGTACCATGGTCGCCTGGGCCAAGCTGAGGCCACCAAAAGGACCGACTTTGTCTCCCTCTTGACTCTTCCCAGGAACCGTGACAGAAGCGGGCTCGGGGGGAAGGCATAGATCAGATTGTACTGATCCCAGGGAACTGTCAGAGCATCTGACCCCTGAGCAAGTGCATCTCTTGTCCTTGACACAAACTTGTCCAGTTTCCTGTTGAACCTGGATGCAAACAGATTTACGTCCGGAGTACCCCACTTGTGACATATGTTCTGAAACACGTCGGGGTGCAGAGCCCATTCTCCTGGGCCCAACTGCTGGCAGCTGAGAAAATCCGCCTGCCAATTTTCCACTCCTGGAATGAAGACTGCAGAAAGACATGAAACATGCTTTTCTGCCCAGACAAGTATGCGATTCACCTCTTTTTTGGGCCACCAGACTTCTGGTACCGCCCTGGTGATTGATATAAGCCACTGCTGTGGCATTGTCGGACTGAACCCGAACCGGGAAACCTCGCAGTCTGTAAGACCACTCTATGAGTGCCATGTAAACTGCCCGGATCTCCAAGATATTTATGGGCAGCAGTTTCTTGGTCGCAGACCATTTCCCCTGCGAGCATGTTTCCTCCAATACAGTTCCCCAGCCTGTCAGGCTGGCATCTGTTGTGATAATCTTCCATGGAAGAGGAAGAAAAGTTTTGCCCTTCAGCAAATTCTTGGTTTGTAACCACCAGACAAGACTCTTGCGTGTCCCTGGGGATACACGCATAGGAAGATCCAAGGATTGGGGCTTCCTGTTCCAAGCCGCAAGGATGCATCTTTGCAGAGGCCTTGAGTGGAACTGGGCGAATGGGACGGCCTCGAAGGAGGCGACCATTTTCCCTAACAGTCTCATGCACAACCGAATGGGGGAAGATCTTCTGCCCAGAATCAGGCGCACCAGATCCCCAATGGCCAAGGCTTTTAGCCTTGGAAAAAAACACCCTGCCCTGAGCGGTGTCGATGATCATACCCAGGTATTCCAACCTGGTGGCCGGTTGTAGGGACGACTTTTCTAGGTTTATGATCCAACCTAGGCGTTCTAGGTGTTCTAGCGTTTTGGTGACGCTGTGACTTAGGAACGCTGCTGTTTTCTCCATGAGAAGCAAGTCATCTAGATAAGCCATGACGGCTATGCCCTGAGCTCTTAGGATTGCTAAGAGAGGGTCCAGAATCTTTGTGAAGACTCGAGGGGCCGTAGCAAGCCCGAACGGCAAGGCCACAAATTGAAAATGGCGCCTCTCTACCGCGAATCTTAGAAATTTTTGGTGTGCGGAAAAAATTGGCACATGGAGATATGCATCCTTGATATCTATTGATGCCATGAATTCTCCCCCTTGCAGGGAGGAGACCACAGTGCGGATTGACTGCATTCGGAAGGACCGGATGTGTAAAAACCGGTTCAGATCCTTCAGATCCAGGATAGGTCTGACACTTCCATTTGGTTTTGGAACGGTGAAGAGATTTGAGTAAAACCCCGAACCCTGTTCTTTCGGGTTCACTTCTACTATCACCCCCTGGGATAGTAAGTGATCTAAGGCCAGAAATAGCGGTTTTTGCTTTACTGGATCCCTGGGGATCCTTGACCTTAGGAAACGAGAAGGTGGAATCTCCTGAAACTCTAGCCTGTAGCCCAGAGATACTGAAGAGATCACCCACTTGTCCTGGATCTCTTCCCGCCAGGCTCCTGCAAACTGCGGGAGCCTTCCCCCCACTCTGCCGAGCGGGGGCGCCCCTTCACAAGGAAGCTTTTGGGCTCTGCTTGGCAGACTTTCGCCCCCAAGTCTTTTTCTGCCCCTGGGCTCGGCCTTGAGCCTTTCTATTAGAGGAGGACTGAGAAGGCCGTCGCCACTGCTTAGAGCTTGATGCTTCGGGAGAGAGAGCATGCCTGAATGAAGGACGCTTGCTCCTTTTGACTGGAAGGAGAGTAGATTTATCTAATTCTTCTCCAAACAAACGTTCCCCATTAAACGGGAACCCAATCAACTGCTTCTTGCATGACAGCTCAGCTGCCCAATTCTTTAGCCATAGGGCCCTTGCATGTGAACCAACATGAGAGACAAACGTGATGCTTGTTGGACGGAATCCAAAATCGCATCAATTATGAAACACAGAATGTGAGGCAATTCTGCATAATTTTCTACTTCCTCACTGGGAAGGAGCCCAAGCATCTGCTTAACCTGTTCCTTGAGGAACTGACACAACCCCATGGCTGCAACTGTAGGTTGCACCACAGTGCCAGCCATGGAAAAGGAGGCTTTTAATAAGGTTTCCAGCTTTTTATCAGTTGGATCCTTGAATACCTGCGCATTATCCAATGGACAAGTCAGGTTTTTATTCACACAAGAAACAGCCGCATCGACAGATGGGACCCCCCACTTCTTGGTGAAACTTTCCTCCACAGGATAATGCATAGAAAACCTTTTAGGAGGAGCAAACAGTTTATCGGGATGTCCCCAATCCTCATACATCAATTCATCCATTAAGGGATGAATTGGGAAGGAATAGGCAGTCTGTGGGGCTTTCCTGACTCCCAGGGAAGAAACAGAGGATGTAGCGACTTCAGCAGCAGGCATTCTGAATGTGGTACGCACCAATTCAGTATAATACTGCACCTGCTTTCTGAGTGCCTGGGAGGAGGGGGCTATCTCCTCTTCCTCTGACTCATCCGACTGCTCATGATCCCTATCCCAAGATAGGGATCCCTCCTCATTTTCAGAAGAATCATCTGAGAGAGGGATTTTAGCAGAGGGAGGGGATCTACCCCTTTTCCTGCTATCTTTCAGGGAAGCAGAAATAAAATTCATGATTCTCCCTTCAAAACCCTCCAATGTAGCCCTAAGGGAGTCCTCAGTGACATAAACCGGGGCTGAGACATTAGGAGAGGCTGCAAACCTGACAGGTGCACTGACTCGTTTTGAGAGGCTGGCTCCAGTCTTGCAGGGGGGGATGGTAACTTACAGGCACTTTTGGAACCCCTGGACCTAGGCGGTGATTTACCAGTGCCTTTGCTACCTCCCCTGAGACCCTCTTACGAGGAGACATAGTCCTAAGCTACAAGCAGAGGTACTAGTACAAGTGCAATCACTGTTGTGCTTAAAGTCTCACAATAATATATATGCTTAAACTGCACAACCTGATGCTGAGTAGGTGTCTTAGGTTTGCCTGGATCCAATCCCCACGGATGCTTACTTCCCACAGCTCCTGTGTCTCCAATTACAGCCTCCTGACGCTCTGGGCTTTTTAAAATTGCCGCCTGGCACCTGCGCAGTACAGCGCCGTGCACACTGACGTGCACGGCTCGCAACCACACCCCCCCCCTCCTCCATTAGGCCGGGAACGCGCCCGCGCGCGTGCACGAGGACCGCGGGATCCAGGGGGGGAAGGAGAACCCAAACGGAGCTGCGTGGGACCCCCGAACTACGTGGGACCCCTGTTACCTTGTTGTGGCAGGGACTGCAATGGAGACGTGAGTCAGCTGGAGAACCAGGCTTCACTGAGCGTGTGTATTGAAAGGCATGTAAGTATGCATCAGGCTGCTCTTACTCCCTCTAGTGGTGGAAACCAGGTAAGACATACAACTACTCATAATGAAGAAATCCATTCATATATTTATATATACAGGATTAACTTCCCTTACCTGTCTTCGCCGCAGGAATTGCTGAACCAGACAAATTCCAGCCTTCACCCATCACGGCGGGTATTGTTAGCCAACCTTCAGGTTTATCTGGGGCTCTTTCTCGGAAGAACCTCCTACCTGGGCTAGGTAGAAAGCTCTGCCAGAAACTTTCGTGCGCTCTGTATAAACAGTACACCAAGTCTGGTTTTCCCAGAGTCCAGTCTTCCAATGGAGAGGACTTACAGGCAAAACCTAGTTTCTTCGGCTGACGAGGCCCGGGTACCATACCATCTTGGGAGTCAAATATCGGCCCGAGGTATGGATCCGGTTTGTTGTAGCCCTTAGGCCCTCGCAGGGACCTGCATAGAGCTAAAGTTTTACGTGACCACCACCATAGACACTGGCGAAAAAACTGAGGTGCCTCCCGGATGGGAGGGGTTATATAGGGGAGGAATTCTCCTTAATTGGGGTCAACCAGTGTCCAATCACCAGAGGTGCCTATATAACCCACTATGTAATGAAGCTCCTGTGTCCCGTGATGTATGATCAAGAAAAATGTATTTCAAAAACGTATATTTTATACAGAGTGAGCCCAGGGCAATGGTGTAACAAAGAATTATGGGTTTTCTTTTAATTGTATTTTTTTTCTGCTGTACAGAGAGCACAGCATTAGTTACTTGCCTTCAGAGTTTCTTTTTCTTTCGGATGTGTGATGTGTGTCACTCCTCTGACTCAGAGCTTGTAAATTTTAGCTTGAGCTTTTGAACAATGTAAAAGTCAATAGAACAGCTAAAGATAGATGGAGTAATGAGTGAAAAGGAGCCAGGAGTGCCACCTCCATTCATATTCAATATTCTATATTAAATAAAATAGAGAAAAATATTTTAGAACATTATTTTTTAGTTCTGAACATAGAGTATTAAAGAAAATATAAAGTAAAAGTCTATATATATCCTTTAATTAATGTTTTATTTTGCCTGTGGGTCTAGTCAACAATGTGTAAATCAAAGTTATAGTTATTATCATATAGGCAAAAATACACCGCCAGCTGGAGGGGAAGCTCTTGTCTTAATTTGCATAGCTTAATTGCACATTTTGAAAGACTTACCTCTGGATTTGCCCTCCTCCAGTCCAGTCCCTGCTCTCTCTTGGAACTCTATCTGTCACTGCCATCTTCTCTGTTGCTTTCTTTGGGTGTATTTTCTTCTTCAGCCATGTGCAACAGGCAGTGTCCACCAAGAAGAGAATTAGCTAAGAACAAGTTCATTGGAGGAAGAGATTTACATAACTACATAATTACATAATTTATGTATCCAGCCTGAGCATCTGTTTACCTTTTTCTGAGATTTGCAGGTCTGCACTAGGTTCAGTGGGTCAATTGTTTCTGCCTTTTACTATGAAAGAGGTTCTAGTAATTAAAATGGGAAGGCATGAGTTTTGAATATGTATCTGACCCAATTAACCTTGTTCAGAGGTATGGTTTGGGAAGGTGATAAATATTTGAGTCACCTTTCCAGAGTGTGCTCTACCTATTGGGCTTCTGCCTGGAGAATATTATGCATAGAGCAGACCTGGGCATTTTGGCCTACATTCGACTTTTTGGCTGCCTTGTTCCAGCCTGCATGAGGTCAATTGTAATTAAAAATTAAATGTAAATAAGTGCGGTGTGCATGCAATACAACAGCATTGCTTTTAGTTTAAATGTGACTGTTATTTTTTCTTCAGTTTACATATGTGTATGTATGCCAATGTACAGTGGTGTGAAAAAGTGTTTGCCCCCTTCCTCATTTCCTGTTCCTTTGCATGTTTGTCACACTTAAGTGTTTCGGAACATCAAACCAATTTAAACAATAGTCAAGGACAACACAAGTAAACACAAAATGCAATTTGTAAATGAAGGTGTTTATTATTAAAGGTGAAAAAAAATCCAAACCATCATGGCCCTGTGTGAAAAAGTGATTGCCCCCTAAACCTAATAACTGGTTGGGCCACCCTTAGCAGCAACAACTGCAACCAAGCGTTTGCGATAACGTGCAATGAGGCTTTTACAGCGTCCTGGAGGAATTTTGGCCCACTCATCTTTGCAGAATTGTCCTAATTCAGTTACATTAGAGGGTTTTCGAGCATTAACGGCCTTTTTAAGGTCATACCACAACATCTCAATAGGATTCAGGTCAGGACTTTGGCTAGGCCACTCCAAAGTCTTCATTTTGTTTTTCTTCAGCCATTCGGTGGTGGACTTGCTGGTGTGTTTAGGATCATTGTCCTGCTGCAGAACCCAAGTTCGTTTCAGCTTGAGTACACGAACAGATGGTCGGACATTCTCCTTCAGGATCTCTTGGTAGACAGCAGAATTCATAGTTCCTTTTATCACGGCAAGTCTTCCAGGTCCTGAAGCAGCAAAACAGCCCCAGACCATCACACTACCACCACCATATTTTACTGTTGGTATAATGTTCTTTTTATGAAATGCAGTGTTCCTTCTACGCCAGATATACTTGGACACACACCTTCCAAAGAGTTCCACTTTTGTCTCATTGGTCCACAGAATGTTGTCCCAAAAGTCTTGGGGATCATCAAGATGTGTTGTGGAGAAATTGAGACGAGCTTTGATGTTCTTTTTGCTCAGCAGTGGTTTTCTCCTTGGAACTCTGCCATGCAGGCCATTTTTGCCCAGTCTTTTCCTGATGGTGGAGGCATGAACGCTGACCTTAACTGAGGCAAGTGAGGCCTGCAGTTCCTTGGACGTTGTTGTGGGGTCTTTTGTGACCTCTTGGATGAGTCGTCGCTGCGCTCTTGGGGTAATTTTGGGCGGCCGGCCACTCCTGGGAAGGTTCACCACTGTTCCATGTCTTCGCCATTTGTGGATAATGGCTCTCACTGTGGTTCGCTGGATTCCCAAAGCTTTGGAAATGGCTTTATAACCCTTTCCAGACTGATAGATCTCAATTACTTTCTTTCTCAATTGTTCCTGAATTTCTTTGGGTCTCGGCATGATGTGTAGCTTTTAAGGATCTTCTGGTGGACCTTACTGTGTCAAGCAGCTCCTATTTAAGTGATGCCTTGATTGTGAACAGGTGTGGCAATAATCAGGCCTGGGTGTGGCTAGAGAAATTGAACTCAGGTGTGGACAACCACAGTTATAGTATGTTTTAACAAGGGGGGCAATCACTTTTTCACACAGGGCCATGATGGTTTGGATTTTTTTTCACCTTTAATAATAAACACCTTCATTTACAAATTGCATTTTGTGTTTACTTGTGTTGTCCTTGACTATTGTTTAAATTGGTTTGATGTTCCGAAACACTTAAGTGTGACAAACATGCAAAGGAACAGGAAATGAGGAAGGGGGCAAACACTTTTTCACACCACTGTACCTTCACATTAATACTTTGGAGAGCAGGGGTCTACAAGAGATAGTGGCAGATGAACCCTCCCCCCGGGAGACTGACATTACTCCTTGGCTGTGGTCGAAGAGCGTGTGTTCCCTGAATCCAGGCCAGGCAGTCAACAAGATGGTGATGGCTGAGCTTTTACCCTTGTTGGTCTGCCAGTCACCAAGATGGTGGCGCTCGCACTTTTGGTCATATAGGAGAGCAATGGGCAATAAGGATATGACAAGAGGGCATATATGAAGTGTTTACAGAAACTGCTGTCCCCCCCAAAGGTAAGCAGGTAAGCCTAAACCTCCACTAGTCAGCCTTGACTTCTACGGAAGTGATATTACATTCTGGGGCATGCATAACAGTGGAGGGTATATATAAATATTCCCATGGAACTGCTCTGCTCTGGCCATTTTGTGGGTGTTTCTCCTGTCCTGCCACTTTAGAGCCTCAATAAATGTGACAGGTAGTTGAGGAATCAGATACAAAATGTATGTTTCTTGAAACCCTGAATGTGCTCCTTTTAGATGTTAGGCCCCTTTATGCATCTCAGCAGCAAAAAAGTCTTGCGCATGTGTTATTCCCATACTCAGGAGATGTACTGTATAAGAAATTGTCATTGGTGTGAAATTGCAAGTATGTCTATGCTGTGTGTGAGAAATAACTTGTTAATAACTTTTTTTGAAATAAAATCACATTTTATTTACTTTTTTGGGGGATTACTGATTTCTATCATCCAATCATGTGCAAGCAAAAATTATTAGTATTTTTCTTGCATCTCCCCCTCAGATCTAGTGCAACTGCTCTTGCATTGCACTCGTGGGTGCATTTGCGGGTGCACTTGCAGTAAACAGACTATTTGCCTTTAGTAAATCAACTCCACAGTGTTCTACCTACCAGCTGTGGCAATGTAATATCAAAACCTGTAATATATCCAAGTTTCTCCACAAAATGGCATCCAAACACAGGGCATCTATCCCCTCTACTATAAATAGGTGGGTCACACTCTTGTCTACCACCCCCCCCCCCATGCCCTGCCTTGCCTACATGCCCACATTTCCCCTTTACACGGGACAGAGAGAGGGTAATAAATTGTAATAATTATGTCTCTTCTGCCTTCCAATATGCAAAGTGCCATTCTTCATGCATGTGTAAAGTTATCTCTTTGTATGCCCAGTAAACGTCATACCCATGGTTTCATTACTGGCTTTCTTTACAATGTCTAACCACATGCTTACTGGGCACTTTCACTCCCTTCCTGCCCAGGCCAATTTTCAGCTTTCATCGCTGTCGTACTTTGAATGACAATTGCGTGGTCATGCCACACTGTACCCATATGAAATGTTTCTCATTATCATATATCACACATAGTTTTCACACAAAGAGAACATCATTTTGGGTTATTTAATCAGGACTGGGGTTTTTATTTTTTGTTAAATAAACAAATAAAGACCAGGGGGCGTGGCTTGGAGCCGAGACGACATGGATGCCTAAGCGCTGAGCTCCGTCCGCTGGTTCCCGATACCCATCAGCTGCAGAGACCATCCGCACCTAAAACATGGGGAAACCGAGAGGTAACGAGACACAGTCTCGCTCGAGATCCCCGCGGGGCCCCAACGCACGATCCGGACGCAATATCCCGGAGATTTTCCGAGGCCGCACACGCGAGGCCGAGGCCCCACTCCAGGCCTGCATGGAGTCACGCGATTCCAGCCGGAGCCCGTCGGCAGACAGTGCCTCACGGAGGACGCCGAGCCCGCAACACTCCTGCGCCCTAACCATGGAGGATCTCAGGTCAGTTGCCTCTGACATCAAGAACTCCTTTGCTGCTGCCATTTCAGAGCTAAGAAGAGACATCCACTCCATCCACACGCGGATGTCAGGCCTGGAGGAATCAGTCTCCCGCCATGACACAGCCATACATCATTTGCAACAGACGTCCCACCAGTACAACACTCAGTTAAGGGACCTACACAGATACACAGAAGACCTTGATAACAGGGGCCGTCGCCACAACATTCGGGTGAGAGGGATCCCCGAAACCATTGACCAGGCCCTCCTATCACAGACCACCATTCACATATTCAATGATCTCCTGGGCAGGCCACCTGAGACACCGATCGAATGTGACAGACTTCACAGGGCTCTCAAACCCAGAAGCAGAGACACTGACCCCCCCAGAGACGTGATCTGCCACATCGTGAGCTTTAAACTGAAGGAAGACATCCTTAGAAAATCCAGAGACCGACGCAATCTTCTCTTCCAAGGATCAGAAATAAAAATCTTCCAGGACCTGTCCCCGATAACCCTTCAAAATAGAAGAGATCTGCGCCCCTTACTGGATATGCTGCGCCGCAAAGAAATCCAGTATAGGTGGAAATTTCCATTCTGCTTATCTGCGACAGTGGCAGGGCGCACAGCAAACCTGAGAGTGCCAGAAGATCTGAGAAGCTTCTGTAACACCTTACAAATACCGTTTGTGGAACTCCCGGACTGGTACAAGATCTTCCGCATTCCTCACCTCCAGAGATCCAACTCTATGGATGCGATTCCTGAACGGGACGACTTCCACATCAGAAGAAGAAGATCCTCTTCGCCAAGTCCACAGTCGCAGAGAGGACAGAGAGAAAGAGCAACCGTCAGTCCAACAGCCTCTCCGGCCCACAGGCGTGCCAGGCCTGACAGCTCCTGAGTTGACCCCAAGACTGTGATTTCTTGCTCTGAGCTCACCCCCCACTGGCTATAACCCAGGCGGACATCTGCGGTCCCAGACATTTATTTTTTCCTTTTTTACTCCTTTTTTATTTTTATTTTTTTATTTATCCTTTTCTTTTTTTGCTTTTTGCCGTCCGCAGTCTTCAGATTACTGGACCAAGGCTTTCATCCTTACCTGTGTAACTGCTCCTAGCTAAGTTTGCTTGCCTATCTCCATTCACGGCTCAGATACTTTACTCCGTTCAGGGGACCCACAAACCACCTTGTCAACACCTCTCGAGGTGCTACGCACCCTCCAAACCTTCCCCTATCTTAGACTCCAGAATCCTACTCCACACCCCACCCTCCAATTTCCCTTCCCTCCCCCCCCCCCTTTTTTTTTCTTTTTTTTTTCTTCTTCGCTGAGCCTTGAATGGAGATGCGCAGAATTCTGTGCAATCTAGCTAACTGTTTATTTACTTCTCAATATGGGGACCGGGGGGCACCTATAGTGAGAGACTCTGTCCGAAGCTACCACTCTACCCACCGCCCCCCCTCCCCCCACCCCTTTCTGTTTTCTCTCCTGGGACCCTAGGGCACGCAGCTGACACAGTACGCCCTAGATAACTGCCTCCACTAGACTGACCAGGGCTTGTCCATTCCCCCCATCCTGCCCCCCGTTATGAGACCTAGGGAAACACTTCTGACAATTGGTACTACATTTATACTCCTATACCAGATGATCAGCAACTCTCACGACAATTAGTTCACATTGCTGGTAGACATGGTTCTCCCGATCAGAGTTCACCCGTCCACGAACCAGCCTAGGTGATCTCCCCAATTGGCTTCCCCTGACTGGCTACGCCCAACATACCTGCTTTTAGACTCTCGCATAGTTAACGTGACGGGTGTCCTAGACATCCCTTCTGACGCTTATCCTAGCCCCACGACAGTATAAGCGCCCACCTGGTAGACCGTTTCCTACATCCTCTTCGATAGATATTTTGATCTCAGAGCTCATTCCTCTTTTTTAAGGTCCCACTATCTGTGGGAAAGTCGGCTCAGTTTACAGTTTAGTGTTTCTCTCTTTCACTGTTTTATCTATTATTTAGCGGCGAACCCCTGTGTTTCCCTCTGACCTTCTGAGTATACTTTAGGAGAACCAGGCATCTCAGGAATAAGTTGTTTTGTTATTGTTTTACCTGTTTCAATGCTCTCTCTCCTCCCACTGTATACCGTTATAGACTGTATGCTCATGTCTAACTCAGTATGGTTGCAAGATCCCTGATTAACTTGTTCCACATCCCCCATGTTCTACTCCGTATAGGCATCTCTACAACAGCACCCAACAATTCTTCTGCTGGGACCTGGCGGACCGGACACTACATAGAACTACACCGGACTACCCTCTACGCCTCCACACGACGGTAGAGTACATCGACCGTCGACCCTACCCGGACCTCACGACTTCCATCTAGGGTAAGGTAGCAGTGCTACAATACCTCCCGGACTCTTTACCACCCTCTCCTTTACTTATACCCCTCTACACCCCTCTTCTCCCCCCATCCCCTTTCACCCTCTCTCTCCCCTTCCTGCTTTCTTCCCTCTCCTCCCCTTTTTCTCCCTACTCTATCTGTCCTTCTCTTTGGCCTCCATCGCGGCACCCAACCCCCATTCAGCTCAAGCTCTCCACAGAACTCCTAGTTCCCAGCTACTCACCCCACCCTAACGCAAGCCCCGGCTCAGTCTTGCTGACTCGTAGCCTTGCTGGTTAACGCCCCTCCACACTTTATCAATTATGCCGTCTCCACACCCAAGATCAGTAGCCATGACCCTTAAGATAGTCTCTCAAAACGTAAAAGGCCTTAATGTACCCGAGAAACGTAGCCAAATTTTGAACCTGATGTCTAAACTTAGAGCTGACATCATATTCCTACAAGAAACTCACTTCTGTTCCAACAAGCTTCCCAATCTCTCGAATCTAAAATATCCCACTACATATCATGCCACCAATCCTCTAGCCAAGACCAAAGGAGTCTCGATCTTAATCTCTAAGACTACACCCTGGCAACTTTCTGAGTCCTTGATTGACCCTGAGGGGTGCTACATCTTTTTAAAAGGGAAGATTCACAACAGACCGGTCACTCTTGCAAATATCTACAGTCCCAACACGGCCCAAGTACGTTTTTTCCGCTCTGTGGTAGATACCCTAACTGGCTTTAAATCGGGGATGACTATCCTTGGAGGCGACTTCAATATCGCACTTCAACCCCTGCTTGACTCTTCCTCAGGATGCTCCTCCCCACCCTATAGATCCCTTAGGCCGCGTACACACGCGGGGACTGTTCGCTCAACTTTGTTCGTCAAACAGTTTCAGCGGACAGTCCGCTCAAAATTAGCATGGACGGACTTGGCCACACACGACGAACGAACAGTCCGCTGAAACCGTGCGCGATGGCGTACGACGGGACTAGAAAACGACGTCCTATACACTGCAATGCAACCTTCGGCGTGTAAATTCTTTCTGAGCATGCGCGAGACTTAGTTTGACGAACAAGCCTACACACGAGCGGACTGTCCGCTCAAACCAAGTTTCAGCGGACAGTTTTTCGGAATTTCTGAAAAACTTTGTTCGTCAGACTGTCCGCTGAAACTGTCCGCTGAAGCCCACACACGAGCGGACTGTCCGCCGAAACACTGTTCAGCGGACAAAGTTGAGCGAACAGTCCCCGCGTGTGTACGCGGCCTTAGACAAATTCGCTCACAACTACAATTTCTATCCCTGCATGACACGTGGCGTACCTTACATCCTAATGATAAAGACTTTACTTTCTACTCCACGCCCCATGCTAGGTACTCCAGACTAGACTATCTATTTCTCTCCCAAGACGACCTGTCCATGCTAAAAGCCGCCACCATCGAACCACTCTACATATCGGACCATCACCCAATCTCGCTGACCCTCGAGCTTCCCGAAAGAAGAATCTCCACGAAAACTTGGCGTCTAGATGCCTCCCTACTTACCTCAGAAACTGATCTAAACTACATTCGCACAAGTCTGACTGATTACTTTAGGGAAAACGACACTCCAGACGTTTCTCCTATTGCAATTTGGGAAGCACATAAATGCACCATTCGCGGAAAATTCCTCGAACTAGCCGCCATTAGGAAAAAAGCTCACCAATTCAAATTAACAGAACTAACAAACACTATTAAGCGACTAGAACGCATCCATAAACAATCCCGGGCCCTGGATACCCTCCATGAGTTAGTGGAGTCGAGAAAACAGCTCCTTGATCTTCTCAACCGCAACATACGGCGCAAATTCGTCCTCACCCAAAAACTGTTCTATGAACAAGGAAACAAATGCGGTAGACTTCTAGCTAGAGCCATCCATGCCAAGAAAGCCACCACAAACGTCCACTCCATCAGTGACCATCTGGGCACATCACACACGTCTACGTCTGACATAGCGGACCAATTTGAGCAATATTACAGGGGACTTTATAACTTACCCCAACATCCCACCTCCTCTAGAACCCATGCACATAGAGAGCAACTGATCTCCCAGTTCCTGCATGATCACTACCCGATCGCACTACCTAGAGACACCTTACAAACCTTAGATACCCCTATCTCTAAAGAAGAACTTTCCCTGGCAATTAAGCAGCTAAAACCGGGTAAGAGTCCAGGCCCGGACGGCCTATCGGCCCCATATTATAAAACCTTTGCCGAAAACTCTATGTGCCCCATTCTTGAAAGCATTTAATTCCCTCTCTGACACCCCAATCCCATTCCACAGGCTACTTGAAGCCCACATAATGGTCATCCCGAAACAGGGTAAGGATCCCACCTCCGTCACCAGCTATAGGCCAATCTCGCTGCTTAACTTTGACCTGAAACTATACGCAAAAGTCTTGGCAAATAGGCTCTTACCTCTACTCCCTCTGACGATAGGTAAATATCAAGTAGGGGTTGTCCCTGGCAGAGAGGCCAGGGACAACACCATAAAGGCTATCCATATAAACCATTGGCTTTCCACACACAAGAAAAAAGTTTTTTTCCTCTCCCTAGATGCAGAAAAGGCGTTTGACAGGTTGGCCTGGGATTACTTGGGAGCGGTTTTACGCCACTTAGGTTTTCCGGACAGAATCTATAACCTGATCATGGCTCTCTATACAACTCCGTCTGCCAGGATCAGAGTTAACGGCCACCTCTTAGACGCCTTCCCCATTAGAAATGGAACCAGACAGGGATGCCCGCTTTCCCCGATTCTCTTCATCCTCACCCTAGAACCCCTCCTAAGATGCATCCAAACAAATGAGAACATAAAGGGTATACAGATAGCAGACGAGATCTACAAAATAGCTGCATTCGCAGATGACATCCTCCTGTTCCTAGATGACCCACTCACCTCTATCCCCAACCTTCTTAAAGACTTCGAACTCTTCGGCCGCCTATCTAACCTGAAAATCTATTTTTCCAAGTCCACTGCCCTTAATGTCTCCCTCCCGACGGAACTAGTCATGCTATGTCAAAGCAACTTTCCCTTTACTTGGAAACACGAGGATATAACATATCTAGGAATTCAACTGCCCTCCCGCCTCACAGACCTATATACAAAAAACGTTATCCCCCTCCTCCGCACAATTAAAGAAGACCTAAGCAAATGGGACAAGCCGCAATTTTCTTGGTTTGGTCGTGCCGCCATCCTCAAGATGAACATTCTACCTCGCGTTCTCTACCTTCTCCAAGCCATTCCTATCAGACTCCCACCCTCCTTCTTCTTAAGTATTAAAAGCGCATCTAGACGTTTCCTTTGGCGCAATAAACACCCGAGAATTAGCTTTGCTCAACTTGTCAAACCCAGGGAGAAGGGAGGCATTCGGCCTCCCGGATCTCCGAGATTATGCACATGCTTGCCACTTAAGTAGAATCGTTGATTGGTCAATACATGACAAAACTAAGGACTGGGTTAAGCTAGAGGATGCGCTCTCCCACATTCCAATCAAGTTCACACCATGGATCCCCCCCTCTCATATACCCAAGGCTCTAAAGGATCACCCTATAGTAGGTACTACACTGAACACCTTCAGAGATGTGTGTAAAAAAATTCCATATTTCTTCCAATCCGGGCCCCCTAACCCCTTTGCGACTCAATCCCGCCTTCACCCCTGGCATGTCTAATCACTTCCTTACCCCTATTTGGCCACACAAAGACGTCCTTGCGCACCAATTCTACAAGGATGGTACCCTTCTTGACCACGAAACCCTCCCAGCTAGTCCGACCGGAGCCCGCTTGCCCCTCTGGACTTACTTTCAGATCCGACACTTTCTTAAAGCAACAAACCGAACGGAGGCAATCTCGAGACACTTGACCCCTTTCGAAAAGCTTTGCTCTCAATCTACGCAGCAGCAGCATCTCATCTCACATACACACTCCTTGCTACTTACGCCAGTCTCCTCGAAAGACGGAAAAGCTTGCCCCTCATGGGAAAGAGATCTACAAATCTCTTTCACAGATGCAGAGTGGGAAAGAATCCTTGTAATCGCTCATAAGGGATCCCTTAACGTGCGTATTCAGGAGAATAACTATAAAATTATTTACAGATGGTACCGCACCCCAGACCGGCTACATAAATTCAACGCTGACGTACCAGATACTTGTTGGAGATGCAGAATTAGTCAGGGAACCTTCTTACACATCTGGTGGTCATGTCCTAGCATTCAAACTTTTTGGGTTCAGGTACACGAGATCACCTCTCAAATTACCGGCCGCCCCCTAGCATTTACCCCGGCCCAGCTACTCTTACACCACTCCCCCACACCTGCTCACTTGTACCGAAAGTCGCTGGATATCTGTTTACTTAACGCCGCCAAACTCTGCTTACCCACCCATTGGGGTTCCCCTGACGTCCCTTCCATATCTGAATGGCTCTCTAGAGTGGAAAAAATGGCTGAAATGGAGGAGCTTATCCAGATTGCAAAAGACACCCCCCATAAATTTGCCCGAACTTGGGATAAATGGATACAGTTCAGATCTTCAGAAAGATATAGAGCCCTCATGGGGTTAACCCCCCCAAACCCCTCAAATTAAGAACGGAACCCTTGATACTCCCATTCTCAGACACATCACTTTTTAGGGCCCCCTTCGCTCTCATAAAACTATTGAGCATGGTAACCAATAGCTGAAAACTAAAGATACACCCCACAGCGCCACCTCGACTCCTGTGTCAGAGTTCACACGTCAGAGAGGGGGCGATTGTCACGCCCCCTAGGAGGCCGTGGTGGAGACCGAAGAGACCCTCCCCTATCTATCTCCCTCTTCTCACCCTTCCTCTTCTCCCCTCTCTCTCTTCTCTTTTCAGCTCCTCTTTTCCTTATCCATCTCCCCCCATTCTCCCAAACCCCCATACCCTTTCCTGTCCATCCCCATCCTACCCCCCCTCCTCCCTTCACCCCTGGATATCCCCTCTCTCCAGCCTACCTTTCTTCCCTTACGACCCTGACGGACTTGGTTCTTCTAGACCCTCAACCAGGGGAGGGCTGGGCCAGGGGGCAGGGATGCATTTGCCCCCTGGGCTGCTCTGATATGCGATGGCAAAGGCTGCTGTGTCGTCAGCTCAAAACCGCAACATGCACAGTTCTTGAGCTGGCCGAGTCCAGTACTGTGAGCCAGCGATGTCTTCATGTCAGGGCTGACAGTCTGTGTTACACAGCACAGCCCCGCCCAGCCCCTCCCTACTCCACACCATTGGCTGGCAGAGGCTGGACCTGCTCTCTGCTCAATCCGAGCAGTTGGCTGGAATCCAGTGAGGCTCCTGGGAGGCTGGGACCATCCAAGTAAGTGAGCTCCTCCTCTCTGCAGCCAAAGAGTTTTTTTTCTAGCAGCCTGTGGCAGTACCTTGCCCTCCTAGGGCTAGGTGGTATGATGTGGGCTCTCATTGACATGCTGCAGTTTGGCTGCAGTGCTGGTGTACTGGCAGTCATCCTGCATGTTGCCCCTGGGACATAGAGGATGCACATTTTTACTGCATGTTCTGAAAGTGCACAAAACGTCCTGCATGCTGCATGTTTGGTGCACTTTCAGAACATGCAACAACAATGAGTAACCTAAAAGAAGTCTGAGGGCAGCCAAACCGCAGCACACCAGTGTGAGCCTAAATGCTTGTATTCACTTGCAGCAGCCGCTGCCACTCCTCTGAAAAGTGATCCATGCTCAGGTCACTTTTCAGAGGCATTTGACAGGCAGTGAATAGTTGATATAACATTTCATCCCTGCCTGCTTTAACCCCCCTAAATGCCAATCCCTGCAGGTAATGACACAGTTCACTTTGAACTCCACCTTATTTCCCTTACTCTCTGTAGGTATTAGATGTGGTCTCACCTTTTTGTTTGCACATCTAATACCAAAGGGTACTTTCACACTGGGGCGATGTGGGCGGTAGTGGTACAGCGCTGCTCGTTTTAGTGGCGCTTTACCATTGTTTTAGTGGCGCTAGTGGGGCGCTTTACAGGTGCTATTTTTTAGCACTAAAACGCCTGTACATCACCTTCAATGTTAAAGGACCCTAAAGAGAGTTCTGGAAATAAAGTGGAGTTCAAAGTGAATTTCTACACCTAAGTGGAGCCCCCCTTTCAGAAGATTTGAGGATATTATTAAACCCAGAGACTGGTGGACTTAGGCCACAATAGACAGATTGAAATTCTGCCGGTTCAGCAGACATTTCAATCTATCTCTGTGCAGACTGGTTGTACAGAATTTGACTCCATCAACTGACAGTACAACCAGCGTGTCTTTATGCTTTTTAGCGATCAGTGCTGGCTACTATAGCTGCCAGCAGTGATCACTGTATTCTGATGGCTTGGAAACTTTTACCTCAGAGCACACACCAACACACGGCTCTTACGGAAGCTTGGTAATTCAAGTTCTGGGCTTCCCTAACATTACAGCCCTGTGGGGCTGTGACCAAGTCTGGGCAAGAGCTGGGATATGACATGACTTACCTCATATCCCTGCCACTCCTAAACCTGCTCCACTGCAGCACCAGGCTCACAATGCCCTTAATCTGGCTGGTGCTCCGGCATGCGCCTGCATGTGCATTTCTTACTATCCGCAATTGAGACAGGAGGAACCTGCACCCTGGTGAATCTGGTGTTCATGCCGGGGAGACAACAGGACTTGCGTGTTTAGCCTGCTGCGCTCACTGCGACTCTCAGCTACTCTGCTTGCTTGGCTTGCCCAGTGGTGTGGTGCTCACTCACCAGAGAAGCTCCGGACTCCACAGGTAGTGCTTAGTGTGGTGGCAGTGACAGCACAGTCTTTAGTCTTCATCTTCCTGCAGTCTCATTGGTCTGTGTACTGGGTGTGGGGAAGGGGCAAGCTCTTTTTCTCAGTCTCTCTGGGGGCAATCATGCAGTCTCTGAGAGACTGCTCCATTCTCTGAGAGACTGCTCCCCTTCACACTGCCTGTACAGAGACTGACTGCTTCACAGTGCCTGCACAGAAAGTGACTGCTCTCTCTGTGCAGGCAGTGTGAAGCGGGGTCTGTGCAGGCAGTGTGAAGCGGGGTCTCTCTCTGTGGAGGCAGTGTGAAGCGGGGTCTCTCTCTGTGCAGGCAGTGTGAAGCGGTCTCTCTCTGTGCAGGCAGTGTGAAGCGGTCTCTCTGTGGAGGCAGTGTGAAGCAGTCTCTCTCTCTGTGCAGACAGTCTCAAGCAGTCTCTCTCTCTTTGGGGCAATGTGGAGCAGTCTCCCTCTCTCTCTGTACGGGGAATGTGGTGTAGATGGGTGGTGAGCTGATTCAGTGGTTCAATGGGCCACTTGACTGGACTTGCCCCCCAGGCCTAAGGCTGCCAGCCCTCCCCTGCCCTCAACACTTGCCAGTTCCTACGGAACGCCACATACTCCACACCCGCTTCCCTGTTCTGGATGCCAGGGAAACACCTCCTCATGATTAGATGACTACTTACACGCTTATGGAGATCCCTGACACCACAGACATGAGCTTATACTCTTCTAACACCCCTTGATGGACCCCTGAGGAGTCCCCTCTTAGACATCAATACGTTTCACTTTGTTCAGAGGTTTTATGATACCAGGGATTTTCTCTAAATGCTACAGGTACCGTCATGAAGAATGCTAGCCATGATTATACGTAGAGTATGTTATTTCTTTATCAAAAGTTCTGGAATTACCTTGTTCGACTTTGCCTACATTCTGTTCGCAACATGTATTGTTATCCTCTACTCCTTTTTGAAAATAAAAATCTTTATGGAAAAAAAATAAAATAAAAAATAAAGACCAAAACTTAAAAAAAAAAATTCATAGTTTCTGATAACATTTTGCAAACAGGTAATTTTTCTCCTTCACTGATGTGCGCTGATGAGGCACTAATAGGCTGCACTGATGGGCACTGATGAGGCGGCACTGATGGGCATTGATGGGTACTGATAGGCTGCACTGATGAGGAGGCATCAGTGGGCACTGATGGCGCTGCACTGATGGGCACTGATAGGTGGCACTGATGGGCACTGATAGGCGGCACGAATGGGCACCGGCTGTGCTGTAGCCATCATTTAGATCCTATTTTGGAATATTTTGAAATGTATCCAATTATAAAAAAAACAATATTTTTTTCTTTCTGCTATAAAACATATCCTATTAAAAAAAAAAAGTATTCTGCTACATGTCATTGGTAGAAACAAAAATGCCAATTAGTGTATATTGATTGGTTTGTGTGAAGGTTATAGTTATATCGTATATAGTTATAGCATCTACAAAGCATATAGCATCAAACTATGGGATACAGTACATACTGGAATTTTTCTGTATACTAGTAATGGCAGTGATCAGCAACCTATAACGGTATTGCAATACTGCAGCTGTCAATCTGACACAACTGCCACTGCATGGTACTAACTAACTGTCACTGACATCACCAGTGCCATTATTACAGCTAATAATATGCACTGTCACTGTATTAATGACACTGGACAGGAAGGGGTTAACATCTAGGGCGATCAAGGGACTAAATGTGTGCCTATGTGTGTACTGTATGCTGATTTTACTTGGGATTAGCAGGGAATGAACAAACAGCTAGATCTCCTGTCTCTGAACATAGCTCTGTGAGGTTTACACCCACAGAGGTGTGTTTCTGTGAGACTTAGAGCTGGGTGCCCAGTGGTCAATCACTGGCCAGCACCCAGTAATTTATCCTGAATTTGCTTAACCCCTTGGAGCCTTTTGGTGGGTGGGCCTTGGTGCCGAGTGGCTGCATATTTGAGTGCCTTAGTGTAAACACAGCTGTGCCAGGAGTTCGCCTTGCATGCTCCCGGCACAGTTACTGGTGGCTAATGGAAAAGAAAGTAGCGATCGGGAGCTTTCCAGCATCCTAAGTCCCTTAATGGGCTGGGAGGCGCCGGTTCCAAGGGGTTAAGTAATAATTTCCTAGAAAATAAGTTCATGTCTTTTATGGCCTCAAATTTGTCCAAATTTGTTTCTGGGCAATATGCGAGGTCTTTTCCAACCATATTATAATCAACTTTTGTAAATTCCACCTGGAATAAATTTTTTATGTTTTCTTGAGTAAATATTAATCTCAATGTATTTGTCATTTACATCTTTGTGCAGACCAGCAACGACTTAACAGTATACAGTATATTGAGAAATTTAACCATAAACATATCGACAAAAAAAAGGCCAAATTATAAAGAGATAGATTTGCCTATGTAGATGGAGAGACACATCAATGGGAAAGTAGAAGGAATAATTGAAGAAGGAGTGAAAACCAAGGAGATTCATCCAAAAAGTACAGGCTGGAGTGATCTATGGTGGGAGATCACACTCAGGTGTATCCTTGTCTAAGGAGCTTAGCCCAGTAGTTAAAGCACAGGGGAAATGCCTGGGGGGGGGGGGGGGGGCAAGTATGCTTGAATTTATAGGTGGCAAAGGTGGGGAGCAATTAGTCCAAAGAAGAATGCAAGACATTCAACATACTTTACACAAGTCACTTGTCATTTTATTTTTAAAAGGAACACACAGGGAAGGGAAACAAAGTTTTGCCACGCTTTTTATAGTGGTTTGTACTTTGCCTACTCAGGCATTGCAGTACATTGAAAAACCTGAGCATTGGATAATGTGAAAAAAGTTTATCCAATAGTAACTTTGCTGCAGCAGAGTTCATGGTGTTTTAGCTAGTGGACAACCTTTGCAATTATCTTCTTAAACGCTTCTTTCACATCATTATTTCTCAAGCTATATATCAAAGGATTTAACACTGGAGTAATACCACCATAAACAATAGAAATATATTTCAGATTTGAATAAAAAAGTTTCTTTTGTCCAACATACATGCATATAGTTGTTCCATAAAACATAGACACAACGGTCAGGTGAGAGGCACAAGTTGAAAATGCTTTGGATCTTCCATCATTAGACCGGATTTTTAATACTGACAACATGATATGAATGTAAGACACCACAATGAACATAAGTGGTAGTACGAGGGTAAACAAACTCTCAACAAAAAGAGCTACTTTAAAAAATGTGAGGTTTCCGCAGGCTAGCTCTAAAACTGCCAGTATCTCACAAGCAAAATGGTCCAGTTTGTTTTCCATACAAAATACCAAAGGCCTTGAAATGATTGGGACAACTGAGATGAAGAAATTTCCAGGCCACATCAATATTACTATGGTTGTACAGATTTTCCGGTTCATAATGATGTTATAATACAAAGGAAAAGCTATAGCTACATAACGATCATATGCCATCACTGCTAGTAGCAATGACTCAGTGCTCCCTAAAAACATGCCGATGTTCATTTGCACAATGCACCCTGTGACGGAGATTGTCCTTCTAACAGAAAATATATCTATGAATACCTTTGGAATAGAGCTGGAAGAAAGGGACAGATCTATGATTGATAGATTGCAGAGGAAAAAGTACATAGGCAGGTGAAGTTTAGGGCTGACAAGAACAGCGGTGATAAGAAAAATATTTCCAAAAAGTGTAAAAATATAAATCAATAATATTGCAACAAAAAATAATACACACACTTGCATGTTCTGAGAAAGTCCAACTAAAATAAATTCTTTCAGGAATGTTTGGTTCTGGAGTTCCATTTTTTAAATTAGGAAATTTGAAAATATTCAGTGTATAAAAAAGCTATTCCGATATCCTGCAACATATACAATTAAGAGAATTTGATACCACTTGCCCATTAATAAGACTTTGGTCAACGTAACTAAAAACGAAAAGAGGATTTATGGTAAATATAATATATTTTTTTTTTATTAAAATGTATTTTATACTTGGTGTAGAACTCAAAAAAAAAACATACTTTTATTTTGCAGTCCTCAGGCAAGTCTTGTGATGAAGTAGGTCCTCCTTCTTCTTCTTTAGTAGTGGCAGTGTGCAGTCTTTCCTCCTGGATTGGGCATTGATTTTCATATTTTTACTACAATAAAAAGCATATAAAGGCAAAACATAAAAATCTCTTCAATACATGCACATTTCCCTGTGCTTTATCTCTTTAAATAACCTGCAAATATACAATCTTCTATTAAACTCTAACAAAATCCGTATTAATATGCAAGTTCTCAAAAAATATTTCTTGATCATACATCACGGGACACAGGAGCTTCATTACATAGTGGGTTATATAGGCACCTCTGGTGATTGGACACTGGTTGACCCCAATTAAGGAGAATTCCTCCCCTATATAACCCCTCCCATCTGGGAGGCACCTCAGTTTTTTCGCCAGTGTCTATGGTGGTGGTCACGTAAAACTTTAGCTCTATGCAGGTCCCTGCGAGGGCCTAAGGGCTACAACAAACCGGATCCATACCTCGGGCCGATATTTGACTCCCAAGATGGTATGGTACCCGGGCCTCGTCAGCCGAAGAAGCGAGGTTTTGCCTGTAAGTCCTCTCCATTGGAAGACTGGGCTCTGGGAAAACCAGACTTGGTGTACTGTTTATACAGAGCGCACAAAAGTTTCTGGCAGAGCTTTCTACATGGCCCAGGTAGGAGGTTCTTCCAAGAAAGAGCCCCAGATAAACCTGAAGGTTGGCTAACAATACCCGCCGTGATGGGTGAAGGCTGGAATTTGTCTGGTTCAGCAATTCCTGCGGCGAGGACAGGTAAGGGAAGTTAATCCTGTATATATAAATATATGAATGGATTTATTCATTATGAGTAGTTGTATGTCTTACCTGGTTTCCACCACTAGAGGGAGTAAGAGCAGCCTGATGCATACTTACATGCCTTTCAATACACACGCTCAGTGAAGCCTGGTTCTCCAGCTGACTCACGTCTCCATTGCAGTCCCTGCCACAACAAGGTAAACAGGGGTCCCACGTAGTTCGGGGGTCCCACACAGCTCCGTTTGGGTTCTCCTCCCCCCCTGGATCCCGCGGTCCTCGTGCACGCACGCGCCGGGCGCGTTCCCGGCCTAATGGAGGAGGGGGGGGGGTTGCGACTTTAAGCACAACAGTGATTGCACTTGTACTAGTACCTCTGCTTTGTAGCTTAGGACTATGTCTCCTCGTAAGAGGGTCTCAGGGGGAGGTAGCAAAGGCACTGGTAAATCACCGCCTAGGTCCAGGGGTTCCAAAAGTGCCTGTAAGTTACCACCCCCCCCCTGCAAGACTGGAGCCAGCCTCTCAAGACGAGTCAGTGCCCCTGTCAGGTTTTGCAGCCTCTCCTAATGTCTCAGCCCCGGTTTATGTCACTGAGGACTCCCTTAGGGCTACATTGGAGGGTTTTGAAGGGAGAATCATGAATTTTATTTCTGCTTCCCTGAAAGATAGCAGGAAAAGGGGTAGATCCCCTCCCTCTGCTGAAATCCCTCTCTCAGATGATTCTTCTGAAAATGAGGAGGGATCCCTATCTTGGGATAGGGATCATGAGCAGTCGGATGAGTCAGAGGAAGAGGAGATAGTCCCCTCCTCCCAGGCACTCAGAAAGCAGGTGCAGTATTATACTGAATTGGTGCGTACCACATTCAGAATGCCTGCTGCTGAAGTCGCTACATCCTCTGTTTCTTCCCTGGGAGTCAGGAAAGCCCCACAGACTGCCTATTCCTTCCCAATTCATCCCTTAATGGATGAATTGATGTATGAGGATTGGGGACATCCCGATAAACTGTTTGCTCCTCCTAAAAGGTTTTCTATGCATTATCCTGTGGAGGAAAGTTTCACCAAGAAGTGGGGGGTCCCATCTGTCGATGCGGCTGTTTCTTGTGTGAATAAAAACCTGACTTGTCCATTGGATAATGTGCAGGTATTCAAGGATCCAACTGATAAAAAGCTGGAAACCTTATTAAAAGCCTCCTTTTCCATGGCTGGCACTATGGTGCAACCTACAGTTGCAGCCGTGGGGTTGTGTCAGTTCCTCAAGGAACAGGTTAAGCAGATGCTTGGGCTCCTTCCCAGTGAGGAAGTAGAAAATTATGCAGAATTGCCTCACATTCTGTGTTTCATAATTGATGCGATTTTGGATTCCGTCCAACAAGCATCACGTTTGTCTCTCATGTTGGTTCACATGCGAAGGGCCCTATGGCTAAAGAATTGGGCAGCTGAGCTGTCATGCAAGAAGCATTTGATTGGGTTCCCGTTTAAAGGGGAACGTTTGTTTGGAGAAGAATTAGATAAATTCGTCCAAAATATTTCAGGGGGTAAATCTACTCTCCTTCCAGTCAAAAGGAGCAAGCGTCCTTCATTCAGGCGTGCTCTCTCTCCCGAAGCATCAAGCTCTAAGCAGTGGCGACGGCCTTCTCAGTCCTCCTCTACTAGAAAGGCTCAAGGCCAAGCCCAGGGGCAGAAAAAGACTTGGGGGCGAAAGCCTGCCAAGCAGAGCCCAAAAGCTTCCTTGTGAAGGGGCGCCCCCGCTCGGCAGAGTGGGGGGAAGGCTTCTGCAGTTTGCAGGAGCCTGGTGGGAAGAGATCCAGGACAAGTGGGTGATCTCTTCAGTATCTCTGGGCTACAAGCTAGAGTTTCAGGAGATTCCACCTTCTCGTTTCCTAAGGTCAAGGATCCCCAGGGATCCAGTAAAGCAAAAACCGCTATTTCTGGCCTTAGATCAGTTACTATCCCAGGGGGTGATAGTAGAAGTGAACCCGAAAGAACAGGGTTCGGGGTTTTACTCAAATCTCTTCACCGTTCCAAAACCAAATGGAAGTGTCAGACCTATCCTGGATCTGAAGGATCTGAACCGGTTTTTACACATCCGGTCCTTCCGAATGCAGTCAATCCGCACTGTGGTCTCCTCCCTGCAAGGGGGAGAATTCATGGCATCAATAGATATCAATGATGCATATCTCCATGTGCCAATTTTTTCCGCACACCAAAAATTTCTAAGATTCGCGGTAGAGAGGCGCCATTTTCAATTTGTGGCCTTGCCGTTCGGGCTTGCTACGGCCCCTCGAGTCTTCACAAAGATTCTGGACCCTCTCTTAGCAATCCTAAGAGCTCAGGGCATAGCCGTCATGGCTTATCTAGACGACTTGCTTCTCATGGAGAAAACAGCAGCGTTCCTAAGTCACAGCGTCACCAAAACGCTAGAACACCTAGAACGCCTAGGTTGGATCATAAACCTAGAAAAGTCGTCCCTACAACCGGCCACCAGGTTGGAATACCTGGGTATGATCATCGACACGGCTCAGGGCAGGGTGTTTCTTCCAAGACTAAACGCCTTGGCCATTGGGGATCTGGTGCGCCTGATTCTGGGCAGAAGATCTTCCCCCATTCGGTTGTGCATGAGACTGTTAGGGAAAATGGTCGCCTCCTTCGAGGCCGTCCCATTCGCCCAGTTCCACTCAAGGCCTCTGCAAAGATGCATCCTTGCGGCTTGGAACAGGAAGCCCCAATCCTTGGATCTTCCTATGCGTCTATCCTCAGGGACACGCAAGAGTCTTGTCTGGTGGTTACAAACCAAGAATTTGCTGAAGGGCAAAACTTTTCTTCCTCTCCCATGGAAGATTATCACAACAGATGCCAGCCTGACAGGCTGGGGAGCTGTATTGGAGGAAACATGCTCGCAGGGGAAATGGTCTGCGACCGAGAAACTACTGCCCATAAATATCTTGGAGATCCGGGCAGTTTACATGGCGCTCATAGAGTGGTCTTACAGACTGCGAGGTTTCCCGGTTCGGGTTCAGTCCGACAATGCCACAGCAGTGGCTTATATCAATCACCAGGGCGGTGCCAGAAGTCTGGTGGCCCAAAAAGAGGTGAATCGCATACTTGTCTGGGCAGAAAAGCATGTTCCGTGTCTTTCTACAGTCTTCATTCCAGGAGTGGAAAATTGGCAGACGGATTTTTTTCTCAGCCGCCAGCAGTTGTGCCCAGGAGAATGGGCTCTGCACCCCGACGTGTTTCAGAACATATGTCACAAGTGGGGTACTCCGGACGTAGATCTGTTTGCATCCAGGTTCAACAGGAAACTGGACAAGTTTGTGTCAAGGACAAGAGATGCACTTGCTCAGGGGTCAGATGCTCTGACAGTTCCCTGGGATCAGTACAATCTGATCTATGCCTTCCCCCCGAGCCCGCTTCTGTCGCGGTTCCTGGGAAGAGTCAAGAGGGAGACAAAGTCGGTCCTTTTGGTGGCCTCGGCTTGGCCCAGGCGACCATGGTACGCGGAAATCATGAAGTTGGCAGTAGGCAGGCCATGGACCCTCCCTCTCCGGCCAGATCTGCTCTCACAGGGTCCAATCTACCATCCTGCTTTACGCAGTCTGAATTTGATGGTTTGGCTGCTGAGACCCACATTCTGAGAGACCGTGGCCTTTCGGGGCCAGTCCTTTCTACTCTGGTCAATGCCAGAAAGCCGGCCTCCAGGCTTATTTATTACAAGGTCTGGAGGACATATGTTTCCTGGTGTGAACTCAGGAAATGGCATCCTAGAAAGTATGTCATTAACAGAATCTTGGCCTTTCTCCAGTCAGGCCTAGAAATGAATTTGGCCATAAGCACTATCAAGGTGCAGATTTCGGCCCTGTCAGTATTTTTTCAAAAGCCGCTTGCATCACATTCCCTAGTACGGGCTTTTATCCAGGGGGCCATGCAGACAAAACCGCGAGTTAAACCTCCGGTATGCCCATGGGATCTGAATTTGGTTCTCTCGGCCTTACAGGGGCAACCATTTCAACCTTTGCATCTGGCTTCTTTAGTTCTCCTGACTAAAAAGCTGGTCTTCTTGGTAGCCATATCTACGGCTAGAAGAGTATCAGAGTTGGCAGCTCTTTCCAGCAAAGAGCCGTATTTAATTATCCATAAGGACCGGGTGGTCATGCGTCCCAACAGGTCCTTTTTATCTAAGGTGGTTTCGGGTTTCCATTTGAATCAGGATGTAATCCTACCATCCTTTTTTCCAGACCCTCAGTCCACAGAAGAAGAATCTTTACACACTTTGGATGTGGTTAGAGCAATCAGTATTTATCTTCAGGCAACTACTCAGATAAGGAAAACTGATTGCTTATTTATTCTGCCGGAAGGCCCTAGAAAGGGCCAGGCGGCGTCAAAATCCACTCTCTCAAGGTGGATCAGACAAGTTATTTCTCAGGCCTATGGTTTAAAGGGGAAGATTCCTCCTTTTCGGGTGAAGGCGCACTCTACTAGGGCTGTTAGTGCTTCTTGGGCAGTGCATCACCAGGCCTCCCTGGCTCAGATCTGTAAGGCTGCGACTTGGTCATCAGTCCACACATTCACCAGATTCTATCAGGTGGATGTCAGAGGGCAAGAGGATATCGCCTTCGGGCGCAGTGTACTGCAGGCTGCAGTTTAGGTCCTCCGGTCCCTGGCGGTCTATATTTATGATCTGTGTCTCCCTCCCCTCAATCTGAGCATTGCTATGGGACATCCCACTATGTAATGAAGCTCCTGTGTCCCGTGATGTATGATCAAGAAAATGGGATTTTTATATACAGCTTACCTGTAAAATCCTTTTCTTGAGAGTACATCACGGGACACAGAGCTCCCGCCCCTCTTGGGTTTTACGTGGTTTCTTATTGCTTTGCTACAAAACTGAGGTGCCTCCCAGATGGGAGGGGTTATATAGGGGAGGAATTCTCCTTAATTGGGGTCAACCAGTGTCCAATCACCAGAGGTGCCTATATAACCCACTATGTAATGAAGCTCCTGTGTCCCGTGATGTACTCTCAAGAAAAGGATTTTACAGGTAAGCTGTATATAAAAATCCCATTATAATCAAATAAAACATATACAATAAGATCATGAGAATATCTGAAACTTTAACCACCTCGGCCCGCCCTATAGCCGAATAACAGCCGTAGAGCAGGCGCGTTCGTCCGGGTGGCTGTCCCTGGACGTCCTGATGTTTACTTCCGCAATGCGCGCCGCCGCGGGCGCGCATCGCGGAAGTTCTGTGTTCGCCGTGTCCCCCGGGGACAGGCAAACACAGATCGCTGTAAACGGCCAATCACAGCGGCCGTTTACAGCGTGATCGGCGTGTCCAATGGGAGATGATCTCATATGTAAACATATGAGATCATCTCTCAGCGCCGCTCTCCCTCCTCACACAGACAGTGTGAGAGGGGAGAGATGAACGGCTGCAGCGGCAGCCGTTCTGCCTCGAGTAAAAAAAAAAAAGTGCCATCCTCCCCCAGCAGTGCCATCCTCCCCCAGCAGTGCCATCCTCCCCCAGCAGTGCCATCCGCCCCAGTGCCATCCGCCCCAGTGCCATCCACCCCAGTGCTACCTGCCCCCAGTGCCATCCACCCCAGTGCTACCTGCCCCCAGTGCTACCTGCCCCCAGTGCCACCTGCCCCCAGTGCCACCTGTTGTCAGTGCCATTTGTCCCCAGTGCCATCTGTCATCAGTGCCACGTATAAGTGCCATCTGTCATCAGTGCCACGTGTCATCAGTGCCACATAGTGCCATCTGTCATCAGTGCCACGTATTAGTGCCATCTGTCATCAGTGCCACGTATCAGTGCCATTTGTCATCAGTGCCACCTGTCAGTGTCATGTGCCATCTGTTGTCAGTGTCACGTGTCATCAATGCCACTTATCAGTGCCATCTGTCATCAGTGTCGCGCGTCATCGGTGCCATGTATTAGTGCCATCTGTCATCGGTGGCACGTATTAGTGCCACGTATTAGTGCCACGTGTCTTCAGTGCCATGTATTAGTGCCACGTGTCATCAGTGCCACGTATAAGTGCCACGTGTCATCAGTGCCACGTATAAGTGCCACGTGTCATCAGTGCCACGTATAAGTGCCACGTGTCATCAGTGCCACGTATAAGTGCCACGTGTCATCAGTGCCACGTATAAGTGCCATCTGTCATCAGTGCCACGTATCATCAGTGCCACGTATAAGTGTCATCATTGCCACGTATCAGTGCCATCTGTCATCAGTGTCACGTGTCATTGTCCTGGTGCTTCAAAAGTGTAATAAATAGTCAACAAGTTAGATGTGTAATTTATGTTCCTAGAACACATGATGGCGCTACCTGCATGTTGGGCCTCTCTATGTGGCCAGGCTGTGAAAAAGTCCCACACATGTGGTATTGTAATACTCAGGAGGAGTAGCAGAATTTTTTGGGGGGTGTCATTTGTGGTATACACATGCCACGTGAGAGAAATAACCTATTACAATGACAATTTTGTGGAGAAAAAAAAATGAAAAATCTTAATTTTGCAAAGAATTGTGGGAAAAAAATGACAACATCAAAAAGCTCACTATGCCTCTTACTAAATACCTTGGAGTGTCTACTTTCCAAAAAGGGGTCATTTGGGGGGTATTTGTACTTTCCTGACTTGTTCGGGTCACAAGAAGTGAGATAGACCACCGTACTGGGATGTACTATCAGATGTGATCAATTTTGTGTGATTCGCACCACAGCTTGTAGACTCTCTAACTTTCACAAAGACCAAATAATATCCACTAATTTGGGTTATTTTTACCAAAGATATGTAGCAGTATAAATTGTGGCCAAATTTTATGAAGAACAATTAATAATTTGCATAATTCTGTCACAGAAACAAAGAAATATGCGTTTTTTTTTTATTTATAGCGCAAAAAATAAAAACCCCAGAGGTGATCAAATACCACCAAAAGAAAGCTCTATTTGTGGGAAAAAAAAGGACAAAAGATTCATTTGGGTACAGTGTTGCATGACTGAGTAATTGTCATTCAAATTGTGAGAGCACCGAAAGCTGAAAATTGGTCTGGGCAGGAAGGGTGTTTAAGTGCCCAGTAAGCAAGTGGTTAATAAATAATGTTATCCTCTCTACCATCAAATACGAATATTTAAAACCTTTGAGAGTCTAAATTTTACAATCTAGAATCACTTTACTGGCAGGATTAACAGACAAAAATAAAGGGGAAAAGGGAAACTAATGCAGCCAACAACTTCAAATATTAAAAAAGCTGCAATATATTACATTTTTGTTTTGGGGTTCAATACCAGTTTAAGGTGATTTTTAATTTGCAGTAACAGTTGCATTTTCAGGACAGAGTATTTGGGGTCTACACCAATGGTCTCTGAAGTGCTGCCTGCAGACCAGATGCAGCATTTTGCTAGTCTTTTTCCAGCCCTTCAGGTACGATTCCTCCCACTTATACAAAACAGTATTTCTCCTGCTGACACTAATAGTGGGGCACAATTCCTGCCACTGACACCAATTATGAAGCCCTATTCCTCCCACTGAAAGCAATGATCGAGCATTATTCCTCCTATTGACATGGATGATGGGGTACTATTCCTCCTACTGACTCCAATGACAGGGTACTATTCCTCCCACTGACCCCACTAATGGGGCATTATTCCTCTCACTGACGCCAACAATGGGGCATGATTTGTCCCACTAATACCCATGATGGGCCACTATTCCTCCCACTGATACCCATGATGGGGATTTATGTCTCCTCCTACACAGGGACTATATAATTTGTTTACTTCCAATGACCATCAGGCCTAAGGCATTGTTTACTTTCATTGATTCCAGGATATGTTCTACCTCATTGACCATAATCCCACTCCACTAAAGTTTATAGCACTGTAAATTGGCCCTTTGTCTAGAAAGTTTGGAGACCCCTGGTCTACTCCTTTATTCTCAGTCCAAGCAGTACTGATACACAAAGGTAGCAAATAGAAGAAGTTTGTTGTTATTTGCTAGAGAAAAAACTGGCATGAGAGAGAAATATAAGGCTTCCATCCTTGACATCACCTTCAGAAAATGCAAGCCAATGTAAACAGTCTATGTTATCAGAGAGTGATGTGGAGACCCAAAAAAGTATCCTCTTACTTTACAGTCCAGAGCAGGAAAGATTTGGGCCTGAGTGCATGACGTGACCACAGGTTTAGGTAAGCATTAAGGGCCTAAAGATTGTTTATTTGGTAACAATGGATGTACTTATTTATAAAAATAAACAACCTAAAAATGTTTAAATGTATTTCCACTTTTGCAATCAAATTCGAGAAAACCCCATTATATTTTTGTTATGTGTTCCTATTCACGCAGCATATATTAAAAAAAAATATATATACTGTATTTCTTACATTATGGGTGGGTGAGATTGCTTTAAATATTAAAAATTCATTAAATAATAATTTTGGCTTGTGTTGCATAGAAACAGTTTTGTTTGACTTCAATGGGAAAATGTAACTAATATAAAATAGGTGTTATCCCAATTTTGCTGCAAAGGGAAAATACACTATAAAATGTACCCACTCTTTGTTAATACTTTTAACCACTTGCCGACCAGCTCACATACATTTACTGTGGCAGGTTTCCAAATTTAAGACCTTTCTGGGCCTATCCCTCCTCATTTGCATAACTAAAAAGAGTGAGTTGCGGTCATATTGGTCCAATGACCCAATTCATCATATGCCCGTGTTCTCTGCTTTCATGGCCAGGACTAGATACAAGCAAATCTTGCGGTTCATGCACTTCAATGACAATGTACTCTGTCGTCCTCTGCTCCATAAAATTTGGTCCCTCATAAACCACTTCAACCAACAGTTTGCAGCCTTGTTTTTTCCTGATCTAGTTGTCTGCATTGATGAGTCCCTGATTAAGCTTTTTGGCTGCTTGTCTTTCAGTTTCTCCCCAGCAAGTGTGTCAGATATGGGGTCAAGTTATATAAGCTCTGTGAAAGGGCTGCAGGCTATACATATCATTTTATGGTTTACGTGGTAAAAGACAGTCACGTGGAGCCCCCCAACTGCCCAGACTACATAGGGACCACTGGCAAGATTGTTTGGGACTTGGTGGCACCCTTATTCTGATAATTATTACACAAGTGTTCCACTTTTTAGTCACCTTTTTGATTGTGGAATTGGCGCATGTGGCACTGTGCGATCTCCAGTGGCTTGTAGATTCCCGACTTAGATGGGGGGAGAGAGCCTGCTTGAGATGTAATAATTAGCTTTCAGTGAAGTGGATGGACACAAAGAATGTTTTTGTACTGTCCTCCCTTAACGCAGATACGACAGTTGAAATTGCAACGGCAACTGGTGCTGTTGAGAAGCTCCACTGTGTCCATGATTACAACCTTAACATGGGCAGGTGGACTTCAACGACCAGTTGATTGGGCCATATTTAATTGCCCGTAATACAAGAAAATCTATTTCAATTGGCTCTGCTGAACTTTTATGTGCTATACAAAGCGTCAGGACAAACTGGATCCTTCCTTAAATTCCAGGAAGAAATCATTAAAGCCCTTCTGTTTCCAGATGGTGCTGTGACCCAACTTCACAATGTAAATGCAGTGAGCCAACTGCATGTGAGGCATTTTCCATATGTCCTCCCTAGTACCCCTACCCAACGAGCACCCTAAAAAAAGATGTCAAGTCTGTAGGAAACGCGGATATAGGTGTGACACTCGCTATTATTGTGACTCTTGTCCTGACTGATCAAAATGTTCTGCATCAGTGAATGTTTCCATCGGTTCCACACACTAGTAGAGTATTAGCGTAGGGTACAGCACTGAACAGTCCTAGGGCACACTAACACAGGGTCTCAAAAGATGTCATCTATTTATCTATTTTGAAAGACCCAAACCTGGAACATTTACAATTACTGTTACAAATAAGAGTAAAAAAAGGTAATATATATATATATATATATATATATATATATATATATATATATATATATATATATAATATACTGTATATATATATAAAAAATAAAAAAGCCAAAAATAGTTTTTGTTTTATTATTCTTCTCTCTCTATTGTTCTACTCTTGTTTACTGTATTTTATGCTGTTTATACTGTTATGCTGCTGTTTTATTGTTACTATGTTTTATCATGTTTGTTTTGCAGGTATGTAATTATTTTATACTTTACTGTTTACTGTGTTTTATTGTTAACCATTGTTTTCTTTGTAGGTACGCCATTCAGCTACAGCACTGATTTATTTATCTTGACAGCAACAGTGTTTGCGCTCACAATACGTAAATTAGCGACTCCAGCGCTGTTGGAGGTGATTTCACCACTACAGTTAAAAAAAAGAGTATATATGTCGAAGCATGGGGCAGGAGTAGAGGGGCAATTTTGCCCCTAACATTAGGGGTGGATGACCCCATGTTTCGGCATATATTTTTTACTCTTTTTTTGGCACAGATTGCAATTAAAAAAAAGTTGTTTTATTGAGTTAATACCTTATTGTTATTTATTTATGTAAATCAGCGACTCCAGTGCTGTAGGGAGGTGATTTCACCACCACAATTTAAAAAAATGTATGGCCATCATTAGAAGTGGGTGGATGCAGGGCAGTATTCTAATGGTGGGCATACAGCCGATCAATCTCTTTTTTTCATTCAGCCCACAGGTTGCATGAAAAAAAAGAATATTACAATATATGCCCAACAAGGATCAGCGACATACTGGTATGTTGTGTTGATGGACTTGGAGTGGTTATACCAGAAAGATGCCTGCAGGTTTAGGTATCATCTTGGTATCGTTCTTTTCAGCTGGCGGTCGGCTATCATGTAAAAGCAATCCTTGCTGCTAATTTGCCACTAGACTGCTTTTACAAGTAGTGGAGGGAACGCCCCCCCCCCACCCCTCCTGCCATCTTCCATGGTTTTCTCTGGCTCTCCTGTCCCACTGGGGAACCCAAGAATGCAGCCAGTTGTTCCACCAGCTGACAATAGACTAAAAACACAGAGTTACAGTGCTCAATGGATTAAGATAGCAGTCTGCAACAAGTGAGAAGTCTTTTTGTACTGAGTAATTTTATTCCAACTTGCAGCTAAATAAAAACACAGTCCTGTTCAATTACCATAACATCAAAGAAAAAAAAAAAAAAACTTGCATAGTAATCTCCTATCCAATAAAGAAGCGGCCACCTAAAGGTTCACTCACAGATGGACAAGCACTCACAGTTGGATGAGCACGCCGACGTGCAGATAGCAATCCAGTATGCGGAGAGGTGAACACCATAGCAGTGCTCAGTGGGAATATGAAAGGACTGTGACAAAGCGCATGCACATGGAACGTGTTGTCAAGGCAACTTTAATTCAGCTTATGGACTAGTCACCATGTTCCACTGCCCACCGTCGAATGGGAATTCTATCTCCTGCTAACACTGGCAGTCTACACAGCCATCCTAGCTTGTGAGCTTAGATTTCCCTGCAGTGAGTTAGACATCCCTGCAGTAGTAACGAAGCAGTGGATCGTACTGCGGGTCAAGCTGCAACCATACAGCAGATCCAGTTCAGCAACCACCCCCAGGTTTTCCCCCTCCCTGAGTCAGTGTCTCAGCTGGACTGATGCCACTGACCCACACAGGAGCTTTCTTCCATCTTCCCACTGAGTGCTGCTATGGTGTTCACCTCTCCACATGCTGGATTGCTATCTGCACGTTAGCTCCCAACTGTGAGTGCTTGTCCATCCATGAGTGCACCTCTATGTAGCAGGGTTTTAGGAGGCCGCTTCTTCCTTCATTCCATCTCCCTCCCCGTCTTTCTCCCCCCTCGGTTTCTGGAGCATAGCTCTCACTGGGACATTGTCTAACTCCTCCTTGCACAGTGGATAGGAGATTACTATGTAAGCTGTTCTTCTTTTGTTTTTTCCTTTGATGTTATGGTGATTGAACAAGACTGTGTTTTTATTTAGCTACAAGTTGGAATAAAATTACTCAGTACATAAAGACTTCTCACTTGTTGCGGACTGCTAACTTAGCACATTCAGCGCTGGAACTCTGTGTTTTTAGTGTATAATCCGTATCTACCAGTTATGGTTTCCATCCAGCTGCCCTGTCCCCCCCATGCTCACATGCAATGGCAAACGCGAGTGTCGGTCTTGTGTCGTGTGTAAACAGCAATTGCACCATGCATGTGAGGTATCACTGCAAACATCAGATCGATGGCAGTAATTCTAGTAGTAGACTTCCTCTGTAAATCTAAAATGGTAACCTGTAAAGTCTTTTAAAAATGTATGTAGTTTGTTGCCGCTGCACGGTTGTTCGCAATTTTAAAGCATGTAGTGTTTGGTATCGATGTACTTGGCATGTAATCATCTTTTATATTTTTTGCTTTTTTTTTGCTTTAAAAAAATATATAATATTTGGGGGTTCAAAGTCATTTTCTAGCAAAAAAATATATTTTTTTATTCAAACAAAGTGTCAGAAAGAGCTTTGTCTTCAAGTGGTTAGAAGAGGGGATGAAATGTGGCATAAGCTTCTAATGTGCATAAAATGCCAGGACAGTTCACACCCACCCCCCCATGACCCTTTTTTGGAAAGTAGATACCCCAAGCTATTGGCGGATAGGCAAAATCAAAAAATTTCGGGGTCCTGTGCGCGGTTAGGCTCCCAAAAAGTCTCACACATGTGGTATCCCTGTACTCATGAGAAGCAGCAGAATGTATTTTGGGGTGTAATTTCACACATACCCATGTCATGTGTGAGCAATATATAATTTCAGTGACAACATTGTGTAAAAAGAAAAATTTCTAATAATAAAATTTTCCTGAAACTTCCCGAAAAATATAAATATTCCATGGACTCAACAGCAAATAGCTTGGGGTGTCTGCTTTCCAAAAAGGGGTAATTTGGGAAGTTTTGAACTGTCTTGGCATTTTATGCACACCATTAGAAGTGTATGCCACACATAAGTGGTTCTAGCCACTTGAAGACAAAGCCCTTTCTGGCACTTTTTGTTTAAATGGAAAAATGTTTTTTTTTTTTTTTTGGTAGAAAATTACTATGAACCCACAAACATTATATATATTTTTAAAGCAAAGGCCCTACAGATTAAAATAGTGGTTGTTACAATTTTTTTTTCCACACAGTATTTGTGCAGCGATTTTTCAAATGCAATTTTTGGGGAAAAAAAATTTTTCTTCGAATTTGAATGCACTAAAACTCACTATATTGCCCAAATGTTTGGTAAAATATAAAAGATTATCTTATGCCATAGATACCAAACACAACATGCTTTAAAACTGCACACAACCATGCAGCGGTGACAAACTACATACATTTTTAAAAGCCATTAAAAGCCTTTACAGGTTACCAATTTAGAATGAAAAACATTTTTTTGTCATTTTTCATTCACTTGTGACAAAAAAATGTAATATTCAATGTGCTCAATATGACTCTCAGCAATTTCCTTGGGGTGTCTACTTTGCAAAAAAGTGGGGGGGGGGGGTGTACCGCCCTTACATTTTAGCACCTCCAGAAATTAGATAGGCAGTCATAAACTAAAAGCTGAGTAAATTCCAGAAAATGTTACCTAGTTTGTAGACGCTATAACTTTTGTGCCAACCAATAAATATAAGCTTATTGAATTTTTTTTACCCAAGACATGTGGCTGAATGCATTTTAGCCTAAATGTATGACTAAAATTAAGTTTATTGTATTTTTTTATAACAGAAAGTGGAAAATATAATTTTTTTTCAAAATTTTTGATATTTTTTTGTTTATATCGCAAAAAATAAAAACTTCAGAGGTGATCAAACACCACCAAACGGGAGGGGGCGGAGCTGCTGGTAGAGATGGCTGCTGCTCCGTAGAGTGAACCTAATGCTGCTGCTTTAGCCTGAAATATATGGCTGGAAGGATCAGATGACGCTTACCAGCTTGCACATAGACGGGGAAAGCATGCTTTATTCTCGGTAGTGAGAGAGCTAATTCCTATGCCGTCATACCTGTCCTGCTGCGAACCTGCTGTGGACGCTTGTGATCTCCTGCATCTTATCATTGAGGCTCCAACGGAGGTGGAGTAAAGGAAACCCGAGCCAGCCTGTGGAGCGCGGTGGAACGAGACACAGCTGAGCCGAGGAGGTGGAGGAGGTCCGGCGAGGGTATCGGTGCGTGGGGGGAAGCCGTCGGCCGATGCCAATGGCCGTTTGACCGTCCACACGGTGGCGGTCCCGGAGGATCCAGGCGGAGATCAGGAAAAACCTCGGGGGAGCAACGGGGAGCCCGTGACAGGAGGCAGAGAGCTGGAAACCTCGGTGAGCCTCGTGGAACCCCAGGGCTGATCTGAGAGCCAGAGGATTCCGAAGGTAAAGTAAAGAAATTGAGTAACAGCAGAAAAAAAAAAAAACAGCATTGAAGAACGAAAGATGGAAGTAAGATGGAAGTAAGATTTAATAATAATAATAAATAAGACGCAAATTAAATTAAAGACAGTGAGCTAAAAAAAAAAAAAAAAAAAAAAAGCTTCTGATGATAAAGGTTAAAGGACTGTACATATACTAATAGAGGAATGGGAAATGGCCTCCTTTCCCTGATTACGATTGCAGCTCCTTTTTTGGGTCAAGGATAAGAAGGGAAAAAATGGAGAGGCCTAACGATATGAAACAAGGCATGAGTTTTAAGCATTAGAAGCCATAATAGTAGATTTAGATGTGAATAGATATGTGGCATGGGAAAAACTGAAGGACGGCTAATCTAGACCAGCGGTTCCGACTTCTCCCCTCCTAATAGGGACCTTACTTATTAAGTAAGTTAGACTTATTGAAGTCATTAGTTATAGGGTAGTGAGTGAGAAGGAGAGAGTGGAGTGGGGTGTGAGTGGATAAGATAAGTGTTGTTAAGGGCGGGGAGGAAATTAGGGACAAGGGTGTGAGGTATTTTTTTTTTCTTTGGGGGTGGGAGGAAGATTAGGAATAAGGGGGGTAAGACTGGGGGTTTGAAATACTAGTTAATACTTGTGTTAGAAATTTTCAATTCAATTTTTTTATTTTTTTTCCCTTCTTCCTCTTCTGATACCTCGTGGGATCCCCCGTAGTTTATGGAGTAACCTAACCCCTCCTTGAAGTCTAACATGGAGGGGTTAAAAATTTGCTCTTTCAATGCAAGAGGCCTTAACTCTCCCTTAAAAATAAATCAAATTTTAAACTTCTTCCATAAACGAAAGGTAGATATAGTCCTTCTACAGGAAACACATTTTCGATCCAGATCACATTCCGAAATTAACTAATAAGAACTATGTTAGTTGGATTCATGATACATTTCCATATTCCAAGTCAAGAGGGGTATCAATAGCATTCCATAGAGATAAGTTATATCAAATAGTTCAGGAGTATAAAGGGAAAGATGGTAGATCTTTAGTTGTAAAGGTTAAACTATTTGGTAGGATGTTTACAATTATTAATCTCTATTTACCAAATTATGAACAAATTAAGGCCGAGATAAAAATTTTAAGGAACGCAATGGATAGTGCAGAAGGAACAATAATAATTGGTGGAGATATGAATTTTACAATGGATATGAAAATAGACACTACTAACACCCACCCTCAGAGGAAAAATAAACAACTAAAAGGATTTAAAGAACTACTAGATAAATATCAACTGATTGATATACGGAGAGCACAACATCAAAAGGAAAAGAACTACACATACTATTCAAATATTCATGATTCTTATCATAGAATAGATTTTTTTTTTTTAAACCAAACTGGACTACTGATGACTCCAATAACAGACATAGGAGGATTTTTATGGTCAGATCATGCACCGATATATCTGGAATTAAAAATAATGGAATTTAAAAAAACAAGAGGGATGTGGAGTTTGAACGATAATCTACTTAAAGATAAAAAATGTGAGGAGGACATCCAGCGAAAGGAATTTCAGTTAATCCATGATAAAGACGATACCTCACTTCCCATGCAATGGGAAACATTAAAATGCATGTTGAGGGGACTGTTCGTCAAGCATGGATGTAGGGTAAAAAGGGAAAAAGAACAAAAAAAAGCTCAATTGTTGTTGGAAATTGGAATATTGGAAGGAAAACATAAACAGAGCTTGAAGTCAGATGATAACATACTTTTAAAAGATAAAAGAATTGAGCTGCAGGCCGTGCTTGACGAGGAGTCCCTTCGTATAAGGGATAAAAACAGAACACAATGGTATCAATATGGAAATAAAACGGGGAAACTACTAGCAAGAACATTGAGAATACAACAATCCACGACATCTATAGTAAAGATTTTAAAAACAAACGGGGAAATAACATATGATCCAACTGAAATTATAAAAACATTTCAAAATTACTATGATAAACTATATAATATAGATTACAACAGGAAAATAAAGAAGATGAAAAGGCTGAAGAGATTAGAAAATATTTCAATGAAACAGCTTTACCCAGATTCCCTAGAGAAATAACTGAGGAAATGGAAGAAGAAATTACAACAGAGGAGATTCAACAGGCAATAGCCGAACTGGCCCTGGGGAAGGGCCCAGGACCAGACGGCTATACAGCAAGGTTTTATAAACGGTTTCAAGACCTAAAAATACCTATACTTAAAAAAACATATAATTCTATAACGAAAACGCAGACTTTCGTACCACAGAGTACGGAAGCTCATATTATACTTATTCCAAAACCAGAAAAAGACCATACATTAAGTAAAAACTTTCGTCCTATTTCATTAACAAATATAGATATTAGATTATATTCAAAAATTATCTCTAATAGATTAACTCCAATTTTACCGGAATATATAAAGCTGGATCAAACGGTTTTACAAAGGGGCGAGAAACCAGAAAAAGAGAAAAATAATATAATAAAGACATATACGTTGATGGAATATGCCCAGAGGGCCGCCATCCCGGCCTGTCATTTAACTATAGATGCTGAGAAAGTTTTTGATAGGGTGTGATGGCGGTTCTTAGAGGAGGCATTAATACAGATAGGACTGGGCCCAAAAATGCTAGGCAGGATTATGGCATTATATGCCAACTCAAGAGCCAAAGTAAGAATAAATGGAATACTCTCAGAGTATATAAAGGTATCAAATGGGACCGGTCAAGGTTGCCCCCTATCCCCTTTATTATATATAATAGTGATGGAACATCTAATTAATGCAATTAGGAAAAATAAAGATATACAAGGGATCAAAATTAAGGATAATGAATATAAGTTGGCAGTATACGCAGACGATTTACTACTGTATGTAACAAACCCTATTATAACAATTCCTAATATAATAAAAGAATTTGATCGATTTGGGGAATTAAGTAACTTTAAGGTAAATTATGATAAATCAGAAATGATGAAGATTACATTAAAAGAAGAAATGCAGTTACTCTTACAAAAAGATTTTCCATTTAAATGGTAGAAAGAGGCGATCAAATACTTGGGAATCATGATTCCGAAGAATTTGAAGCAGATACAAGAATTAAATCACAATATGGTTATATGCAAAATAATAAAACAAATGCAAAAATATGAAAAAATAACATACTCATGGTTAGGGAGAATAAACATAGTAAAAATGGAGATATTGCCAAAGATATTATATGTATTCCAAACGTTACCTATTGTTCCATCTAGGAAGATAATGATAGATCTAAGGAAAGCTATAAGCAGTTTGGTATGGGCAAATAAAAACTCCTGAATAAAAAGAGAAACACTAACCAGAACAAAAGAAAATGGAGGTTTGGCATTGCCCGATTTTGTAAAATATATGCAAGCAGCATCACTGGTTAGAATTATAAACTGGCAACATGATATGAAAAATAAACAGTGGGTAACGTTGGAAGAGGATATTATGGGAGTACAGCTTAAATTTTTACCTTGGATAAAACCTGAATTAAGAACAAAAAAAAAAGGAAATGCCAATTTTTGTGAGAGCTACTTTAAAAATCTGGGATGCGGTGTTGAAAAAAGGAAAGCTATCCTCCAGGACTGGACCTCTGACTCCATTGTTGTCCAATCCAGAATTTAAGCCAGCTTTGGAAAGCGTAAGTTATTTGAAATGGAACAAGATGGAGAATATAAGATTAGTCCAGATCCTGGTGGATGGAAACATGCCAAGTTTACTTGATCTTGGATTAGAATTTAAAAAATATTGGTTACAATATTACAAACTAGAAACATTTATTGAAATAAATAAAAATTCAGTAAATAGACCAATAACTAAGTTCGAGCAGATAATATTGAAGGAGCAGAACCAAAAGAATAAACTTTCTAAAGTATATGAATTGTTGTTACCCACAGGAGATATTAGAGATTTAATAGGAATAAGAAAATGGGAAGAAGAATTAGGAGAGATAATCACAGAGAAAGAATGGAATTTTTTTTTAGGAATAATACATAAAACCTCAACGGCATTAAAACATCAAGAAAGAAACTATAAAGTGACACTGAGATGGTACTGGAGTCCAGTGGCATTAAAAATAATTAATAAAGGAAATACAGAGAAATGCTGGAGGTGCGGGATAGAAAAAGGGACCTCGGAACATATTTGGTATGGCTGTAAGAAAGTGAGAAATGTTTGGATAAAAGTTTTTGAGATATACCAAAAAGTGACTGGAAAAGAATTCATTCCAGATGTAAAGGTAGCATTATTCTCTCTTACGACAGATACACTGGATAGTATGAAAAATGGGATAATTCAACATATGACAACAGCAGCTAGAACAATAATAGAACATAAATGGAAAGAAACAACTAGTCCAACAGTGTCGGAATGGATATGTGAAATGAACGAAATATGTTTCATGGAAAAACAAATAAGAGAAGAAGGATATGTAAAAAGCCAGATACCAGCTGTATGAAAACAATGGGAAGAGCGTCGGTCCTCAAATGGAATGGTAGAATATTTATAATTTAAAAGAAAGGGGGAGGGAAGAGGAGGGAGAGGGGAAAAAAAAGGAGAAATAATGACATTAGGGGGGAGAAGGGGGAGGGAAGACAGGAGAGGAAGAGGAAAGCCTAAGAAAAAAATAAGATTTGCGTTTTTTTTGTTTTGTTTTTTGAAAGAGAAGAGTATATGGTAGGGGAAGAATGTATTAAGTAAGAAATTGATTTTTTTTTTGTATTTTAGGTGGTAAGAAATGAGGAGTATAAAGTTTGTGTTTTATGTATGATGTTGTAAATGGATGAGTATGTATTATGGTTATTATAAAAATAATAAAAAGAAGATTTGAAACAAATACCACCAAACAAAAGCTCAATTTGTGAGAAAAAAAGGACGCAAATTTAGTTTGGGTACAGCATTGCATGACTGCGCAATTACCAGTTAAAGCAGCAGTGCCAAAAATGCTCTGGTCAGTAAAGGGGCAAATCCTTCCGTGGCTGAAGTAGTTAATAATGTTTTATGAATGTAGTACTGTCTGTTTTCTGTATCTTCTACATAGTTATAATAATTATTATATATACATATATATAATAAATATCATACCAGCCCATTTACCCAATTCTATACCCACAGTTGATCCAGAGGAAGGCAAAAAAACCCCAGCAGAGCATGATCCAATTTGCTAAAGCAGGGGAAAAAATTCCTTCCTGATCCCCGGAGAGGCAATCGGATTTTCCCCGGATCAACTTTACCTATAAATGTTAGTACCCAGTTATATTATGTACACTTTGGAAATAATCCAGACCTTTCTTAAAGCAATCTACTGAGCTGGCCATAACCACCTCTGCAGGGAGTCTATTCCACATTTTCACAGCTCTTACTGTGAAGAAACCTTTCCGTATTTGGAGATGAAATCTCTTTTCCTCTAGACGTAAAGAGTGCCCCCTTGTCCTCTTTGTTGACTGTAAAGTGAATAACTCGACACCAAGTTCCCTATATGGACCCCTTATATATTTGTACATGTTGATCATATCCCCCCTTAATCTCCTCTTATCAAAAGTGAATAAATTCAGTTCCTCTAATCTTCCCTCATAGCTGAGTTCCTCCATGCCTCTTATCAGTTTGGTTGCGCTTCTCTGCACTTTCTCCAGTTCACCGATATCCTTTTTGAGAACTGGTGCCCAAAACTGAACTGCATATTCCAGATGAGGTCTTACTAATGATTTGAACAGGGGCAAAATGATATCTCTCTCTCTGGAATCCATACCTCTCTTAATACAGGAAAGGACTTTGCTCGCTTTGGAAACCGCAGCTTGACATTGCATGCTATTATTGAGCTTATGATCTACCAAAACCCCCAGATCCTTCTCCACTATGGATTCCCCCAGTTGTACTCCCCCTAGAATGTATGATGCATGCATATTCTTAGGCCCCAAGTGCATAACTTCACATTTCTCAACATTAAACCCCATCTGCCACATAGTCGCCCAATTAGACAGAGCATTGAGGTCGGCTTGTAAATTGGAGACATCCTGTAAGGACATTATTCCACTGCATAGCTTGGTGTCATCTGCAAAGACAGAAATGTTACTTTTGATCCCAGACCCAATATCATTTATAAAGATATTAAAAAGTAAGGGTCCCAACACTGAACCTTGGGGTACACCACTGATAACCTTAGACCATTCAGAGTAAGAATCATTTTCCACTACTCTCTGAATTCTGTCTTTTAGCCAGTTTTCTATCCATTTACAAACTGATATTTCCAAACCTGTAGACTTTACCTTACACATGAGCCGTGTTTGCGGAACTGTATCGAATGCTTTTGCAAAATCAAAGTATACGTCCACCCCTCTGTCCAAGGTTTTACTTACCACCTCATAAAAAGAAATCAGGTTTGTCTGACAACTTCTGTCTTTCATGAATCCATGCTGTCTGTTGCTCAAAATATTTTTTTCCTGCAAGAACTCGTCTATGTGGTCTTTTATTAATCCTTCCAGTATCTTCCCAACTATAGAAGTTAAACTAACGGGTCTATAATTAATTGGTAAAGACTTTGTTCCCTTTTTAAATATAGGCACCATATTGGCCCTGCACCAATCCAGTGGTACTATTCCTGTCATTAATGAGTCCATAAAAATTAGATACAATGGCTTTGAAATTACAGAGCTCAATTGTTTTAGGATCCGTAGGTGGATGCCATCAGGTCCAGGTGCTTTATCTACCTTTATTCTGTCCAAATATTTCTGGACCATATCACTTTTGAGCCATTGTGATATGAAGTAGGCTTTTTCCAATTTGACCAGTAACAAACTACAAATAGGATTACTGTAGATAAAATTATTTTCAAATGTTTTATAGATTAATTAATGCAACATCAAAAATTATTGCAATACCTAAAACAACTAATGAACAAAATGGATAGAAACCAATAATTGTTTACAAATATAAAACAAAGATTAGCGTAAATAAAGCATAGATAATTCTAATCATATAGCCCCTTTTCACTTGCCTAAATCCATCATCCAAGTCATATGACATTCTGGGTCCCAAGTCTTCTCTGTTGGGTTGATGTGGACAGTTCCTATTGGCTGTCCAGTGGTGGGTTCTCACAGGTGCTGAAGACTCCTTTTAACACATGATGATATTACAATAAGGGGGCCAATCAGGGCAAACGTAGCCTGCAGCACCAATCACTGACCTCCACTCCTGGAAGAGGCACCATCAAAGGATACGTGGCGATGGATTTAAACAAGTTAAAAAAGGGATTATAACATTTTCATTATTTTATATATAAAAAGGAGCTGTCCCCCTGAAACAGAATACAATTTCAGCTAAAGATGTTGTGATCTTCCTTCCATCACTGCGGCCACTGTGCCTGGTTTAATCACTGCACTAATGGAAGGAATGCCAGACCAAAGGACAAAAGAATACAACTTCATTTAGTTCATACCATAAAAACAGCCAACGTGATTAGTAGGTCAGAAAAATGTCCCCTTCATCTGGACTTCAGTTAAAATAGGAGACTTTAGTGGACTCAAAATAGGGCTTTCCTGTGTGACTGTATGCTAGGGAAGTTATTAGCTGGATTAGTAGATTTCCTAGCCAGCTGCATCTGCTTTACTAATCAAGATCAACTGAGAAATCAAGAGTTGTGTGAAAATTTCAGGTTCCAACTCTTCATTCAAGTCTTCTACGTCTTGTGTAATTCCTAACAAAGCCAATTTCTGGCGTTTACATGAAGCTTTGGTAGGGCATTTGTCTTGTTATTAGTTCTGGGCATAAAAGGTATTTGACTATTAAGATGCTGGCCCAAATATGGCCCAGTTGTGTAAATCTTGGGGCCTGTGCTGCATTCAGAAGATCACCTTCTGCTGTACCCCTCACCTTGTGACTTGCTACAAAGTAGTAGGGGGGTGATGGGACAGAGGATATGTTTCCTCTTGTCTGCAGCAGACTAATCATGGGCATAGTAAGATTGCATAGATTTGTGTCAATTGTCTGCCTAGGATTGCATCTACATATAAAAAAGTCACATGTGCATTCCTAAATAAGAGGTAGCCTTAAATGTAGAGTATTATACATATATTTTATTTACACAAAATGAGAATAGTATGGCAAAAAATCTTTTATATCATCCAATGGATTACCTCTTCTCATCCCTGTAGGTATCCAATGACCAGCCTATGGCACATTACTGCCACAATTTCAGCACACACTTTGCACACAGTTAGAAAGTGCTAATCAATAGGCAGTTAATAAGGGTGCACTTCATATATAGCCATATTCTTCTTCCTTCATTAAGGTATATATATATTTTACTGGAGCCGATAAATGTACCATAGAGATCAATCAACATTCGAACAACAGACGCCTTTAATTATCCTCGTCATGGCAATCTTTTACAACCACTGTGAGTTATTTCCCTATTAAGAAGAATAAAATAATAATCCCCAAACACAAAACAACATTTACCCTTCCTGGACTGAATTCCAGCTTACAATTGCAATAAGCACCATTTAATATTGGTCTAACGATAGTCAGTTGTGGTGAATGAATGGATTTGAAAATTGTGTGAATCAGTGAGATGTAATTTTTTTTTTTTTAATTAACATGAAAATATTTCAGCAGATCTTCTCAAAACTTTATACAATTCTATGATTGAGCAGAGGAGGAGACACAGACTGATAGAATTATGGATAGTGATGAGCTGAACATGTCTGTTCGAACAGGGATAGGCAATGGTCACTAAAGTGTGGATGCTTAATCTAAACTTTATTGAAGTCAATTATAGAAGAATGTTAACAAACATGAATGGGCATTTTCTAGACAAATAGTTAAGGTATTGTAAAACAAATGGCATGTGGGCTTGGCACTGCCACAAATAACATGTGCCAAAGCAAAAAATAAAATGTTTATTTTAATTCCACTTGAAAAGGAACATCGATTTTTATAATACTTAAGATGAAGCATTAAAAATGTAAAACTATAAATAAAAATAATAATAAATAAATAAAACGAATAAATATTAAATGAAATTACTGGGGGATGACTAGACCCTATGTAAGTGACATATCTGTACAATGTATGCAACTTATTACAGCAACACTGACATTTACAAAGAAACAAGTGTGTTAAAATTGCCAGCAAAATGACAGCTCCTGTTTGTAAATGTTTGTAAATTGTTAATTTATATCAGACCCTTATCATAGATGGGGGTCTTTGATAGATGTTAATGGGGGACCTCCTCAAGCAAGATAGTGTGGAGGTTGCCCCATAATTCATACCAGGCTTTTGAAGACTGTAAACATTTGTCAGTTGCTTTCTTTAGCAACCATTGACATTGTTCATCCACACCTAATGCCGTAAACTTCCAAACAGTAAGTGTCGGCTCACACTGAGGCAGCACGTCTTGCAGGGCGACTGCCTCAGGCGACCTGGACACGACCGCTGCGGCGACTTGCAAAACGACTTCTCTATAGAAGTCAATCAAAGTCACCTCAAGTCGCCCCCAAAGTCGTACAGGAACCTTTTTCTAAGTCGGAGCGACTTGTGTCGCTCGGATTAGAACGGTTCCATTGTACAGAACGGGACATGACTTGTCGCCTGACAAGTCGTCCCAGTGTGAACCGACCCAAACTGTTTAGTCGGAACTTATGTTCAGATTGAACACTCACTCAGCTGATTCCTAATTGTGTATGGTGTATATGTGGCAACAAGTTTTATTTTTTCTTTCATATTTTTCACCTATACATGGTGAGGGAATCCAAGGATTATGTAGCGAGACAACAAATTTTGTTTTCTAAGAATCGTAACCATTTCCTGACTGGCCAATGTATATATACGATGGTAAGAATACACGTGATGAGAAGAAAACGTTGTGTTTTAACCAAAAAGATAACAGTGAAATCCAAACAATGATCAATCATCTAGTCCAAAAACAAATATACTCATAGCATAAGTGAGATGAAAAAATTAATAGTTTCAAATATATGTAAAAACGTGGCTGTGCTGGAAAAAGTCTTGTATTCAGCTTATGCTGATATTCAATGGGGGGCACCTTCATCTTTATAGAAAATAGACTATTACCACAACTATTTGACTCGATTACAGAGTCAAGTTAGCCTTTGGATTATAAACCCATGATGAGGAGATCCAGCAGATGAGATATACTGGGAAGCCTGTGGTGTTTCACAAACTCCAGCAAGAATGGAATCAACACTATCCACTAGACATGTGCAGAGTAAAATATTTCGTTTTGGAATTTCGTTTTCGTCTGAAAACTTAATTTATTTAGTTACTCCCGAAATTCGTTTTTATTTATTTCATTTTTCGTTCAAAAATTGCATTCGTCCGAAAATCCACATGAATCACGGTCGAATCTGTCTTTGAAGGCTTATGGTGTCTGTCGAATGTATAAAGAAGATTCGACGGAGCTAGTATATAGCATACTTTAGAACCCTATTAAAGTCTATGGGACTCCAACGTTCAAAATCTAAAGTGCTCATTTTAAAGGCTAATTTGCAAGTTACTGTCCTAAAAAGTGTTTGGGGACCTGGGTCCTGCCCCAGGGGACATGGATCAATGCAAAAAAAAGTTTTAAAAACGGCCGTTTTTTCGGGAGCAGTGATTTTAATAATGATTAAAGTGAAACAATAAAAGTGTAATATTCCTTTAAATTTCGTAGGGGGGGGTTGTCTATAGTATGCCTGTGAAGGGGCGCATGTTTCCCGTGCTTAGAATTGTCCCTGCACAAAGTGTCATTTATGCAGGAAAAAAAGTCCTTTAAAATCACTCGCAGCTATTATGAATTGTCGGCTCCCGTAATACAGAGAACACTCATTAAAAGTCATTGATAAAAAAATAAATAAATAAATAAAAAAAAAAGCGTGGGGGTCCCCCAAATTCAATTACCAGGCCCTTCAGGTCTGGTATGGATATTAAGGGGAACCCTGCCTCAAATTTAAGAAAAAATTTGACGTGGGGTTCCCCCTAAATATCCATAACCAGACCCTTCAGGTCTGGTATGGATATTAAGGGGAACCCCGCGTCAAATTTAAAAAAAAATTGACGTGGGGTTCCCCCTAAAAATCCATACCAGACCCTTTATCCGAGCACGCAACCTGGCAGGCCGCAGGAAAAGAGGGGGGGACGAGAGAGCGGCCCCCCCTCCCTCCTGAACCGTACCAGGCCACATGCCCTCAACATTGGGAGGATGCTTTGGGGGTCTGTGACCCCTCAAAGCACCTTGTCCCCATGTTGATGAGGACAAGGGCCTCATCCCCACAACCCTGGCCGGTGGTTGTGGAGGTCTGCGGGCGGGGGGCTTATCAGAATCTGGAAGCCCCCTTTAATAAGGGGACCCCCAGATCCCGGCCCCCCCCCTGTTTGAAATGGTAAGGGGGTACAAAAGTACCCCTACCATTTCACAAAGAAAGTGTAAAAAATGTTTAAATAAAACAAACACACTTTTGAAAAATTCCTTTATTAAAAATAAAAAAATAAAAAAAAGATTCCAGCGGCGGTAATCCACTCTTGCTATCCATCGACGGACGGTCATATCTCCAGCGATGTCTCATGTCATCCAGCGCAGCGCAGCATCCTTCTTCTGTCTCCGTGGAGGAGACACTACAGACATTCCGGCGGCTGACGTTTGTTATATACGGAGGGCGGGGCCACCCGTCACCTGACCCCGCCCCCCTCTGACGCAAGGGGAAACCCGGGGTTCCCCGTGACGTAGGGGTGACCCCGCCCCCCTCTGATGTAACGGAAACCTGCCTGTGTTACATCAGAGGGGTGCGGGTCACCCCTACGTCACAGGGAACCCCGGGTTTCCCCTTGCGTCAGAGGGGGGCGGGGTCAGGTGACGGGTGGCCCCGCCCTCCGTATATAACAAACGTCAGCCGCCGGAATGTCTGTAGTGTCTCCTCCACGGAGACAGAAGAAGGATGCTGCGCTGCGCTGGATGACATGAGACATCGCTGGAGATATGACCGTCCGTCGATGGATAGCAAGAGTGGATTACCGCCGCTGGAATCTTTTTTTTATTTTTTTATTTTTAATAAAGGAATTTTTCAAAAGTGTGTTTGTTTTATTTAAACATTTTTTACACTTTCTTTGTGAAATGGTAGGGGTACTTTTGTACCCCCTTACCATTTCAAACAGGGGGGGGGCCGGGATCTGGGGGTCCCCTTATTAAAGGGGGCTTCCAGATTCTGATAAGCCCCCCGCCCGCAGACCTCCACAACCACCGGCCAGGGTTGTGGGGATGAGGCCCTTGTCCTCATCAACATGGGGACAAGGTGCTTTGAGGGGTCACAGACCCCCAAAGCATCCTCCCAATGTTGAGGGCATGTGGCCTGGTACGGTTCAGGAGGGAGGGGGGGCCGCTCTCTCGTCCCCCCCTCTTTTCCTGCGGCCTGCCAGGTTGCGTGCTCGGATAAAGGGTCTGGTATGGATTTTTAGGGGGAACCCCACGTCAATTTTTTTTTGAATTTGACGCGGGGTTCCCCTTAATATCCATACCAGACCTGAAGGGTCTGGTTATGGATATTTAGGGGGAACCCCACGTCAAATTTTTTCTTAAATTTGAGGCAGGGTTCCCCTTAATATCCATACCAGACCTGAAGGGCCTGGTAATTGAATTTGGGGGACCCCCACGCTTTTTTTTATTTATTTATTTTTTTTTTTTTTTATCAATGACTTTCAATGAGTGTTCTCTGTATTACGGAGCCGACAATTCATTATAGCTGCGAGTGATTTTAAAGGACTTTTTTTCCTGCATAAATGACACTTTGTGCAGTGACAATTCTAAGCACGGGAAACATGCGCCCCTTCACAGGCATACTATAGACAACCCCCCCCTACGAAATTTAAAGGAATATTACACTTTTATTGTTTCACTTTAATCATTATTAAAATCACTGCTCCCGAAAAAACGGCCGTTTTTAAAACTTTTTTTTGCATTGATACATGTCCCCTGGGGCAGGACCCGGGTCCCCAAACACTTTTTAGGACAGTATCTTGCAGAATCTTTTCTCTCTGTCAAATCTTTTTTCTCTGTCGAATATTTTCTCTATATAATCTTGGACTAATAGAGGTAAGGTTAGGCACATTCGAACACAGGTTCTATAGACACAGATTGTTGTCAGAGTCATGTCGAATCTCCTATTCTATATCGAACTGTTGTAACAATGAAAACGAAAATAAAGCATTTATTTATGTCGGATCTTTCGTTTTTCGGATTTTGTGCTTTCGTTATCGTTTGTCAAAACGAAAACGAAAATAGCTGAAATTCGGACGAAAATGCATTCGGACGAAAACGAATGCACATGTCTACTATCCACATATCTCTGTGTTGTCTCTCAATCTCCAGTATAGCTAGACTCAGAACCATCCATATATTTCCACAAAATTCACCATTAAATTACATTGAGGAAACGTTTAATTGTATAAAAAAAATATATAAAACTATAAAACTACTCACAATGTTGAAAATGGATAAGCGCTTATATATAAAAGTATTTTCCCGGACAGTATCGTAAGACAACCAAACAGTTGACAGCGTAGACCAGTGTGGCAAAAATCATGTTCATTAGCTCCGCCCTATACATTTTATCAAAACTGACATCATTGGGACCCCTTAATTTCATGGTGTATTTCATGAAAATACAATATATGGGTTATTCTGAGTCTATTGAAATGGATATTTTATAGATAGGCAACTCCTTTCCTCATATTGATTAGTGGTTCCAAATTAATAATAACTACTGCCGTAGAGAACAGACACAAAAGATATGCTCAGCATCTTTCCAAATAACCGCTCTCCTTTATTATGACGCATTTGAAGATTTTTATACATATGATTACGTAGGTATCACATTAATATTACAATTGTACGTTTATGGTAACGAGGGGAGTTACATAGGCAGGCTAATTCTAATCAGGACTTGAAAGAATGCAAAACATGTACTGAAAACATTATTAGTACCGTGTGCACAGTGAGGGCATTGTGCAATACATATAAAATAGAAAACAATTATATACAGAACCTACACATTTCCATTACACTATCTATAATGGAGATTGAGAGGTACCACAGAGATCATTCATTCATTCAAGCTTTGTATTGCCTCCTCGCACCTGCTTTAACCCATTGGACCCCACACAAGCAACCCCCATTCACTTGAATGGGTCACAATCAGTGGGCATACAGGGGTATAATCCCTTCTATGGCTGTAAAGTAAAGCATTGCAGACATGGCAGGTGTACACCTCTAGGCACTGCCTCTGCAGCTAAAAGGGGTGGTGGGGTGGTAAACTGTGGCTCAACCATACAGTTTTACCATCCCAACCTCATGTGTAAACAAGCCCTAATAGTGCAGCTAGTCACAGTTCTTTGATCACCACCACACTAGCCACAGTGTCCATTACAGTACATTGGTTTTGATACAATTGGTTAATTTGTGTGATACACAACATACAATGTTGGGTACATAATCAGTCCAGGCACTGAAAAAGTATCATGCATAAGGTATCACCACACTCAGATGGAGTAGCAGAATGTGTTTTGACAACTTTGCGCATTTTCCCAAAAAAGTCATCAAAAAACTCACCATTTGCTTAATAATACCTTGGGGTGTTTGTGGTAAATGTATGGCTTTTTTCACTGTTCTGGTGCTCCGGGGCCTCCAAAATGTGATTGGTAGTCAGGAAATTAGACGTATAATTTATTCCCCTGTTAAGCCTAAAGGTACTCCTTGAATTTTGGGTCCCTCTGTGTGGCTAGGCTGTGAAAAAGTTTCACACATTTGCTATCCCCATACTCGGAAGGAGTAGAAGAATGTGTTTTTTTTCAGTGTCATTCGAATGCCCTGTACACATTTTAATATTATTATATTATATTTTAATATATTTTAATATTTATTTTGTTGTCGGAAAATCCAATTGTGTGTGGGCTCTATCAGACTTTTGCCATCAGAAATCCCGTCGGAAAAAGTTTGAAAGCAGGATCTAAAATTTTCCGACAACAAAATCCGATCTGACTTTTTCCGATCGTTTGTTTGTTGAGAATTCCAACAGACAAAGTGCCACGCATGCTCAGAATAAATTACGAGACCAAAGCTTTTGGCTACTAGCCTCTACTTAGTCCCGTCGTATGCAACAAATGTCACCTCGTTCCGAACGAGACCCACTGGAAGGTGTCGGGGTGTCTTACACTGTGCACATACGGAACAAGCCACTATGAAGGTGGCTATATCTGTGCAGAGACTAGGCCACCAGAATTGTTGGTAAATGGACCAAATTAGTTAATTCTTCCCTGGATACTCAGCTGCCTTGGGAGAATGGGACAAAGCAGCGGTCACAAGGTTTCTTGGAAGGAGAGTGGATCTGAGTAGCAAGAACTCTGTCACCCAAGGGTGAAGTGAGACTGGTACAGTGGCCAGAATATGATCAGGATTTATCACTGGAACAGGAACCAACTCCATCTTGAAAGCGGAGGAAAACTGTTGCGACAATGCATCAGCCCCTACATTCTCGGTACTGGGCAAGAACGATACTATACATAGTTACTAAGGTTGAATAAAGACACCAGTCCATCCTGAGTGAGTGTCTACAATTGTCCCTATTGCTGTACATTGCACACTCACATCAGTCCCTACCCTCAAGGAGCCCACAATCCAAGGTCCCCATTCATATACTAGGGACAATTTTGGACAAAAGCCAATTAACCTACCTGCATGTCTTTGGAGTGTGGGAGGAAACCCATGCAGGCACAGGGAGAACATGCAAACTCCAGGCAGGTAGTGTCGTGGATGGGATTCAAACCAGCAACCCTTTTTACTGCTAGGTGAGAGTGCTAACCACTACACCACTGTGCTGCTGTAATTGAAGCTTGACAGAAAAAGAGCCCATCACACCGTACTGGGAGATAAACGTTTTGCCTCAGACAAGAATGTGAGAGTCTTACGGTCAGTCAAAATGAGAACCAGCACAGTGGTACCTTCAAGGAGATGCCTCCATTCTTCAAGAGTTAAAATGATCGCTAACAGCTCCCTGTCCCCAATCCCGTAATTGCATTCTGCAGTAGACAATTTTTGCAAAAAGTAGCCACAAGCAGGCATAGTGCTCAGAAGGGCAATAACTCCAGTCTCAGATGCATCAACCTCAAGAATGAATGGTAACATGGGATCAGGATCAGGACACAGGAGCTGAAACAAAAGTAGCCTTGAGAGACTCAAACGCATTAATGGAATCTGGAGACCAATTCTGTGAGTTACCGTCCTTTCTGGTCTTATCAGTCAAAGGGTTGACCAGAGAAGATAAGTTACAAATAAAATTCTGATAGTTGATGTATTTGATACTGGATGATGCCATGCTCTATATAAATATATATTTTTATGTCTCTTTAAGTTAAAGCCCAAATTCAGTAAACTTAAAATGATCCCTTGCAGTGGGACTGCACCCACACTCCAAGGCTTAATTGCTCATTTAGGTCAAGGCGACTTGTTAAAGAAGATTTATTTACCCAATTCTATGCTCCTCCCTGCACTGCTAGACTGGACCTCTAAGCCCTTGTACACACGGTCGGAGATTCCGACAACCAAATCCGTCGGATTTTGTCCGATGGATCATGTCCGAAACTGTTGCATACACACGGTCGGACAAAGTTGTCGGAAAATCCGATCTTTCAGAACGTGATGACGTAATTTCCTTACGATGGGACTACGTTCAGGCTAGTAGCCAATAGCTTTGATGTAGGAATTTGATCTGAGCATGCGTGGCACTTTGTCCGATCGGAATTCTCTACACATGATCGGAGTATGTCCGATCGGAGCAGTTTGTCGGAAAATATTTCCAGCAAGTTGGAAAATTTGGTCCGACGGACATTCCGACGGAAACAGTCCGATGCATCCCACACACAGTCGGAATATCCGACAAACCGATCCGATCGGACACACTCCGATGGAATCTCCAACCGTGTGTACAAGGGCTAAGAGTCTTCTCCCCCACTATTCAACAGTCCAAGGTCTTGATGTCATCAAGACCATTGCAGGGACCATAGTCCTGCATTGGATGTGATGATGCTGAAGAACAATCCAGCACCAACGCATGGGGTCTGCCATCTGCCAGGGTAGCATAGGATCAGCATCTAAATTTCCCAAAAACTTATGGCAAAAAATACACTCTTCAAAAGACTGACCATACCTCCAATTACTGTAAATACATTGGAGGGTCTGTTTTCCAAAATATAGTAATTTTGTGAGGGGTTTCTCCTATACTGGCATTTCAGGGCCTCAAGAAATATGATAGGTAGTGAAGGAATCAGATACAAAATGTATTCCCCCTGAAAGCCTGAATGTGCTCCTTAGATTTTGGGCCCCTTTATGCACGTCAGCAACAAAAAAGTCTTACACACATGGTATCCCATACTCAGGAGGAGTTGAAGAATGTATTTTGGTGTGAAAGTGCAAGTATGGTCATGGTGTGTGAGAAATAACATTTTATTAACTTTCTTCATTTTCAAAAAATTATAGCAAAAAACTTAAAAAAGAACTCACCATGCCTCTTACTAAATACTTTGGAGTGTCTACTTTCCAAAAAAGGGATTGTTTGTGCTGTCCTGACATTTTCAAGAAATAAGATAGGCAGTCAGAACATCAGGGTTGATACTTACTGTATATACTGTACCATCATTTGTTTACGGGGTTGATTTACTAAAGGCAAATAGATTTTGCACTTTGCCAAGTGAAGAACTTAGTAAATGAGGTAAAGCTTCACGTTGAAAAGAATATCCAATCACATGGAAGGAAAATAAAACAACAGCATTTTTGCTTGTACGTGATTGGATGATGGAAATTAGCAGAACTTCTGCTCATTTACTAAGCTCTGGAGCACCTGCTCTTGCCTTTAGTAAATCAACCCCCATTCCTTCCACACAATCTAAATAATATACTTTTTTACTTTTTTTTTTTGTCTTTTTTCTATCAAAGAAATGTAGTAGAATACATTTTGGCCCAAATTTAAGAAGAAGGACTTTTCATTTGCAAAAACTAAGGGAAATATATTTTTTTTTCAAAAAACGTACAGTTTTTTTTCCATTATATAGTAAAAAAATGTAAAACTCAGTACTTAAATACCACCAAATATAGGCTTTATCTGTCGCAAAAAATAAAAAATAAAGATATAGTATAATTATTGCATACCTGAGCAAATATCAGTCAAATTATCACAGTCCTAAAAACTGAAAAATGTCCAGGGCAGGAAGGCGTATTTTTTTATGTGGCAGTCATTTAGTAATTAAATAGCAAAACTTTTGTTTTGACAAATTTCCAAATCTATTAAATTTCTGTTCAGTGCCATGGAAGAGCTAAGTCAGGCATGTCCAAAGTCCGGCCCGCGGTCCGGTTTTGAACGGCCCGCCTGGTCTTTCTCAATTTAGTGTGCTGTGGGATCAGGGCTGTCAGATGAGCCTGATCCCCAGGACTTTGAGAAGATCCGTGAGCTTCAAAAGTGAAAGTAAAGTGCAGAGGAGTGTGCTGTGCTTTCTACTTCCCCCTACAGCGCAGTACCCGGCTAAATGAGGAAGCTGCAAAGGTACTGTACTATGCTACAAGCTAAATTAGTGTTAAAAAGGGCTTTATTCATGTGTGTGTGTATGCATGTATGTCTGTATGTGTGTGCAGGTATGTCTGTATGTGTGTGTGTGTGTGTGTGTGCACATGTGTCTGTGTGTGTGTGTGTGCACATGTGTCTGTGTGTGTGTGTGTGTGTGTGTGTGTGCACATGGGTCTGTATGTGTGTGTGTGCACATGTGTCTGTATGTGTGTGTGTGCACATGTGTCTGTATGGGTGTGTGTGTGTGCACATGTGTCTGTATGGGTGTGTGTGTGTGCACATGTGTCTGTATGTGTGTGTGCACATGTGTCTGTATGGATGTCTGTGTGTGTGCACATGTGTCTGTATGTATGTCTGTGTGTGTGTGCATGTATGTGTATGCGTGTGTCTGTATGTATGTGCACATGTGTCTGTATGTCTGTATGTGTGTGCATGTATGTCGGTATCTGTGTGTGCACATGTGTCTGTATGTATGTCTGTATGCATGTGTCTGTATGTTTGTGTATGCATGTGTCTGTATGTCTGTATGTGTGTGTATGTATGTGTGTGCGTGCACATGTCTGTATGTATGTCTGTATGTGTATGCATGTATGTCTGTATGTATGTGTATGCAGCATGCATTTGTCTGTATGTGTGTCTGCATGTGTGTTCATGTGTCTGTGTGTATGTTACTTTTAATCCGGACCCCCCCCCCCCCCATTCTTGTACCATCAAAACTGCTTTTGTAGGGCTTGTGTGTGATATTAGCCAGTACTGCTGCTCCTCTGAAAAGCAATCCATGCACATATCTCTTTTCAGAGGCATTTGAATGGCGGTAAAGAGGCATTATGTTGCCTCCTCACCACCTGTTTTAAGCCCCTAAATGCAGAATCACTATACCGCAACTGTGTGTACTTGAAGTGCAGGCCCATTCACCCTGGGTATACCTCCAGCTGCAGCCACAGAATGTGTACACCCCCAGCTGCTCCTTCTGCAGCTAAACGGGGAGAAGTTGGGGATGGTAAAAACAGCTTAACCATGTGGTTTTACTGCCCCTCCAACCTGACATGTGAACAAGCCCTTGGTTCACATCTGTGTGGCTGCGTACTGTGTGTAGGGCAGTCCATTCATTTCAATGGACTTCCCTACTCACAAAAATGCAGGGAAAGAAGCCCCTGAACTTTTATTTTATTTTTATTGCACTGCACCAAAAGCACCCCACATTTTCCAATGTGTGGGGTACCATTAAGAATTAACAGTACCCCCTATAGTGCAGAGCATTTGTCTGTGTGTTGGGAACAAGCACGACAAAGGCAAGAGAATTCTTGTTGGGCCATGTATTAGTGCTCGGATAGACACACTTAGACCGAATTTTCAATGGTTCAAAGAATGTCAGGCAAAATGGTCGGCCCTCATGCATGTTCACTTCATCAAATCTGGCCCTCTTTGAAAAAAGTTTGGACACCCCTGAGCTAAGTGATGACCCTTACAAACATGTTACGAAATGCCTCTTTCACATCATTATTTCTCAAGCTATATATCATAGGATTTAACACAGGAGTAATAACACCATAAATAAGAGAAAAATATTTCATCTTTGAAGAAAAACTTTTCGCTTGCCCCATATACATGCTGATAGTTGTTCCATAAAACATAGAGACAACAGTCAGGTGAGAAGCACAGGTAGAAAAGGCTTTGTATCTTCCACCAGTAGACCGGATCTTTAATATCAATGAAATGATACAAATGTAAGACACCACAATGAACAGAAGTGGTAGTACAAGTGTAAAAAAACTAACAACAAATATAGTCAATTTATAAAAGATGAGATTTCCACAGGCTATCTCTAGAACCGCCAACATCTCACAGGAAAAATGGTCCAATTTGTTTTTTGTACAAAATACCGGAGGCCTTGAAATAAAGGGAACAACTGATATGAAAAAATTCCCAGCCCATTTTATTATTATTATATTTCTAAAGACTATCCAGTTCATAATGATGTTATAATACAGTGGGAAGGATATTGCCACATAACGGTCATACGCCATTACCGCCAATAAAAAAGACTCGGCGCTTCCTAGGTATATGCCACTGTACATTTGAACCATGCAGCCTGTCACAGAGATTGTCCTTATAATGGAAAATATATCTATGAGTGCTTTAGGAAGAAATGTGGATGAGTAGCACAAGTCTATGAATGAGAGATTGCAGAGGAAATAGTACATAGGCAGGTAAAGTTTAGGACTAATGATAACGGCAGTGATAAGAAAAATATTTCCAAAAACTGTAAAAATATACATTAGCAGTAATACAACAAAAAATAGTATACATATTTGCGTGCTCTGGGAGAATCCAACTAAGATAAGTTCTTTTAAGAAGGTTTGGTTCTGGAATTCCATGCTTTAACCTAGAAAAGTTTGGAATATCTTATGCAGTTAGAAACTATTGTATATAGGGACAACTGAGGGTAAGGGTAATAAAAAGGGGGAGAACAAAATGAGCCAATGAACATTCCAACCTCCAAATGAGCAAAACCGTATATTAACTTCTATATGCAAGGCTGCTGATGTGGGGGGTTGTCAGGTCCTGGGCCTGAACTCGGGACCTCTGGTGTGTCTGGCAGCAATGCTTCTTGCTGAGCCACCTGAGATGCTGGCCAGCATCCTGGGCAATTCCTTGAATGATCCTACCTTGTCTTGAACTTTGAACCCTTTGCTCCTCACATGAACTTCTTGATTTAAGCCATGTCTCTGCACTTTCTGTTTGCCAGATTGTTGTGCTCCGATCTCTTACTTTCCAGCCGAGAGCTCGGTTTTGTTTACTTCCGCCAACCGGGCGTGACGTCATAACGTCTCGCCCGGGCCTCCAACGGTCAGAGAGATGACTGGGGACAACTTGGTCACCAAAAATCTCTATGCTCATCAAACTGAGGTGGGGGATTTTTTCTTCGGGTAGCCGATCGCACAGAAGAAGCACCAGAGGGTGGCAGGAGGGGGAGATGCCCCCGTAAGAATGATCAAGTGGCTGAATTGCCGCCATGATTGTTCTTACCGTGCACAGAATTGACGGCTCTAAAAGATGATATCTGAATGATGCCTGAGGCTGCAGCAATCATTCAGATATCTCCACTGAAAGTCAAAGACGTCATATCACGTCCTTGGGCTGGAAGTGGTTAAGGACCCTTGGTTTGTTTCTCGGCTATGATTCTGCTTGATCCTAACCTGCAACTACTTGTTATCCACCTTTGGCTTGGTCCTCAATTACGCTTCTGCTTAATCCCTACCTGCTATATCTGCTACTGGACCCCAGCTCGCTCACCACCTGGAGCAGTAATTCTGAGGACCGCATGCTGGTACTAGCAAGCTGCAAAACCCATCTCCATCAGTAGCTTTATGGAACACCAGTTAGTGCTTAGACTCTGGACTTCTGGTGAGCCCATTTCATAGGTTCAGCTAGCAGTACAGAGGCAGAGGGGAGCTTTATATAACAGTGCATGCGGAGTATTCCCACAAGCCATGGTTCCCAGGGGTTAAATAAAATTTCCCTTGGCCCCATCAATTCAGTAGCAGGAGCTAGAGGTAGAGAGGGAACTACTTACTTTTTTCTCAGCAACAGGTAGAAGAATCCTCCATGCTGCATGTCTTGTTAATTAAATTAAAGTTCCGGCTTTTTCTTCTATATCGATACACCAGGGCAAGCCAGGAGAAGCCTGTCAGGCAGGTTGTATGAGGCCCTGTCAGACAGACCTGAAAGGGGGCCTTACAATTGCTAAAGGTCCATTATTATTACACTTTAACACTGTTATGGACCTCCCCACGCAGATATACTGCAGCAGAGTGGCCCTCCTGCGTGAAAACATGTACATAATTTTGTGCACTGGGTCTGGGGTGTGTGCGCCATCAGTGGCCAACTCCTGCTGTAATTGGACACTGCACGGAGCCAATCAGTGATGTCCACTGGGACCCGCCGATCGCTCTCAGGAGAGGCAGAACAGCGGTCTGCCTATGTAAACAAGGCAGGCCGCTGTTCTGTGTGAGGGAGCTCTTATGTTCCTACTAAGCAGGAACATGGATCTATGTCTTCCCCCAGTCAAAGAACCTCCCCCACAGTTAGCAAGCACCCCCTAGGGGCACATTTAACCCCTTGATTGCCACTGGTGTTAACCCCTTTCCTGTCAGTGGCATTAGTGTCATTTTTTAGTACTGTTACTGTTCACTGTATTGGTGTCACTGGTCCCCAAAAAAGTGTCTGATTCGTCTCCCACAATGTCACAGTCCTGCTAAAAAAATAAATAAATCAAAATTCAATAAATATATCCCATAGTATGTAGACGCTGTACCTTTTGCGCAAACCAATCAATATACTCTTATTGGAATTTTTTTTTTAACAAAAATATGTAGCAGAATACATATTGGCCTAAATTGATGAAGAAATTACAGGCATACCCCACTTTTAAGTACACAATGGGGTTTAAAATAATATAGTAATTACTTTTACAATATTACTGGTGGCAATAATGTAATATAATAATGGGAGTATAAAATAGTAATGGGAGTATAGCGGTATCAGGTCAGATAGTGTTCAGTACTAAGCTCTATATAACTACAGAAATGAATAGTAGATATTCACATAACTAAACTATAGTTCTTATAATAGTGCATTCCAGCACCAAAATGATGTTAATACATGATAAGAATGAATACATGGTCAATCAGTCTCGACATGTATCATAGATTGCCCACTTCTCCAGGAGCATTTGAGGGAATAGAGTTTTTGCAGAGATCAAAAAGACAAAAAATAGTAATTGCAGTTAGTTATGGTAAATTAGTTGCTGTATAACAAGCTAAAAATGCAGTTACAGATAAGATATAAAGCTGGGATAGAATCCAGCAATTCAGAACTTACCCAAAGAAACGAGGTGGGCATGGGAGGGGGCAGAGCACATAAGGGCACAGGGCTAACTCCCACCCAGAGAGTATGGGAGCAGTAAAAAGCCAATGGATATTTATATCTACATACACATATATATCTCTCCTAATTAACCTGTACAACCATGGCTTATATACTAACCAATGTAAGCAGTCCACAAAATATGCAAAGAGAGGGACATGGTTATACATACTAATGCAGATATACTTCCAGACTTTAAGAGGCAGGTGGACAAAATCAAGCACCAGATAATAAACCAATGTATAGAAATGATAGAATTAGGCAACAGACAAAATTAACATCCAATGCACAAATAGACTGATAAGGCAATAAAGGGGAGAAAAGCCCCAGGCAAATCCTAGTGTAGCATTATTTTATTGAGAAAAGCAATTACTGACAACATACCCAAATAGGGGGTACGGCAAAGCTGCATGGTTTAGTTGTGCCACATCCAGAAAAATTATTCAAAGAAAGAAAATCCCCAGTGGGTGGATTTTAAAGGCACGTACAACTCAATTAGGAAAAAGTACAAAAATATTTTATTACATAAAACGAGCATAGAAATAATATACAATATATATAAAAAGTTTTATCTCTGGGTACAATTATGAAGACATTGTTAATAGCAATGTGCACCACTATAATTTATAGTGTGATCCATGTAGGTATAATCACCCTACGCGTTTCGGAGCTTAATAAAGCATATCCTTCTTCAGGGGTGTAGATACAACATTTACATGGAATCTATCAAATAACAGAGGATAGAATGTTAGATCCAGGAGATAATCAGACAAGTACAGTAGCAAGGATAAGGCATTTAGTGACAAAAGGAAAATTACAAATAGTACTCACAAAACTTGTGGCGGGGTAATGGTATCCCAAAAATATTGTTTAACCAGTTGCCGACCGCCGCACGACGATGTACGTCGACAGCATGGCACGGGCAGGCATATTGGCGTACATGTACGTCCCTTGCCTCCCGCGGGTCGGGGGCCCGATCGGGCCCCCGCACGGTGCCTGCGGCGGTCGGTTTTCGTCCGGGAGCGATCCGGGACGAGGGGGCGGCCATTCATTCATGGCCACCCCCTCGCGATCGCTCCCGACGAATAGGAATCCCCCGTGACATCACTTCCTCTCCTGTAATGTAAACACAGGAGAGGAAGTGATGTATTCTCTCCTCCGTGTCGGTATTTTTCGTTCCGACACGGAGGAGAGCGGATCGGTGAGTTGCACCAACACTCTACACACACAGTAGAACATGCCAGGCACACTCACACCCCCCCGATCACCCCCCCCAATTACCCCTGCCCCCCAGTCACAGTGACACCAATGTCATTTTTTTATTTTTTTTTGCATTGGTGTCATTTGTGACTGTAATAACTGTTAGGGCAGTTAGGGTTAGCCCCCTTTAGTTCTAATGTACCCCCTAACCCCCCCAATAAAGGTTTAACCCCGTGATCACCCCCCGTCGCCAGTGTCACTAAGGCTGGGTTCACATTGCAGCGGTTTATGAGAACGGATGTGATTCGCACCGCACTGCAGTGCAAATCACATCCGATCTCTGTGCGATTCGAGTTCAGCTATACAGATAGTATGGCTGAATTCGTGTCGCACCCGCCGCACCCGCCGCAAACTCGCACGGGACCCTTTTTTTGGTCCGCAGCAGAATTGGATCGCATGGGTGTTCACACCATGCGATCCAAGTTTGCAGATCGCACTGCGATATGCGAACTGATCTGGGGGTGTCATTAACATTTCACTGACACTCCCAGCAGTTCGCATAGGGCAGTGTGAACTGCCGCCGGGAGGCATGCGATGCGGGAACCCGCCGCGCATTCGTGGCGTTCCCGCATCGCTCCAGTGTGAACCCAGCCTAATAAGCGATCGTTTTTCTGATCGCTGTATTAGTGTCACAGGTGACGCTAGTTAGGCAGGTAGGTATTTAGGTTCGCCGCAGCTTTTTATAGCGCCAGGGACCCCCATATACTACCGCATATAACTGTTACAGGTGACGCTGGTTGGTTAGTTATTTTTTTATAGTTTCAGGGCACCCGCCATTTATTACCTAGTCTCACTAGTGTACCCCTAAATTTAGGGGTGTCTACTTTCCAAAATGGGGTCATTTGGGGGGGGGTTTGTGCCATCTTGGCATTTTATGGCCTTCAAAACTGTAACGCCCTTAGAAAGCCTGAAGGCGGTGCTTGGTTTTCGGGGCCCCGTACGCGGCTAGGCTCCCAAAAAGTCCCACACATGTGGTATCCCCGTACTCAGGAGAAGCAGCAGAATTTATTTTGGGGTGTCATTTCACATATGCCCATGGCATGCGTGAGCAATATATCATTTAGTGACAACTTTGTGAAAAAAAAAAAAAAAAAAAAGTTTGTAATTTTCCCGCAACTTGTGGCAAAATATAAAATATTCCATGGACTCAACATGCCTCTCAGCAAATAGCTTGGGGTGTCTACTTTCTAAAATGGGGTCATTTGTGGGGGTTTTGTGCCATCTTGGCATTTTATGGCCTTCAAAATTGTAATAGGTAGTGAGAAGTGAACTCAAAAATTTACGCCCTTAGAAAGCCTGAAGGCGGTGCTTGGTTTTCGGGGCCCCGTACGCGGCTAGGCTCCCAAAAAGTCCCACATATGTGGTATCCCCGTACTCAGAAGAAGCAGCAGAATTTATTTTGGGGTGTCATTTCACATATGCCCATGGCATGCATGAGCAATATATCATTTAGTGACAACTTTGTGAAAAAAAAAAAAAAAAAGTTTGTAATTTTCCCGCAACTTGTGGCAAAATATAAAATATTCCATGAACTCAACATGCCTCTCAGCAAATAGCTTGGGGTGTCTACTTTCTAAAATGGGGTCATTTGTGGGGGTTTTGTGCCATCTTGGCATTTTATGGCCTTCAAAACTGTAATAGGTAGTGAGAAGTGAACTCAAAAATTTACGCCCTTAGAAAGCCTGAAGGCGGTGCTTGGTTTTCGGGGCCCCGTACGCGGCTAGGCTCCCAAAAAGTCCCACATATGTGATATCCCCGTACTCAGGAGAAGCAGCAGAATTTATTTTGGGGTGTCATTTCACATATGCCCATAGCATGTGTGAGCAATATATCATTTAGTGACAACTTTGTGTAAAAAAAAAATAATAATTTTTTTTTTGTCATTATTCAATCGCTTGAGGCAAAAAAATAAAATATTCAATGGGCTCAACATGCCTCTTATCAATTTCCTTAGGGGGTCTACTTTCCAAAATGGGGTCATTTGGGGGGGTTTTGTACTGCCCTGCCATTTTAGCACCTCAAGAAATGAGATAGGCAGTCGTAAACTAAAAGCTGCGTAAATTCCAGAAAACGTACCTTAGTTTGTAGATGTGACAACTTTTGCGCAAACCAATAAATATACAATTATTGACTTTTTTTTTACCAAAGACATGTGGCTGAATACATTTTGGCCTAAATGTATGACTAAAATTGAGTTTATTGGATTTTTCTAATAACAAAAAGTAGAAAAATTTGCGGTCTTTTTACGTTTATATCGCAAAAAATAAAAATCGCAGAGGCAATCAAATACCATCAAAAGAAAGCTCTATTTGTGGGAAGAAAAGGACGCAAATTTTGTTTGGGTACAACATTGCATGACCGCGCAATTACCAGTTAAAGCAGCGCAGTGCCAAAGTGTAAAAAGACCTCTGGTCATTTACCAGCAAAATGGTCCGGTCTGAAAGTGGTTAATAAAAACAGAAGACAGTAGATGACCTCATATGCAGAGTTCATTTTGCCAATGTTCAAAGCCTATAAGGAGGTAAAGAAAGAGAGGGCAGGTGGCGTTTAACACAGTGCAGCTGAAACCGAGACCTTCTATGGATAATGTAGACCAAAAGAAAGTACAACAGATTGGAACTCCAAAAAGGGAAAATAGCAGGTAAAGGGTAATAAGTGGGGGGCCATATGGCAGGGAAACACTGGGGCTGAAAATAGGATGTCGGGTCAGAGGACAGAGTAGAAAGAGAGAGAAAAAAATAAATAAATAAACAATTTAAAAAAAAAAATCGTAAAAAAATATCATGAAAAAATCGTCACTGCCCACATGCACCCTTCCGTGCATGTTAAGGCATATATATATATATATATATATATATATGTTTATAGGTAAAATAAGATACAGATGTAGGGGTATTAGTACTCTTAGTCATTCAAAAGGTGGTTAAAGATAGCAGATACGAGTAAAGGAAAGACCACAGCATGGAGTGTACATGTGTGTAGCAAAAACTGCCTATGTAGAGGTACTTACTTGGAAGTATAAAAGGTGCAGATAAGATGACAACCCATTCGAGCGGCGCTCCGCATATGCAGTCTGCAGGACGCTGGACGGACGGGTGTCTAATACATAGGGAAGAGAACTCTGATCAGCTAGAGCTGAGATAATTGCGCCAGCTGACAGAGAAGAACAAGCCCGGCAAGTGACAGCCCCCTGGGCGGTGTGCGCGCGGTCACGCCCCCCACACGGCAGTGGCCATAAGGGAAAGGTGCTGGGCCAGGGCCCCGCCCGCCACACCCGACGCCACAACAAGGCCAACCCGGTGGACTGAGCATGTCTGCCGGCAGCAAGAAGGCGCAGCGCGCGGAGTCACGCCCCCGGCACCCTCGCCCGAAGCCAATGATGTCGGAGCAGGGCCCCGCCCACTACCCCCACCGACACACGAAACCTGGCCTGGCGAACATGCGCAAGGTAGGGGATGAACTGCATTATCAATTATAGTCAATGTTCCCTTCCCATAAGCCGCCCGCAAAAGATAGACTCAGGCGGCTTGGTGTGCCGGGCGAACCCCGCCAGAGGTTCCCAGGTGGTAATGTGAATAAATAACAACAAAAGGAGTCCATATACACCACAGAATAATGTGGATTACGGAGTAGAAAAAATATATAATATGTAAAATAGTGAGATATGATTGTATATAACAGTTACAAAACTGCCAAAGGCCACTCTTAATCTTGAAGGTACAGGACGGGGGAAAAAAAAAAAGGAAAAGGGGAAAACTACAATATTAGCTTCGAACACTGGCAAAGTAGAACAGCAATCAGTTAGAAAAGTGCTAAATAGATCTGCTGCTTGGTTTAACCATCACACCGTCAAGGAATAATTCATTTGGCAGAATCCCAGAAACAGACGGAGTTAATAATGGTACATAATAAAGGACTCGTATAAAAAACCTAAAGGATAACAAGAAACAAAGTAATATAAGTGTCACGAGTATCAGTGAGTAACTAGTTCCTAATGTTCCCTGCCCCCCAAGGTAAACCCTTCCAAAAACGGTTTAAACCAAATAGCGTCGCTGAGACCCGGGGCCTGGGGAGCTTTCAAGGCATGAATCCATCTGGATTCCATCTGCAGGAGAATTTTGTTCCAATCGCCCCCCCTGTGGTTGGGATGAACCCTATCCAAAATGAGGAAATAAATTTTGGGAAATTCCCCCTCATGGACTAGGCTGGTGTGACGGCCTAGGGGGAGGTCTGGATCACAAGTGCGCATACTGTTGATATGCCTATATGCTTCCAAAATTCCTGTTTGGTTTTGCCAACGTAAAAGCAACTGCACTCACATAGGAGCAAATAAAATACTCCAAATATGCGGCAGTTAGCAAAGTGTTTGGGGTAAAAAAAATTGCCATTGGGCAAAAGTGGATTTTTCTGTGTCAACATAAATTTACAGTAATGACATTTGCCGCACATGAAGGTGCCTTTATATTTGCAGTGTATAAAGCTCGTAGCATCTCGTAATTCGCTTTTCACAAGGGTGTCACCAATAGATGTGGCTCGTTTAAAGGTAAAGGAAGGCTTTGGTGTCACAAATTTACCTAGAATCGGATCACATGTAAGAAGGTGCCAGTATTTTGTAATTATTTTCTTGACCTGCTCCTGTTCGTTACTAAATTTAGTTATAATTCTGATATCCTCAGTTTCATTTTTAAATTTCTTGCGATGTATAAGGTCAATTCTATTGTGGAGGCAAGCTCGTTTGAAGGCACGCTTCAGGGAGGTATGAGAATAGCCCCGCAGAAGCAATCTACTACGGAGCTGACTAGCTTCCTCCCTAAACACAACCTCATCCGAGCAATTACGTCTAATTCAAAGGTACTGGCTGTACGGGATGGAATTTATTAAAGGTTTGGGATGAAAACTTGACACGTATAGAATAGAGTTGCCTGCAGTGGGCTTTCTAAATAATTTACTTGACACAGTACCGGATTCACCCCTATAAATTTCCACATCAAGAAAGGTGATATGATCAGGGTCGGAGTTCATAGTGCAATGTAAATTAAAGTTATTCTTGTTAATTCTCAAGAGCTACTGTTCCAGCAGGTCATAGGGGCTATCCCAGATGATGAAGATGTCGTCGATGTACCGGTACCAACAAACTATGTGGTCCGAGTACATTGACAAGTCTTCATCATCCAGGACCATTGCCTCCCACTTCCCCAGGTACAGGTTAGCGTAGGATGGGGCACAACATGTCCCCATTGCTACCCCCTGCACCTGGAGGAAGTGGGAGCCATTAAAAGTAAATACATTGTTTTGTAAAATGAAGTCTAAAATTCACACGATAAATTCCCCATATCTCGGGTCAATTTCAGAGTTCCTAGATAGAGAGTGTTGAACAACTGCTATCCCCTTGTCATGAGGGATTGAGTTGTAGAGGGATTCTGTGTCTACCGCTACAAAGATGGCATGGTCCGGAATGATTAAGGAGTCAATGATTTGGAGAAAATGAAGGGTATCCTTAACAAAAGAAGAAAAATAGGTGAAAAATCGCGCTACCAACTATCGATCAGAAGAAAAAAAGAAGAACAAACGAAAAAATGTGTCTTTGTGCACACATTAATACTGCTGCAGTCCTGCTGTATACCCAAAAATATACCTACTCACATGAATTACAAAAAAGAACCGCGCTGTCCTAAGTGTGAACTTAGGTCGTATATAATCCCAAAAAAATAAATCAAATATTTTATTACCTCAATTCGTGAAATTGTATCAGTAACTAATGACCCAAAATTTGAATCTAGTGATAAAAGAATTAGTGAGTGTATATGTATAGAATGCCGTCTGTAACTACAGCTTACTAGGTGTAAATGAATACCCCACAAGTGTTAACTCAAAGATAATGATAAACAAGAAAATACATATAAAAACATATTAAGTGTTGTTGACAAATTGTCCCATTGGTTAAATCAGTCCATAAAAAGAACGCCACCACGTGTCGACAATCTGATTGTAACTTATTCGGAATTTCCAATAGTTCAACAACTGTGAGCGTGCACCACCACCATAGGTAAAGATGGCTCCTTACCGGATGTTCTAAGATTATATGCTCTAAACGTCAGACCAGGCTGTAAATATTCCTCAGACATCCATAGGTTCCACCCATAAGTCAAATGGTTAGACAATCAGGTTCCAATGTTTGACAATAACCGGTCGGCCATAAAGAGGAGAAAAAAGCTCCAAATAGTGTAAAAACGTTTTATTAAAATATTAAAAACAAGAAATGCACTTACAGAGAGTCAAGCACAATGGGGCATGTCACAGTAGGTAGCGCCGGCCGGACGCGAATCCTCCACTCCAATACCCTTTCTCCAGTTCGTTCGTTAAGAGGCAATGAATAGCGTGTCACACCGCCCGACGCGTTTCGTGAAATATCACGTCTTCTCGGGGCTCGGGTGACACGCCATGTTGCCTCCTTTTTATATGGTGTCCCAAAGTCCGGGCCTCCCCCTCTCCTGGGCGTCACAAACATTGTGGGCGGTTCAAAGGCAGAAATTGGCGCCAAAATTACATCATGGCACATCGGCCAATCCCTATCCCACTGGATGAATCGCTTGTCCTATCGTCATTGGTTCACCGCTGGAAACCAGCGGGAACCAAGCCTCGATGTCAAAACTGTGTCGGAAAAAAACTCCTCCACATAGGGCCGGTTATTGTCAAACATTGGAACCTGATTGTCTAACCATTTGACTTATGGGTGGAACCTATGGATGTCTGAGGAATATTTACAGCCTGGTCTGACGTTTAGAGCATATAATCTTAGAACATCCGGTAAGGAGCCATCTTTAACAAAAGAAGGCAGGGAGAGAATGAATGGTTTCAAAAATTCATCCACCAATTTACTAGTGTTGTCACTGTGTGAGCCAACACCTGAGATGATTGGCCTACCAGACGGGTCGTTTGCATTCTTATGAATTTTTGGCAGGGCATAAAAAACAGGGACACGCGGAAATTCATTTTGAATAAATTCCATAGTTTGTTGGGTGATGATTTGGTTCGAAAAGGCCGTATCAATAATGGCATAGATCTCAAGGGTATATTTCTTCACAATATCGGCTGGTACACGACGGTACCAGTCAGTATTGCTGAGTATTTTGTTGCAAATTTCAATGTATCTTGTATTGTCCAAAAGGACAATATTACCTCCCTTATCTGAAGTTTTGTAATTGTAATATTTTTGTTACGAGAAAGTTGTTTAAGGGCTAAGTGTTCCTGTTTACTCAAGTTGGCCGGGGTCTACATCCGGATTTTCAGCGCTTCCAAATCATTGTAAATAATCTTCAAAAATTCTGCAGCATTGGGGCATGTACTAGGGGCAGGGCAAAAGTCAGATTTCTTCTTTAGAGTGGATTTAACTGATATTCCAGGAATAGCCTGGGGATCTGCCACATCCCCCAGCAAAGAGGTTAAATCCAGTTGATCAATAAGGTCAACTGGATTATTTTCTTCCAATAGGGCCACTAATTGATCTAGGGCTTGTACCGTATATACTCGAGTATAGGCCGACCCGAATATAAGCCGAGGCCCCCAATTTACCACAAAAAAACTGGGAAACTTATTGACTCGTGTATAAGCCGAGGGTGAGACATGCCTGTCCATCCCTGTGTGTCCGTCCATCCCTGTGTGTCCGTCCATCCCTGTGTGTCCGTCCATTCCTGTGTGTCCGTCCATCCCTGTGTGTGCAGCCTTGTGTGTCCAGCCTACCTGTGTCCCGAGCCTGCGTCCCGAGCCTGCGTCCCGAGCCTGCGTCCCGCCTGCGTCCCGAGCCTGTGTGCTTCTGCCATGCCAGGATCGCCGCTCTTCTCGTCTGACAGACGGCGTCGGCGCCTCGGCGGCCATTCCACTGTTCAAAAGCCGCGCCTCCGTCTGTGATAGGCGGAACACTCAATTTCCCAGCAGTCTGTGTTCCGCCTATCACGGACATCCTCTCATCCTCGTCCGTAGTATGAGGATGAGCGGATGTCCGTGATAGGCGGACCACTGACTGCTGGAAAATTGAGTGTTCCGCCTATCACAGACAGGGAGGCGCGGCTTTTGAATAGTAGAATGGCCGCCGTCTGTCTGCTCGACACGCTGATCGGGCAGGCAGACGGCGATGACTCGAGTATAAGCCGAGGGGGGCACTTTCAGCCTCAAAAAAGAGGCTGAAAATCTCGGCTTATACTCGAGTATATACGGTATTTCTTGAGGAGTATGTGTAGTTTGGACTTCCTTATTGGAGAAAAGTTTCTTCAAAAGGAGTTTACGGACAAATAATTGAAGATCTTTATATACGTCAAATACGTTGATATCTTGATTAGGGCAGAAATTCAGGCCTTTCCTAAGAACATTGATTTCATCAACCGAGAGCTTGTAAGAAGAAAGGTTCACTATAGTTAAATCGGAAAGAGGCTCATGAGATAGTGCTAAAGGGCCAATTGAGTGTAAGTGTTGAGACTGTCCAAGGATGGAGGGGTGCCCCGCAAGGAGTCGTTCTAAAAAAGAGGGGTCGTTAGAAATAGTGTCTATCATAGTAATAGTGATTGGATTTTTGTTTCCAGTGCTAGTGGGAGTGTTAGGAAGACATTCCGGGAACAGCCGGGGGAAGTGTATATAGCTGCTCTGGGGGTGATATAGATGAAGATATATCTTGAGGATGTGTTGTCATATCAAGTGTGAGTTTTTTGGCTTGTTGCATTTCTGTGGAATTGCCAGAATATAGACGTTTAGTACTTGATGTGTTCTTGGATTTCTGATTAGGTTGGACGTGTGGGGAGTGCGACTGCTGTGTCGAATTGGATGTAGGACGGGGAAAATAATTAGTCTTTCTATTGGGTTGAGTAGAGTTAGCTGCATGATGTGGTAAATTTAAAGGACCTTTACTTGAATTGGATTTGTTGGAGGTGGAGGCCCATTTATAGGCCCTGCCATCACGGAAGGCATTTTGATCACGGGAGAATTTTTTACTTTTCTTCAAAAGATTGTCTCTATTGAATGCTTCTAAATGTAATTTAAGTTTGTTTTCTTGATGTATTAGTGGTCTTTGTAGTTTCAACTGTTGCAGTTGACTACAAACAGAGACAATGTCTACATCAAGGGCCTTGGATCGTTTGCTATACTCCTCAGCGAGAATTTCCATTAATCCCCGTGAGCAAGTTCGCAATACTTGTTCCCATTTTTCCCTAAACTGCGAGTCCAGACCCTCCAAGGTGAGGAAGATCTGCACTCGCAGTCCCAGAGGATTAATATCGGCCTTAATATAGTCCTTAAAGGACCAAATGTGCCAAAAAAGCATGGATTTACATTCTATTGCTTTGGAGAGTCTGTGGAACAAGGAAGAGATCTCTGCATCAACCTGTTCCTTGTTACCAAAATCCTTTAAGAAACCTTCCATGAGTGTGTCCCACTCTTTGCCTATGTAGCCTGTCATTATCGTCTCACTGAGATTTAACAGATTCAAAGTGTTTATATATATATACCCCAATAAAAATAGAGCACTTATTTAAACAACTAAGTAATAATGAAAAACTATAATTACGAAATATATAGGTGCACATCACATCATTAGGCCAAAAACCTCAAAGGTATATCTAAAAGAAAAAAAGGAGCATCTATATATATAGAGGAGACGAAAGACTGCCGAACCAAAAAGACGGGGAGTGGTATTTTCTACCAAATATTAATAACAAGATTTAACAAGAATAACTTTAATTTACATTTCACTATGAACTCCGACCCTGATTGTATCACCTTTCTTGATGTGGAAATTTATAGGGGTGAATCCGGTACTGTGTCAAGTAAATTATTTAGGAAGCCCACTGCAGGCAACTCTATTCTATACGCGTCAAGTTTTCATCCCAAACCTTTAATAAATTCCATCCCGTACAGCCAGTACCTTCGAGTTAGACGTAACTTCTCGGATGAGGTCGTGTTTAGGGAGGAAGCTAATCAGCTCCATAGTAGATTGCTTCTGCGGGGCTATTCTCATACCTCCCTGAAGCCCGCCTTTAAACGAGCTTGCCTCCACAATAGAATTGACCTTATACATCACAAGAAATTTAAAAAAGAAACTGAGGATATATATCAGGATATATATCAGAATTATAACTAAATTTAGTAACCAAAAGGAGAAGGTCAAGAAAATAATTACAAAATACTGGCACCTTCTTACATGCAATCTGATTCTAGGTAAATTTGTGACACCAAAGCCTTCCTTTACCTTTAAACGAGCCACATCTATTGGTGACACCCTTGTGAAAAGCAAATTTTGAGATGCTACGAGCTTTATACACTGCAAATATAAAGGCACCTTCATGTGTGGCAAATGTCATTACTGTAAATCTGTGTTGACACAGAAAAATCCACTTTTGCCCAATGGCAACATTTTTTACCCAAAACACTTTGCTAACTAACGCACATTTGGAGTAATTTATTTGCTCCTATGTGAGTGCAGTTGCTTTTACGTTGGCAAAACCAAACAGGAATTTTGGAAACGTGCATATAGGCATATCACCAGTATGCGCACTTGTGATCCGGACCTCCCCCTAGGCCGTCACACCAGCCTAGTCCATGGGGGGAAATTTCCCAAAATTAAATTCCTAATTTTGGGTAGGGTTCATCCTAATTACAGGGGGGGCCATTGAAACAAAATCCTCCTGCAGATGGAATCCAGATGGATTCATGCCTTGAAAGCCACCCAGGCCCCGGGTCTCAACGACGCTATTTGGTTTAAACTGTTTTTGGAAGGGTTTACCTCAGGGGGCAGGGAACATTAGGAACTAGTTACTCACTGATACTCGTGACACTTCTTATTAACCCCGTCTGTTTCTGGGATTCTGCCAAATGAATTATTCCTTGACGGTGTGACGGTTAAACCAAGCAGTAGATCTATTTAGCACTTTTCTAATTGATTGCTGTTCTACTTTGCCAGTGTTCAAAGCTAATGTAGTTTTCCCCTTTTCCTTTTTTTTCCCCCCTGTTCTGTACCTTCAAGAGTAAGAGTGGCCTTTGGCAGTTTTGTAACTGTTATATACAATCATATCTCACTATTTTACATATTATATATTTTTTCTACTCCTTAATCCACGTTATTCTGTGTTGTATATGGACTCCTTTTGTGTTATTTATTCACATTACCACCTGGGGACCTCTGGCGGGGTTCGCCCGGCACACCAAGCTGGCACACCAGTCTATCTTTGTGGGCGGCTTATGGGAAGGGGACGTTGACTAGCATTGATAATGCAGTCCGTCCCCTACCTTGCTGTTCCGGCGAACATGCGCTGTCCGCCGGACCAGTTTTCGTGTGTCGTGGGGGGAGTGGGCGGGGCCCTGCTCCGACGTCATTGGCTTCGGGCGAGGGCGCTGGGGGCATGGCTGCACGTGCAGTGCCCAGGCGCCATCTTGCTACTCCGGTAGACATGCTCAGTCGGGTTGGCCTTGTTGTGGTGTCGGGTGAGGTGGGCGGGGCCCCAGCCCGGCGCCTCTCCCTTATTGCTACTGCCTTGTGGGGGGCGTGGCCGCACGTACACCGCCCAGGGGGCTGTCACTTGTGGGACTTGTTCTTCTCTGTCAGCTGGCGCAATTATCTCAGCGCCAGCTGATCAGAGTTCTCTTCCCTATATATTAGACACCCGTCCGTCCGGTGTCCTGCAGACTGCATATGCAGAGCGCCGCTCGAATGGGTTGTCATCTTATCTGCACCTCTACATAGGCAGTTTTTGTTACACACATGTACACTCCATGCTGTAGTTTTTCCTTTACTCGTATCTGCTATCTTTAACCACCTTTTGAATGACTAAGAGTTCTAATACCCCTACATCTGTATCTTATTTTACCTATAAACATATATATATATATATATTTGCCTTAACATGCACCGAGGGGGGTATGTGGGCAGTGACGATTTTTTCATGATTTTTTGTTACCATTTTTTCAAAAAATTATTCATTTATTTATTTATTTTCTCTCTCTTTCTGCTCTGTCCTCTGACCCGACATCCTATTTTCAGCCCCAGTGTTTCCCTGCCATATGCCCCCCCACTTATTACCATTTCCCTGCTATCTTTCCTTTTTAGGGGTGTACCAGGGTGGCCGTCTATTGGAGTTCCAATCGGTTCTACTTTCTTTTGGTCTACATTAGCCATAGAAGGTCTCGGTTTCAGCTGCACTGTGTTAAATGCCACCTGCCCTCTCTTTCTTTACCTCCTTATGGGCTTTGAACATTGGCAAAGTGAACTCTGCATATGAGGTCATCTACTGTCTTCTGTTTTTATTAAACAATATTTTTGGGATACCATTACCCCACCACAAGTTCTGTGAGTACTATTTGTAATTTTCCTTTTGTCACTAAATGCCTTATCCTTGCTACTGTACTTGTCTGATTATCTCCTGGATCTAACATTCTATCCTCTGTTATTTGATAGATTCCATGTAAATGTTGTATCTACACCCCTGAAGAAGGATATCCTTTATTAAGCTCTGAAACGCATAGGGTGATTATACCTACATGGATCACACTATAAATTCTAGTGGTGCATATTGCTATTAACAATGTCTTCATAATTGTACTCAGAGATAAAACTTTGTATGTATATTGTATATTTGTATGTTCGTTTTATGTAATAAAATATTTTTGTACTTTTTCCTAATTGAGTTGTACGTGCCTTTAAAATCCACCCCCAGGGGATTTTCTTTCTACGAATTACTGACAACATTGGCTTGCTCTCACATAGTGCTCAGTGGGTGAGGGCTTACCACGTCCAGCATGGTAACAAAAACCGCAGGTATAACCCTTGGGATAGTAAGCCACAAGCGCCATTTGCAGCAGGGAGCTAGAGCCTCGAGGGACCTCAGGTAGACACTGGCAGGATGACTCAGCATGAAGGTGATCTGGAGCTGTAAACTTGGGAAGCACCTACTACTGTGTACTACTGTTTCAGAAGCACGGCCACGTCTCCTTCATCAGCTCTGATGAAGCTGATGAAGGAGGCATGGCCGTGCTTCTGAAACATGTTCTGATTGGCCAAACACAGTGAGGCAGGTCTCAGGTTCACAGCTCCACATCACCTTCACGCCGAGTCACCCAGCCAGTGTCTATCCGAGGTCCCTCGAGGCTCTAGCTCCCTGTTGCAAACAGCACTTGTGGCTCACCATCCCAATGGTTTTACCGGCGGTTTCTGTTCCCATGCTGGACATGGCAAGCCCTCACCCACTGAGAACTATATGAGCGTAATCCAATGTCAGTAATTGCTTTTCTCAGTAAAATAATGCTGCACCAGGATTTGCCTGGAGTTTCTCTCCTTTTTTGCCTTATCTCTCACATTTTCTAGGTTCCCAGCTCATGCCTGAAGTAGCCTAGCTACCCACCGCAGCATTCACACCAGAGACAAACTTAAAGGGGTTCACCCTCCCCCCGAACATTTTATCGAGATACATTCTCTGTTTTTTACAAACTTTTACTCTTCTCCACATTAACAATAAGATATATGAGTGTTTGTACACCACTGTTGCAACTAGCAGGTTTCTAGCGCTGAATTCCACACAAACTTTGTGTGTGTATTTTATCTTGAAGAAAAGATTGATGTCTCACCTCACAATAAGTGTCATTAGATAACTGTCCACCTCCATTAACACAGCAGAAAAATTCCTGCTAGAAGTGCACCTTTTATATGCTTCCACCTGGCATGCCTCGTCGGACCAAATGTCTGACAGGTGCCATCACCAGGCCCCATCTCTAAGGGCACATGCCCTGAAGTAATGGCACATGCGCTATATATTAATTCCCATCATATGTTAACATAATTTTGGCACTGGAAGGCACTATTATGTTGACTATAATTTAGCCATAGGGGAGTTATGAGAATATGTATTACTAATTTCTTTTGTTATGATGTTAGGGTATTTTAATGACAAGATTTGCTATTAAGAATGCTTGTTTTTAACTTTTAATTTCTTGCAATGTTTTGATGGTACTAAGTAAGTCTGTTTGCCCCAACTTTCTCCTCTACCTATAGCTTTTTAGGATATAGGTATCATAGTATCGGCTAATATAATGAAAGCTTAGCATTTTCTCTTATACTAAGCTGTTAATAATGTTGAGGAAACCTATTTGAATCAATCTCAATATCCTAAAAACATGTTGAATTCAAAAGATATTGATAAAGCTTGCCCAGGCAGGAAACCGTAAGGAAATCAAGGCTGAAAATGTACTTTAAAATGTATATATATATATATTTGCATGCCCCAGACTTCATTCACTTTAGTAAAATGCCTGGAGGACTTTAAGTGTTCATGCACACCAGGCTTAAAAAAAAAAAAAAACAGTTCCCTTGGTAGAAAAATGCTCATAAAGAGATATTTCATTCAGGAGTTTAGGAGTAGTGATGGCCGAACGGTTCGCCCGGCGGTCGTTTCGCGGCGAATTTCCGACATTCGCGGTCCGCACGTTCGAACGCCTTTTTCCGTCGTTCGCCGCGGCGGACTTACGTGTTTAATGTATACAAGAACTTTAACCTTTGGTGACACGTTTATCATGTGATACAGGACAGCCAATTGAGACATGACAGCACATGGACACTTGTACATTCCCCCTAACCTATAAATACACCCGATCCGGTGGCCATTTTACATTCTTTCTTCTGTTAAGATAGGGACAGGTTCCTGTGTGGAGTAGGGAGAGATAAACCACTAGCTATTTGGTACACAAAAGTTCTTTTCAGGACTGGTATAGGTGTTAGGTGTTGATAGGTTTGCTGTGCTGCTGATTCTTGCAGCAGCCTGAGTGTCTTTTGTTAGTTTAGAGAAAGGGAAAGGACGGTGTATGCTACAGGGACAGCCAGATTAGTCTTTCATCATCATCATCATCATCATCATCATTAGCTGTTACTATCAAGGTCCACAAAAGAGCTGTTCCAGTAACCACTAATCGTTCTCTTTTTTTGCCAATTTGTATAGGGACAGGAAGGAAGCAGTGTTGTCAGGCAGTGAGGGTAATTTTAAAGACTTGCTGTTATTATTAGTTCCACAAAGGTTCTTTTCAGGACTGGTATCAGTGGTACAGTAATAGGCTTGTACATGTATAATATTCTTTCTTCCAAATATAGAAAGGATATTATACTTGACTGCTGCCCTTCTGCTGCAGTCTGCTAAACATTCACAACTCACTTGTTCCACAAAAGTTCTTATAAGGACTGGTAACTTGGTATAGGGTGCTACGGTACATAGGCTTGAGTGCGGTACAGTCTGCTGTTCTGTAAGGACCGCTATCGGTCCACAATAGATAGGGTTGACGTGCACCACTGCTGACCGCTGCCCTATACTGCAGCAGTCCTTCAGCGGTATAGGGACTGACGTACAGTCTGCTAATCACTAACACACAACCTGCTTGTTCCACAAAAGTTCTTATAAGGACTGGTAACTTGGTATAGGGTGCTACGGTACATAGGCTTGAGTGCGGTACAGTCTGCTGTTCTGTAAGGACCGCTATCGGTCCACAATAGATAGGGTTGACGTGCACCACTGCTGACCGCTGCCCTATACTGCAGCAGTCCTTCAGCGGTATAGGGACTGACGTACAGTCTGCTAAACACTAATACACAACCTGCTTGGTCCACAAAAGTTCTTATAAGGACTGGTAACTTGGTATAGGGTGCTACGGTACATAGGCTTGAGTGCGGTACAGTCTGCTGTTCTGTAAGGACCGCTATCGGTCCACAATAGATAGGGTTGACGTGCACCACTGCTGACCGCTGCCCTATACTGCAGCAGTCCTTCAGCGGTATAGGGACTGACGTACAGTCTGCTAAACACTAATACACAACCTGCTTGGTCCACAAAAGTTCTTATAAGGACTGGTAACTTGGTATAGGGTGCTACGGTACATAGGCTTGAGTGCGGTACAGTCTGCTGTTCTGTAAGGACCGCTATCGGTCCACAATAGATAGGGTTGACGTGCACCACTGCTGACCGCTCACCTATACTGCAGCAGTCCTTCAGCGGTATAGGGACTGACGTACAGTCTGCTAATCACTAACACACAACCTGCTTGTTCCACAAAAGTTCTTATAAGGACTGGTAACTTGGTATAGGGTGCTACGGTACATAGGCTTGAGTGCGGTACAGTCTGCTGTTCTGTAAGGACCGCTATCGGTCCACAATAGATAGGGTTGACGTGCACCACTGCTGACCGCTGCCCTATACTGCAGCAGTCCTTCAGCGGTATAGGGACTGACGTACAGTCTGCTAATCACTAACACACAACCTGCTTGTTCCACAAAAGTTCTTATAAGGACTGGTAACTTGGTATAGGGTGCTACGGTACATAGGCTTGAGTGCGGTACAGTCTGCTGTTCTGTAAGGACCGCTATCGGTCCACAATAGATAGGGTTGACGTGCACCACTGCTGACCGCTGCCCTATACTGCAGCAGTCCTTCAGCGGTATAGGGACTGACGTACAGTCTGCTAAACACTAATACACAACCTGCTTGGTCCACAAAAGTTCTTATAAGGACTGGTAACTTGGTATAGGGTGCTACGGTACATAGGCTTGAGTGCGGTACAGTCTGCTGTTCTGTAAGGACCGCTATCGGTCCACAATAGATAGGGTTGACGTGCACCACTGCTGACCGCTCACCTATACTGCAGCAGTCCTTCAGCGGTATAGGGACTGACGTACAGTCTGCTAATCACTAACACACAACCTGCTTGTTCCACAAAAGTTCTTATAAGGACTGGTAACTTGGTATAGGGTGCTACGGTACATAGGCTTGAGTGCGGTACAGTCTGCTGTTCTGTAAGGACCGCTATCGGTCCACAATAGATAGGGTTGACGTGCACCACTGCTGACCGCTGCCCTATACTGCAGCAGTCCTTCAGCGGTATAGGGACTGACGTACAGTCTGCTAATCACTAACACACAACCTGCTTGTTCCACAAAAGTTCTTATAAGGACTGGTAACTTGGTATAGGGTGCTACGGTACATAGGCTTGAGTGCGGTACAGTCTGCTGTTCTGTAAGGACCGCTATCGGTCCACAATAGATAGGGTTGACGTGCACCACTGCTGACCGCTCACCTATACTGCAGCAGTCCTTCAGCGGTATAGGGACTGACGTACAGTCTGCTAATCACTAACACACAACCTGCTTGTTCCACAAAAGTTCTTATAAGGACTGGTAACTTGGTATAGGGTGCTACGGTACATAGGCTTGAGTGCGGTACAGTCTGCTGTTCTGTAAGGACCGCTATCGGTCCACAATAGATAGGGTTGACGTGCACCACTGCTGACCGCTCACCTATACTGCAGCAGTCCTTCAGCGGTATAGGGACTGACGTACAGTCTGCTAATCACTAACACACAACCTGCTTGTTCCACAAAAGTTCTTATAAGGACTGGTAACTTGGTATAGGGTGCTACGGTACATAGGCTTGAGTGCGGTACAGTCTGCTGTTCTGTAAGGACCGCTATCGGTCCACAATAGATAGGGTTGACGTGCACCACTGCTGACCGCTGCCCTATACTGCAGCAGTCCTTCAGCGGTATAGGGACTGACGTACAGTCTGCTAAACACTAATACACAACCTGCTTGGTCCACAAAAGTTCTTATAAGGACTGGTAACTTGGTATAGGGTGCTACGGTACATAGGCTTGAGTGCGGTACAGTCTGCTGTTCTGTAAGGACCGCTATCGGTCCACAATAGATAGGGTTGACGTGCACCACTGCTGACCGCTGCCCTATACTGCAGCAGTCCTTCAGCGGTATAGGGACTGACGTACAGTCTGCTAAACACTAATACACAACCTGCTTGGTCCACAAAAGTTCTTATAAGGACTGGTAACTTGGTATAGGGTGCTACGGTACATAGGCTTGAGTGCGGTACAGTCTGCTGTTCTGTAAGGACCGCTATAGGTCCACAATAGATAGGGTTGACGTGCACCACTGCTGACCGCTCACCTATACTGCAGCAGTCCTTCAGCGGTATAGGGACTAAGAGTTTTGTCACAGGGTCATTTAAAAAATGACATGCAGAGGAAGAGGCAGGCCCTTCCGCAGGGGTGGTAGGGGTAGGGCAGGAGCAACAGGCTTGAGCCAAAGTGGGAAGTTGCAGAAGGTGCGTTCAATTACTTTAAAGGATGCACCAGACTTGGTTGAGTGGCTCGCTCAGCCTTACTCTTCTGCACCCTCCTCATCCTCTCGATCTGCACCCTCTTCTTCACTCTCTGCTATGTGCACCCCCAAAGACACTACCACCAACAACACGACCACCACCACCACCACCACATACCTTCCGCTTGAGTCACTGGAATTATTTTCCGATCCATATCAAGAGGACATTTCTGATGCGCAGCCACTCTTGGTATTGGATCAGGAAGAGGAGGTAGCAACAAGCGCTACTCAGCAGTCTGACGCCAGTACCCAGATCAGCCCAAGGAGGAGGTTGGTCCCCGGTGTTGCTGCCTACTCTACTTATAGCGGTGGGGAAGGTGACGTTGATGATGACGTGTCTAGTGATGTCACGTGGGTGCCCACAAGAGAGGAAGAGGAGGGGAGTTCAGAGGGAGATATGGACCAGCAGATAGGGAGGAGAAGCAGCAATGACTTACATTGCACAGCAGGGACAAAGCAGACTGCAAATGTATCAGGAGCGAGTCATCGACCATGTACGGTCACATCTGGCGCTCCCAGGACACCGGCACATGGCTCCGCAGTGTGGGCTTTTTTTAACGTGTCCGCTGCTGACAATAGCGTTGCCATCTGCAATCTTTGCAGTCAACGCGTTAGTCGCGGTAAGCCCAATACTCACCTAGGGACGACCGCCTTAAGAAGGCACATGAGCAGCCATCACCGAGCCCAGTGGGAGCAACGGAACACACAAAGCCACACTGCAGGCTCTCACCGTCCAGCCTCGTCTTCTACTTCTCCTTCTCCTCTCTCCTCACAATTGTCCTCCACTCCACCTTCCATCACGCCAAGCTCACATTTTTCTGCAAAAAGGCAGGCTTCCGTGGGCCTAATGTTTGAGCGTAAAAAAATGATGACGCCGGATAACCCTCTTGCCCAACGGTTGGCGGCTGGCTTGTCAGAACTCATAGCCCGCCAACTACTGCCATATAAACTGGTGGACTCGGAGGCCTTTCGCAAATTTGTGGCCATTGGAACACCACAATGGAAGGTCCCAGGAAGGAAGTATTTCTCAGAGAAGGGCATCCCAGAGCTATATGGCCATGTTCAGCGGCAAGTGAATGTATCTCTGGCACACAGTGTCGGTGCCAAGATACATCTGACCACAGACACGTGGTCTAGCAAACACGGGCAGGGAAGGTATATCAGTTTTACTGCCCACTGGGTGAACCTTCTGACGGCCGTCAAGCATGTAACCCGTGGCACCCGTGTAGATTTGGTTTTACCGCCACGGATTGCATGCAGGCCTGACTCTTCTTCTCCTCCTCCTACTCCATCCTCCTCCCTCTCCTCCTCAGCTGCCTCCTCCTTTTCCGCTGCTAGCGTCTCTTCCACTGCACCGCCCAAGCTCCCCAGAACCTATTCCACATGCCAGGTGAGACGTTGCCATGCCGTGCTGCGTCTGTTGTGCCTGGAAGCAAAGAGCCACACTGGCCCGGCACTCCTTTCAGCTTTGCGTTCACAGGCAGATGAGTGGCTAACACCGCTCAATTTGACAGTTGGTAAAGTGGTGTGTGACAACGGTGCCAATCTGCTTAGCGCATTGAAACAGGGCAAAATCACGCACGTGCCGTGCATGGCACACGTCTTAAACTTGGTCGTGCAGCGATTCCTTGTCAAATACCCTGGGGTCCAGGACATCTTGCGGCAGGCAAGGAAAATCTCGGCCCATTTCAGAAGATCTTACACGGCCATGGCTCGCCTTGCTGACATTCAGCGGCGACACCATCTGCCGGTCAGACGTCTTATTTGCGATTGCCCGACGCGATGGAACTCAACCTTCTATATGCTTGATAGGCTGCTCCAGCAGAAACGTGCAGTTAACGTCTACCTGTATGAACTCTGCGAAAGAAACGGTTCTGGGGAGCTGGGTTTTTTTTCACCGCGCCAGTGGCTGCTCATGCGCGACACATGCAGACTTCTGCGGCCATTTGAGGAGATCACCAAACTGGTCAGTCGCAGCCATGGCGCCATCAGTGACATGGTACCTTATGCCTTCTTTCTGGAGCGTGCATTGCGTCGTGTCATTGATCAGGCTGTGGAGGAGCAGGAGCGGGAAGATGAGGAAGTCGCAATGCTGGATGAATTCCCAGGGGGGGCTACTCTATCTGAGACAAGTCAACAACAGGAGTCTGATGAGGAGTCAGAGGAGGATGGTGCCGGGGCGGATGAGCAGGAGCAAGAAGAGCATGCTTTAAACCTTTCTGGGATCCCTGTTGTGCGAGGATGGGGAGAGGAGAATGAAGAGGACGACATTATCCTGGATGATGAGCAGGAGCCAGGCCACCACACCGCTTCCACTTTAGTGCAAATGGGGGCCTTCATGCTCCAGTGTTTTAATAGGGACCCCCGTATAAAAAGCATGAGGGTCAAGGACCAGTACTGGGTGGCAACGTACTTAGACCCCCGGTACAAACACAAAATGGCGGAAATGTTACCGCCGTCGCAGAGGGCTGTCAGAATGCAGCACTTCCAGGCCTTGCTTCGAGAAATGCTGCATTCTGCTTTTGCGTGCGCTGGCAGAGGAGCAATTCCCACTCCCAGAGAAGGATTTGCGGGTACCAATCCAACAGCGCCTGCAAGAAGAGGCCGGTTTGAAGATGTGTTGGTGACTTCGGATATGAGGTCATTCTTTCAGCCGACCCATCGACAGGTGTCATCCGGATCCAGCATCAGGGAACGCCTAGACCGTCAGGTGTCCGACTACATTGGGTTAACGGCCGATGTGGACGCTCTGAGGAGTGATGAACCCCTAGACTACTGGGTGGGCAGGCTTGACCTCTGGCCAGAGCTTGCCCAATTTGCAATCGAACTGTTGGCTTGCCCCTCATCCAGTGTCCTGTCCGAAAGGACGTTCAGCGCAGCAGGGGGGATTGTGACCGATAAGCGTACTCGCCTAGCTCACCACAGTGTTAACTACCTCACATTTCTAAAAATGAATGAGGCATGGATCTCGGAGGAATTCAACACATGTGATCAGTAGACCATGTATATGTCTATAAACAATTTTTGGAATCAAGCACACAGACCTTCTTAATTCATTTGGCTCACTTCCCTGACCCAAAAAAGCACACCGTACTATATGCCCCTACCCTCCTCTTTGAAGAGGTTGAGCGGTGTCATATTTCTACTGGGGCTGCTTATTATGAGGGGTTCCCACCATCCCTGTGCTGTGCTGACTTCCTCCTGGGTGTTCTTATTATGAGGGGCTCCCACCATCCCTGTGCTGTGCTGACTTCCTCCTGGGGGTTCTTATTATGAGGGGATCACACCATCCCTGTGCTGTGCTGACTTCCTCCTGGGGCTGCTTACGGTGCTGCTGTCAGCGCTGTATGTCACGGAGCTGCTGTCAGCGCTGTATGTCACGGAGCTGCTGTCAGCGCTGTATGTCACGGAGCTGCTGTCAGCGCTGTATGTCACGGAGCTGCTGTCAGCGCTGTATGTCACGGAGCTGCTGTCAGCGCTGTATGTCACGGAGCTGCTGTCAGCGCTGTATGTCACGGAGCTGCTGTCAGCGCTGTATGTCACGGAGCTGCTGTCAGCGCTGTATGTCACGGAGCTGCTGTCAGCGCTGTATGTCACGGAGCTGCTGTCAGCGCTGTATGTCACGGTGCTGCTGTCAGCGCTGTATGTCACGGAGCTGCTGTCAGCGCTGTATGTCACGGAGCTGCTGTCAGTGCTGTATGTCACGGAGCTGCTGTCAGCGCTGTATGTCACGGAGCTGCTGTCAGCGCTGTATGTCACGGAGCTGCTGTCAGCGCTGTATGTCACGGTGCTGCTGTCAGCGCTGTATGTCACGGAGCTGCTGTCAGCGCTGTATGTCACGGAGCTGCTGTCAGCGCTGTATGTCACGGAGCTGCTGTCAGCGCTGTATGTCACGGAGCTGCTGTCAGCGCTGTATGTCACGGAGCTGCTGTCAGCGCTGTATGTCACGGTGCTGATGTCAGTGCTCTGTATTACGGTGCTGCTGTCAGTGCTCTGTATCTCCTGCACCCTCTTGTTTGCCTACCCTGGTCCCTGACCTTCCCTCTCCTCCATTGCCTTCATTAGCTCCATAGTCCTGAATTGTCAGAACAATTTCCCAAATAAAAAAAAAATGCTTGTAGTTATCGATCCCAAATTCACCTCATACATGTATTATGCTATTGTCCAGGTGGTGGGACTACGTGCTACCCCCTAATAATTACCCCGTGGCCGCAAATTCGACCTAAAGGTTTGCGAAATTCGCCTCCCATTGAAGTCAATGGAGCCCGCGGCGAACGGTCGTTTTCGCGAACGTTTGTGTCCGTTCGCGTTTCGCGTTCGCGAAACGTCCCGTCGGAAGTTCGTCCATCACTATTTAGGAGAGTTTAGAAGCTTTTAGGAGAGCTTGGGAGCATTCAGCATTATTTTCTGACAGAAAACTGTTCTCAAAAAGGCAAAACAGAAGGGTTTTTGTTTTGCCTCTAAACTTAAAATATGCCTCTAAAGGCACTAATGTACATGGACATATAAGATAACATTGAGCGTCTTCTCTAGTCAAAATGCTAAATTTCTGTAGAAGAAGCATTTTTTTTAGCCAGTGTGCATGGACCCTAAACCAGGATGTAAAAGTACCACTAAGATTTTGGTTAAACAAATATCTTTGCTACTTCCCAAATCGCATTTAATGATCAAATATCATTTACTTAATGCAGAAAGGGGCAATGGGATATCATAAGAAAACTGATGGCTGTTAATTACAACAAAATTAGGTTAACTGTACTTTTACCACTAATGATGTAGGAAAATAACTGGATAATATAAGATAAACATTTTAAGAGAATTTCAAGGTATGTGAAAGAGGCATAAAGTGCATATAAGTATAATAACAGTTGAGAGCTTTTATTTAAATAGTTATAAAATTGTGCATAACTTAGCCTGATACAACAAGACTCGCATAGTAAAACGCTACACCACTGTGCTTATTGATTATTCTAAAGGAAGAGCACACCATTGTAAGAGAACTATTGGAATACGTCTGGCATGCACACATGCACCTGCAGATTCTTGTAGGTGCCTATGCGCATGCATGTGCATGACGGACTGTGTGCACGCGCAAGAGTATGTCCCTAGTCCCAATTGGCCCCAGACAGCCTATTTAAAGGGCCTGCCCTGACTCCTGTTCAATGTTGACTGGTCTTCAGCTGTTTCCCTGTGACCTGTCTGTATCAGGTTTGTTATCTGTTGCTGACCTGGCTTACCACTGACCTACCCTTTGGTTTCCGATTACACTGCTGATTGCTCGTTCCTGATCCTGGCTTATTCCTGAGGTTGCTTCTGTCTGATGCCCTGGTACCTCGCTGTCCGCTCGCTGCTGATTCCAGCTGATCCTCTGACTTCGCTCATGTTTCCTGTTTGGCTCCATGCCATCTCCGAGTACCTGAGCTGGCTTCCTCTCATCCAAGTTCCGTTGGACACAGTACACTCCTGACTCCAGTCTGCTGGAAGTCTTGGTAAGCCACATATCCTGAACCCGCAAGCCTGGTTAAGTTCCCCTTTAATCTTGGCTGATCTACCCAGCATCATCACAGTTCCCGACCTGATGTTCTGCTTGCATCACCAAACCCACAACCTCTACCCATAAGCTCTGCAACCAACATCTATAGGCATTCATGTTGCTCCTGTACCTTGGCACCCTCTGTCTCACTATCAGTGGGGCCTGGGCTGGAGATACAAGGGAGGCTGACCTCGTCATTTCAGACTCCTACCAGGTACCTGAAAACCATCTTGTAAAAGTTATTTTATAGCATAAGTGCAACATTATTGGATAAACAAGGTTCCCACCTCTGATATTCACATGGTTGCCTTACTGGCTTACCATGTCTATAGGTACACATGATAAAATAAGACATTTGTACTCTGGTTTATATTTTGTGGATATTATTGATATTTGTAATTATTTATTGTTTCTTTTTTTATCATATACTTTAGATTGTTTACCTACCATTAACTCCTGAAGAAGATGGAAATCAACAAAAAGCGTAGTTGATTGCTCATCTTTCTGTGTCTGTAAGTAGACATTCTAAAATAAGATGTATGTACTTTAATTTGTATTTTGTAGATAATATTGATATTTAAATTATTGATAGTATTCTCTTGTAGATTGTTTACTTAATATTAACTCATGAATAAGTTGGAAATCAATGAAACGTGTAAAGTCGATTGCTTGTCTTCTCCAATAATGTTGCGATTATTCTATAAATGGACTTGCAGCACTTTATATTTTGAAAGAAAAGTAAAAATAATCATTTATATATTTTTTGCTGTACATAATAACATAATAAAGGAGAAAGAGTGGAAGTGAGGAACTTGTTTTCCAACTTCAGATGGATTACCTCTATTTGTCTTTGAGCAGCCTGCTGTATATCACTATGAATTAAAAAGCACACTCCAAAATTAGTGAATACTATTACATGGGCACAGCAGAAAACACAACTATGCTTTCATTGTTTTCCTTTCTCTATGACTATATATAATGTTTTAACAACAGATAAAGCCCAAGGAGATTAATTACTACACAAACTGTAAATTTTTTTGGATAATGATTTGGTTTAAATGATTACTCTATTGAGGATAATCAATGACAAAAAAATAATAATGGTCCATAGCACAATATACATCATGTTTGGACAAAGCAATTCACAATTTCAATATATCTAAACTACTAATAAACATAAGCTAACATTAGCCTGAAATGATGACTAGCCTAAGGTTGAGATTCGGTGCACTAGTTTACAAAATTATTGTACAACCAAAAAGAGTTCAGAGGACAAATACAGTGCCTTGAAAAAGTATTCATGCCCCTTGCAATTTTCCACATTTTGTCTTGTTACAACCAAAAATGTAAACATATTTTATTGGGATTTTATGTGACAGACCGACACAAAGTGGCACATAATTGTGAAGTGGATGGAAAATTATAAATGGTTTTCAAAATCTTTTACAAATAAATATCTAAAAAAGTGTGGCGTGTATTTGTATTCAGCCCCCTTTACTCTAATACTCCTAAACTAAAATCTAGTGGAACCAATTGCTTCAGAAGTCACCTAATTAGTAAATAGAGTCCACCTGTGTGTAAATAAATCTCAGTATAAATACAGCTTTTCTGTGAAGCCCTCAGAGGTTTGTTAGAGAACCTTAGTGAACAAACTGCATCATGAAGGCCAAGGAACACACCAGACAGGTCAAGTTGTGAAGAAGTTTAAAGAAGGATTAGGTTAGAAAAAATATTCCAAGCTTTGAACATCTCACAGGGCACTGTTCAATCCATCATCCGAAAATGGAAAGAGTATGGCACAACTGCAAACCTACCAAGTGATAGCCCTCCACCTAAACTGATAAGCCGGACAAGGAGAGCGTTAATCAGACAAGTAGCTAAGAGGCCCATGGTTACTCTAGAGGAGCTGCAGAGATCCACACCTCAGGAAGGAGAATCTGTCCACATGACAACTATTAGTTGTGCACTCCACAAATCTGGCCTTTATGGAAGAGTGGCAAGAAGAAAGCCATTGTTGAAAGAAAGCCATAAGAAGTCTTGTTTGCAGTTTGCGAGAAGCCATGTGGGGGATTTTCATGACCCATGAATCAGACTGAGACAGAAGTGCAGTAAAAATCACACTTTAACCACTTGCTTACTGGGCACTTAAACACCCTTCCTGCCCAGACCAATTTTCAGCTTTCGGTGCTCTCACACTTTGAATGACAATTACTCAGTCATGCAACACTGTACCCAAATTAATTTTTTGTCCTTTTTTTCCCACAAATAGAGCTTTCTTTTGGTGTTATTTGATCACCTCTGGGGTTTTTATTTTTTGCGCTATAAATGAAAAAAGACCGAAAAATTTTGAAAAAAAAACGCATATTTCTTGTTTCTGTGACAGAATTATGCAAATTATTAATTTTTCTTCATAAATTTTGGCCACAATTTATACTGCTACATATCTTTGGTAAAAATAACCCAAATTAGTGGATATTATTTGGTCTTTGTGAAAGTTAGAGAGTCTACAAGCTGTGGTGCGAATCGCACAAAATTGATCACATCTGATGTACTGGTGGACTATCTCGCTTCTTGTGACCCGAACAAGTCAGGAAAGTACAAATACCCCCCAAATGACCCCTTTTTGGAAAGTAGACATTCCAAGGTATTTAGTAAGAGGCATAGTGAGCTTTTTGATGTTGTCATTTTTTTCCCACAATTCTTTGCAAAATTAAGATTTTTCTTTTTTTTTTTCTCCACAAAATTGTCATTGTAATAGGTTATTTCTCTCACATGGCATGTGTATACCACAAATGACACCCCCCAAAAAATTCTGCTACTCCTCCTGAGTATTACAATACCACATGTGTGGGACTTTTTCACAGCCTGGCCATATAGAGAGGCCCAACATGCAGGTAGCGCCATCATGTGTTCTAGGAACATAAATTACACATCTAACTTGTTGACTATTTATTACACTTTTGAAGCACCAGGACAATGACACGTGACACTGATGACAGATGGCACTGATACGTGGCAATGATGACACTTACACGTGGCACTGATGACACGTGTCACTGATGACAGATGGCACTAATATGTGGCACTGATGACAGATGGCACTAATATGTGGCACTGATGACACGTGGCACTTATACGTGGCACTGATGACACGTGGCACTAATACGTGGCACTGAAGACACACGTGGCACTAATACGTGGCACTGATGACAGATGGCACTAATACGTGGCACTAATACGTGCCACCGATGACAGATGGCACTAATACATGGCACCGATGACGTGTGACACTGATGACAGATGGCACTGATAAGTGGCATTGATGACACGTGACACTGAAAACAGATGGCACGTGACACTGATAGGTGGCACTGATGACAAATGGCACTGATACGTGGCACTGATGACAGATGGCACTAATACGTGGCACTGATGACAGATGGCACTATGTGGCACTGATGACAGATGGCACTTATACGTGGCACTGATGACAGATGGCACTGGGGACAAATGGCACTGACAACAGGTGGCACTGGGGGCAGGTGGCACTGGGGGCAGGTAGCACTGGGGGCAGGTAGCACTGGGGGAAGGTGGCACTGGGGTGGATGGCACTGGGGGCAGGTAGCACTGGGGCGGATGGCACTGGGGCGGATGGCACTGGGGCAGGATGGCACTGCTGGGGGAGGATGGATGGCACTGCTGGGGGAGGATGGATGGCACTGCTGGGGGAGGATGGCACTTTTTTTTTACTTTATTTTTTTTCAAAACAAAGCAAAGCAGAACGGCTGCCGCTGCAGCCGTTCATCTCTCACACTCTGTCTGTGTGAGGAGGGAGAGCGGTGCTGAGAGATGATCTCATATGTTTACATATGAGATCATCTCCCATTGGACACGCCGATCGCGCTGTAAACGGCCGCTGTGATTGGCCGTTTACAGAGATCTGTGTTTGCCTGTCCCCGGGGGACACGGCGAACAGAGAACTTCCGTGATGCGCGCCCGCGGCGGCGCGCATTGCGGAAGTAAACATTAGGACGTCCAGGTACGGCCTCCCGGACGAACGCGCCTGCTCTACAGCCATCATTCGGCTATAGGGCGGGCGCGAGGTGGTTAATAAAATGGTAAATTAGTACAAACAGAATAAACGTGGTCAAAACATTGCCAGGGTCCGGTAACAAGAACGGGTAGTCAGAACAAGCCAGTAAAACAGGAATCCAGAGATAAGCGTAGTCAGAAGCAGCAAACAGAATCAGGATGGAACCAGAAAGGAAGTCAGCCAGGCAAAAGACGTAAACAGCAAAACAGAGTATCCAGATATGTTGACCAAGGCGAAGGTCCAGGAGATTTGATCCAGGGCGTTTATAAGCTGGCTGATGAGCAGGATGTGATGGCGCAAGGAACTGGCGCTATACAGTAAGCAACGACTTATGGGGCCACTTGCTTCCTCTACCGCCGGCTTCATTCACAATGCTGAGGGAGGGATGAAAAACCAAGATCTGGCCTTGCCGACCTGCCATACCAAAGCAGGAAGTTGTGGCATACATTATAAGGCTCTGTAGGCCACTAGTTTGCCACCCCTGGTTTAGACCTTGTCTAAAGTGAGCCACATTTTGAAAAATCCAACCTGCTTTAAAAAAAGGCGAAGTTGCTCAGCATGGTCCGAGAAGAGATGTATGGCTGTTTTGAGTGCTTTTGCTTACTGTCTTTTTGGCACAGAGAGCAGTCATATTAATTGGTGCTAGTATGCAAAGCAGGTCTGGCAAGAAGTATCTCCCCCCCAAACAATACTACAAAAAACACATCTTACACTTCATGTGTAGATTATTGGCACTTCTTGGGAACATGGAGGAAAGCACATTCCTTACCAGTGTTATTGGTCTAGATAAAGTGTATAGTATAGGGGGTGATTTAGTAAAACTTCCAAGTGAAAAATCTGGTGACAATCAGCTTTGAAATTCAGCTTTTTCATTTGAGCTCAGACAATAAAACCTGGAAGCTGATTGGTTTCTAGGCAGAGCTGCACCAGATTTTGTACTCTCCACTTTGATTTAATCTGCAATTCTGAGTGGTTTTGGGGAAAGAATGCCTTTTTAAATGTATCTCTGGTTACCTTATTTCAAGCAAACAGTCCACTCCCCATACTTGACTAGATTTGCCTGCCTTATTCTTAGCCCTTGTACACACGGTCGGACATTCTGCCAACCAAATCCGTTGGATTTTGTCAGACGGATTTTGTCCGAGGGATTGTGTCCGAAACTGTTGCATACACACGGTCGGACGAAGTTGTCGGAAAATCCGATCGTTCAGAATGTGATGACGTTATTTCATTACGATGGGACTACATTCACGCTAGTAGCCAATAGCTTTGATGTAGGAATTTGATCTGAGCATGCGTGGCACTTTGTCCGATCAAAATTCTCTACAAATGATCGGAGTATGTCCGATCGGACCAGTTTGTCGGAAAATATTTCCAACAAGTTGGAAAATTGGGTCCGACGGATATTCCGACGGAAACAGTCCGACAAAACGGTCCGATAGGACACATTCCGTCGGAATCTCCGATCGTGTGTACAAGGGCTTAGGGTGTTGCAGATGTCAAGTCACCTGGCTTAACTTCCTACATGGAAGAATCAAATGTTCAGATTACAGGCTTTTGTTTTTTTGCAGCATCATCAAATTTGCCAACACAAGACATTTTTTAGGGAATCCAACTTTCAGAAATCTAGTTATTGTGTATGGAACACATTGGCAAAGACAAAATCTTCAAGCCAAAAAAAAATCTCTCCTCTTTTAGTCTGACTTAAATCTCCTCTTTTAGTTTGACTTGCTATGAATAGGTGAAGCCCAAATCTCACCCTTCCAAGCAAATGGACATCCTTTCAGAAAGCACACAACAGATGTCTGGTACCCTCTGTTTGATGTTTCTCTGCCTGTGTAGAGAGTAGGGATGAGCTTTGAGTTCAAGTCGAACATGAGTTCGGCGAACAGTAAACAATTTGGGGTGTTCGCAGAAAATTCGAAAAGCCGCAGAATACCCTGTACAAGTCTATGGCAGAAGTCTAAAGGGCTCATTTTAAAGGCTAATATGCAAGTTGCTGTACTAAAATGTGTTTGGGAACCTGGGTCCTGCCCCAGGGGACATGTATCAATGCAAAAAAACATTTTAAAAACTGTTGTTTTTTTCGAGGAGCAGTGATTTTAATAATGCTTATAGTGTAATATTCCTTTAAATTTTCGTACTTGGGGGGTGTCTATAGTATGCCTGTGAAGGGACGCATGTTTCCCGTGCTTAGAACTGTCCCTGCACAAAGTGTCATTTCTGTAGGAAAAAAAGTCATTTAAAATCACTTGCGGCTATAATGAATTGTTGGCTCCCGTAATACAGAGAACACTCATTGATAAAAAAAAAAAAAAAAAAAAAAGCGTGGGGGTCCCCCATATTCAATTACCAGGCCCTTCAGGTCTGGTATGGATATTAAGGGGTCAAATAAAAAAAAAAAAATGACGTGAGGTTCCCCCGCGGATCTCAAGTGGTTAAATTACAATCGTGTGTAGACAATTCCAATGGACAAAGTGCCACGCATGCTCAGAATAAATTACAAGACAAAAGCTATTGGCTACTGCCCTCTTTATAGTCCCATCATACGTGATGTATGTCACCGCATTCTGAACGATCAGATTTTCCGACAACTTTGTGCGACCGTGTGCATGCAAGACAAGTTTGGGTCAAAATCCGTTGGAAAAAATCAGACGGATTTTGTCTTCGGAATGTCCGACCATGTGTGCAGGGCATTACCTTTAATGTTGTGGATTTTCAAGGTTTGAAGATTATTGTTTGCCATGGATTGCATACAATATTTAGTTTGGTGATTCTTCTTTTTAAAAATGTAAACCATGGAAACCACTTATGTCTCCTTGTAACTTTGTCATGGATCAATTTAGCCAAAAATCACAAACTATTTTTTTGTGGGAGCAAATTTTGGAAGACTACTCAGTGGTCAAAGTCTCAAGTTTGCTTTTAGCGGATGTGGCGTTTGGTCCACCTGGAAGTAGTTTCCCTTTTTAACAGCCAGGTTGGGGAAAGAGAAGGCAGCAGCCACTGAAGTTAAAAGATGCCTTATTTACGACTTGCAACTAGGCAAAAAAACACTTATGTGCACTGTTGCAAGTCAGGGTGACAACTTTGGATGTAGCTAGTCATTATTGTCAATAGTCTCCAGCCATCACTAGTATGTTCCTTCTCATTGGACAGTGGGATGGTAATGGTAGGTGGGGTACGCTGGCAAGATTGAGTGCAGGAAGGCACAAATGGCCACTAATTCTTCATACATGGACTGACCAATGTTGGCCCTTAGATTTGTCTTAACAAAAACAAAGAGAGAAAATAGATATGGCGCTATACCGGTATGTGAGGACTCTCAGTATGCTGGCAAATAAAGTGTGGACATAAATGTGCTATGTTGTGTTGGTGAGCATCACATAAGTGGGGGCACATATAATTCTCAGCGTGCTGGTTGATTTAGCACAGAAACACGTATTGTATATATTTCTCAGCGTGCTGGTTAATAAAACCCAAAAACCACAAAAAATCACAAAATAAACACAAAATAAAGGTCACGATATCACAAAACCTTGTGACCCTATTAAGAAATGCTTATCTCTATATCATAACAGTATATGGTTATTAGTAAGGTGCAAGTGCAAATAAATTCATATGTGCCTTGAAAAAAAAAAAAGTAAAGCTGAAAATAGGACTAGATGTGGTAACTGGTGAAATAACCGTGAGTGTTATACTAATATGCAAAAATAAAATAAAAAGTGAAAAATGAAATATCACAGTGATGGCACAATCTAATATTTAGTCCAATTGTGATGCTATATAATGAACATAAAAATACCATAAAAACTAAATGCAATAAAATTTAAATGCAATAAAAAGATATAATACGAAAAAAGTTAATAGAAATATAAAAATATAAAAATATAAAAAAAAGTGTGCCACGTTTATATAAGGTAGAGAAGAGGCACATCCATAGTGTGATACCGTTTTAAAACTTTGTTTTTATTGCAGCAAATCGATTAAAACTACTTACAAACAGGCTGTTTAAAAGTGTACGCACTTTTAAACAGCCTGTTTGTAAGTAGTTTTAATCTATTTGCTGCAATAAAAACAAAGTTTTAAAACGGTATCACACTATGGATGTGCCTCTTCTCTACCTTATATAAACGTGGCACACTGCACTCACGGAGGAACGAGGGATCCCTAACTTGACCTATGCATTCGGTAATTACCCCTTCCGTAAATATTCCCTTTTACTACTCATACCTGTACCGTTCCATTTTCCCTCCCCCATTCCCAATAAATAGACCACACCGGAGTTTGGAGTATAAATTGGCCATAGCAGCCTTTTATTTTAACCAAAACCTTTAACCAAAATAAAATAAATAACTTTAATGTTAAATAGAACATACTTAAATATATATATATCTTGCAGCAGCAATTACAACTCCCAGTCGTTTGGTCTTTGACGGTACCTCGGTTCCATTTTAACGTTACCCTTTTCCAAACCCACTGCGGGACCAAATTTTGTACCATACAAGGCATCCGGCCGTTTAACAGCCCGGAGACAACCCCCACCTTCCCGCAGTGTCACCAAACCCGTATCCCAGCCTACCCTTCCACTGGGATACACCAAAAAGGGGGACATACCACCTATGAGCCCCCCACACCGTTCCATCACCTAATTTCCTTTACCCCGTCAAAGACCAAAGACACCGCCTTCCACTGCTATGACGACCTCCTCACCCGAACCTGCAAGAAAAATGAGACAACCGACAACCACCTGAAAACAAACATAGCATCTTAACCTAAAGGGCGGGTGGGCGGGCAACGTCTTCCTTGTGACCCCACGCTTCCTGCCGTGACTCCTCCCCTTACTTTTATATCACTCCGCCCTCTCCTCTTCCCTTCCTGCAGCTCCACCCCTCCCTCTGTCTTCTCACTAGGATTAACCCTATAGGGGCTACCTAGCATCAGTCATGCCAGCCCTGCACCTCCGTCCAGCCTGCGTTTTCGGGCTTCCCTTGACCTATGCATTCGGTAATTACCCCTTCCGTAAATATTCCCTTTTACTACTCATACCTGTACCGTTCCATTTTCCCTCCCCCATTCCCAATAAATAGACCACACCAGAGTTTGGAGTATAAATTGGCCATAGCAGCCTTTTATTTTAACCAAAACCTTTAACCAAAATAAAATAAATAACTTTAATGTTAAATAGAACATACTTAAATATATATATATCTTGCAGCAGCAATTACAACTCCCAGTCGTTTGGTCTTTGACGGTACCTCGGTTCCATTTTAACGTTACCCTTTTCCAAACCCACTGCGGGACCAAATTTTGTACCATACAAGGCCTCCGGCCGTTTAACAGCCCGGAGACAACCCCCACCTTCCCGCAGTGTCACCAAACCCGTATCCCAGCCTACCCTTCCACTGGGATACACCAAAAAGGGGGACATACCACCTATGAGCCCCCCACACCGTTCCATCACCTAATTTCCTTTACCCCGTCAAAGACCAAAGACACCGCCACCGCCCGCAAGGCTGACCACCTTAGCCTTAAGGGCCCCTCCACACCCGCAGAGCCCGCTCAATCCCCCCCTGCACCCCCAGGGTCCAAAGGTCAGTTCCTACTGCCGTGAGGTGTACTCCATCCCCCCTGAGGTACATGCCCACATTCACCTCCAACTCCGTGTGCCGTATCACCAATCCCCCATTCCGGGACACAAACCTCCCCAGGGCCTTATTAACCTTAATCCTAGCCTTGTTGAGTCGAACCACCGAGCGAGCCATACGCCATGCGGTCCGCGCAACAATGTCCGACCAGATCACCACCATACTCGGAAAATCCCTCCGGAGCATGAGAAAATCCCTCTTTACATCCGAAACGATGTCCCTGGTGGACCGGACCCCCAAGTCGTTCCCCCCCACATGCAACACCAACACATCCGGGGGCCTATCCAGTCTGGCGTACCTATGAAACTCCGGCACCACCCTTTCCCATTTAAGCCCGGGGATCCCCAACCACCGTATGCTTGCCTCCCCCCGGGAAATCCCCAGCTGCCTTCCTTCCGGCCTGACATCTGCTCTCCTGGCACCCCAAAAAACATAGGAGTGCCCCAAAATCCAGACGAGGCGTTCGCGACCTCCATCTGAAAGGAAAAAACAAAATACTAAAGCAACTATGCAAAACCCGACCACGACCCCTTAACACATACACCCCCCCCCCACCACCTGTACAACATGAACCAAACCCCGAACTCCGCTCACATCAGGTGTGGCCGCACGTACAACCGAAACCTCCGTGATTCCCAGCGCCCAATCCTCTTGACCACAGCCTCGTCCAACCCGCACCTGGCCGCCTCAGTGGCTGCCCCAATGCGGAAGGAGTGGAAGGCAAATTGAGAGCAATCCAAACCCCCGGCCCGCAGACACCTCCTAAACACAGCCACAAACTGAAAACGAGATAAAAAGGTGCCATCTTGATGCACCAGCAACGGGCCCACCCCTTGCGGCCGAACCCCCAGGAACTCCGAAACCACCCTCACCGGGCATACTCCCGACCCCGGTAGCGCAAACAACCATATGTCCACCCCATTCCCCGTCTGATCCGTCTTAGACCTACGCAGCCGCAAACGCACCCTATCAGCTCCCAAGGTCACATCTTGACCCAACAGACCCCCCCCAACAGTCTTTGCCGGACTGACCAACTCCCCCACCCGAAAAGCCCCAAAAAACGCCAACGAAAAAGCCGCTCGGAACAACCGCACCTCATAATCAGAAGTGCACTGTTCCCCCAACCGCTCGCAGATAACCTGCAAGACCTGGAAGGTCACCGGCCTCCTCATATCCCTTCGCGGATTGCCCTTCTTGTACCCCTTAACCGCCTGCTTGACCCAAAAACTTTTTGTGTGATCAACCTCCCCCCGCAACTTAAACCAAAAGGCCAGCGCCGCAAGCTTACGCTCAAGCAATGACACCGACCCCAAGCGTTCCATGATCTTAGCCACAAAGCACAACACCAACAGCCCCTGATCGCCACCCCCACCCAGCTCAGCGTCCGCTAGCCGTGTAAAGTCCATCCATTCCTTCCACACCTTACTGTATGCCGCCCATGTCGCACCGCTCACCGACCTCCTGATCCAGTCCGTGGCGATTCCAACGCAACCTCCCAGAGCCACCCCGGGCAGGGGATCCCCTCGCTCGCCGCCTCCGGAGCCAACGCCCGAAACCGCTCCCACTGGAATCGAGACAAGGCATCAGCCACGTTATTGTCCACCCCCGGTACGTGAACTGCATACAAAAATATGTTCGCTTGCAAACACCTCAGCACCAGGTGGCGCAGCAGCCGGATCACCGGCTGCGAAGACGCCGACATCCCATTGATCACCTGCACCACGCCCATGTTGTCACAGTGCAACCTGATCTTCAGATCCCGGCACGACTCCCCCCACAGTTCCATAGCCAGCACCACCGGAAACAATTCCAGCAGCACCAGGTTCTTCGCATACCCCGCCTCCACCCACGACCGGGGCCACGCCTCTGCGCTCCATTGCCCCTGAAAAAAGGCCCCATAGCCCGCTGACCCTGCCGCATCCGTCACCAACTCCACGTCAAAATTACTCACCGGCCCCTTCATCCACACCGACCGTCCGTCGAAGCCCTCCAAAAAAGTCTGCCAAATCCTCAAGTCCTCCCTAAGGTCCCTTGTCAAACGAATGAAGTGGGTCGGAACCAGAACACCCGCCGTAGCCCCCGACAGCCGTCGGCAAAATATCCGCCCCATCGGAATGATCCGGCAAGCAAAATTCAACTTACCCAGGACCGACTGCAACTTCCGCAGCTGCACTTTCCGCACGCCGACCAACTCCCTCAGCTCCTGCTTCAGTCCCTCGACTTTGTCCTCCGGTAAGCGGCACTCCATCACCTCGGTGTCTATTTCAATGCCCAAAAAACTCAAGACCGTGGCCGGCCCCTCTGTTTTGTCGGCCGCTAACGGCACCCCAAAACGATCCGCAATGTGCTGCAACGTGGCCAACAGGATCGCACACACATTGGAGGACGGGGGGCCCACGACGAGAAAGTCGTCCAGGTAGTGAATCACCGACGCCCAGCCCGACACGTCGCGCACCACCCATTCCAAGAATGAACTAAACAGTTCAAACAAGGCACAGGAGACGGAACAGCCCATGGGCAAGCACTGATCCACGTAAAACCGGTCCTGCCAAGAACACCCCAAGAGCCAAAAGCTCTCCGGGTGCACCGGCAACAGCCTAAAAGCCGCTTCAATGTCAGACTTCGCCATAAGGGCCCCCTTACCGTAACGCCGCACCCAGCCCACCGCCGCGTCAAACGACGTGTAAGACACCGTGCAGGCCTCGGGATCGATGGCATCGTTCACGGAACCCCCCTTTGGGAAGGACAGATGATGGATAAGCCGGAACTTGTTAGGCTCCTTCTTAGGCACCACCCCCAACGGCGACACCACCAAAACCGGCAACGGCTGTTCCACGAACGGGCCACTCATCCTACCCAAGGCAACCTCCTTAGCCAATTTTTCGCTAACCACCCCCGGATGCTGCAGGGCGGACCTCAAGTTCCTAGCCAACGGTGGAACAACTTCTAACGAACACGGAATACGAAACCCCACCGCAAACCCCTCCCCCAGCACCCGCGCAGCCCTTTTGTCCGGGTACCTATTTAGAAAAGGACGCATCCTTTCCACCCTCACCGGGGTTGCTCCCCTTGAACGCAGGTTCCCCGGCGCGCTTGCCCTTTTTAAAACAACGGGATAGGGAGTGAGAGCCACCGCAACCGGAACACTCATGTTTAAATCGACAGGACCCCCCGAACTTGCAGGCCCCCTCGTTAAACTGCCAGCAGACGCCCATTTTTTTCCCGGCCGGAAGTCCCGAGGCGCCCTGAAAAAACTGCGACGGCGTCCGCGCAGACGCCATCAACCGCATCCAAAGGCTGATATCCTTGTGGTCCCACCGAATATCAGGCCGCACCGCCCGCCGTTGCCTAAACTGCTCGTCGTAACGCAGCCAAGCCGTACCCCCATACACCCTATGCGCCTCCCCGATAGCGTCCATGTAACAAAACAGGGCCGAGCAATGCTCCGGCGCCGTTTCGCCAATCACGCTGGCTAGAATGGCAAACGCCTGCAGCCAATTGGGGAAAGTCCGCGGTATCAGCCGGTACCGCCTCTTCTCCTCATCATCTTTTTTGGAGCTATCCGGCTTTACCCTATCTAAATTGAATTTTTCCAAGGGAAGCAACGAAAAGATCTCCACATACTCACCCTTCTTGATCTTCTCCCGCACCTCCTGCTTGAGATGCGCCCCCAACGGCCCTTCGTAACAGACATAAACCTCACACCTAGCCGCGTCCGCCAGCCGCACCAAATCCACCCGAGCCGCGGCCTCCTTTGCCGTCAGGTCGTCCCCCGTACTTACCGAGGATGCTCCAGCCACCGTCGCCTCCTGCCGCGAACTTACCTCCACACTCCCGGACACCGGCGCCTGCACCCCAGAGGGGGAGCCCGCCTCCAGCGACGCTGACACCCCAGCCCCGGGCCCCAGTAATACCTCACCCCCACGGGACGCCCCGTCCCCCGGAAGGGAACTCAAGCCCAACCCAGCCCCAAGACCACCCACCCAAGATGCAACATGCGGGGGGCCCGCGGACGCCCCGGCAGCAAACCTCTGCAGCAGATCCTGTAAACCCCCCAACAGCGCCTGCAACGATCCCTGGGTCCCGCCTGAGGCGGGCAAACCGCCCGCCTCCCGCGGCACCCCCCCCCGCGCGGCCCCATGCCGCGCCCCCACCTACTCCCCCTGACAGACACCCCAAAGCCTCAGGTAAAATGTGAGAAGGAAACTGAAGCCCCTTAACTGGCTGCGTGGGTCCCCTCCCGTCAGCCGTCCCTCCGGAAACTCCAGCCGCCGCCACTCGACCCAGGACGTCCTCTTCGGAACCCGACAGCTCCCCCTCGGACCGCGCATCTGCCTCGGACGGCATAGGCGTAGCAGACCCTCCGGCCGTGGAGCAGCCCGGGGGTGCAGCAGCTGTGCTAGTAGATGCTCTGTCGTCGCAGCAGGCCCGACCGACCCTCCTGCCGAGCAAGGCGCCCGCACTGCGTCCCCGTGCGGGCCCCGTAGGCCTGTCCCCGTCCACCCTCCGGGCTCCACTTCCGCTCCGCTCCGACCTGCCCACCGCGTCTGGTAGCGGACGCGCAGGTGTGTCGCTGGATCTCCTCCGCCGGGTCTCCCCCCGCGGCGGCAGCACCGCGGCCGCAAGGGGGACCGTGCTCCGTCCGTCCCCTGACCGCGCCGGTGGGGAGGGGGTGACTGCTGACTCCAAGCCCCCGCTCCCCGAGTCCCGCCCACGAATAGGATTCCACCCGGACCCCCCCCCCGAGCCCCCGCTGAAGACCGTTTCGCGGGGGGGGCCGGCGGGTCCGCTATCGGGCTCTTGGTAGGGCGCTGGACTCTGGTGGAGGGGCCAGGTGAGAAGCGCTCCGGTGGCCTGGACCGCCGAGCGCGTGGTGTGCCATCCCCCCCCTCTACTGGCCCCCCCGCCGCCGCACGTGTTATGGCCGCCACCTGCTCCTGTAACCAGTCCGCTCCACGTGTTCCCGCTGCCGCCCGGAGCCGCTCCAAAAGCTCCGCTACGTCCCCCATGGTTATTACTGTCCAGCAAAAGCCCCCCCGTGTGCCAAAACCCACCCGTCCCGCCCGCGATACCGCCGTGCCGCCGGAGCTCTTCCTGTGCGTCCTCACTGCTGGCCAACTTCTTCCTTGTGACCCCACGCTTCCTGCCGTGACTCCTCCCCTTACTTTTATATCACTCCGCCCTCTCCTCTTCCCTTCCTGCAGCTCCACCCCTCCCTCTGTCTTCTCACTAGGATTAACCCTATAGGGGCTACCTAGCATCAGTCATGCCAGCCCTGCACCTCCGTCCAGCCTGCGTTTTCGGGCTTCCCTTTTACAGCTGAAGGAAGCCAGAGAGCGGCACAATAGCCAATATTGTGAAAGTTGATCCACCCCGGATGGGGTCCTTTTTCCGGTGAGAGCATAATAATATAACACACTAATAGCCACCGAATGTGAAGAACACAGCTGGAAACCATCACCCCCCTCCTTTTTTCACTTGCGGAACATTCCGTCACTTACTAGAGACTTGTTTCACCACGTTTAATGTTCACAATTCACCTGCATTTTTTGCACATCTTTTGCACATTTTTTGCACATTTTTATTTTTATTTTTTATTTTTTATATTTTTATACTTTTATATTTCTATTAACTTTTTTCGTATTATATCCTTTTATTGCATTTAAATTTTATTGCATTTAGTTTTTATGGTATTTTTATGTTCATTATATAGCATCACAATTGGACTAAATATTAGATTGTGCCATCACTGTGATATTTCATTTTTCACTTTTTATTTTATTTTATCTTTGCATTTTATTTTTGCATATTAGTATAACACTCACGGTTATTTCACCAGTTACCACATCTAGTCCTATTTTCAGCTTTACTTTTTTTTTTTCAAGGCACATATGAATTTATTTGCACTTGCACCTTACTAATAACCATATACTGTTATGATATAGAGATAAGCATTTCTTAATAGGGTCACAAGGTTTTGTGATATCGTGACCTTTATTTTGTGTTTATTTTGTGATTTTTTTTGTGGTTTTTGGGTTTTATTAACCAGCACGCTGAGAAATATATACAATACGTGTTTCTGTGCTAAATCAACCAGCACGCTGAGAATTATATGTGCCCCCACTTATGTGATGCTCACCAACACAACATAGCACATTTATGTCCACACTTTATTTGCCAGCATACTGAGAGTCCTCACATACCGGTATAGCGCCATATCTATTTTCTCTCTTTGTTTTTGCATCTTTCCACCCATCTGGGTGGAAATCAATAGAGGCTGCTCTTACCTTTACTTTGTACTCAGTTTTTATTCATCTTTACTCATATTTAATTCTAAGGTTCCATAGCGCAACCTACACCCCATTTAATTAATTAACTTAGATTTGTCTTGACCCCAAATCTGTTAGACTAAAGTCCATGATGTATTTAAAAAACTTCCCCCAACATATGTATGTATTATAGGATACGGCAAGTTTGCTACTTATATACCAGTTTCTGGGAGATGTTCCTGGATGTCACCCAAACTTTTACCATTAAAAATCTGTGTCTGCTGTAATAGCTACTTGCATGGAACCAAACACATTTCATTTTGTAGTGCTTCCTTAGAGTAAAATTACAAAGTTTCATGTCAGTTGTTTGCCTATTTCCAAAATAAGATGAGTGCCAAAGGATCAGTTAGCCTACTGTGGTGTTCTGCTCAATGTGTGCATAGCTGTCACCATCTCCTTCTCCCCTCGAACACTCCAGCAATGGCAGACTTAGGAAGCCCCCGTGGCATCAGAGGGGGATGTGGGTCAACTTTTTTTTTTTTTTTTCGGTCTGTCAGGCGGCATGAATTTTTATTTTTTAATAAATGACTTTTTTTTTACCATTTTGACACTTTTTTTGCCAAATGCCATTACCAATTCACCTGCTAAAGGGTGCTTCCAGATTCCTATAAGCCTCCCGCCTGCATACCCCCACAACCACCGGGCAAAGGTTGTGAGGATGAGGCCCTTGTCTCCATCAACATGGGGACAAGGTGCTTTGGGGTTAGACCCCAAAGCACCCTTTCCATGTTGAGGGCATGTGGCCTGGTATTGTTCAGGAGGAGGGCTCTCTCATCCCCCTCTTTTCCTGCGGCCTGCCAGGTTGCATGCTAGGATTAGGGTTTGGTATGGATTTGGGGGGACCCCTATGCCATTTTTTTTAAATGTTGGCACAAGATTCCCTTTAAAATCCATACCAGACCTGAAGGGTCTGGTCTGGATTTTGGGGGGACCCCTATTCTATTTTTATTTTAATTTAGCGTAGGGTAATCCTTAATTTCCATACCAGACCTGAAGGGCCTGGTATGGATTTTGGGGGACCCCCACTCAATTTTTTTTTCATTTTTAATTCGGGGTTCCCCTTACTATTCATACCAGACCCAAAGGGCCTGGTAATGGACTGGGGGGGGGACCCATGCTGTTTTTTTCAATGAGTTTTTCTATATTGCCAGGACCCGACAATTCATTACAACCGCAATCAGTTTTCAATTACAATTTTTCCTTTAGAAATGTAATTTTGCTGCGGTAATGTTCTAACCATGGGAAATTTCATTTTTATTGTTTCATTTTAAGCATTAAAAAAATCACTGCAAAAAAACTGACGTTTTTAAAAACATTTTTGGCATTGATACATGTCTCCTGGGGCAAGACCCAGGTCCCCAAACACTTTTTATGGCAATAACTTGCATATAAGCCTTTAAAATTAGCACTTTTGATTTTTCATGTTCGTGTCCCATCGTCTTTAACCACTTTCAGACCGGACCATTTTGCTGGTAAATGACCAGAGGTCCTTTTACAATTTGGCACTGCGCTGCTTTAACTGGTAATTGCGCGGTCATGCAATGTTGTACCCAAACAAAATTTGCGTCCTTTTCTTCCCACAAATAGAGCTTTCTTTTGATGGTATTTGATTGCCTCTTCGATTTTTATTTTTTGCGATATAAACGTAAAAGACCGCAAATTTTGAAAAAAAATGATATTTTCTACTTTTTGTTATTAGAAAAATCCAATAAACTCAATTTTAGTCATACATTTAGGCCAAAATGTATTCAGCCACATGTCTTTGGTAAAAAAAAAGTAAATAACTGTATATTTATTGGTTTGCGCAAAAGTTGTCACATCTACAAACTAAGGTACGTTTTCTGGAATTTACGCAGCTTTTAGTTTACGACTGCCTATCTCATTTCTTGAGGTGCTAAAATGGCAGGGCAGTACAAACCCCCCCCAAATGACCCCATTTTGGAAAGTAGACCCCCTAAGGAAATTGATAAGTGGCATGTTGAGCCCATTGAATATTTTATTTTTTTGCCTCAAGCGTTTGAATAATGACAAAAAAAATAAAAAAAATTTTTTTTTTACACAAAGTTGTCACTAAATGATATATTGCTCACACATGCTATGGGCATATGTGAAATGACACCCCAAAATAAATTCTGCTGCTTCTCCTGAGTACGGGGATACCACATGTGTGTGATTTTTTGGGAGCCTAGCCGCGTACGGGGCCCCGAAAGCCAAGAACCGCCTTCAGGTTTTCTAAGGGCGCAAATATTTGACTTCACTCCTCACTACCTATTACAGTTTTGAAGGCCATAAAATGCCAAGATGGCACAAAATCCCCACAAATGACCCCATTTTAGAAAGTAGACACCCCAAGCTATTTGCTGAGAGGCATGTTGAGTCCATGGAATATTTTATATTTTGCCACAAGTTGCGGGAAAATTACAAACTTTTTTATTTTTTTTATTTTTTTCACAAAGTTGTCACTAAATGATATATTGCTCACGCATGCCATGGGCATATGTGAAATGACACCCCAAAATAAATTCTGCTGCTTCTCCTGAGTACGGGGATACCACATATGTGGGACTTTTTGGGAGCCTAGCCGCGTACGGGGCCCCGAAAACCAAGCACCGCCTTCAGGCTTTCTAAGGGCGTTACAGTTTTGAAGGCCATAAAATGCCAAGATGGCACAAACCCCCCCCCCCCAAATGACCCCATTTTGGAAAGTAGACACCCCTAAATTTAGGGGTACACTAGTGAGACTAGGTAATAAATCGCGGGTGCCCTGAAACTATAAAAAAAGAACTAACCAACCAGCGTCACCTGTAACAGTTATATGGTGATCACTGGTGAAAGGGTTAACTAAGGGGCAATCAGGGGGCTTTATGCGGTAGTATATGGGGGTCCCTGGCGCTATAAAAAGCTGCGGCGAACCTAAATACCTACCTGCCTAACTAGCGTCACCTGTGACACTAATACAGCGATCAGAAAAACGATCGCTTATTAGGCTGGGTTCACACTGGAGCGATGCAGGAACGCCACGAATCCGCGGCGGGTTCCCGCATCGCATGCCTCCCGGCGGCAGTTCACACTGCCCTATGCGAACTGCTGGGAGTGTCAGTGAAATGTTAATGACACCCCCAGATCAGTTCGCATATCGCAGTGCGATCTGCAAACTCTGATCGCATGGTGTGAACACCCATGCGATCCGATTCTGCTGCGGACCAAAAAAAGGGTCCCGTGCGAGTTTGCGGCGGGTGCGGCGGGTGCGACACGAATTCAGCCATACTATCTGTATGGCTGAACTCGAATCGCACAGAGATCGGATGTGATTTGCACTGCAGTGCGGTGCGAATCACATCCGTTCTCATAAACCGCTGCAATGTGAACCCAGCCTTAGTGACACTGGCGACGGGGGGTGATCACGGGGTTAAACCTTTATTGGGGGGGTTAGGGGGGTACCTTAGAACTAAAGGGGGCTAACCCTAACTGCCCTAACAGTTATTACAGTCACAAATGACACCCGCCGGGTGATCAGGGGGTTAAACCTTTATTAGGTAATAAATGGCGGGTGCCCTGAAACTATAAAAAAAATAACTAACCAACCAGCGTCACCTGTAACAGTTATATGGTGATCACTGGTGAAAGGGTTAACTAGGGGGCAATCAGGGGGCTTTATGCGGTAGTATATGGGGGTCCCTGGCGCTATAAAAAGTTGCGGCGAACCTAAATACCTACCTGCCTAACTAGCGTCACCTGTGACACTAATACAGCGATCAGAAAAATTATCGCTTATTAGGCTGGGTTCACACTGGAGCGATGCGGGAACGCCACGAATCCGCGGCGGGTTCCTGCATCGCATGCCTCCCGGCGGCAGTTTGCACTGCCCTATGCGAACTGCTGGGAGTGTCAGTGAAATGTTAATGACATCCTCAGATCAGTTCGCATATCGCAGTGCGATCTGCAAACTCGGATCGCATGGTGTGAACACCCATGCCATCCGATTCTGCTGCGGACCAAAAAAAGGGTCCCGTGCGAATTTGCGGTGGGTGCGGCGGGTGCAGCGGGTGCGGCGCGAATTCAGCCATACTATCTGTATGGCTGAACTCAAATCGCACAGAGATCGGATGTGATTTGCACTGCAGTGCGGTGCGAATCACATCCGTTCTCATAAACCGCTGCAATGTGAACCCAGCCTTAGTGACACTGGCGACGGGGGGTGATCACGGGGTTAAACCTTTATTGGGGGGGTTAGGGGGGCACATTAGAACTAAAGGGGGCTAACCCTAACTGCCCTAACAGTTATTACAGTCACAAATGACACCAATGCAAAAAAAAAAATGCAATTGGTGTCACTGTGACTGGGGGGGGCAGGGGTAATTGGGGGGGTGATCGGGGGGTAAAGGGGGGTGTGAGTGTGCCTGGCATGTTCTACTGTACGTGTAGTGTGTTGGTGCAACTCACCGATCCTCTCTCCTCGGTGCCGGAACGAAAAATACCGACACGGAGGAGAGATTACATCACTTCCTCTCCTGTGTTTACATTACAGGAGAGGAAGTGATGTCACGGAGCATTTCTATTCGTCGGGAGCGATCACGAGGGGGTGGCCATGAATGAATGGCCGCCCCCTCATCCCCGATCGCTCCCGTACGAAAACCGACCGCCGCAAGCACCGGGGGGGGGCCCGATCGGGCCCCCCACCCGCGGGAAGGCAGGGACGTAAATATACGCCCATATGCCTGCCCTTGCCATTCTGTCGACGTATATCATCGTGCGGCGGTCGGCAAGTGGTTAATGGTGTTCATGTGTTTGTTTTTTGCCCGTTTGCATGTTCTGGTGCAAACCGAAAACCGAACCGGGGGGGGGGGGGGTGTGTGTGTTTGGCTCATCCTTAATGCTTATAGATAAACATGAATACTGATTGTGAAGTGAATATAAATAATTTTAATAATTCATAAATAAAATTAATCAAAATAATAAATTAATATAAATAAATGGATAGGTATGTGTGTAATCCAATACCCTCACAAAGTGACTAACTTCAAACCATGTTGGTTTCAGTCATATGTGTATCCAGTTAAGCCAGATAGTTCACACATTACAAGATTATTACATAAACAACCTATTAAAAAATTTGATAAAAAGCAGTTAATATCCAAATCTATATTCATGCCCTGAGGAGAGTGGTTACACAGTTCATAGACCAGCACGTTTTGTTCTGTGAAATGGCCTTCCGCATGTCTTTACCCCTCCAGTGGTGTTCAATCCCAGTCTGCTCAACTTTTGTGGGATAGATAAGATTAAATTTGACACAGTTTCCCATAAACGTTTACTGTACAAAATAAGGTCTGTTGGCATGGACCATAGGGTGAGTACATGGATTGAAAACTGGCTGCAAGGGCGAGTTCAGAGGGTGGTGATAAATGGGGAATACTCTGAATGGTCAGGGGTGGTTAGTGGGGTCCCACAAAGTTCTGTGCTGGGACCAATCCTATTTAATTTATTCATAAACAACCTGGAAGCTGGGGTAAATAGTTCAATCTCTGTATTTGCGGACGATACTAAGCTAAGCAGGGCAATAACAAAGCAAACAGGATATTGGCATGCATTACAAAAAGGAATTAACTCCAGGAATAAAGTGTTAATTCTCCCACTCTACAAGACTCTGGTCCAGCCTCACCTGGAGTATGCTGTCCAGTTCTGGGCACCAGTCCTCAGGATGGATGTACTGGAAATGGAGTGAGTGCAAAGAAGGGCAACAAAGCTAATACAGGGTCTGGAGGATATTAGTTATGAGGAAAGTTTGCGAGCACTGAACTTATTCTCTCTGGAGAAGAGAAGCTTGAGAGGGGATATGATTTCAATTTACAAATACCATACTGGTGACCCCACAATAGGGATAAAACTTTTTCACGGAAGGGAGATTAAAGTGAATGTAAACCCGAAATATGATTTTTTTTTTTTTTTTTATGTCATGATGTAGAGTATAAGTTTTCCTATCATTTGAGCCCAGTCCTGCCACAAAGAGTTAGTCCAGCTCTGAGCAATCCTCTTTTATTGTTCAGTGAGATAGATCTTGACAAACAGAGAAAAACATTGTCAAATCCTCCCTCTTGTTGTGAGTGACAGGAGATTTACATATCTCGTTCACTAGCCTAAGAGACATGCATTATTTTTTAATTCCCCCCCCCCCCCCCCATTCCTTTCTTCTGCTGCTCTGTAAGGATTGGCTGTACCACACCTCAGCATGATTTGGCATGCTGAAGTCATGTGGGGACTTTTTTGGGTTTTGACTGGATGTTAGTGATCATAGCAGAAGTTCAGTGTAAGAAATACACAGGAGAAAATGCATGTTGATAAGGGGAGTGTAGAGGTGGGTGGGGAGTCTACTGACATCACAACTCCACCCACTGAGCCCTGGAAAACAGACCCACCCACAAAATCCGCAGTTTTTCGGGTCCCATAACCGAGAGGAGGCATGTATATCCTCCTATATAAAATTAGAAGCAAATAGGTTTAACCATAAACTGCATAGAGGGTTCTTCACTGTAAGAGAGGAAAGGGTGTGCAATTCCCTTCTACAGGCAGTGGTCTCCGCGGGAAGCATCAATTTAAAAAAACTATTAGATAAGCACCTGAATGACTGCAGGGACATACAGGGATATACAATGTAATACTGACATATAATCACACACATAGGTTGGACATGATGGACTTGTGTCTTTTTTTCACCTCACCTACTATGTAACCATAATCCTTCCTGCAGTAAGGTAGGAAGATCCATATCATCTGGTGAGTGGAGATCTTCATTTCAACTTGTTTATTTGACCTACATAGGAAGTTTTCATCTGGATCATACAAAATCCTGTGTTTTGACTTTTGCGATTTGTGTTTTTTTTTTAGGATATTGGACTTCACCATCTTACTGCATCCTTTGTCCGAATATTTCTTTGGCTTTCACTATTATAATACTATTAGATTTTGTCCATTTACTATATTAGTGAGTATTTATTAGTTCCTTTCCCAATTAAATTCACCCTATATTTTTAGTTTCACCTTACACAGACCACATTGGTTATTACATACGTATATTTATTCAATTCCAATCACTATTGCTAGCCCGGCAAGCTCTGATTATTTTTTATGAAGTTATTATGGGTAAAGTCCCAATTTAAATAACATTCGTGGAGGAATGCCCTGACCCTGACCCTGTGTAAGTAGCACATCTGTACAATATATACACCCTATTACAGAAACACTGACATTAATAAAGGAAAAAGTGTGTTTAACCACTTTCAGACCGGACCATTTTGCAGGCCAATGACCAGACCACTTTTTGCAATCCGGCACTGCGACGATTTAACTGACAATTGCGCGGCCCTGCGACGTGGCTCCCAAACAAAATTAACGTCCTTTTTTTCCCACAAATAGAGCTTTCTTTTGGTGGTATTTGATCACCCCTACGGTTTTTATTTCTTGCGCTATAAACAAAAAAATAGCACCAATTTTGAAAAAAACGCATTCTTTCTTACTTTTTGCTATAATAACTATCATCCAAAAATATATAAAAAAACATTTTTTTCCTCAGTTTAGGCCGATGCATATTCTTCTACATATTTTTGGCAAATAAATTGCAATAAGCGATTATTGATTGGTTTGCGCAAAATGTATAGCATTTACAAAATAGGGGATAGTTTTATGGCATTTTTATTAATATTTTTTTTTTACTAGTAATGGTGGTGATCAGAGATTTTTATTGTGACTGCGACATTATGGCGGACACATCGGACATTTTTGATACATTTTTGGGACCATTGTCATTTATACAGCAATCAGCACTATACAAATGCACTGATTCCTGTGTAAATGGCACTGGCAGTGAAGGGGTTAACCAGGGGGTAGCAGTGTAGGAGTTAAGTGTGTCCTAGGGGCGTGTTAATAACTGTGGGGGGCTGGGCTGTGTGCTAGTGAACACTGATCTCTGCTCCAATCACAGGAAGCAGAGATCAGTGTCACTTGTTGCTAGGCAGAACGGGGAGATGCTGTTTACAACGGCATCTCCCCCTTCTCCTTCCCCGCGAGATGATCGTGGGTATCCAGTGATCAAGTCCGCGGGACCCGCGACCGGACTTGCCCGCGGCACGCACATGATGGCAGGACGGCATATTCATACCAGTTTATAAAGGTATGGTATAAATTTTAGGGGTACTCCATGCAAAAAAGAGCAAAAACTATGTGTTAATCGCTTCCTTAGCAAACATTGAGATTGTACATCCACACCAAATGCCCTAAACTTCCAAACAGCAAATGTATAAAGGAAGGTATCCCTGTGACTGCACATCCATATCATCCCAAGGTATGATTGTCGCTCCGCTCCCAACGTGTTTCAGTCCACTCCTCGAAGCTTAATCATGGGGATTCAAAAACAGTAAATGATTATTCTGAACTTATGTTCAGACTGAACTCTCAGCTCATGCCTAATTGTGTATGGTGTGTAGCGGATGACATTTGGGATCGAATGTCACACGCATTGTAAATTAAGTTTTTGACCTCAGGACAATAAAGGTTCTGAGGGTTAATTATTGTAGGTAGGCCTAACACCAGTCTGACCAAGCTATGTCTGAGAGTTCTGCCTGGTCATGTGAACGGTGAGGTGTACATGACAGGCTAGAACCAAGTCTGGTTGGATGTTTTGGTATCGGCTTGCTGAGGAGTCTGGGAGGGGGTACTTAAGCAGGTGTTGTTCACGTGTTCAGGGTCCGGAGTTGATCGTGAGACCCATGTGGTCTGTTCTAGTTCCAGGACCGGGGTAGCCCCGTGAGGGGTCCCGGTCAAGGGGTGTTCGACATCTCGCAACATGTTCCTGTTAGTGCTCCTGATAGACTTGTCTGGGGTAGAGATCCGTCCTTTCCGGAGTCTCGGAACCAGCTGGTCTGAGGCGCTGTAACTGAGGGAGAATTCAAGGTGTCCGGGTGTGCTCTCGGCTTGGAGGGACACCACAGCTCATGGAAGTGACCGGGGGAGGACTCTTTGGAGGAGGGCCGGCAAGTGGCATCCTGAGAAGTGCCTGGTTACTGAGTTGGGAAGGACATTCACATATGATTAGATTATTGATTAGAATTGCCATAGATATACTGTGACATAATAATGAGACCCTTTCCCATTGACGTGTTTAATAATTTTAATGGTCACCCCCTTCAGCTAGGTTGTCTGATTTTCATCACCCATCTTTCTTCATCCAATGTCATATGTCTGCACAAAACTCTGCCACACCTTCTGCTGGTTACCACTGGGTGCATATGACCCTTCAAGTCTCCAGGGGGGATCCTGTTGTCAACAGAGAATCATTCTTAGTTCAAAGGAAAACCTTTGAACTAAGAATGATAATTCTTTTTGACACAAAAAATAATGGCCTGAATTTAGATATAGGTTTCCTTACTCATTATACTAAAGTTTTACAACCCCCTCTGTGACTAGCAACCCTCCCCCCTCCATTCCATAGCTCTCCCTCTGTCTTATCTCACTAACTCTTCTGTTATCTTTATTGCCATTGATTTGTATGTTTTTTTTTGTTGTTTTTTTCTCTTTTTTTTTCTCTTCTTTCCCTCAGAGGTGTTTTTTTTTGTTTTGTTTTTACATTCTGCTTAAACATTTGTAAATCAGTACTGCTTGGACCTTGAAGAAGGGGACATACCCCGAAAACGTGTCCTGAAAAATTGTATGTTAGTGCAAATAAAAAAAGTATCATGGACAGTACTCAATTTTCTCAGCCAACAGGCTCACATCCTACATTTCCCGTTGGAAAATCCAACTGCCTGTGCGTGGCATAAGTGTAAAACCCGGCCCACCCACACTGCTCAGTGCCAAATTACTTGTAAGTTATTAAACAGATGGAAAATGTTCAAACACTATTGTTACCGGTCCAGAGTGGTCATCCCCCTCTATGGTTGAGGAATATACCCAAAGGACAAATAATGAGGGTAAAAACAAACTGCTCTAATGTTACCGATTATATCTACCAAGCACAAATTGTTAAGAGGAAATTTGTGGATAAGGGGTACAATGTACAATATTTGGATGATATAATAGAGGAGGTATCAATGCTACCTAGAGAGAGTTGCTTGAGAGATGGTACCGCACTCTGGGATACTACTAGTCAGGAGTGGGGTTTCATCACAAGGTTCCACTCCCAATATAAGGAGTGGAGTCAATATTTGCAGCCCACTGGCATATGTTGCTTCTAGATAATGTGCTTAAACCAGCGCTCCTGCCCTATCCTAAATTCATCTATAGAAAGGCACCTAATTTTGGAGACAAAATAGTGAAAACAGTATTAGATCCACCTACTAGACTGCCTTAATTTTGGGATAGGGATGGGTTCTTTGCATGCAGGAAATGCAAAGCACACAGAGCAGTAAACAGACCAATTAGGGGTTTTGGAAGTTTTCTATCTGCCTCAAATAATAAAGAATTCTCTATCAAAGAATTAATTACATGTAACACCACCCATGTGGTATATGCCCTGGAATGTCCTTGCGGGCTTATGTTCATAGGCCGCACCAAGAGATGTTAAAAAGTTAGGATAGCAGAGCATGTTAATAATATTAAAATTTGGTTCAAAGACCATAATTTGTCTCTACATTTTAAATTGTTCCACAACCAGGATCCATCAGTCATGACATTTTGGGGTGTAGATCACTTGAAACCAGCATGGAGAGGCTCTAATATCATTAGGGAATTGTCTAAACACAAAACGCAATGGATATTCTTTACCAATACTCTTTTACAGAAAGGGTTGAATATAGACTTATGTCGCGTTCACACGATCAGAATTGTTTTTTCCGACGGAATTCCAATGGAATTCCGCTCAAGCTTGTGTTGTCTACACACAGTCACACCAAATTCTGGCCGTCAAGAACGCAATGACATACAACACTACGACAAGCTGCGAAAATTAAGTTCAATGCTTCCAAGCCTGCGTCGAATTGTTTCCGAGCATGCGTCGGAATTTAGCCAGACAATCAGAATTTCTGATAGAAACTTTTTCCGTCGGAAAAATTGAGAACATGCTCTCAGTCTTTTTCTGGCTGAAATTCCACCAGCAAAAGTCAATGGAGCCTACACACGGTCGCATTTTCCAATGAAAAGGTCTCATCGGTCTTTTGCTGGCCGAATTTCCGATTGTGTGTATGCCGCATTAGACATCAACTGCTTTATTATTATTACTGAATCTATTTAGTTACATTAACCTTTTTGGAAGTGAAATGATCTAATGTAAATTACTCCTCTTTTTTTTTTTTTTATCAAAAAGTGACCCCAATTAATTATTTTATCATTAGCTTGAGGTATAGTTTCACAGACATATATGCATATGATTATTGTAGGACTACATTATATTGTTTTGTTCTTTTATTACTGGTATTAGCCATTCATGCTGTCTGTATAATTACAATGTATAATGGTTAGAGATATTATTGCGAGTGTTTTATAGTATAGGTGCATATATATATAAAGTTCTCCTTTTTACCATCCAAGAAAGAACATCTGCCAAGTTGAGAACCGATTACCTTTGCTTATCGATTGAACTCTGATCAACTCTTGGACATTAATTGCAAGTATACTTCCTTCCCAATTCTACCTTATTTCTTTGTGGCTGTATATTGTCTTTATTTTTTGAAACATCCTTTTTCTGTAAATGTTTTATTCGCACCAACCTTGACCTTTTCATAATAAATCCTTATGTTGAAAAGTGTTAACCTTGTCTTTAAAGCTCTTGATGCAAACTATAAACGAACCTGTCTCTTAAAAGGGCGCTACTGTGGTAGAGTAAGGCACTGAGCAGACCTGTCTGTGGTGGCAGTGTGTGTTGCAGGCGCTTATTCTAAACTTATAATTGGTGTTGCTTAAATTACGAGTCCCCCCGGCTCTGTCTTTAAACGGGGGTGGTGGCAGTTAAAGGGTTAATTGTGTAATTAGCCCAGTGACAATCACTCTCAGGCTGCCCGCACCTAGATTGTGGTCCCGCAAGCTGGAAAATCTTTGTGCTGGGTGCAGCTGAGTGTGGCATTGTTACGTAAGTGACAGCGTGGTGTGAGGTTGGCCGGTCCTTTGTCGCCAGTTAGCGAGGAGGGCAGGGATCTGACACCAGCGTTCGTCACATATTGGATATATATATATATCCCCATCTACTTCAAACTGAACACTGATTCTACTGCTCACTCTACTACTCACATGCTTATTTGGTAAATCTGCGTTTATATCCCCATCTACTTCAAACTGAACACTGATTCTACTGCTCACTCTACTACTCACATGCTTATTTGGTAAATCTGCGTTTATATCCCCATCTACTTCAAACTGAACACTGATTCTACTGCTCACTCTACTACTCACATGCTTATTTGGTAAATCTGTTTTTCACTGCTGTTTCAATCTCAACCTGTAGCCATACTCACATTATTTCAATGTTTATTTAGCTAGTAAGTCTTACCTAAATTATGGCTTAGCTTATCTTGACAATCTTGGCCTTTGGTCCTGTTTCGATTTGAATGTGATGTGAAAAGACTTTCTCTGCTAAATGTGTGCCCAATATTACCTCCTGATTGATTAATTGCCAGATTCAACCCACACCCAACACAGTATAAGAACAAGGCCTTCTTTACGGGGGAACACATACAGGGGGCTGCACATACAGGGGGTTCTTCCAAAGAAGTGGGGTTCTTTAAATAAGTGGCACTTCTGCTCTTGCACTTCAGTGATTTGCACAAAGCAACCCACAGCAGACTGCAGGTGACTTCATTTCCTAATTATCTTTCCTTCCTCCCTGAAACATGCACTCTTTACTTCTCCTCCTTTTCACAATTGCAGCCTCTATCCTCAAACTCCCTTTTCTTCATCCCCCTGCTCCATCCCACAATCTGTACATATCGCCATCACTTCTTCCCTCTCCTTACTACTGCACTCATTATCTCTTCCTAACTCTAAACCCACTTGCTACCAAACCCCCCAGGGTACTGAAGCATATCCCCTCATACAAATCCTACTCTCATATTACCTCCCTTACATTTCTACTTCTGCTGGCCGCTGGAGACATTTCCCCTAACCCTGGCCCACCCTTATTTAACTGTACCCAACACACCTATCACCCTACACCCTCTGGCAGTCGCAATCTATGCAATTTAGTCTCGATTCCTCTTCTTCCCAAAACCAGCTTCCCCCTCTCCTGCGCCCTCTGGAACGCTCGCTCTGTCTGCAACAAACTCACAGCTGTTCATGACCTCTTTGTCACTAATTCCTTTAATCTACTTGCTCTCACAGAAACCTGGCTCCACGAATCTGACACCCCTTCTCCTGCTTCCCTCTCCCAGGGTGGCCTTCACTGGACTCACTCCCCTAGGCCTAATGGACGCAAGGGAGGTGGAGTGGGACTCCTCCTATCCCCCCAATGCACCTTCCAGATTATTCACTCCCCTCCCTCTCTTTCCCTCTCATCATTTGAAGCTCACTGTATTCGTCTATTCTCTCCTACTTCCCTAAGAATTGCTGTCATCTACCGGCCCCCTGGACCAGTATCAACTTTCCTTGATGAGTTCTCTGCCTGGCTACCCTACTTTCTGTCATCAGAAATTCCCACAATCCTTCTTGGTGATTTCAACATCCCTGCTAATACAAACACTCCTGCGACTTCTAAACTTCTTAGTCTAACCTCTTCATTTGACCTGAAGCAATGGGTACAGGCTTCTACTCATTCTGATGGCAACACCCTTGACCTTATATTCTCCTACCTTTGCACTCCATGCAACTTCTCAAATAATCCTTCTCCTCTTTCTGACCATCACTTAATTAGTTTCTCTCTCTCCCTGTCTTCCAACACCCTTCCCTCCAATCGTCTAACAATCACCCGTAGAAACTTTCGCAACTTCAACTCTTCTCTCCTTTATTCTGCTGCTGGCCACCTCTATGACAAAATCTCTCCCCTGTCCTGTCCCAACCAAGCCACTTCCACCTACAATAAAACCCTGTCCTCCATCCTGGACAAACTTGCTCCAATCACTACACGCAGAATCAGACCTCGACCACTACAACCCTGGCAAACAGATGACACTAGAATTCTCAAAAAACGCAGTCGTGCTCTTGAGCGTCTGTGGCACAAGACCAAGTCTCTCAAAGACTTCAACCAATACAAATCTGCCCTCCAAAAATACTACTCTTCCCTTCACACTGCCAAGCAGACCTACTTTACAACTCTTATTAACACCTTCTCATCCAGTCCCCGTAAACTTTTCTCTACATTCAACTCTCTACTCCGTCCTCCACCGCCTCCACCCACTGACTCACTCACAGCCCAGGAGATTGCTAATCGCTTCAAAAACAAGATTGATACAATCCGTGATGAAATCTCCACTCTACAGGTATCTCCCCCAGTTAAGACCCCACAGGCACTCTCAACACTCCCCTTATTCAAAACTGCCACTACAGACGAAGTTGCTAAACTCCTTTCTAACGCCCACCTAACCACCTGCCCCCTGGATCCTATTCCCTCTCAAACACTACAGTCACCATCTGACTCTATACTACACTCTCTAACCCACATCTTCAATCTCTCCCTCACCTCTGGCATTTTCCCCAATGCTCTAAAACATGCACTGGTCACCCCCATACTTAAAAAGCCATCCTTGGACCCTACCAATCCCAACAACCTACGCCCTATCTCCTTGCTCCCTTTTTCCTCTAAACTCCTCGAGCGCCTGGTTTACAACCAACTGAGTGACTACCTCATCAAAAACAACCTTCTTGATCCCCTTCAATCTGGATTTCGCCCTCAACACTCAACAGAAACTGCTCTTTTAAAACTCACAAATGACCTACTAACTGCTAAAACCAACGGACACTACTCTGTACTCCTACTTCTGGACCTTTCAGCTGCCTTGACACGGTTGACCACCCTCTCCTCCTCAAAAAACTTTACTCCCTTGGTCTCCGTGACTGTGCTCTTCAGTGGCTCTCATCCTATCTATCCCAACGCACCTTCAGTGTCACTTACAATTCTACTTCCTCCACTCCTCTTCCCCTCTCTGTCGGGGTCCCCCAAGGTTCTGTTCTCGGACCTCTTTTATTTTCAGTCTACACCTCTTCTCTGGGTCAGCTGATAGCCTCTCACGGCTTTCAATATCATTTCTACGCTGACGACACTCAAATCTATCTCTCCGCCCCTCAACTTACTCAATCAGTCTCCTCACGCATCACCAACTTACTAACAGACATATCTGTATGGATGTCACAACACTTCCTTAAACTCAACTTGTCCAAAACCGAACTTATAATATTTCCTCCCCAACGCGTCTCTTCCCCTGACTTCTCTGTCAAGAGCCATGGCACAACCATTCACCCATCCCCACATGTCAGGGTGCTAGGTGTTATCCTGGACTCTGAACTCTCCTTTCAGCCCCACATCCAATCACTTTCCAAAGCTTGCCGCCTCAACCTCCGAAACATCTCTAAACTACGCCCCTTTCTAACCAATGAAACCACAAAGCTCCTGATTCACTCCCTGGTTATCTCTCGCCTTGATTACTGCAACTCCCTCCTCATTGGTTCACCTTTAAATAGACTATCCCCCCTTCAGTCCATCATGAATGCTGCTGCCAGACTCATACACCTTACAAACCGCACAGTGTCTGCTAGCCCTCTCTGCCAATCCCTCCATTGGCTGCCACTTGCCCAACGAATTAAATTCAAAGTACTAACACTTACTTACAAAGCCATCCACAACTCTGCCCCCAGCTACCTCTCTAGCCTAGTCTCCAAATACCAACCTATTCGCCCACTTCGTTCCTCCCAGGACCTCCTGCTCTCTAGCTCCCTCATCACCTCCTCCCATATCCGCCTACAGGACTTCTCCCGAGCCTCGCCCATCCTCTGGAACTCACTACCCCAATCTGTCAGACTGTCTCCAAATTTATCCACTTTCAGGCGATCCCTTAAAACCTTCCTCTTCAGAGAAGCCTATCCTGCCTCCATCTAAGAACTTCACTATTCTCTCCATTAGCTCATCCCCCACAGCTATTACCCTTTTGTATAACTTGACCCTCCCTCCTAGATTGTAAGCTCTAACGAGCAGGGCCCTCTGATTCCCCTTGTCTTGAATTGTATTGCATTGTACTGTCTACCCCAATGTTGTAAAGCGCTGCGTAAACTGTCGGCGCTATATAAATCCTGTATAATAATAATAATAATAATATATATATATATATATATATATATATATATACAGTATATATATATATATATGTATATATATATATATATATATATATATATATATATATATATATATATATATATATATATATATATATAGTATATATATATATATATATATATATTAACATTGTAAACCCTTACAACACACTTTGACCTACAGGTAAGCCTATATTAAGGCGTACCTGTAGGTCCAAGAAATATCTCCTAAACCTATACGGTTTAGGAGATATTTGCCCGAAGACAGGCACCGTAGACAGCGGCACGCATGCGCACTGAGCCAGGCACCGCCAACGACAGAGATTCCGCACGTGTCGGCTCCCGTGCGCATGTGCTGGAGTGACGTCATCGCGGCTTCGCCGAATGACAGCGGCGGAGCTGCGAGACCCCACCGAGAAGATGGATGCGCTGGACTACAGGGGACAGCGGTGACATCGCTGGCTCCTGTGTCAGGTAAGTGACACATAGTGGACTACTACACGATGCATAGTAGTCCATTATGCTTTGCCTTTGCAGGGAATGAAAGAGGAAGTAAACCCATCAGGGTTTACTTCCTCTTTAATTATGTTTAAATGTCATATGATCAAGTTGTTAATTTTATCAATTTACTGTGTGCTTGAAATAATGCCAGGTCCGGAGTGTAATGCTCCAGTTGAAGAGATGATGTTTCACTTTGACTTGTTTATTGAATTGTGCAATGTTTAGATAGGGGATCCAATCGCTTAAATCTGTTGGGCTACCCTTGCGTGCCGATACACAATTTACGTGCACCTATGAATTGAAATGGTAAACAGACCGAGAAGTGGACCAATATAAGTCAGGTTGTCACTACGTGAGATCACGTTCTCAGTCGAATTCAGATATCAGGCTTGACCTCCACGGTGATAGGAAGTGACGTTTGCTTTTCACAGTCAGCTGGATACTATCAGGAAGGATACAGCGATATCCTGAGCAATAGACTGGTGATTACGCTTTTTATACATGCTTCATTGATTTTAAGAGCTTGTGATGGGAGAGGATTATCATGCTTGGGTCATCATGACATCACTTATTGTGATTGACAATAGAACTACATTGCTGAATGATGCGACATTGGATTTATATTTCAGGACAATATTTATTTTTTAATAAATTACTTTGTCATGGAGTATGTCTTTTTTTTGTTAATGATTATCAACACTGACACACGTACACCAACACAGGTTGAACTAGATGAACTATTGTCTTTATTCAACCTTACCAACTATGTAACTATTTGTAACAACAGCTGCTCTATATTAATTCATGTAGAGGAGAGGGCCAGATTCTGTATATGTGGACCCCCTTATCTTAAAGAGGATTCCAGATTCTGATAAGTGCCGCTCTTTTCACAGAGCCCTACATCTACCATGTCAAGGATGTAAGGATGAGGCCCTTGTGCCCCTCGATAAAGGGACAAGATGTCTTGCCAAGGTGTCTCCTGTTAATGTACCCACCCCCCATGTTGAGGGAATGTGAACTGATATGGCTCATGCTCACTACACTCCCTTTACTGGCCAGCCAAGCTGCATGCCTGGGTAAGGGTATTATATGAATTTTGGGGGCCCCACCCCATTTTTTTTTTTTTGCATGGCATCCGTTACAAAACAAATTGGGGTTGTCCCGATACTGATACTAGTATCGGTATCGATACCGAGCATTTGCCCAAGTACTTGTACTCGGGAAAATGCTCCAATGCTTCACCTGATACCTGGACAGTCAGCCATGATCGGTGTGGCTTTTGGGGGGTTAAAAGCACCGGTCACCCTGTATAGAATTTTAAAAAAGCATGACAGCTGCTCCTTTCAGCTGCTTTAGTGAAATCTATACAGCAGTGATCGGTGCTTGTAACTCCCCCCAAAGTCGCACCGATCACCGCTGACTGTCCCCATATGCTCCTCCAGTCCCCCTGTGTCCTCCTCCATTCTGCTGCTGTCCCCCTCCAGTTATCCTACGTGTCCCCCTTTGTTCTGCTGTCCCCCTCTGTTCTGCTGTCCCCCTCCGTGTCCCCCTCCATTCTGCTGTCCCCCTTCATTCTGCTGTCCCACTCCATTCTCCTCCATGTCCTTCTGCATCCCCTCTGTCCCCAATCTGTCAAGATGGAGAGCGGGGGTAGGAGCCAGCAAACGCGGCTCCTTACTTTTCCGCATTATTAGAATCAGTGATCACTGACTCTGTCCATTCATATAACTGAAACATATTAATCTGTGTTTAAGCTGTCTCCATTTGTTTTCAGTGCAGCTGAAGCTACAGAGAAAGGGACTGTATCCTCTGTCCCTTTCCATGTCTCAAAGGGGAGATGTCAGGGGTATGGTAAGACCTCTGTTATCTCACCAAAGCCCCCCAACAGGGCTGATAAAAAAATTTGCAATAAATAATAATAAAAAAAAATTGTAAAAAATAAAATTGTAAAAAAAAAAAAACTACTGACACATGTGCCAGTCATATGACATTAAAAAAAAGTATTGGCAACCAGTATCGGCAAGTACTTGAAAACAAGTATTGGTACTTGTACTCAGTCTTAAAAAAGTGGTATCGGGACAACCCTAAAAATAATACCAGACATTCTCCTCCTAAAATATACCAGGCTAAATGCTGTGCAAAAAAATAAATAACATGGGGTCCCCCAAAAATCCCTACCAGATCCTAATATAAGCATTCAACCCCCTTCCAGAACCATACCAATCAATTCCCACATCCAGCTGGATATTGTATTCTGACAGCCATGGTACCCATGGTCATATTAATCCTAGAACAGTGACTGCATTTAATTTTCCAACATAAAAGTTGATCTTTAACTGGACTTATATTGAGCTGGGTGGTACTTGTAGAGTTATCCACAGTTGGAATTTTAGCTGATTCAGTAGGTTTCAAGCCATCTTTGGAACTTTTACTTAAGTATCTTGTGAAGATATGAAGATATATGCAGTACATATCTGTATACTACTCAGAGTTCCCCTTCAATATAAGAATGTATTTCTTTCTAAAATGTTTCTGAATTCTTTTGGTATTTCTTAAATCTTGCAACACATGTTGTTTGTGTATCTTGCTCTCTGGTTGACATGAGATGTCCTGCCAGTAAGATGATAAAGGATATTATTCCCAGAAATGATGTGAAATGTTTTTATGTCCCTGTTTAGAATATAATTTACCCTTGCCATAATCAATCACTATCCTGTCAAACTGACCTTTATCTTGTTATTGTGTTTGGGTCAGTATGACAATATGTAATATGGGACCAATTATGTTGGAATGTATTGCGTATTTTGTAACTTGGGCTTGTGCCCGCCATATACTGTCATGTTATAATTTTCTTATAAAAAGCTGTAACAGTTTGTATTCTGTATCACAACCCCTTGGAAGGTGTGATCCTCTGTACGGAGCAGATTCTGAGTAAATATACATTAAGACGAATGCTACATCGTAGATGTCCTTTATTTCAAGGCTGTACGTTTCAATCTAATATACACATTGCCCAGACACTGTAGGAAAACTGAGCATTGGGTCATGCTAATAAAGTCCATCCTGTCCTGCAGCAGAGACCATGGTGTTTGAGTTAGTGAAAACTTTTGCAAATATCTTCTTAAATGCATCTTTAACATCATTATTTCTCAAGCTGTATATCAAAGGGTTTAAAGCTGGAGTAATAACACCATACACAAGAGAAACATATTTCATATTCGAATAAAAACTTTTATTTTGCACCAAATACATGCTTGTAAGGGTCCCATAAAACATAGAGACAATTATCAGGTGAGAAGCGCAGGTTGAAAATGCCTTGGATCTTCCGTCGTTAGACCGGATCTTTAATATTGAAGATATGATGCGAATGTAAGACACCACAATGAACATAAGTGGTAGTACGAGGGTAAACGAACTCTCAACAAAAACCGCCGCTTTAAAAAAACTGCGGTTTTCACAGGCTAGCTCTAGAACCGCCAGTAGCTCACAAACAAAATGGTCCAGTTTGTTTTGCATACAGAATACCAAAGGCCTGGAAATGATTGGGACAACAGAGATGAAGAAATTTCCAGGCCACATAATTATTATTATGGTTTTACAGATTTTCCAGTTCATAATGGTGTTATAATGCAAGGGGAATGATATAGCCACATAACGATCATACGCCATCACTGCCAGCAGCAATGACTCAGTGCTCCCTACAAATATGGCAGAGTTCATTTGCACAATGCAACTTGTGATGGAGATTGTCCTTCTAACAGAAAAAATATCTATAAGCATCTTTGGAAGTGAGATGGATGAAAATCCCAGATCTATGACCGATAAATTGCAGAGGAAAAAGTACATAGGCACGTGAAGTTTAGGACTGACAAAAACAGCTGTGATAAGAAAAATGTTCCCAAAAATTATAAAAATATACATCAGTAATAATGCAACAAAAAATAATATGCACATTTGCATATTCTGAGAGAATCCAATTAAGATAAATTCTGTAAAGAACGTTTGGTTCTGGAGTTCCATGTTTTAAATTAGGAAATTAGAAAATACCCTATGCAGTCAAAAGCTATTCCAATATCCTGCAACATATATCATTTAAAGACATTCATAACATTTGTCCAAAAATAAGACTTCGTTAAAGTTACTAAAACAGTTGGGTACTATCTCTGATACTTTTTTATAATTTTGCACTAAGATTACAAGATTACAAGTTTGGGCTGTGTTAGAGTTCTGCCTGGTCATGTGTACAGTTAGGTGCACATGACAGGCTCAGAACCAGGCCTAGTTGGACGTTTTAGGAATCAGCTTTCCCGGAGCTAATCAGTGGGTGCGCCGGGCCCCACTGAGGAGTCTGGGGAAGGGTACTTAAGATGTTGAAGTCACGTTTTCTAGGTTCGTTCGTGAGGCCCTAGCGGTCTGTTCCTGATTCTGGACCGGGGTATCCCCGCGAGGGGTCCCGGCCATGGGAGCGTTCATCGCTTCGCACCCTGCTTTGGTTGGCTAACCCCAATAGACCTGCCTGGTCTGGGGTAGGGATCCGTCTGTTCCCGTGTCTCGGAATCGGCTGGTCCGAGGCGCAGTAACTGAGGGAGATTTGAAGGCGTCCGGGTGTGCTCTCAGCTTGGAGGGGCACCGCAGTTTGTGTAAGTGACTGGAGGAGGACTCTTCGGAGGAGGGCCAACAAGCTGGCATCTTGAGAAGTGCCTGGTTGCTGAGTTGTGAAGGACACTGACAAATTCACGCTTTTTTCAGTACTGCCAAGGAGACAGAGAACATTCCAGGTACTGAGGAAAAAGGTTCCTGTTCACTTCTGTTACCAGTTACTCAAGGTCAAAGATTTCACAAGTTCTGGATCAAAGTGCTCACTGCCATAATCTTTGGCTAGAGATTTGTTCAGCCTTGAAGCGCCCAGCTGCGAGTGGCTACTCTCTGGGTGATATTAGAGACTTTCTGATATTAGCAGTTCAAGGTGCCTGAGTTTCTTCACCCTTGCCCTCTATTCCCATACAAGACTGTGTTGTTGCATGTTACCCCTGCAAATAAAAACCTTTCTAAAGGACTTTTATGGTGTCAGTGTCCAAAGTTGTTGGGTACTAACTCTGGGAACTTCTAGACATGGAAGAACAAGCCAAGCGGAGGTAACCGTTAAGCTCCAAAGTTAAGGCCGCCCTGCCAAGGGTTATGGGCACTACATATATTTATTTTACTAGTGATGGCAGTGATCTGCATTTTTTAGCAGGATTGCGACATTGCAACGGACAAATCAGACATGTTTTACACATTTTTGGGACCATTGACATATATACAGTGATCAGAGCTAAAAATAGCCACTGATTACTGTATAAATGTCACTGGCAGGGAAGGGGTTAACACTAGGGGACGATCAAGGGGTTAAATGTGTCCTAGGGAGGGGTTTCTAACTGTTGGGGCAGTGTAGTGACTGGGAGTAGACAGACATCGCTGTCTACTCCCAGTCACTCCACTGCCTCCACTGAGGGGTTTCTAAATGCCCCCTACAGTTATAAACCCCTCCCTAGGACACATTTAACCCCTTGGTCTCGCTCTACCTCCCTGACAGAACGGATATCTATCTGTTTACATTGACAGATGGGCATGTGCATTAGCTCCTATGCCACACGGCGGCGCGCATGCGCAGGCTAAGGCTGTCTAAAGGGCCGATGTACAGCTACAGCGATTTGCCCAGGAGAGCCAACCTGCCTCAGTATAATGATGGTGGCAAGTCGGCTAGTGGTTAATGGTATGCACACCTCTCTGTAACTTCATTCTGATTAAAGAAATAAAATAAAGGAACCAAGCCTTGCAACCACAAATGCTGCAAGCTGTGCAGCCAAATCAATCCATTAAAAAGTGTCATACATGCAAAAGGGACCTTCAGTGTTACAGGATCATGCAGCTCATCCAATGCAAAAAAATGCAACCAAGGATCTTATATTGGTGGAGCAGGACAGAAATCCCCCAAAATATTATTTACAAAGACACACTAATAATGATCACAAAGAAGATGATTTTTGCACACCTCTAGGAGGAGGTGTACAAAATAATTTCATGTCTTCATGATGCTTCCTGAAGACGTGAAAATGAAACGTACGTCGAGGCGGTACCTGGTCATGTTTGTATGCGCAATTTTCCGGTCCTCTTGGTTGTCGGTCGCATTCCGTGGAACGCACGCCATACACAACGAGGAAACACGAGTACACTACGAAACAATCTGATAAATGAGCAGCCCCGGTGCCAGGTCGAGCAGTGAGTAATGTAAGCAGCCATTTGGCTTTATGTTTTTAAATTTTTGTTTTAAATAAATAGTATTACGCTATGGATATTGTTTGCTCTTTCTTTATGCCCCGTCTGAGCCTATGAGGAGGAAGGTGATCTCTATAGAGTTCGTGTCATATTCCATGTGAGCAGGCACTCACCTGCAAAAGCTCAGCTGACTATCTTTTTAATTAAAGTAGTCATTATAATCTCTTAAGGAGATTATTGTATCTTCACGATTGGGCGTCTTTGTGTTCAAATCTGTGGTGAAGGGATCTTTAACTAATCTCAGAAGATTTTATTGTATTCTGGAAAAAAGATCTAGTCGAAGCATATCACAATTGTATTTGTGGAGTTTAATCATTGCATGGACTTTGGATATATATGTCTGCTTTTCCAGTATCTAATTGGGACTATTTAATTAATTAATTTTTGCAATTTCTTTTTTGTTTATTATTGCATGTTTAGTGGGGTAACACCACTATAATCACGTACGGGTGATATTGTAGTATTTTTTCACTTATAATCATTTAATGTAATGTTTAAGGTGATGCTGTCTTTTCAATTTTGACCGGCAACAGTATTAGTATTACTGTAGATAAAATGTATTCTACACTTTGAAACAATACTGTTTACAAACAAAATAAAGGAATTATGTTTATATATTGTATAGGTTTTAAGTGCAGTACTACAAAAAGAAATGGATAACATTTATGTTAAAAAAAAGGGGGCGGGGGGGTATGGCCTGCTGCAGACCAAGATGAAGGTGTAGGTCTCGAGCTCCGCTACACCGATTGGATCCACCGTAACCCATGGTGACTGTCGAACCCACAATATGGCTATATCGCCGGGGGAAAGACCAGGGACCATCCGGGCATGTCCAAAAAGAGGTTTAAACCACCGCCACTGCACCGCCTCTCTCACTACTACAGCGCTGCAGCTATGCAGCCAGCCCAAGATGGTGTTGGTGCCGGGAACCGATGGGACTCACATACAGGCACCCTGTCGGAACACACTCCACAGTCTACCCAAACTCAAGGGAACTCTCCTGCTGCACTCATCAGAGAGGATATGGACACCTTGCCATCCCCAGAGACCTCTTTCAACATGCAGGCAGCAGATAGAGGTAAGATGCAGACCTCCTGCCCTGCCCTCTCTCCCTGCAAAGAGGCCGAAGGCAAAAAACAGTTATGGGCTAACCTAACAAATGGAGCCATTGATGCAGACCACAATACATCTCTAGCAGCCACGTATGTATTGTATAACCCTGTTTCAGAAGCAATGCTTAAATCTATGTTGCTAAACCTTCAGAGGGATTTACACAGGGAACTACAGCTATCCATATCTCAGATATATGATAGAGTTGATTGCCTAGAGGAAAGGGCTGATGTACTAGAAGAAAACATGCAGGACTATTCCAAAGCCCACAATGAGCTCTTGGATGCCCATGATCACCATGTGGAAGAAATTCAATGCATTAAAGTGAAATTGACAGAATTAGAGGATCACTCTAGATGTAATAATATTAAATTCAGAGGCATTCCAGAATCAGTTAAAGCAAATGAGCTCACTCAATACCTACAGCAACTCTTCTCAAAATTTCTCCCTCACCTAAACGCACGTAATCTCACTATTGATTGGGCCCACAGAATTTCTAAGCCTGCCCATCTTCCCGCCGAAGTTCCAAGTGATGTCCTAACATGGATACATTATTAGAGGGTAAAAAAAACTGCGCTAATCAAATAAATACACTTAAACTAATTGGATGAACCAGCCCCAAAGTGGCAATTAATGTGAGATATAGACAAAAATAAAACAAAAAGTAGAAAAATGCACTAATTACAGTCCAAAGAATTATTACGATGTATATAATTAATCCAATGCTTGAACAAATGGAGATAAGTTCAACGTACACCCACTGACTAAACCACAAAAGAGTGCACCATCACCTTGTGGAAAACATGCTTACCAGATCATAAGCCAATTAAGCAAGTGACTTTAACCCAGCCCGGGCTTTTAGTTTTGCAGGAAGACACAATAATACAATACTGTGATGTGATAGTTGCAAGCCTCCTAGCACAGGTTGGCGTTGATTCCACAAATCATGATTTCATATCAACCAAAAAAGGAAAAAATATACACCATAGCATAATATTGTCAAAAATAATGAATACATGTACAATATATGCAGTTGCACTTATAGTATAAAAAACAAAAAATGCACGGACAGAAAACCACCCAGTGATAAATCACAATTGAGTGTACGGCCACCACACAGAGGGCCTCCTTACCAGATGCCAAACCAAAAAAGCAGATGTCACTTTAAGAAAATAAATCCTCGGCTGGAAACAGACATGCAGCTTGGTTGATGGATGGAAAGAAACTCCCAGCAGAGAACCGGGGTATTCCTTATAACCCATGGGTATCGGTTGGTATTAACCCAAAGAGAGGATACAATACACCGTAGCGTAATAACGTCAAAACTTTGTTTTTAATATAATAAAAAAAAGATTGCACTTACAAACGATAAAAGCTTGCATAAAAATACGAACCCGGCCGACTACAATACAAAAGCACACTGTCTCGTTGAGGAGGATCAATCCACCCATCAACCAAGCTGCATGTCCGCTTCCCCAGCAATTTGGGGGCGATCCAGTCCAATGCAGAGGGTTTATCAACTAGGTTGAGCTATACTTTGAGATACTGCCCCAGGCATTTCCCACAAACAGAAGCAAAGTAGGTTTTGTGATATCTTTGTTTTCTGAGAGAGCCTTGGCCTGGGCAAACCCTCTATCGGAGACACAAAAACCTGTTGTCTTGAGTTACCCTGAGGTTGTGGCTTCCTTTAATAGGGTATTTGATGTCCCCGCATGCTCCGCTTCTGCTGCCAAGTGCCTCATTTCCATCAAACAGAGTACGCAAACTGTTGCCGATTACGCCATTAAATTCTGTACTCTAGCAGAAGAGCTTGCTTGGAACAATGAGGCGCTCGTGGCTGCTTTTTCTCATAGTCTCCCTTGAATACCATGAAGGATGAGATAGCAGCCCGAGATATATCCACTGAGCTGGAGAAGTTGATCACGTTTGCCATCCTCATTGATTCCAGATTTAGAGAATCTAAAAAAAATTTTAATTGTATTTTTTTTATTGAGAGTATAAAGATAACAGAACGGTACACTTATAAAAGTGCGCAGGAAAACAATATTAATAGCATACATAACAAATCATAAAGGGGGGGAGAATTACGGAAAGAGGGGAGAGAGGGGGAAGGGGAGAAAGGGAAGAGGGGGGGAGGAACAAAGGAAGATCCAGTACAATCAGTATACCATAAAAATAACAGTCATTTGCGGCACAGATCACAGATCGCTACAACCATATGTATATATCCCAGGAGGCAGGGGGTAAGGAAATTTCTCTCCTGTAGGAGGTTATGGAACTGATAGGTAAGCCAATTTAAGCACTGAACTCGTCCCAAGGGGGCACAGAGTAAGAACCAGCATTAAGTTCAGAGTGATCCCACAGATCCCAAATCCTAGAGAACTGTGGTATAGTGTCATGAACTATTGCCGTAAGCCTGTGTCTCCCTGGCATCTCCAACACACCTTAGAGGTCCTGGGATCATATTTGTGCATAATTTCGGGCATTTTATACCAAAAGACTAATATCTTATAGGCCGTTTCTTTCTGTTCCACGCAGCGTGATGACTTGGGGATGGCTGTCCATATTTTCTGCCACTGCGGGAGTGGTATGGGGTGTTTTAGCACTTGAGTCCATTTCTGCATGTAAGAATAGGAAGAGTCAGTAATGGGCACTGAGTCGTGGAGTATTCTGTATATGTCAGAGATTAAATGGGCCTGATATGGGCCTTGAGCACATGGAAGTTAAAATGGGGTTGGTTTGTCCAGACTTAGGGCAGGGTATTTGGAGGCAAAATAATGTCTAATTTGCAAATAGGAGTGGAAAAGCTGTTTGGGAATCTGGTGCTGCTTCTGTAACTCTGCAAATGATAGAAGTCTTCTGGTAAGGCGGTTTACTATGTTGCGGAGTTAAAATATACCAGCCTGGGACCACAGAAGCATTCTATCGTAAGCCAGTCTGTCTGGGATATCTGGATTAAACAGTATGTTTATCAGGGAGGGCACCGAGAGGCAAGAGAGAACTTCCTCCAGATATCCAAGGAGAACAGCATTGGTGCAAGACATATGCTGCGAAGTGGACCCATGGAGGTTTTAAGGTCTGGCCAAATCATGGCACAAATATGTGAAGGTTTAGTGATGCTCATCTCAATTTCTGCCCACACAGTAGGGGCTTTCCCGGACGAACAGGTAATAATTGGTTTGAGATGTGTAGCGTAGTAATATTTAAGCAAATATGGAGCTCCCAGACCCCCATACCATCTTGGAGCCGGCATCACCGAACCTGCAACCCTATGGGCCCAGTAGTGCCATATAAAATTGAGAAAATTTCTCTGAACAGCCTTCAGTTGGGACATTGGGATTGGAATAAGGAGAGTGTCAAAGAGGTAAAGGAGTTTAGACATTACAGACATCTTCAGGACATTGATACGGCCCAGAAGTGAGAGGGGAAGTGAATCCCATTGCTTCAAAAGTCTATCGATGTCGCGAAAGAGTGGGGGGTAGTTAGCTTGGTATAGGGTCGAATAAGAAGGGGTTATATTAATCCCCAGATATTTAATGGAGTCAGTGCACCAGTGAAAGGAGAAGTTGTTTTGAAGTACGGTAAGATCAAGAGGTTGAATGTGTACGGGCAGGGCTTGTGTTTTACTCGTGTTAATATTGTAACCAGATATTGAGCTAAAGTCTTTTAGCAGGGATAGGAGGTTTGGAAGTGAGGTGTGGGGTTTAGTCAATGTCAGGAGGATGTCATTTGCGAACAGGGATTTTATACTCTCTGTGACGTAAACACACTCCTCCAATGTCTGGGTGCATGCGAATGGCCTCCGCCAGGGGTTCTAGGCAGAGAATGAAAAAAGGGGCGATAGGGGGCAGCCCTGTCTGGTGCCATTGTTCAGGGGGAAGGAAGATGACAAATGAGACGTCAATTTAACCTGGGAAGAGGGGCGGGAGTAGAGGGCCTCAAGGGCTACCACAAAAACCATATTTAGAAAGAGTGGTGAACATATATGGCCAGAGGGCGAGAGGTTTTGTGTAATAGATCAATTACGTCTATAGTGCGTCTTGTATTGTCTCCTGCATGTCGGGTTTGTACAAACCCAACCTGGTCTCTATGGATGATTGTAGGAATTATATGAGTCAACCTGTTAGCTAGGATCTTCGTAAATATCTTATAGTCTGAATTTAATAACGCAATAGGTCTGTAGTTGTCAGGTAGGGATCTTTACCAGGTTTTGGAATGACCGAGATATGGGCATGGAGGAAAGGGGAGTGTGGAATTGAACCTTGAAGTAGAGAAGTATAGAGTGAAATCCTGTGGGGACTTAGGATAGGTAGGAATGTCTTGTAGTAAGAGTAAGGTAGCCCGTCTGGGCCCGGAGCTTTTTGGTTGGGGAGCTGTCTAATTACCTCTTCAAGTTCCTTGGGCGAGATGGTCGAATTTAAAACTGCAAGATGATTGGGCAGGAGCTTAGGCAATCTTAAGTGTTTAAAGAAGAGATCAAATTTCTCTTGTGTAAAGTCATAGTTTCGGTCTGTCTGTAAGCAGTTATATAAGTTATGATAGAAATCACCGAAGATCCGTGACATAGTCAAGGGGAAATATGTAGGCGATCCATCAGGATGTCATAGAAAGTCAGGAGAGGGTTGAAAGGGGCACAGTTTCAACCTGTTTACTAGTAGCTTGTGGGGTTTATTAGAGAATTCATAAAATTTCTGTTTGGACCATAGAACAGATTTGTCTATTTTTCTCATGGCTAGGGACCTAAGCTGGTTTCGCAGTGAGACAACCTTCCCGGAGCCTGTCCACCGTGGGGGAGGCCAACAGCAATCCCTCTGCCGAACGTAATTTAGTCATAATGGCAAAGCATTGGGATGTCATGTATTTTTTAAGACGGGATCCCAGTGTTATGCACTGTCCACGAAAAACAGCTTTGTGGGCTTCCCACAGGGTGGAGGGCTCCATGACCGAGTCAGTGTTACGTTGGAAGTATTCCATTAGGCCATTCGTTAAAAGACTTTTAGTGTCTGGAGAGCGAAGGAATGTTTCATTCAGCCTCCAGTGACAAGCCCTAGGGAAGGTAGATGAGAGGTAGATATCTAGTTGAACTGAAGAGTGAGCAGACCAAGTGATAGGGTTGATGTCAGAGGAGACCGCCGATGTTAAGAGGGGTGAGGAGATAAAGAAATGATATAACCTAGAATAGAGTTTATATTCATAAGTCAGACTGCTCTGGCGTGATCTGTGAACCTTCGGGGGCCCCCGAGGCTGGTTGAGAAGGTCTGCTCAAGTAGTGATTGTGGTTTAGTAGAAGAGGAATAAGTACATCATTGATCCCCAATTTTGCCCATGGGGTGTGCTGCTGGCCGAAATTGGTTATAGAAAAGACACCCACATTTGTAGGAGCTCACATAGGAAGAAGGCGGGGGTCACGGATAGATGACGGGGGATCCAGGCCCCGGTTTCATTTGTCCGTCACATCTATAGGTCTTGCATTGCCAGCATGGAGTGATATGGAGGCAAGCGTATAAATCCTGACGGGGTGCAAGACTCACTCAAAACTGTAAAGGGGAGTGGGGGAGGAGGAGAGGAAGTCCCGCAAAGGTATAGCGCCCTTAGTAGCCGGAGAGCGTGGCAATAATGGCAAGATTACAGGGGTTGTGGAATCAGAGGTTGCAGAACACACCTATGACAGGAGCACAACACTTAAGTTGTTTAGAGAGCAGTATGATGGGTTTTGAGGGAAGTCTGTACCAGTAAGAGCAATTGTAGTATTACTGAAGTTAGGTGGAGCAAGATGGCCGCTGGGTGTATGTCAGATAATGAGAGCCCTGTGTAGGCCAGGGGACAGCAGACGTGCATAAAACACTGCAGATGGCCAACAAGAGCTGAGTCAATAGCAGCAAGATAAGGCACAGGAGCAAAGGTGGCTGAAGCAGGCTTATAGGGGAGGGGGGGGGCTCCGTTCAGGCCCAAATCAAAGCAGGCCTGAGGTGTAGCAAGATGACCACTGTTCCTCTCACCTGGGCTCCGTTCACAGGGCCGTCCTGCAGCTCCCTCAGCTCTCAGAGTGTCAGCGCTTAGGGTACCTCGGTCAGGGGACCCTCCGGGTGGGCCGCAGAGGCAGCGGGGGCTTCGTGGAGTGCCACAGGCCGGCAGTGACCGAACCCCTCGGCCTAGTAGAACGCAAGATGGCAGCACCGCGCCTGGTGTTGCGGCCGGCCGCTGGCTGGAAATCGGTGTCCAGGGGATGAAATACAGGTATCGTTCTGTTCCCCGTGTGCCCGGGATCGCAGGTGGGTGGCAGGGAGCCTCTGCGGAGCACGCTGGATGCGGATGGCCAAGGATTAAAAAAGGCCTCAGCGGAGCTCCTCAGAAGCGCGTCCATCATCCTCCACTTCCGTTCATGCCCCCCGAAAGACTCTCTTTTAAGGAGCGTTTGCGTAAGCCTCCTGTATATTTGTCTCCGAGCTTTGCAGTCCCGGCCTTGCCTCCCTCACCTCCCATGCCTCCTGGTACCAAGTCAGTCAGTGAAGATGAACCCATTCACTTGGGCTTCACGTGCCTCTCTGCGGATGAGAGAACCTTTAGGAGGAGGGAGATATTTTTCCTTTATCGTGGCCAGGCAGGTCACTTTTTGAAATCTTGCCCTACCTGTCCAGGGAACGTCCGAACCTTGAGGTCCTGTCATGGACAGACCTTAGGTGCCGTTATTTTGTCCCCAGCTATCCAGAAGGATAAGCCCCTGGTTTCGGTTACCCTTTCTTGGGCTGATTTGTCCGTTGAGATACAGGCTCTAATAGACTCTGGGGCGCAGGCCTGTTCATTGATGCTGCCTTTGTATTGAACGATTCGATTCCACCGCAGCTGCGTGACACTACACTTGCCATTGAGGCTATTGACGGAGACCTCTACAGCCTGCTCATGTGACTCATGAGACTGTTCCATTGTCCATGGCCGTAGGAGCTCTTCACCATGAGATAATCCAATTCCAAGTTATTTCCTCACCTAAGTTTCTGCTGGTTATTGGTTACCCTTGATTACAGAGGCACAACCCCTCTTTTGATTGGCTCCGTGCTGAGGTTCTCTCCTGGTCGCCACAATGCAGTAAGACATGCTTCCATGAGGTAGCCAAGGTCCTGTGCACTTTTTCTCTCTCCTTCCTTCCCGGAGGAGTACCGCGATTTTTACGATAACTTTGACAAAGGTCAAGCCGGTAGTTTGCCTCCACATTGGTCGTATGATTGCCCAATTGACCTTCAACCTGGTGCCATACCCCCTCGTGGCTGGGTTTACCCTTTGTCGGTCTTGGAGTTTCGCGGATTGAGCCACTTCATCAGGAAAAACATCTGTAATTTAATCGACATAAGATCAATGACAAAATAGTCAGTCATATACAACAATATATATATATATATATATATATATAGTTCAGAAAAATGTATATTGTACAGGGTGGAAAAAGAAAGAAATATGTGAGGCTGCTTACCCAAGTCCTGGTGTGCATACGGCACTAGGTGTTACCAGTGGGGTCTCCCGCTCACTCCACTCACCCACTCACTCCATTCACTTCACTCACTCCCCTCACTCCCTTTCACTCCATCACTTCAATTCATCCCACTCACTTCACTCCTCTCACTTTCGTTCACTCCACTCACCTTACTCACCTCACTTACTTCACTCACTTCACCCACGCCCCTCACTCCCATTTCCCTCTACTTACCTAACTCCACATCTTTCATTCCCATTCACTCCACTCACATCACCCACTCCACTCACTTTACTTAATCATCACGATTTTCCTCCATCCTTCGCAGTGGTGTATTTATGTTTTTTCCCTTTTTTCACATTAACTTAGTTTTGCTGCCTGGTTTGCATAAATTTTTTCATACTTTTCACAATTGTACTACTAACTTTTTACCTTGGCAACCTTCCACTATTTCACACCACTTAACTTTATTCATCTCACTTTTCTTCCCGTGTTTCCCTTTTAGTTTTTACATAGTTTTTGAATTATCCCCCTTATATACTTTATTTTATCCAGACCCCCACCCCCTGACTTGTTTATCTCCCACAGTCGCCGCGGGAGACCCTACTGGTAATGCCTAGTGCCATGTACACCCAAGACTTGGGTAAGTAGTCTCACGTATTTCTTCTGTACTGTATATATTTATATATATCTTTGTATATGACTGATTATTTTGTCATTTATCTTGTGTCAATTAAATTACAGATGTTTTTCCCGATGAGACTGCGAGACCGCGAGACTAGTCGAAAAACTGTCCATGACCAAGTCACCTATGTTTTTAACTTACTACTGACTCTTCTTGTCAAGTACTATGTATTAATAAACTTTTTCTAAATTTGATATGATTGTTTATATATTCAATTGTATTTTTCTTTACATTGTACCGAGATAGTCCATTTGCTCTTTTTCTTCATGGCAAGCCCTGGAGGGGGACCAGGCTCCCAAAATTTTATTGTGGACTTACCCAACTCCCAGGGCAACACATTTATCCTTATGGTGGTTGACTGGTTCTCAAAAATGTCTTATTCCACTTAAGAAGTTACCCACTTCTAAGGAACTGGCTTCCATTTTTGCTCTTTTTTGCTTACATGGGCTACCGAAGGTGATTGACTCAGGTAGGGGTAGTCAGTTTGTGTCCCAGTTCTGGTGAGCCTTTTATGTGCAGTTGGGAATTCAGCTTGATTTCTCCTCTGCGTATGACTCTCAGTCTAATGGGGCCGCAGAACGAGTCAATTAGTCCTTTGAGCAATTCCTACGTTGCTATATTTCTAACCATCATAACAACTGGTCAGCCCTCTTACCGTGGGTGGAGTTTGCTCACAAAAGTGCCTTGAATTCTGCTTCCCGATTGTCCCCGTTTATGGCAAACTATGGTTTCCAACCTTCCATGTTGCCTGACTCATTTGTTCCGCAGAGTATTCCTGCGTTAGAGGAGGATCTCTGTGGTCTTCATGCCACTTGGGCACAAGTCCAGGAGGCTTTGCGACATGCTAATGATAGGTACAGATTCCATGCTGACCATAGATGCAGTCTGCCTTCGCCTCCCTAAAAGGTAGTGGACAGGGTCTGGCTGTCATCTCTCAACCTCCGACTTCGTGTTCCCTCTCTGAAGTTCCCACCTCGGTTCATTGGGCCTTTCCGTATTCTTCGCAGGATTAACCCAGTGGCTTAAGCATTAGACCTTCCTTCTAATATGTGTATCTCAACTGTATTTCATGTCTTATTAAAACCTTTGGTCTGCAACCGCTTTATCTCGTCTGTGCCTTGCCCTCACCCTGTACAGGTTGACAACCATGAGGAGTATGAAGTACAGTCCATTGTTGACTCCCGTAGGTTCCATTGGGCACATACAGTACCTGATGCATTTGAAAGGGGACGGACCGGAGGAACGCTCTTGGGTATTATCTTCAGACGTAAATGCCCCTGTCCTCCTCCGAGATTTCCGTAGGCATTTTCCCCTCAAGCCTGTTGGTCCTCTGAGGGGGAGGGGTCATTGAGGAGGGGGTACTGTCAGGGCTGGGCTCAGCCCTTCCTTCTCCGAGCTGGCCGCTCAGCTGTCGGCTAATTGCCAGCTCCTATCTCTCCACAATGCCTCACTTGTTGATTATATCCTGCTTGTCAGTTCTGCCTACTTAAGCCATCCAGCCCAGATGATCTCTGCCTTTGCCTGGTCACATCTCTAGAGACGCTCTCCTGTGTTCCTGTTAAAGACTTGCTTGGCTGACATTCAGTGTTGCCAACCTACCAGATTGAAGTTTACTGACACGGCACCTAAAATTTACTGGCACAGCCACATTTTTACTGGCATTTACAAAATTACAATTTTAAGTGCAGATTTCAGTATTTAGGACAGGGATCCTCAAACTACGGCCCTCCACCTGTTGCGAAACTACACATCCCATGAGGCATTGTAAAACTCTGATATTCACAGACATGACTAAGCATGATGGGAATTGTAGTTCCCGAACAACTGGAGGGCCATAGTTTGAAGACCCATGATTTAGGATGTAAACAAGTACAATAAGCAATTAGCAATGTTATTTAAGGTAGATATTAAGGAAAAAACATATTTCTTACTTTATTTTTCGATATAGTAAGTAAGTAGCTCAGGGCCAGTGACACTGATAGCAGTGTGCAGCAGCACAGATGATGATGACACCTCACCGACACAACACGCCCCCGCCTGAGTCACAGTGACAGTCTTTCTCCACGCCAGGTGATTCCTTTAGTCCACTCCGGTCCAAACAGCACTGATTGTCCCGCTCCTGGCTTGCCTTGCTCCTGTCCCATAGACCTACACACGAGGCTCTGTTCCCTTCACTCGGCTCCCTTGCACCATGACATCACATGCACCAACACACACTGTAGTAGGCACTCAGGTGGACTCGGCCAGCTCTGGACCAGAACTGTGCATGTGCAGTTCCAAGCCGAGCGCCACAGCCATATTTTTTACTGGCAAACTGCTCCTGTCACCGGCATTTACTGGCAGGAGGAAAGTGCCTGTTTTTTACTGGCTGCTAGTAAAAATACTGATGGTTGGCAACACTGCTGACATTCCTTCTGGCTCCAGAACATGCTTGCTGTTCTACTACGCTCATCTCTGGCTCCCTGATGTTTTGTCTGACTATTCGTTCTGGTTCCTGAACTCTGGCTATGTTTTGACTAGGTTTACTATGTTTACCTTTTTTTACTATTAATAAACAAGTGACATTTAACAGCACTTCTGTCTTAGTCTGATTCATGGATTCTGACAGAAAGCCATAGAACTTTTGTCATCAAATTTAAATCTCTTGCCGTGGCTGAACAGGGGAATTACCAACCTGGGTCTATTATAATCTACCTTGAGTCTACACACATTTTCATATCTACAACAGACATATGGAGTCTCCTTGCAGTTACATATAGTTACATAGTTACTGTTTTGATATGTTTATAATCAACATGTATGTGTATATAGATGTAATTATGGGTTATAATCATGGTCCTATTGTATCTTAATAAACAGATCTATATTTTTACAATTGATAGTTGGTTATCCCAGAGACTGTATATTATATACATGCATAGGTGTATATAGATCACATCCAGGTGTTATATCACCACTATCCCTTATTAATATTACTTTGGCAATTATGGTCCTATTATACTTATATAAGGAATCATATTATTGATAGCTGGTTGTCACTTAGACTGCATGCTTCATACAAAGTCCCATCTGCCCCCCCCCCCCTTTTCATGTTAGTTACATAGGTAGTCAGGTTGAAAAAAGGCACAAGTTCATCTAGTTCAACCATAAAAATACATAAATAAATAATATCATACAATCCCATATACCCAAACCTATACTCACAGTTGATCCAGAGGAAGGCGAAAAACCCCAGCAAAGCATGATCCAATTTGCTATAGCAGGGGAAAAAATTCCTTCCTGACCCCCAAGAGGCAATTGGATTTTCCCTGGATCAACTTTACCTTTACCTATAAATGTTAATACCCAGTTATATTGTATGCTTTTAGGACAGAATCTAGGCCTTTCTTAAAGCAATCTACTGAGCTGGCCTGAACCACCTCTGGAGGGAGTCTATTCCACATTTTCACAGCTCTTACTGTGAAGCAACCTTTCCGTATTTGGAAATGAAATCTCTTTTCCTCTAGGCGTAAAGTGTGCCCCCTTGTCCTTTGTGTTGACTGTAAAGTGAATAACTCAACACCAAGTTCACTCTTTCGTCTTTCTTTCTTTCTTCTTATACCTAAGGATTCAATTGACATTGTCCAAAACTCAACAGGCAACGAGAGACTCCTTCCCAAATGCTATACTGAAAATCTATGATACACCTAACCTAGCAGTCAAAGGAATCTCCCTAGCATACAACCTGTTTACCACACCATCTGATCACTCATCTTCTTCAACCAATTACCGACCCTCTCTCACGCAAAATCCACCTCCATTTAAACTATGGCATTAAGCCCTAACCCTACCTCTGCACCTGTCTCACTGCATTTCCCACTGATAAGCCTTACAAAAACTCTATCACAAGTGGGACCTCTCTCCGGCCAGGCTTTACATCATTTACCCCACAACATCACTGAAATACTGGAGAGGGTGTAATGAGGTAGGAACCTTATGCCACATCTGGTGGGACTGCTCCGTCAAGTGGTATCTACCCTCATCTCCTCCATTTGCACTGCCTCTTCCCCTACGACTACATTAGAGCTCCTGCTGGGACTATCAATCCCTTCATGGCCTGGGCAATCCAAAGTATTAGCAACTCATATCCTGATAGCAGCCCGCTTAATGTTGGCAAAACAATGGAGACTATCAATCCCACCCACAATAACAGACACTATCTGTATACTGACCGAACATTTCAAATTGGAGTTCGCATTCGCTAAAAGCCAAATCCATTTTTTCAACTTTCAACTTATCCAATCCCTACTTACAGTTAGTGCCCATCAGGGGTAAGAGGGGTATGGACATCAAGAATAATGATGCTACCTTGTATTTTTCTGCTTTATATTCCCTTTATTTGTTATTGAAATATGTAATAAGCAATGTTACAATTGTTTACAGAAATATTATTGACGATAACTCTGTGTTATGCTACTTTGAAATGTAATAAAATAAAATAAAAATTTCTAGTAAAAAAAAAAATTATGGAAAAAAAAACAATCATAAATATTAATACAATTAGGGTATAAGGGCCAAATTTAAAATCCTAATCTAATAGCCCCTCTTTACTTGCCTAAATCATCATCACTTAAAGTTCTTGGCCCCCAGTCCTTGTGTCAGTGTGTGTGTTTTGTATGAAAAAAAAGGTAAAAATATTCAGTACCCTGTTCTTCTCCCTTGTGCCCCACACTTACATGTAGTCCTGCTTCACTTGCCATCAGGTCCTCCATTCTTGCACCGCTATACTGATTTTCTGGGTCCTACAGGTAGCTACTGAGGGGATCATAATGACTGGCTTATGCTGTTCTTAGTGAAATTACTGTGAAGAGGGAGCAGAGACATGGCTTGCTGCTCATCTCCTACAGTTATTACCTTTTACAACATGTGATCCTACCTTTTAGATTGTAAGCTCTAACAAGCAGGGCCCTCAGATTCCTCCTGTATTAAATTGTATTGTGACTGTACTGTCTGCCCCCATGTTGTAAAGCATTGCACAAACTGTTGGTGCTATACAACTCCTGTATAATAATAATGTTTGGATGTACACAGCAGCTACTGTAGATGAACATATGCACAGGTGTCTCCTTAGCCCTTGTACACACGGTCGGACATTCTGACAACCAAATCCGTTGGATTTTGTCCAACGGATTTTGTCCGAAACTGTTGCATACACACGGTCGGACAAAGTTGTCAGAAAATCCGATTGTACATAACGTGATGACGTTATTTCATTACGACGGGACTACATTCAGGCTAGTAGCCAATAGCTTTGGTCTAGAAATTTGATCTGAGCATGCATGGCACTTTGTCCGTCGGAGTAGGCTACACATGATCGGAGTATTTTCAATCGGAGCATGCTGTCGGAAAATTTTATAGACGAGCTGGAAAACTTTTTCCGTCGGATATTCCGATGGAAACAGTCCGATGGAGACCACACACAGTCGGATTATCTGACAATACGGTCCGATCGGACATATTCCGTCGGAATCTCCGACCGTGTGTACAAGGGCTTAGCATCTGGCAAGCTAAGGAGACACCTGCAAATGGGAGTGGGGTGCCTTAAGCTTGCGAACTGGCTGCAGCAGGAAAAAGAAGAAGGTCATTTGAAAAATAATCATTGTGTGTGGGCATCCTCTTAAAAAAACTTTTAATAAGATTGCAAACCTTTGTGTCAGATTGCCACATCAGATTGCAGATACACAAACAGAAAAATGGCACATATGCCTAAATAACAGACAACCTAGTTTTCTATAGATTCTTTATATTTTTAATTGTGTCATTAAATGCGATCTTTAAAAAATCCTTTTTCAAATTAGCATATTATACAGATTTTTTATTTACACAATGACAAAACAAAAACAGAATGGAACAAAACCTTTCATGTCATTCAATAGATTACCTCTTATCATCTCTTTTGATATCAAATGACCAAATGTACTGCCAATGTTTCAGCACACGTTGATTTAGCAAGTGGTAATAAATAGGCAATGCATTAAGGTCATGCCTTAATATGTAGCCATCTTCCTCTTTCTTTATGATGATATTTATATATTTTTATTGCAACCAATAAATGTGCCGTAGAGATTAATCCACACTCAGACAACAGACGCCTTTAATTATCCTAGTCATGGGGATCTGTGAGTTATTCCCCCATCAAGGAGAATAAAATAATAATCCCCAGCCACAGAGCAACATTCACCCTTTCTGGACAAAATTTCACCTCACAATTTCAACCCAAATTACTATTAAGCCAATATTAATCAGTTGTGATTAGGGATGGCCGAACTGTTCGCCCGGCGGTCGTTTTGCGGCAAATTTTGCGTGTTCGCGATTCGTCCGATCGGCGGACTATTGCCGCTGTTCGCCCAGTGGACATATGTGTTTACAGTGTGAAAGAACTTTGACCCATGATGACACATCCATCATGGGGTACAGGACAGCCAATGGAGACATTTCAGCACATGGACAATTGGACATTCCCCCTAACTTATAAATAGACCTGATCTGTAGGGAAAGGTTGCTGTGTGGAGCAGGGAGAGACTGCAGTGTCACAAATCGCTAGCTATTAGGTCCACAAAAGTCCTTTTAAGAACTGGTATGGTATAGGTGTAGTACAGGATATAGGGTTGAGTGCACTGCTGTGCAAGTGATTGCTGCAGCAGCCTGTCTTTTGTCAGTGTAGAGAGGGACAGGACATTGTTTAATCACTAGCTGTTACTATTAGGTCCACAAAGGTCCTTTTAAGGACTGGTATTGGTGTACAGTATATAGGGTTCAGTGCACTGCTGTGCTTGTGATTGGAGCAGCCTGTCTTTTGTCAGTGCAGCAGGGACAGTCAGTTTAATCACTAGTGCCCCGTACACACGAGCGGACTTAAGTCCGACAGACTTCCAAAGGAGTTCCGTCGGAGTTCTGCTGGAATTCCGACGGAGTTCTGACAGACTTTTCTGCCGAACGGACTTGGCCACACACAATCACACTAAACTCCGACGGATTCGAACGTGATGACGTACGACTGGATTCGACGTAGGAAGTTCATAGACAGTAGCCAATAGCTGCCCTAGCGTCGGTTTTAGTCCGTCGGAGTAGCACACACACGAGCGAATTTTTCGAAGGGGACCGGGTCCGGCGGAGTTCCGTCGGGAAAATTTGAAGCATGCTTCATTTCTAAAGTCCGTCAGACTTTTGCGAAGCTAAAGTCCGTTGCAGCCCACACACGATCGGATAGTCTGACGGACTCGGTCTGACGGACTTTGGATGTTGAAAAGTCCGCTCGTGTGTACGGGGCTTAGCTGTAATGCCCCGTACACACGAGAGGACTTATGTCCGACAGACTTCCAAAGGAGTTCCGCCGGAGTTCCGACGGAGTTCTGACAGACTTTTCGGCCGAACGGACTTGGCCACACACGATCACACTAAACTCCGACGGATTCGAACGTGATGACGTACGACCCGACTCGAATAAGGAAGTTCATAGCCAGTAGCCAATAGCTGCCCTAGCGTCGGTTTTAGTCCGTCGGAGTAGCATACACACGAGCGGATTTTTCGAAGGGGACCGGGTCCGGCGGAGTTCCGTCGGGAAAATTTGAAGCATGCTTCATTTCTAAAGTCCGTCAGACTTTTGCGAAGCTAAAGTCCGTTGCAGCCCACACACGATCGGATAGTCTGACGGACTCGGTCTGACGGACTTTGGATGTTGAAAAGTCCGCTCGTGTGTACGGGGCATTACTATTAGGTCCACAAAGGTCCTTTTAAGGATTGGTATGTTATAGGTGTAGTACAGTATATAGGGTTGTCCACGTATAATATACTTTCTTCCAAATATAGAAAGAATATTATACTTGACTGCTGCCCTATTCTGCAGCAGTCCTTTATCAGTGTAGGGACTGAGGTACAGTCTGCACATCACTAGCTACTCGGTTCACAAAGGTCCTTGTAAGGACTGGTATAGCTGTACAATATATAGGGTGCTGGTGCACTGCTGCTGACCGCTGCCCTATTCTGCAGCAGTCCTTTATCAGTGTAGGGACTGAGGTACAGTCTGCACATCACTAGCTACTCGGTTCACAAAGGTCCTTGTAAGGACTGGTATAGGTGTACTATTTGGTGTGCAGTATATAGGTGTGTAATACACGTATAAAATACTTGCACATATAGAAAGCATAGTATAGTGCATTTCCACTGTGCAGCATTGTGACTACTGAGCGGTTCTGCAGCGATACTACAGAGAGCGACAAACGCAATAAAAAAAAGTATTATAACTGGTGTGATAGACCAGTGGCCCCCAAAAACAACAGATTGAATCAGGGTGTTATGTACCTTCTTCCACATACATACTGCACTCTCTAGAGACTTTTGTCACAGGGTCATTTAAAAAATGACAGGCAGAGGAAGAGGCAGGCCCTTCCGCAGGGGTGGTAGGGGTAGGGCAGGAGCAACAGACTTGAGCCAAAGTAGCAAATTGCAGAAGGTGCGTGCGATTACGTCAAAGGACGCACCAGACTTGGTTGAGTGGCTCACTCAGCCTTACTCTTCTGCACCCTCCTCATCCTCTCGATCTGCACCCTCTTCTTCACTCTCTGCTATGTGCACCCCCAAAGACACTACCACCAACACCACCACCACCATATACCTCCCGCTTGAGTTACAGGAATTATTTTCTGATCCATATCAAGACATTTCCGATGCGCAGCCACTCTTGGCATTGGATCAGGAAGAGGAGGTAGCAACAACTGCCGCTCAGCAGTCTGACGACAGTACCCAGATCAGCCCAAGGAGGAGGTTTGTCCCTGCTGTTGCTGTCTACTCCAAGATCTCTAATTATAGCGGTGGGGAAGGGGACGTCGATGATGACGTGTCTAGTGATGTCATGTGGGTGCCCACAAGAGAGGAAGAGGAGGAGAGTTCAGAGGGAGATATGGACCAGCAGATAGGGAGGAGAAGCAGGAAGAACTTAGATTGCACAGGAGGGACAAAGCAGAATGCGAATGTATCAGGAGCGAGGCGTCAACCATGTACGGTCACATCTGGCGCTCCCAGGACGCCGGCACATGGCTCCGCAGTGTGGGCTTTTTTTAACGTGTCCGCTAATGACAATAGTGTTGTCATCTGCAATCTTTGCAGTCAACGCATAAGTTGCGGTAAGCCCAACACTCACCTAGGGATGACCTCCTTAAGAAGGCACAAGAGCTGCCATCACCGAGCCCAGTGGGAGCAACGGAACACACAAAGCCACACTCCAGGCTCTCACCGTCCAGCCTCATCTTCTACTTCTCCTTCTCCTCTCTCCTCATAATTGTCCTCCACTCCACCTTCCATCACGCCATCCTCACGTTTTTCTGGAAAAAGGCAGACTTCCGTGGGCCAAATGTTCGAGCGTAAAAAAATGATGACGCCGGATAACCCTCTTGCCCAAGGGTTGACGGCTGGCTTGTCAGAACTCATAGCACGCCAACTACTGCCATATAAACTGGTGGACTCGGAGGCCTTTCGAAAATGTGTGGCCATTGGAACACCACGATAGAAGGTCCCAGGAAGGAAGTATTTCTCACAGAAGGGCATCCCAGAGCTATATGGCCATGTTCAGCGGCAAGTGAATGTATCTCTGGCACACAGTGTCGGTGCCAAGATACATCTGACCACAGACACGTGGTCTAGCAAACACGGGCAGGGAAGGTATATCACTGTTACTGCCCACTGGGTGAACCTTCTGACAGCCGTCAAGCATGTAACCCGTGGCACCCGTGTAGATTTGGTTTTACCGCCACGGATTGCATGCAGGCCTGGCTCTTCTTCTCCTCCTCCTCCTACTCCATCCTCCTCCCTCTCCTCCTCGGCTGACTCCTCCTTTTCCGCTGCTAGCATCTCTTCTGCTGCGCCGTCCAAGCTCCCCATAACCTATTCGATATGTCAGGTGAGACGTTGCCATGCCGTGCTGCGTCTGTTGTGCCTGGAAGCCAAGAGCCACACTGGCCCGGCACTCCTTTCAGCTTTGCGTTCACAGGCCGATCAGTTGCTAACACCGCTCAATTTGACAGTTGGTAAAGTGGTGTGTGACAACGGTGACAATCTGCTTAGCGTATTGAAACAGGGCAAAATTACGCACGTGCCATGCATGGCACACGTCTTAAACTTGGTCATGCAGTGATTCGTTGTCCAGGACATCTTGCGGCAGGCAAGGAAAATCTTGGCCCATTTCAGAAGATCTTACACGGCCATGGCTCGCCTTGCTGACATTCAGCAGCAGCTGACGGTCAGGCGTCTTATTTGCAATTGCCCGACGTGATGGAATTCAACCTTCTATATGCTTGATAGGCTGCTCCAGCAGAAACGTGCAGTTAACGTCTACCTGTATGAACTCTGCAGCAGAACAGGTTCTGGGGAGCTGGGTTTTTTTTTCACCGCGCCAGTGGCTGCTCATGCGCAATGCATGCAGACTTCTGCGGCCATTTGATGAGATCACCAAACTGGTCAGTTGCAGCCATGGCGCCATCAGTTACATGGTACCTTATGCCTTCTTTATGGAGTGTGCATTGCGTCGTGTCATTGATCAAGCCATGGAGGAACAGGAGCGGGAAGATGAGGAAGTCGCAATGCTGGATGAATTCCCAGGGGGGCTACTCTATCTGAGACAAGTCAACAGCAGGAGTCTGAAGAGGAGTCAGAGGAGGATGGTACCGGGGCGGATGAGGAGGAGCAAGAAGAGCATGCCTTAAACCTTTCTGGGATCCCTGTTGTTGTGTGTGGATGGGGAGAGGAGAACGAGGAGGACGACATTATCCTGGATGATGAGCAGGAGCCAGGCCACCACACCGCTTCCAGTTTAGTGCAAATGGGGGCCTTCATGCTCCAGTGTTTTAACAGGGACCCCCGTATAAAAAGGGTCAAGGACCAGTACTGGGTGGCAACGTACTTAGACCCCCGGTACAAACACAAAATGGCGGAAATTTTACCATCGTCACAGAGGGCTGTCAGAATGGAGCACTTCCAGGCCTTGCTTCGAGAAATGCTGCATTCTGCTTTTGCGTGCACTGGCAGAGGAGCAATTCCCACTCCCAGAGAAAGAGTTGCGGGTACCAATCTAACAGCGCCTGCAAGAATAGGCCGGTTTGAAGATGTGTTGGTGACTTCTGATATGAGGTCATTCTTTCAGCCGACCCATCGACAGGTCTCATCTGGATCCAGCATCATGGAACGCCTAGACGGTCAGGTGTCCGACTACATCGGGTTAACAGCCGATGTGGAAGCTCTGAGGAGTGATGAACCCCTGGACTACTGGGTGGGCAGGCTTGACCTCTGGCCAGAGCTTGCCCAATTTGCAATGGAACTGTTGGCTTGCCCCTCGTCCAGTGTCCTGTCCGAAAGGACGTTCAGCGCAGCAGGGGGGATCGTGACCGATAAGCGCACTCGCCTAGCTCACGACCGCGTTGACTACCTCACATTTCTGAAAATTAATGAGGTATGAATCGCGGAGGAATTCAACACATGTGACCAGTAGACCATGTATATCTCTATAAACAATTTATTTAAAGAGGGATTCCACCTAAAAAAAAAAATATTAAAAGCCAGCAGCTATAAATACTACAGCTGCTGACTTTTAATAAATGGACACTCACCTGTCCCGGGTTCCAGCGATGCCGGCAGCCGAGGCCGATCGATTGCTCGGCTCTTGGCTGCTGCCGTCACCATTCTAAGTGAGGGAATCAGGAAGTGAAGCGAATCGGCTTCACTTCCCGGTTCCCTACTGCGCATGCGCGAGTCGCGCAGCGCAATAGGAATTGTCTGCGCTGTCACTGGGACCTGTGTGTGTCCCAGCAGACAGCGCGGCAGGACAGGAAATGACATAGACTCCCACGGGAGTCTATGCCCGGAAGTGGGTGTAAATACCTGTCTTTGACAGGTATCTCCACCCCCCTCCCCCCTGTAAGGTGGCAATTGTGACACCGGAGGGGGGGAGGGTTCCGATCAGCGGAAGTTCCACTTTAGGGTGGAACCCCGCTTTAATCAAGCACACAGACCTTTTTTCTACATTTGGCTCACTTCCTTGTACAAAAAAAGCACACGGTACTATATGCTCATACCCGCCTGTTTGAAGAGGTTGAGCGGTGTCATATTTTTGGGGCCCAGCCGCGAGTTGCTGGTATCAGTGCTGCTGTCAGTGCTCTCTATCTCGGTGCTGGTGTCAGTGCTCTATATCACGTTGCTGGTGTTAGTGCACTCTGTTACGGTGCTGGTGTCAGTGCACTCTATCACGGTGCTGGTGTCAGTGCGCTATATCACTGTACTGGTGTCAGTGCTCTCTCTCTATCTCAGTGCTGGTGTCAGTGCACTCTATCACGGTGCTGGTGTCAGTGCTCTATATCACTGTACTGGTGTCAGTGCTCTCTCTCTATCACGGTGCTGGTGATCATCTCCTGCACCCTCTTCATAGCCTACCCTGACCTTTCCTCTCCTCCATTGCCTTCATGCGCTCCTGAGTCCTGAATTGTCAAAATTTCACATATAAAAAAAGAATTCTTGTAGTTGTCGATCCCAGATTCACTTCATACATGTGTTATGTCAGTGGCCATGGGGTGGGACTATGTGTGCACAGCTAGTAATTATTTTGTGGCTGGAAATATGACCTGTAGGTTTTCAAAGTTCGCCTGCCATTGAAGTCAATGGGGCCCGCCACAAACTTTGCGGTTCGTGAAGTTTCGACCGCGTTCGCAGTTTGCATTTGCGAAACATCCTGTCGGAAGTTCGTCCATCTCTAGTTGTGATGAGCAAATACATTTGAAAATTGAGAAAATCATAAAGATGCGCATTTTTAAAAATTAGCATGATAATATTCATGTGGATTTGCCATATGTTTCATTTTCAATAAGCCCAAGTTACTATTGGGCTTGTGTGTTAGTGAGTTGTGATGGGTGAAAGGACTTGCAAATTGTGTGAATCAGCAAGATGATCATTTTCAAAAATGAAAATGAAAATATTTAGGCAGATTTTACCAAACTTCATAGAATCCTATTATTGAGCAAAGAAGGAGAAGGGTATGTGAGGCACTGATTGGCATGATTGTGGATGTTGCATATGTGTCACCTTGGTTTCTCACCTACACATGGTGAGGGAATCCAGGGTTTTGTGGCTGATATGAAGAAGGCAAGAATTTTATTTTCTCATAATCTTAATATTTTCTGTTCTAGGTCTTGGGGCCCGGGGTTGTAGAGGTTTTGGTGGGATATTGCCTTCTGTGCCGAAAAAAAACCTTTTGAAAGCTGCCTGTTTGTGTTGGAGAACTTATTTGGGGGCAACCTATTAGCAGTTGACCTGAGTTTAGCTAGTGACCTTGATGATTGGATGTTCTGCTACAAATGAAAACAATATTAGTGTAAGAGCCAGTTCACACAGGGGCAGTACAACTTGCAGCGTGACTCATAGAGTCTCTAAATAGAAGTCAATGCAGGTCACCTGAAGTCTGCCCAAAAATAGTACAGGAACCTTTTTCTAAGTCGGAACGACTTGAGTCGCTCCTATTAGAACGGTTCCATAGTACAGAACGGAACGCGACTTGTCAGGCGGCTAAGTCACCTGACAAGTCGCCCCTGTGTGAACTGGGTCTAAAAAAGAGGAATACTGTATCTTAAGGCTGTACAACCTTTTGACTTTCCTGGGCCACATTGGAAGAAGAGGAATTGTCAAAAAGGAAAAATTTCAACAAGGGTTTTTTTAGCAGCAATATATGATGTAGAAAAATGATTTAATTAAAATCTTTTGGGCTACATTGTGGAATTGTCTTGGGTCACACAAAAAATATACTAAGGACAGCTGATGAGCATAAAAAGTCAGGCAGATCACAAGTTAACAATCAGGGTGCTTTCACACCGAGGTGCTGGCGGCAAAACGCAGCTATTTTTAGAGATGCTTTACCATAGTTTTTGCAGAGGTTTTTAGTCACTAACAGGGCGCTTTTAACCCCTGCTAGCATCTGAAAAAGGGTTAAAACCACCAGCAAAGCTCCTCTGGCAGTGGTTTGGTGGCGCTGCCCATTCATTTTGAATGGGCAGGAGCAGTGTAGGAGCGGTGTATACATTGCTCCTTCACCACTCGAAAGATGCTGCATGCAGGAGTTTTTTTAACGTCCTGTCAGCGCATCGCCTCAGTGTGAAAGCACTCAAGGAAGTCTCTCACTATAAAAATCCAGAGAATTACCGCTCACAACTGGATTCTCACAGCTACCGGATAGACCTTCTCTCATTAGGCCTAGCAGCCGATAAAGTGTTTAGATAAAGCCAAGCCTCTGCCACAGACTTGGATGTATAACACTTGTGAATAAGGCTGCATTCACACCTGAGCGTAGCGTTTTCAAGCAGAAAATTGCGCGATTTTGCTGCGTTTTTTGCAGCGTTTTTTACCGCGTTTCGCAGCGTTTTTTACCACGATTCGCTGTGTTTTTTACAGCGATTTTGTGCAGGGCAAAAGGTCACCAATGTTAAAAGAAGAAAAACGCCCAAATCTGCTCAATTCGAGCGACAAAAAAGGGTCCGGAACTTGTTTGAGCTTCAGACGTTCGGCTTCAGGCGACCTGGAGTGGAGATGTGAACCATCTCCATTGAGAATAATACATTTTTTCCCCTCCAGCGTTTTGTAGCTTCAGGCTTCAAGCTACAAAACGCTCAGGGGTGAATGGGGTCTAAAGTCTCTGCCACAGACTTGAATGTAGAACACTTGTGAATAAAGTCTCTGCCACAGACTTGAATGTAACTGAAGGATGTAGATAAATTTAGAGCGCTATCATACGGTACCAGTATCTCACAGCTATACTGTATGAGTGTAGATTCACTTGGTGTCTTTCAATTGAGCCTTCAGGCTCCTTCTGAGAAGCCAGCCTTATGCGTGGCCTTCTCCCGAAGAGTCCTCCCCTGGTTGCTTCTCCAGTTGCTGGGCCTCTCCACAGATGAGACGGCACCGGACCACCTTTGCATTCTCCTCCCAGTTACTTTGCCTCGGGCTAGCCAGCTCGGAGACTTGAAATTGGATGGATCCGCACCCCAGGCCATGAGAGCCATGGGGCTGGTCAGGAGGACCAGGACCAAGCAGACAGAAAGATCTTCTGGACCAGAACCCAGAAGCACGTGATCTAAGTACCCTCTCCCAGAATGCACAGCAAGATGACACTCCCACTAGGCTGGTACAGAGAAAGAATGGCACTCAATACGCCTAGCTAAACTGCATTCTCACACTTGCCAGTGGTGACAGCGACATCTGTGGCCAAGCAGAACCCAGTGCAATCCAGCTAAACTGGTACTGAAACCATAAATTGGTATAATTAACCCTAAAACCCAACTGTGCCTTTAGGAGTTTTAAATAGAAAAAAACACATAGCGCGTGCTCTTCAGGAGCCTGCGCTACATATAAATATATATTTATTGACACAAAAAGTTAAAGACACATGTGTTTTCAATCATATATGATAGCAAAATCATTAAAAAGTATGCCCTGAGCAGATTTATAGCAGCAGAGATGTACAGTTCTCCTGAATTGTAATTTAGCCCCTTGATATCCCAGATGACAAATGATATAAGTACATATACCAGAAAATGGTTAAAAAAATAAAAGGAGAAAATAAGGAGATCAAGGATCCTGCAGTTTAACAGTAAAGTATAGCATAACATAACAAAAAATAGACAAACAACCAAATATCAACCATATAAGCATATCAGTCCCAATTTCAGCAGCAATTTCACAGACATCTGTGTGGGTTTCTGCACAGATGTCAATGAAAATCGCAAGCTGAAATCTCAAAAAGTAGTACAGAAACTACTTTTTGAAATCATTGCAGTGCCGCAAATGCAATTGCCGCCAATTTGACATGTCAAATCGCACCAGTGTGAACCAGGGCTTAGTGTCAGATTTGTCCGCCGTAATGTCGCAGTCTCACTAAAAATTGCTGATCACTGCCATTACTAGTAAAAAATAGAAAAAAATAACAGTCCAAAAATCTATCCCGTAGCTTGTAGAGACTATAATTTTTGCGCACATGAATCAATGTACACTTATTGGGATTTTTTTACCAAAAATATGTAGAAGAATACACATTGGCATAAATTCATGAAGAATTTTTTTTTTTTTAGATATTAATTACCATATTTATCAGCTTATAACACACACTTTTTTCCCCCTTAAAATCAGGGGAAATTTGTGGGTAAGTGTTATACGCCAATCCCCAGCTGATTGTAAGCCTCTCGGTGGCTTTCGCAGTCCTGCGTGAGCCGCCGAAAGCCACCAAGGGTGTCCGAAAGCGGCTTAAAGGTGCCAAGAACGGCCGAGAGCCGCAGAGAATGGCCAGAAGTGGCTGAGAGCTGCAGAGAACAGCTGAGAGTGGCTGAAAGCCACCGAGATGCACAGGACATCTGTCTCTATATCTCGGCGGTGCCATTTTCAAACGGCAAGGCTGCAAATGACACTGACAAGGCTGCATGACAAGGCTGCAAATGACACTGACAAGGCTGCATGACAAGGCTGCAAATGACACTGACAAGGCTGCGAATGACACTGACAAGGCTGCAGATGGACACTGACAAGGGTGAAATGATGGGCAAGGCTGCAGATGGACCCTGATAAGACTGCATTGATGGGCATTTAAATGTAGGTTTTTTCCTTAAACGTTTTTTTTCCTTAAAATTCCCTCTTAAACTTGGGGTGCATTTTATACGCCGGGGCGTGTTATACGCTGATAAATAGGGTATAGCACAAAGTAAGAAATATCGTTTTTTTTCAAAATTATCAGTCTTTTTTCTCTCTTTTTTGTGGGAAAAAAATGGATTTGGGTACAGCATCGTGCGACTGCACAATTGCCAGTTAAAGTAACAGAGTGCTATATCGCAAAAAATGGCCTGGTCATTAAGGGGATAAATTGTTCCTGGGTTGAAGTGGTTAAAAAGGCAATAATAAAGCCTTATTTTTTTAGTATCTGGGATGATGTTACTGTCAGGGCTGGGCTCAGCCCTTCCTTTTCTGAGCTGGCCACTCAGCTATCGGCTAATTGCCAGCTCCTTTCTCTCCACAGTGACTCAGCTGTTGTTGATCTGCTCGTCAGTCCTGCCTACTTAAAGCCGTCCAGCTCACTTCATCTCTGCCTTAACCTTTGGTCACATCTCAGAGACTTTTCTCCTGCGTTCCTGTTGAAGACTTGCTTGGCTGACATTCCTTATGGCTCCCGATCCCGCTTGCTGTACTACTACATTGATCTCTGGCTCTCTGACATTGGCATTGGCTGACTACCCGATCTGGTTACTGAACTCTGGCTATGTATTGACTATACTTACTCTGTTTACCTTTTTATTATTATTAAACAAGTGCAATTAACTGTACTTCTGTCTTAGCTTTATTCCAGGTTTTCCAGGAATCTCCAGGCAATGTTAGGTAATGGTACCTTTAAGGTTCACTCTCCCACGCTCACTCTATATATTTAGGGTAAAAAAAGTATTCCTCCATAGTGTAGTAGTTAAAAGTAACAGTAATTTATTAAAATAGCAACTCTTACAGTTAAAAAATCTGTTTAGCATAGATACAGTGACTTGCCAGTTTCTTGCACCACTTCCGGTTCAGAACGCCCTACAGGTTACGTCACGACACATGACTTCATTAGGATAACCCATCTTTATGAAGATATACTGAATATTTAATATTATACCATACCATAGAGATTAATCAACACTCAAACAACAAACACCATTAATTATTCTATTCACTGGGTTTTTTGATAACCGCTGTGATTTATTTCCCCATTAAAAGGAATAAAATAATGATCCCCAGGCACAGGAAAACATTCACCCTTTCTGGGAACAATTCCATCTTACAATTTCTATCAGCCCAAATTACTATTAATCCAATGTGAAAAATATGGGGGGAGGGGAATTGGGACTTTGAACAAAATTACGGCCTGGTAAGGTTGTGTATTTCCATCCCTATCAATAAGACTATCAATTTTAAAAAGACATGCGAGTAAATCGCTAGCGAGTAGAAGAGGAGAGGGTTGGGACTTTAAATGAAGCCAATGGTTTGCAAAATGACACATAAATGGTGGGTAAATAAACTGTTTAATGATTCACATACAAACAATGATATCAAACAGCATCCTATTAATACTTGGCAAGACATCTGGAGTGAGTAATAGCATGGATAAACAGTGATCAACATACAGATTACTAGTATCGAATGACAAGACTGGTAAGATAGGTAATAATGGATAAAATCAAGGGACCACCAGTGTCGGAAAGGATAGTCATTATTGCACGGTAATGCCTGCCTGATCTCTGGCCTTAAAATTCCTGTATTAAGGAATAATCCATATATGCAATGAGATTGATGAATAGAAGATATCTGGTAGCTCCACACTTTTCGTGGTTCTAGACCACTTATCAGGAGCAGCAGTGGCGGAATTATAGAGGTCGCCAAGATCGCCATGGCGACCGGGCCCCTTGCTGCAGTGTGTGTGTGTGTGTGTGTGTGTGTGTGTGAGCATGCTTGTATGTGTATGTGTGAGCATGCTTGTATGTGTGTGTGTGTGTGTGTGTTTGTGTGTGTGTGTGTGTGTGTGCATGCTTGTATGTGTGTATGTGAGCATGCTTGTATGTATGTGTGTGTGTGTTTGTGAGCATGCTTGTATGTATGTGTGTGTGTGTTTGTGAGCATGCTTGTATGTGTGTGTGTGAGCATGCTTGTATGTGTGCGTGTGAGCATGCTTGTATGTGTGCGTGTTAGCATGCTTGTATGTGTGCGTGTGAGCATGCTTGTATGTGTGCGTGTGAGCATGCTTGTATGTGCGTGTGAGCATGCTTGTATGTGCGTGTGAACATGCTTGTATGTGTGCGTGTGAGCATGCTTGTATGTGTGCGTGTGAGCATGCTTGTATGTGTGCGTGTGAGCATGCTTGTATGTGTGCGTGTGAGCATGCTTGTACGTGCGTGTGTGAGCATGCTTGTATGTGTGTGTGTGTGTGTGAGCATGTGTGTGTGTGTGAGCATGCATGTGTGTGTGTGTGTGTGAGCATGCATGTATGTGTGTGTGTGAGCATGCTTGTATGTGTGTGTGTTCATATATGTTTGTGTATGTATGCATGTGTGTGTGTGTGCACATGTATGCATATGTATGTATGTGAATGTGCATGTGTTTATCAGTGGTGGTGCATCCAAAAGGGTGCACAGGTGCCGCCCCCTCTCTCCAGCCACACCCTCTATGACCAATGGATAGATTCATGCATAGCATAGCATGAATCTATCCATGACCACCGCTGCCACCCCCATATTTAGGTGTCTGGTCCCTTTTGGGGTGCCGGGCGCCTGAATTACAGCGGCGGGGGGTGTTTTTGCAGCACCTGATTAGAGCCATGGGCTCTAATAGGCTTCAAAATAGGTGAACTGCGAGCGCCATGCTTGACGCTCACAGTCTACCCAGGTGTGTTAGAAAAGTGAATTAATATTCACTTTCCTAACACTGAACCGCCTCTCCACCAATCAGGTGTGCGGGTCTGTTACCCATCACCTGATTGGCTGAAATGATAGGCGCAGCTATTGGACGCCTATCAGGAGGAGAGGACGGGAGATGAGGATGGCAGGAGATGCATGGAGGACCCCGCTCATTGCCGTTACCTGCTGCCCCACCAAGACAGGGTAAGTGGCGGGCAGACAGTGAGCGGGTGGTGGGGATTCACAGTGGCAGCATTTGATGGGCACAGTGGCAGCATTTGATGGGTACAGCGATGGCATTTGATGGGCACAGCAGCAGAGTTTGATGGGCACAGTGGCAGAGTTTGATGTCACAGCAGCAGAGTTTGATGGGCACAGTGGTGACATTTGATGGTACAGTGGTGGCGTTTGATGGTACAGTGGTGGCTTTTGATGGGCACAGTGGCTATAATTGATGTTTTTTAAATCGGTTCCTTTATATGCGGCCACCCACTTGGGACTGGGCCCTGGTGTTCCGCCATCGGGCTCGGAGAAAAGAGCCCTGTCCGGAGGTCGGGGGCGGGCCCTCCAAGGTTTCCTGCATCGGGGGCCCTGAAGGTTCTAGTTACGCCACTGAGGAGCAGACGCATCCTGTTTCTATAATTTTAATGATATAGTAAATCAAAATGATTAGCATAGGTACAGAAGGGGCAGATAAAACCCCCTGAAAGATCAAGGTACTCACTAGGATACGTAAGTTGGTAGTGGAAGGCCAGGAGTGGTAGGCCTTTCAAAGACACTGCAACCGGGAGCTGAGGTGGGCGCCCCCGCCGTGGCGACAAACACAGGCACCCATCGAGGAGACACAAGACCAAGAGACTCCCTAGAGATAAAGGTGGTGGGTGAGTCATAGAAGAGAAATGTATGGGTAGACAGAGAGTGAAAAAAAAAGTGTAGATTTGCACAGCCAAACCCGATAGCACAGTTTAGCCTCGTACACATAATCAGATTTTCTGACAGTAAATGTGTGATGACAGGCTGTTGGCGGAAAATCCGAGCGTTTGAATACTCAATCGGACAATTGTTGTCAGATTTTCCGTGGACAAATGTTGGATGGCAGGCTTTAATATTTTCAATGGACAAATGTCTGTTGTCAGATTTTGCGAGCATGTGTCCAAAGTACAAACATGCATGCTCGGAAGCAAGGACAAGCCGGAAGCTGCGTCTTGTAAACTAGCGTTCGTAATACAGAATTAGCATTTGTGACGTAGCAAATTATGAAATCTGGAAATAAAGCGCACAATTCTCTTCTTCTTTAATGGGATAATAATGAAGCTGCTTTGCTGGTGATACTGATGGGGTTATTGCAAACTCATTTTCAAAGGCTTTTTTTTTTCTAGTGATATCAAGAATAATATTATTATGCTTGTTATTTTTTTTTTCATGCAAGTTACCACAACCATTATTCTGTATTTTTTAAGATCAAAGATACAACTATGTTGGTGTCCCTTGATAATTTTACATTGTATTTTTTTTTAAATGTAACTGCCTTCTCCCAAACTGTCATTTCAAGTAAAAAACATGGCCAAGTATTATTCTCCACAATTTGTTTATTGTGCATTAAAAAAAGAAAACAAATAAAATTAGACATGCTATCTACCAATAGAACTTAACCAAAAAGTGCATTCTATGCATCCAAAAATATAGAAAATCTACCAAATCAAATCATTATTCAACCAAAAAAGAAAATAAAAGCCTCATGCATTTGTCCTGCTTCTTAATATAGGGGGTCAACAATGCCAAGAGTTGGTGAAAGTAGGGGTCCATCATCTGGAGATAATTCTGAAAATCATCTGGATTATTCTCCTGGAGCTCCTGCAGCAAAGGCATATGACATAATTGGTCATGATTAATAAAGCAACCAATTTTTGGTCCAAGAAATCCTCCTCTTCCTGTTCCTGGACTGGGCTTGGGTCAAAGCAATAACTCTAAGGCCAATAATAAATAACATGTTATCTCCTCCAACTCCGCAACATGGCTGGTTGACAAATGGTCTTTCAGAAACAAACTGAAAAGTGAGAAATGAAAAGCGCGAATCGACACTCACCAAACTTCTACTAACATGAAATTAGCATAAGAAGCCCAAAGGGTATTAATTGAACTTCCTATTTTTCGGCTCGTAGTATGTCTAGTATGCCACTACCTTCGTGTTTGTTGGCCCACAATTGTGTACCGTTTTTATGCAAAACAAAATCCAGGCACACGCCTTCGGACAAAAGTCTGAGGTTTTGTCTGAGGAAGATTTGATCGTGTGTATGAGGCTTTAGTTGATGACTTAATTTTTCTCTACTGCAGATAAATAATACAGTTGGGTAATTTTCCCCACCCGTGTTTGGAAGAGCCTGTAGCTTCTACTAGTGAGAGCCCTAAAAGGCCCTTACTCTATCAAAGCTCTTTCAATACATTCAATATTTCAACTTGTGCTATACAGAGACTGGAACACTCCTAATAATTAATTAACTTTTCCAAAACTCTTTGGAGGACAATATTAGTTTGATGAGGATTTTTTTCTGTTCCTGCTGTGGATCCAGTGATATCCTGCTTAAAGAATATATAAACCCAACATTACATTCATAATCCTGATATGTGCCTGCTGTACAATTTGTGTGAAATCCCTGGTGTTCTTGCCTGTCCCTCTGCTTTCCTATTAAAAATTTACTACGCTAGGAAGGGGAGCTCACTGTGGTCAGTTTTCTGGCTGTGTTAAGAACTCAGCCTGCTCTTCCCCAATGATCAGACTTGTGCTGATATGCCCCCCACCCCCCACCCCCCCACAGCCATTCGCTAGGAAGTTCAGTGTGCTGCTGTTTCTCCTCCCCCACCTCTCTAACATCTTTATGCAGCTGAGAACATATTTTTCCTTTCATTTTTATTTTAAGTGGAATGGGTTGTTTTGCAAGATGAGGGTTTACATGTGCTTTCACCCCTTCAGCTTCAGGCCAATTCTGACATTTCTCACATTTATGTAAAAGTCAGCATTCTTTGCTAGAAAATTACTTAAAGCCTCAAACCATTCCATATTTTTTTAAGCAGAGGCCCTAGATAATAAAATGATGGGTGCTGCAATTTATTATATACAAGGTATTTGCGCATCAGTTTTTCAAACACAATTTAAAAAAAATTCACTTTAGTGGATTTAAATGCACAAAAATACAATATGACACCCAATTGTTTGGTAAAATATCAAAGATGATGTTACACTGAGTAAATAGATACCTAATATATGCTTTAAAATTGCGCACACTTGTGCAACAGCAACAAGCTACTGTACCTAAAAATCTCCATAGGCAACACTTTATAAGCCTTTACAGGTTACTAGTTTAGAGTTACACAGGAGGTCTGGTGCTAGAATTATTGCACTTACTATAACGTTCACAGCATCACCTCACATGTGTGGTGCAAACACTGTTTACATATGCATGAGCAACCAATGTATTCATTCACTTTTGTGTTCATTCATAAGGGGATGGGGAGCTTTCATTTTTATTATTATTATTATTTATTTATTTATTATTAATATTTTTTAGTATTATTATTATTATTATTATTATTATTATTGTTATTTATTTAGTATTATTATTTATTTTATTTAATGTTTGTTATTTTCATACTGTCTCTTGATTTATTTTTATTTTTTTATTAACTTGATTGTTATCAGAAAGGATGAACATCCCTTGTTATAACTTGGGCATTGACAAGTACTTTTTACTGAGAGATCAAACCAAGATCAGTTGGATCCAATTCTTTCACAGGCTGGCAACAAAATACTTATTGCTTCCGGTTACTTAGACCATACGGGATGTTCCAGTCTTTGGTCTGATCTATGGTCAGCTGGCAGAACCACCGTCTTCAATCCGGGGTTCCCCAGTGGGAAAGCAGATCCCAAATGGGTGAAGGAAGGTAGCAGGGGGACCCCCTTCCACCACCTGTAAAAGCCATCCAGCAGCTAATTATCCTCTAGGATCATTTTTACCATAAAGCCCATCTTTTAAAAAAAGATAACGGGATGATGATTTTTCCATTGCTTGAACTTGCTAGCAGATCCTGCAATGCAACCTACCACAGGTATAATGTGAGTCAGTCAAACCTTAGAGAAGGGACTCACCTTACAGTGGTGTGAAAAAGTGTTTGCCCCCTTCCTCATTTCCTGTTCCTTTGCATGTTTGTCACACTTAAGTGTTTCGGAACATCAAACCAATTTAAACAATAGTCAAGGACAACACAAGTAAACACAAAATGCAATTTGTATATGAAGGTGTTTATTATTAAAGGTGAAAAAAAATCCAAACCATCATGGCCCTGTGTGAAAAAGTGATTGCCCCCTAAACCTAATAACTGGTTGGGCCACCCTTAGCAGCAACAACTGCAACCAAGCGTTTGCGATAACGTGCAATGAGGCTTTTACAGCGTCCTGGAGGAATTTTGGCCCACTCATCTTTGCAGAATTGTCCTAATTCAGTTACATTAGAGGGTTTTCGAGCATGAACCGCCTTTGTAAGGTCATACCACAACATCTCAATAGGATTCAGGTCAGGACATTGGCTAGGCCACTCCAAAGTCTTCATTTTGTTTTTCTTCAGCCATTCGGGGGTGGACTTGCTGGTGTGTTTAGGATCATTGTCCTGCTGCAGAACCCAAGTTCGTTTCAGCTTGAGTACACGAACAGATGGTCGGACATTCTCCTTCAGGATCTCTTGGTAGACAGCAGAATTCATAGTTCCTTTTATCACGGCAAGTCTTCCAGGTCCTGAAGCAGCAAAACAGCCCCAGACCATCACACTACCACCACCATATTTTACTGTTGGTATAATGTTCTTTTTATGAAATGCAGTGTTCCTTCTACGCCAGATATACTTGGACACACACCTTCCAAAGAGTTCCACTTTTGTCTCATCGGTCCACAGAATGTTGTCCCAAAAGTCTTGGGGATCATCAAGATGTGTTGTGGAGAAATTGAGACAAGCTTTGATGTTCTTTTTGCTCAGCAGTGGTTTTCTCCTTGGAACTCTGCCATGCAGACCATTTTTGCCCAGTCTTTTCCTGATGGCGGAGGCATACACGCTGACCTTAACTGAGGCAAGTGAGGCCTGCAGTTCCTTGGACGTTGTTGTGGGGTCTTTTGTGACCTCTTGGATGAGTCGTCGCTGCGCTCTTGGGGTAATTTTGGGCAGCCGGCCACTCCTGGGAAGGTTCACCACTGTTCCATGTCTTCGCCATTTGTGGATAATGGCTCTCACTGTGGTTCGCTGGATTCCCAAAGCTTTGGAAATGGCTTTATAACCCTTTCCAGACTGATAGATCTCAATTACTTTCTTTCTCAATTGTTCCTGAATTTCTTTGGGTCTCGGCATGATGTGTAGCTTTTAAGGATCTTCTGGTGGACCTTACTGTGTCAAGCAGCTCCTATTTAAGTGATGCCTTGATTGTGAACAGGTGTGGCAATAATCAGGCCTGGGTGTGGCTAGAGAAATTGAACTCAGGTGTGGACAACCACAGTTATAGTATGTTTTAACAAGGGGGGCAATCACTTTTTCACACAGGGCCATGATGGTTTGGATTTTTTTTACCTTTAATAATAAACACCTTCATTTACAAATTGCATTTTGTGTTTACTTGTGTTGTCCTTGACTATTGTTTAAATTGGTTTGATGTTCCGAAACACTTAAGTGTGACAAACATGCAAAGGAACAGGAAATGAGGAAGGGGGCAAACACTTTTTCACACCACTGTATGTCTAAAGATCCAGCTACAGTTCTCACTGACCTTTATCTGTAGAGTGCTTAGGCAAGATTTTCAATACTCTTCCACTGTTCCATAAATACTTTACCAGGAAAATCACTGCTTAATTTGCTCTTTTATTTTTTCTGCTCCTAAATGACAAACAAACACATGAGAATGGGCCAGATCCAACAACATCCTTGTGTGAGACTGGGGAACCACCAGCTGCTCCACAACTTGCTTTTGTTTTTTGTTTACATGATACAATAATTCCTGGTATACTGCAAAATTGAGGTATACCGGGCTTACCTCTGGTTCTTGAGGTACCTTACTTATCAACTTTACATTCTTCAATGCATTTACTAAAATGAGATATCACAACTATGCAGCCCCAAAATATTCCCCGACCACAAATATTATGTTATTTCATTCTATGGGGCAGTTTTCTGTGCCTCCTAGACCATGATTGCTAGTTGGAGTCAGGTAAGGGTGTCAAAATTTCCCTCAACATTTAAGGCAAAATAGTACCATGATTTACTATTTACTTCAGTCATATTTTCAAGACTGGTTACAGGTTTCCTTGGCCCCAGCCCACCAGTACCCCCCCCAGTTCCAAAATCAGAAGAAACTCACAGCCCAGTATTATGCTCTGTATCAAGTTCTTAACTGCGCCCTTGATATGCTTAACATTTTGTGAGATCCAAAATAGAGTAGTGTTTAACCTAGTTGCAGTCTGGCCAAGAAAATCTTGAATAGCTGCAGCTAACACCTCCTTGTATAGGGTAGAGAAGGGGACCAAACCTGGAAGATATATGGAAGACTCCATATATCCATATAGACTGAAGCAGGGGACAATGATGTGAACATTTTGGCCTCTAGATTTAACAACAAAATGTACAGGTATGTCTCCAGGTTCAGAGATCCAATGATGAAAGCAGTGGATAGTCTGGTGGCTCCATGAGATCAGTACAATGTGAACCATTCCTTCCCTCTTCTGAACTTCCTTCCTAGTCTACTCCACAGGATCCCAATGAAGAACATTCCATTGACCACCTTGCTGTTCCAGATGGATGTGCTACTTCAACTTTATCAAACTTCTGGCAAACACACCATGGGCTCTTCCAGATTGTCTGGATCTCCTGTTCCAAAGATCAGTTTACCCCACTGCCACTCGTTTTAATGGCAAAGCTGTTGAGACCAAGGTCTTGGGAGATGGGTCTTTCAGATTTGTTAATGCTTAGTCTATTACAAACTAGGAAGTCTACCTCTCACAAGGTTTGCATGGTGCAATAAAAGAAGCTATGACTTAATGAATGATGAATAGAACAGTAATTTTATAATATTTGTTTCCTAGAGTTCATTGGGAGACACGTGTCCTACCCCTCTGTGTTGTGATATACTCTTATGTAGTGCTTTTTTATAAAACTATAGCATGCTAGGAGTGGAAGGGTTCAACATCTTTAGGACTGCCTGACCGTTTTGTACTGCAGACGGGTATCCTACAGGCACAACGACGTACCTGTATGGGTCTAGGGTGCACTCCCAGCTCCTGCTTTGATTAGACCAGGGTTTCTCAACCGGGTTTCTGTGACACCCTGGGGTGCCACAAAGAGTCCCCAGGGATGCCGTGACAAAAGCATAAAAAAGCTGAACATGCTAAGACAAGCAAACATGCTTTACTGCTAGCTCAAACTTTTATTTAACTGCTGGGCCAGTCTTGTGGGACTCTGTGGAATTCTGTGCTGTGTGGGCCTCTCCTGACCATGTCATGTGAACCAATGATGTCATCATTCACTTAGGAGCATCAGGAGCCCACCCAGCATTCTTAGTTTCCTCTGACTTGCCTCCACAGCTGAGAAGGAGCTACAGGTCAGGAATGGACGGGAGCTGTCTGTGGTGTGCTCATCTCCCTGCATGCAATCCTCCTCCCCTAACTTCTCCTAGTGCAGCCAGAGCTGGTGGGCGGCAGATGTGGTTACCTCTTTCCCTTCTCACACAGGGTGCTGGTGCAGCAGCTGAAGATGTAGGAGCAGAGGAAGAAGCCCAGCTAGTCTTCCTTTATTTTCAGTGGTGCAGTAAGTGGCTGATGTAGAGATTCTTCTCCAGCAGGCATTCCATGCTTTTGCTCACTGGCTGCTGCCATCATACCACACTAAAAAAGCACAAGAAATAGAGCGCACACAAGCCCTAGTGCATTAACGTTTATTTAACTCAGTAAAAGATTAAAAAAGCCAGGTATATCACTCACAAACATCCGTTGAGTAGTAGCATTGACATTTACAGCCTCCACTGTTGCCTCCTTCCCCGATTTTAGGCTCCCTGCAGTAGCTGACACTGCGGATGGTTAAGTACTTAGTTCGCTTGCTGACTGCAGGTACACTTTCTCTCCACGCCTCACAAGCACGGACCTGCCGGCTATGGATGACGTCACTCACAACGGGGGGCGGATCTATCAACGTGTGTGCTGGCTCTGACTAACTGTTCCCAAGACAACATGTTTCGGAGGCGTGGCCTCCTTCTTCAGCTACCATACTGCTTGCTGACCCCCACCCCCATACTGCTTGCTGACTGCCACCACCATACTGCTTACTGATTTCTACAGGTACAAGGCAACTCTGTGTCACAACCTACTGACCACTGAACTCTGCCTCACAAACTACATTTTAACCACTTGCCGACCAACTGTGGCAGGCCGGAACGATCCCGTGAACGGCCGTAGCTGTACATTAGCTCCTTTAAGTGGCATAGCAGGCACATGCATGCCCCTGCTTCATTGCGGGGATGCCGATGCTCATGGCCGCGTGCGATTGCGGACACGAGAAGCAGAACAGGGACATGTGTGTAAACACACACATCCCTGTTCTGTGAGGAGAGGAGAGTCAGATTGTGAGTTCTTAATAGCTAGGAACCACGATCTGTCATGTCCTCTAGTCAGTCCCCTCCCCCTACAGTTAGAACACACAGTCAGGGAACACAGTTAATACCTTGATCGCCTCCTAGTGTTAACCCCTTCCCTGCCAGTGACATTTACACAGTAATCAGTGCATTATTATAGCACTGATCGCTGTATAATTGTCAATGATTTCAAAAATGTGTCAAAAGTGTCTGATTTGTCTGCCATAATGTCACAGTCCTGATAAAAATTGCAGATCGCTGCCATTACTAGTAAAAAAATAATAATAACAAAAATGCCATAAATCTATGCCCTATTTTGTAGATGCTATAACTTTTGCGCAAACCAATCGATATATGCTTATTGCAATTTTTATTATCAAAAGTATGTTGAAGACTACATATCGGCCTAAAGGAAAAAAAAATTTTTTTGTTTATAATGCAAAAAAAAATTAAATTGCAGACATGATCAAATACCACCAAAAGAAAGCTATTTGTGGCAAAAAAGGACTACAATTTTGTTTGTGTGCAGCGTTGCACGACAGTGCAATTGTCAGTTAAAGCGACGCAGTGCCGAATCGCAAAAAATGGCCTGGTCATTGAGCAGCCAAATCTTCCGGGGCTGAAGTGGTTAAGGCTTGTTTACACACCAGGTGTGGTGTGGGAACATGTGCGAAATTGCATGTTTTCCTGCACCACACAAATCATGCTACTTTTTGCATCTAGCAATTGCACATGTGTTGTTATTTGCTAAAATGCATAGCACTTGCATTACCATACATTTTGGTGTGGGGCGATGTTAAAAATGCAACACATTGGAACCTTTTTTGCTCGTTTCACGTGCATAGGGCAGCCCATTGAAAAACACAGGTATGCTCAAAAAAGCGTGTGCATGTTCAGACACACCTCTTGGCGTGCCCCAAGACTTTGCAGAATTCTAGAGGGTGCCTTGACCAAAAATGGTTGAGAAACACTGGATTTGACACTGTGGAATTTAGTCATCAGGTCCCGTACTATGAATAATGGCCAGGACTTGCTGATCGGCTGTGTCTAATCACAGCCCAGAGCCCTATGTTGACAAAGTATTGTTAACAATTGTGCTGATATAAACAGATAAAGAGTATGGAGTTTGGAATTCAAAATAAATGTAATATTTTTGAATAAATACATTACTGTATTCATTGGTATTTTTTAAATATCTGCCTGATCTAAGTTTACAATAGGATTATTGAAAAGATTAATGTTTTTGGATGATGGACTTTTTAGGGCATAGCAAAATTGTATAAAAAAATATAGCTATTATAAAAATAAAATCAAGACAATTACATAAAATTTCATAGATCATCACAAAATGAGAATGAAGGCTAATAGGCACATTTTGTGAATGATCTATGAAATTGTATGTAATTGTCTTGATTTTATTTTTCAAATAAATATATATTTTTTATACAATTGTGTTATGTCTAAAAAGTCCATCATCCAAAAATGTTAATCTTTTCAATAATCCAATTATCGGGACGTGGCAAATTATACCTAATTCCGCGTAAACATGACCGTTTTTTCCATAATAAATTCTGATGGTCTTTCTGACGGAGTTCCGATGGAGTTCCACTGGAATGGACTTGCCTACACATGATCACACCAAAGTCTGTTCATTTAGAGCACAATGACGTACGACGGGACTAGAAAAAGGAAGTTCAATAGCCAGTAGCCAATAGCTGCCCTTGCGTCGTTTTTGGGCCGTCAGAATAGCATACAGACAAAAGGTTTTCCCAATAGGAATTGATTCCATCGCAAAGATTTAAAAAAAAATTCTATTTCTAGGGCCGTCAGAATTTTTTAAATAAAAAGTCAGATGAAGCATACACATGATCGGAATATCCGATGAAATGATTCCATCGGACCTTTTCTGCCGGAAAGTCCGGTCGTGTGTGTACACGGCATAAGTGTCGTATCCATAGTACCACTCTGTGGAGATACGAATTTCCAACCACATTAAGTTTACAATAGGCCAGAAACTTGCGCATTCCCTTGTAAAACATACTTGTTCACAATTTTTTTAAATGCTTCTTTCACATCATTATTTCTCAAACTATATATCAGAGGATTTAACACAGGATTGGCGACACCATAAACCACAGAGATATATTTCAGATTTGAAGAAAAACTTTTTGTTTTCCCCATATACATGGTAATACAAGTACCATAGAAAAGAGAGACAACAGTCAAGTGAGAAGCACAGGTAGAAAAAACTTTGTATCTTCCACCAACAGACCGGATCTTTAATATGGATGAAATGATAAGAATGTAAGACACCACAATGAACACAAGAGGAGCCACAAGGGTTATCAAACCTACAAAGAGTATAGCTACTTGATAAAAGGCGACATTTCCACAGGCCAAATCCAGAACTGCCAGTACCTCACAAGTGAAATGGTCCAGTTTGTTTTCTACACAGAACACCAAAGGCCTTGAAATAGGTGCGACCATAGACATGAGCATACTCCCACACCACACAATTATTGTTATGTTTCTACACATCTTCCAGTTCATTATGATTTTATAATACAAGGGTAAGCATATTGCCACATAACGATCATACGCCATCACAGCCAGAATCAAACACTGGGTGCCCCCAAGGAATGAGCCAATGTTCATTTGCACCACGCAAGCTTGTATGGATACTGTCCTTGGCCTAGAAAGAGCATCTATCAACACTTTTGGAAGACACAGTGAAGAAAAGCACACATCGATGAGTGATAGATTACATAGGAAATAGTACATAGGCAGGTGAAGTTTGGGGCTGATGAGAACAGTACAGATTAAAAAAGTATTTGCAAAAAGAGTGAAAGCGTATATTGGTAATAAGGCCACAAAAAGTAATATGCAGACCTGCATGTTTTCAGAAAACCCAACTAAGATGAACTCTTTTAAGAGGGTTTGGTTCCTGAGTTCCATATTTAAATTACATTTTTAAAATATCCTTGTGAAATGAAAAGGTATCCGGATATTTGCAACCTGTTTAGAAAAAAAAAACATTGATTATGTTTTCCTGGACATCAGATTTTGATTTTAATTAAAAAGGAATTGGAAGAAAACCTATAGGGAAAAATTTGTATTTTTACTTAACTACCTCGATACTGGGCACTTACGCCCCCTTCCTGCCCAAGTCAATTTTCAGCTTTCATTGCTTAAATGACAATTGCGTGGTCATGCTAAACTGTACCCAGAATTTTTTTCATTTTGTTCCCACAGATAGAGCTTTCTTTTGGGGGTATTTGATCACCTTTGCGTTTTTTATTTTTTGCTAAACAAATAAAAAAAGACCTAAAATTTTGAAAAAAAAAAACATTTTTTTTTGTTTCTGTTATAAAATGTTGTAAATAAGTACGTTTTCTCCTTCACTGATGGGCACTGATAAAGTGGCACTGACAGGCACTGATAAGGTGGCAACGATGAGATGGCCCCAATGAGGTGGCACTGATGGGCACTGACAATGGGCACTGATAGGTGGCACTGATGGGCATTGATAGGCAGCACTGATGGGCACTCATGGGTGGCACTGGTGGGCACTGATGGGCACTGAAAGGCTGCACTGATGGGTACTTATGGGTGGCAGTGATAGGCGGCACTGATGAGCACTGATAGGCGGCACTGTTTGGCACTGATGGGCAATGATATGCTGCACTGATAGATGGCATTGATAGGCATCACGGATGGCACTGGTAGGCATTAGGGATGGGCACTGATTGGCAGATGACTGGGCACTGATTGTCATTTCCCTGGTGGTCTAGGTGGCAAACCTGGTGGTCCAGTGTGATGGCAATACCTGATGATCCTGGTGGCATCATGGGGGTCCTGGGTGGGCATCCAAGGGGTGGCTATGCTGATAAGCAATCAGCACAGACCCCCCCCTGTCAGGAGAGCAGCCGATCGGCTCTCCTCTACTCCCCTCTACTCGCGTCTGTCAGGCGTGAGTGAGGAAAAGCCGATCAATGGCTCTTCTTGATTACATTGTGATCAGCTGTGATTGGACACGGCTGATCACGTGGTAAAGAGCCTCTGGTAGAGGCTCTTTACTGAGATCGGTGTAGCGGTGCATCAATCTGACACACCGCACCACCGATTGCCGCAATGTGCGCCCCCACATCATATGATGACCACCCAGAACGAGAGCCGTGCCGCCCAACTGTCATTCATCCAGGTAAAAAAACCTTCTTCATGCAAGTCCCTAACCCCCCCACAGCTCCCCACACATACATACCAGAGCCCAATCCTGAACTAGCAATATGCATGAGAGCGAGGCTCTCTCAGATTTCTCGCTCCTCGTTGGCTCAGATACTGCTTTCAATCAGAGTCAGTGAGGCGGAAGCCGAAGGCGGGGCCGAGCCCGGCTCTGTGTATCTTGGGAGCAAGCAAGAGTGCCCCCAGAGCAAGAAGCTTGCTATGGGGGCACTCGGAAGGGAGGAGGAGCCAGGACCTGAGAAGAGAAAACCATTGCACACAGCAGGTAAGTATAACATGTGTGTTATTCTGAAAAAAGCCCGGGTGTAAATGGACAGGCAGTCCATTTACATCCAACCGCTCATAGAGAGTGGGTTGTCTCTGTGTCCAATCTGCATAAGTGGAGCAGACGCGGACCAGCCATCCACATGCTCAGAAGGGTTTAGTGGACAGATTCCATGCTGAGCAGGTAGGCTCCAACAGAGCCCTTCCCATGTGTAAGGGCCCAACACTTTTCTGATCTATGATCACCGTCTTATCACTGTATGGTCACTAGGACGGTGTTTACGACAACCAGTGAAAACTTAAATAATATTATACAAAAATCACAGTTTAAACATTTTTTCAAATCCAAATTGGAAATACACCTGCTTTGCGTCCAATCAGTACAGTACAGAAGAGCTAAGGAACCCATGGCTTTGCAGAATTCTGCAACTGGAAGCTATGTGACACTTTAAAGCAGACCTTCACCATCTAAGGGAACTTCCCTCCAATCCACCCCTCCTCCCCCAGCTGCATGAATTGTGACATTTTGTTTGTTTGTTTGTTTTGTCTATTTAAATGTAAAAAAATTCAACATGGTGGCCCAGCCCACCATGCGCAAGACTCGCCAAGACGAATGATGTGCACAGTACTCGCTGTGCCTCCTGGGATATGCATGTCCCACATCCCAGAGAGCATAGCCCTTCATTCAGAAAGGAGGAGGGGGGCATGCCTAGTGCCATATCATCAGGAGGCACACTGGCTGAACCCGGGATAGCCGGCAGGCCTCTCGATGACTTCACAAGCAATATGACAGTACGGGTCCGAGCAGTGAAGAAGACAAAAGGATCTCAGTGGGACAACGCTGGATCCTCTGGGTGGGTAGGTATCTGAAATATGCACAGACCACCTGGTAAACTGGGGATAAAAAATAAAATGGGGGGGGGCGGGCAAAGATAGACTTAAATTGATGACTGAATCACATATTGCTCATGAAGTTTGACTGGGACTTCTGCAAACAAAAGAATATGAAGAGCAAAGAACCTGATAATCTCTAGAGTCATCTGCGATATTCATTCTTTCTTTATTATTTTATTATTATTATTATTATTATTATTTATTATTCTTTATTCTTTCTTTATTACCTAAACTATCTAAAGCAGATTAGAAATTAGCACAATTTGTACATCAAAGAGAATACCAGATATTTATTTATTAAAGGATATGTAAACCCAGGATAAAAAAAGAATATAATACAATGCAGCTTACCAGTCCTTAGATGCAGTTGTTGCATTTGTTTATTTTATTTTTTTTAAAAGTCCAATGGGAGCTTTTCATCGTATATTCCGACCGTATGTATGCCCCATCAGACTTTTTACGTTAAAAATTCTGACTGACCTATATTTTTCCTGACGGAACCAATTCCTTTCGGGAAAACTGCTCGTCTATATGCTGTTCCGACCGAAAACGACGCATGCTCTGACGAGACGGAAGCTATTGGCTACTGGCTATTGAACTTCCATTTTCTAGTCCCGTCGTACATGCTGTACGTCACTGCGTTCTTGACAGTCAGACTTTGGTGTGGCCGTGTGTATGCAAGACAGTTTGAGAAGAATTCCATCGGAACTCAGTCGGAAAAACCTTCAGCGTTTACTTCGGCGGGAAAACCAGTCGTGTGTACAGGGCATTAGAACTTTTTCAGTAAGCACAGAAATGATCAGTTGACCATGACAGAAACATGTCCTTGGAATTTTTTTACGAGCTGAACTGATATATGAAACAATGTTATCTACCGTCTGTAAACCTCTTATGGGCCATAACAGTTTTTAGATTTCCACTATGGGTTTATTTATTCAGTGATATTATTATCATTAACTTTATCATAATGCATACAATGTTTTCTTTTTCATTTTTTTTTTTTTTTTTACAAACAGGCTTGCTTTTAGCTATATTGAAAATAGTGTAATGAAAAAATAATAAAAAATTCTTATTTTTCTATTTTGACCAGTGATAGTTTTTAACCAAAAGTAGTTTTATTCTAAATAAAATGTATACATGTTATTTTACAATTTATCCCATTTAAAAGGAAACTAACATTATGTTTCTGGTACAAAGCAAGACAACATTAATTGCAAATGGAAAAACAATGTTTGTTTCAATTTTGTTCATTTTTTTTAGTAAGGCTGAAAATAATAACCAACAAAATGCTTGAAAATAAAACAAAGTAATGGGAAAAAAATAAAAGTAAAATAAAAGTAGCAGAAAATAGCTAGAAGACAGAGGGGAGAAAGAGTTAATTAGGGCTGATTAGTGTTTTTAAGGGAATAAAGAGTAATGCCCCGTACACACTGTCGGAAATTCAGACGGAAAAAGTCAGATCGGATTATGTTGTCAGAAAATCCGATCGTGTGTGGGCTCTATTGGACTTTTTCCATCGGAAATTTCCGACGGAAAAAGTTTGAGAGCTGGATCTAAAATTTTCCGACAACAAAATCCAATCTGACTTTTTCTGATCGCGTGTAGAGAATTCCGACGCACAAAGTGCCACGCATGCTCAGAAAAAATTTGGAGATGAAAACTATTGGCTACTGGCCTCTACGTAGTCCCCTCGTACGTGTATGATGTCACCTTGTTCCAAACAATTGTTTTTTCCGACAACTTTGTGCGACTGTGTGTATGCAAGCAAGTTTGGGCCAAAATCAATGGAAAAAATCTGACGGATTTTGTTGTCGGAATGTCCAACCGTGTCTACAGGGTATAATACATTTTATGTAAAAATTTGTTTTGACTTGTTTGGTTTCTTTTACTGATGCCATATGCATATCAAAGGGCATAGTTATGATCTACATATGCAGGACCGCTGATAGGGTGTTGCACTGGTCCTTCTGTAGGGGGCCAGGCACACAGGGGGGGCACGGACAGGGAGGAGATTTGGTGCAGTGGGGCAGGAGGGACAATTACATGAACAATGCACTTTGCTGCTCTCCCTGCAGCAGCTGAAAGGTGGTTTCTCCTGCTCTCCCCCCTGCCAGCTTTCAGCTGCTGGAAGGAAAGACACATAGTGCATTGGTCCTGTAATTGCCCCCCCTCCCTTCCACACTGATCCTCCTCCCTGTCCATCCTAGATCTGATCATCATCCCCCTGTGTGCCCAGTCACCCCCCCCCCCCCCCGCAGTGCTGCCAGCTTTCCTCTCCCATCAGGCACTGCGGGTACACAGGGGGAAGTGTCAGCTGTGAGGACTGAAAATGTGACCTCCTTTTTTGAATGGACAAAGTGAGAAATTAATACCAATTGCATCTGTGTTCATTGATAACTGAGCATAGTAAACTGCGTGTACTACATTTCAGCTTATGAATGAGCAGGAGCCTTTGTCTCCTGTTCATTCATTTACAATGAATGCTGAGAAAGGAATTGGAGAATCTGTGTCTTCAATTCATTTTTCTGTCTCAAAGGTAAGATATCAGGGGTGTGTTTAGATCCTTGATATTTGACCCAAGAGCCTCCCCCCAATAGTGTTGAAAAAAATTTTTTTTTTTTTTTAAATGTAGTAAGAAACAACAAATTGTAAAAAATAACTTTTAAAAATTGTAAAATGTAATAAAAAAATGAATGGCTCATTCACACGGGTTCTCTGGCCCATAAAGTGTGAATGAGCGATTTGTTGCCATCTGTTACTCTTTGGGGATGCAATTTTATAGGTGTGCAGGTGTGGATGAGTTGCCTCAAATGCACATTGTCTGGCAAATGCAAATGCACACTGTCTGTTACACCTGTCAAATTGGAACCTTTGGCTGTGTTCATACAGCTGCTGCACACAGCAATATCCACATAAAAAAAAAAAAGCAGATTTACATCACTCAGGTTACAGCACCCATGTAAATGAACTTCAAGATCTCATTTACGCACACAGAACTTTATTAACTCAATAGAGTTTTATTGTTTAGATTTAGCAGGAATTTTTGAAATGTATGTTTGTGTCTGTTAATAAAGATTTTATTGTATTTTTTGGTGAAAATGGTGTTTTGATTTTTCCAGTGGGGGGGCGGGGGCACTGTCAAGTAGGCTGTACAGGGATCCTTGATTTCTAACAGCAGCCTTGTACATATTACTTAAATAGTAAATACAATGCAAAAACACCATGTTAAACTATATTAGCTCATGACACTTGTAGACTATCTGCAAGTGTCTTTTTTGCATGGGTGTGGCTGCATTTTGATAGCCGGTGGTTGTCTGCAATAGCGGGACATGAGAGATATGTCCTTGAAAGTTTGTTTTTAGGACATATCTTCTATAGTTAAAATCCTCAAGTGGTTAAAGTCCTGGCTGGGTGACAACGTTGCTTTTCCATACATGCGGTGGAGTGAATGAGCGTAACCACCCAGGCACAGGAAATGTCCCTGAAAAAGAAAGTTTATGAAGCCAACATATTTAAGGATTGGTAAGCTGCAATTTATTACATTTTGCTTTAAAATTTATTGTAAATGCACTTTAAATTAGCCAAAGAGTTGTTATTTTTCCTAACAAGCATGTGACAGTTCCTTGATGTATATAAACAAAGAAAAAAAAGTTGTGTATAAAATAAGCCAGTGTTTTTTTGTCCCCTGCATGGGCGAATTGGGGTCAGCTGCTTATTTTTATTTTTGTATTAAACATACAAGATATAAAAAATAAAAAAAGTTGACTCTGCTGAAAAACCCAATAAAGTTTCTTTAAAAAAATAAAAAATAAAATAAAATAAGTCAGTGGTGATAGAGAAGAGAACTAACTATGTGTGTTATTAAATTAATTTGTATATGTGATTTCATAAGACATTACTATATTTTCAAATACATACTGTATTTTATATAATTAAGAGTCTTCAATAGTAAAGCAATCGGTGGAATGTCTATTGCTTTACAAGGTGACAGACAAGAACAGGACAACTAGTGATTTTTCATCCTCATACGTTTCTATTAAACAGGCAATTGTAATGCAAAGCGGAATAATTATTGAGAAAATATAACCAGGGAGAGAGCACACTTGCTCTTTCTTCCTATTTTTGCAACTCAGTATATAAATCATTTTGTTTTCATTGATACAACACTTTAGAGAATAATTAACACATACAAAACAAAAAATTGTGTCATGTATAATTACTGCTGTGAATTTTTTCCCTGTTGTACAAAAACAGAGAAAAATCTCAGTCCACAGAGCAGCAATCAAATGTTATTGTTATGTAACAACATTTCACAATTGAAAGTGGATGTAAAGCCAAAATATTTTTTTCTAGTTTTGGATTGCTTCCCAGCCACAATTTTAATAGGGGACTATTTAAATATAAAATCATCATTATTTGCATTTATTCCCAGTAAAAAAAAAATACCCCAAATATTTGTAGTGAGTATACTGTATTCTCCAATTTCAAACTGTTATGAATGATGTTCCCCTTTAATAATTTTTTCTGTCCTGCTAGTACTAAAATACAAAGAATTTACGTTAGTGCTCACCAATAAATTTAAAATTGTAAACCCAATATTTCATATTCCTAATATGTCCCTGCTGTACCATGTACTTGTATAAAAACAAAAATCCTGTTCTTTTTGTATTGCTTCCTTGGTGTGAAATTCCTGGTGTTCTTGACAGCCACTCTGCTTTTCCATTACTATTACTATTGGAACTTTAAATAAAATACACATATAAGACAAATAGTGTGAAAAACATTCACATGCATAATATATGAACATATTTTATAATTAAAATGAATTAATATGAACAATATTATAAATATTACCCCTTTTTTTGCCAATCTTGTATTTTCTGTCATTTTGTCAGCACTACTAAAGTATGACTATTACATAATTATTTATTGTCATTATTTGAGAACTGAATCGCAGGTGCTGTCTGTCTCCTTTTTTCTGGTGGTCCAAGAGTGTGGCTTCTTGTAAGCTTTCTGAAGCTGGATTCCTCCTTGGTGAAATGGGGAAAGGCCTCTGGATCACTTAACTTCTTTTACATTTCTGGTCATAGGACTTTTTCTCAATCCTACTTCATAGCGGTAAATATACCATAATTACATATGTAGATGCTTGTATATCATAAAATGTTGAGTTCTTTCAAATATCTTTCTAGAATAAAAATCCTCTCTGAAGAAGACCACGACTACATGGGTCGAAACGCGTTCAAGTATTAATGTGGCTTTTTTTGTGCCAGATTTGAAGATTTGTCATTTTGAATTAATGTTATTTGAGTTTTTCATGCTTTTCACAGAATAATTGTCACTTTAATTGAAAACACCCAATCTGTATATCTTACTTGGCACTTTATTGAATGATATCATTTATAAATGCACATGTTTACAGCTTTACATGTATACAGTATATGGATGAATTTTCTTTTTTGAACTTATAGCACATTATGCTAATCTATGAGCATTACATGATTTTGATTATTTGAAAACATGTTTGTTTGATTATATTCACAGTGCAACACATTTTTTTTGTTTGTTATGTGCCATACAGTGAGTGCAGCTGTTTATCAATCATTAATCGCTGATTTTATATCACAACACTTAGCGCAGATTAGTTTCTTTGTTTAGTTTTATACCTGCAATACTGATGTTATAAAGGTTAAAAAAATCTTATATCTTCTGGACATCTCTTTGTGTATCCAGGAAAATCCTTCCTTCAATATGTATTAGAAGCATATTGACAGGTCCCCATTGTTTGAGATTCTGCCACCAAATAAAAATTTCAGTCCCCCAGCTAATTAAAATGGTGACATCTTTTTAATTATTCAATAGTCAGCAGGGAGAAAAACATATATATTTTTTTTTTTTGGATCTACATTTGTTTGTTGTTTCAAATTCTTTACTTAGAAAGTATCTAACAACCCAGCATTTAGGCAAGACCAGCAATAATATTTAGGTACTCACTAGAGGTGTATAATTCCATAATGCTCAGCTTTTCTTTCCTGACAGACTCCATGGCAGCCTACGTATGGGTTAATCCCCGCCTCTCATACCTCATAGGACCCCACTCCCATAAATCTTTGCTTCTGAACAGAGACTGTGTTCCTTTTTTGTCCTCCTCCTAGGACCAAGGTGTTTTCTTACCTTACGAAGAGTTCCGGTCCAGTCCTGTTTGCACGAAGATCCTGAGGGTGATTGTGATTCCAGCAGTCCCAGCTATTAGCCGGGTGGAAACGGGCGATATATGCGATGCCATGAAGAGCTTACTAACCTGCCATTGGCAGGCAAGCGGCAATTTGGCCATACATCCTTTGCTATTAGCAGGAGGCCTCTATTTTGATGTCCCGTTCGTGCAGTGGGTAGAGTACCCCCAGTCAGGATGGATCGGGATCGTGCCGTGGCGGTATCGTATTGATTTTAATCATTATCATTATGGCAGCCTGTTTATGTGTGTTTGTCATCTCCTTCTTTCCATTTCCTGGTATGTATGGCAGCTGGAGCACATTTGCATTCCAATCCGCCGCCTCTTCCGTTCGTTCTGCGCAGGCGCGTGCCTTGTTCGGATCGAGGCTTGGTCCGAACGTGCGCAGTTTTCGGAAGACGGCGGTGATCGTGCATGCGCACGAACTCCGCTGACCGACGCCAGAGGGGCATGGTGACGTCACCATCGGCGCCAACTTTTAAATAGCTGTCAGATACAGCTATGGTTGGGATCGCTCTGCGAGAGTGTGCTGTGTGTCTTGCTTGGAGGTATGTTCTGTTCGCCAGGAAGCTCTATTATTTGATTCCTGTCAGGTGCTTATGGTGTTTTCAAATCTCTCCAGCATACAGACTTTCTCATTATGGACGTATCATCGCCCCCCAGTGGCCAACCCTTACGCTGCAGGTAGGAATATTATTTCCTTCTGCTGGGTTGTTTTCGGTAATTACTTTTGGTTTTCTTGCTGTAGTTTTTTCTTTCTATTTAGCCCTTCTAGGTCTGAACGTCATTTATCGGCACGCAAAGATACTGACCAGTCTAGGTTACATCATCGTCAGTCTACGTCAAGTTCTAGACGCTCTAGATCACCCTCCAGACACCATAGATCAAGATCTGGATCTGGTCGTCATTCAACCCACTGTTCCAGCCGCTTAGAGAAAGCCTGCTGGGGTTGTAAATCTCACGTTCCAGAGGGTAAATCTCTCTGTGAGTCTTGTTATTCCAGAGCTATGAAGGAAAGGGGAGCCGGAGACCAGCAAGTGGATGCATTGGACAGGAAGGTGGTTCAAGAATCTCTGAACAAGGCAGAGTCTGATCGGATGTTTAACCCTCCTTCCGTTACAGCTCCTGTCGATGTAGATGCAGACCCTGTAATTCCGGGTCCCTCCAGACACAGTGTCTCTCCAAGTGAATCTTCAGACAGTGAGATTGATGATTCAACTGCAGGTTTTGATTTTTCTCTTGTCCCGCAGTTAGTCAGAGCAGTCAAGGACGCTCTAAAATGGGAAGAGCCAGTTGAAGCACCCTCTAAACAGAGGAAGTACTTTAAACACCTTAAGAAGGACCGCCCGAATTTCCCCTTCTTGGGTGAGCTCGGTGAGATTATTTCAGACGAATGGGGAAAAGTGGAGAGGAAGAACTCCTTAATTTCCAAGATTGCCAAAATGTACCCGTTTAAAAGCGAGGAAGTTAAATATCTGGATTCAGCCCCTCTTATTGATGCAGCTCTAATGCGTCTAGTCAGACATGTTACACTCCCTCTTGAAGATTCCGTTTCGTTCAAGGATGGTTTAGAGAGGAAGATTGACACCGACCTGAAGCGCATTTATATCACCGCAGGCATGGCTTGTAAGCCAGCTCTGGCTCTTGCAGCATTATCTAAAGCCATGGAGTCTTGGACGGATGATATTGGTGCGGCTTTGGGAAGCGTTTCGGAAGAACTTATCCGGAATTCACCAGTACATGAACTGAAGTTAGCATCAGTCTTTTGGGGGAAGCATCCCTTGATATTATCCGCCTAGTGGCACGTGTCATGCTCTCCTCAGTTACTGCGAAGCGCGCTCTGTGGCTTCGCCCGTGGGTTTCAGATCCTGCCCCTAAACAGGCATGGTGTAAGATTCCCTGTGAGGGACCCTCCCTCTTCGGGAACAAACTTGATTCTGCCATTTCCAGTGCTACTGGGGGTAAATCAGGGTTCTTACCCCAGGATCGTCGCCTCTTGGGTCAGAGGAAAGTTCAGCCCAGACAAGAACAAGAGCATGCTAGAGATGCTCGCCGTTACAGGCCTGGTCGGGAATTTAGGAAGAATTGGAGAAGGGCTCAGTCTTCAAGCCAAAAATCCTCTAAGTCAACTACATCAAGGTACAATCCTACCACTTGTGGAAGAAAAAAAAAAAAAAAGAAAGAAAGAAAGGTACTCCTGTCTTACACAGATTCCCTGTTGGCTCAAGGCGCTGCCATTCCGGTCCCAACCAGAGAGAGATTTCAAGGGGTCTACTCCCCCCTCTTTATGGTCCTCAAAAGAATGGCTCCTGGAGACCAGTTATCGAGCTAACGCATCTGAATTCCTTCATCAAGAAGGAAAAATTCAAGATGGAGACATTACTAACAATACGTCAGTCAATACAACCAGGCGACTGGTTGATTTCCATAGACTTGAAGGATGCTTATTTCCATGTTCTGATCGCAAAAGAGTTTCAGAGGTACCTTCGGTTTGCAGTGGGCGAATTACATCTTCAATTTGTATGTCTCCCGTTCGGGCTTACAACATCGCCTCGAGTGTTTTTGAAGCTCTTACTGGCTGTGGTAGCACTAATCATGATCAAAGGTATTCGATTACACCATTACCTAGACGATCTACTATTGCTTTCCCAAGACAGAGAACAGCTACTGTTACATCGAACTCAAGTCATCTCGGCACTCACGGAATTCGGTTGACTGTTGAACCGGGGAAAAAAGTCATCTGGACCCAACTCAGTCTTTGATTTTTCTCGGAGCCCAGTTCAACACGGTCGAATGTACCATCTCCCTTCCGGTGGAGAAAATTCCGGTGATCCGAGACAGGATTCGGCCTGCATTGCATTCTCTTCTTCTCAGGGCCTCACAGTGCCTCAAGATAATTGTCACTATGGTATCCACAGCCCCATGATAAAGTGGGCACAATGGAGGATGTGTCCCTTTCAGAAGGGTTTTCTTCTACAATGGGACCAGGGGTCTCGAGACCATCTGGTCAGGATATAAATAAATGGGGGGTGGGTTGCGCTATGGAACCTTAAGAGTGAATAAAAGTGTAAAGGTAAGAGCAGCCTCTATTGATTTCCACCCGGGGGTGGAAAGGTGCAGAAACAAAGGGAAATAATAGATGTGGCGCTATACCTATATGTGGGGGTTACCATTAGGTTGGTATATAAAATATGTGAACAAAAGTGTGCTAAATGTGTTAGTCAATTTTCACATGTGTGAGAGTAATTCCTAACGTGCTGGTTAGTTTTGGGCAGAGATAATATATATTTACCAGCGTGCTGGTTCAAAAACCAAAATTATGAAAAAACAAAAAACAAAAATACAAAAAATATATAAAAAATATCCAAAAAATAATAAACACACAATGCACAACAGTTGCAATAGATCACGGTATGGCAAATCCTGTGACTTTCTTATGCTATACTTATCTCTATAGCAATATGCAATGCTAAAGTGCAGGTGCGAATAAATTCATATGAAACAGAAAGTTGGGACTAGGTGTGGTACCTGGTAAAATGACCGTGAGAAAAATATAATAAAGTGCCACAAAATAATAAAATATCACAGTGGTAGTATAAACTGGTATTAAGTCTGCTAGTGATGCTATATAAAAATTAATAAAATTAATATGAAACCTAAATACCATACACATAAAGCATAAATGTAATAAAATAATAAAATAATATAATGCAAAGGATTAGAAAAATAGAGATAGAAATATGCAAAAAACGTGCAAAAAATAGTGCAAAAGATGTGCAAAAAATGCAGGCAAATTGTAAACATTAGACGCGATGAAGCAAGTCTCTATTAGGTGGCGGAAAAATCCGCAGGTGCAAAAAGGAGGGGAGTGATGTTTTCCAATCGTGTTCTTCACATTCGGTGGCTTAAAAGGGTATTAAATTATTATGCTCTCACCGGAAGGAGGACCCCATCCGGGGTGGATCAACTTTCACAATATTAGCTATTGTGCGGCTCTCTGGCTTCCTTCAGCTGTAAAGGTTAGGGATCCCTCGTTCCTCCGTGAGTGCAATATGCCACGTTTATATAGAGTAGAGAAGAGGCACATCCATAGTGTGATACCGTTTTAAAAATTTGTTTATTGCAGCAAATAGGTAAAAAATACTCACAAACAAGTAGTTTAAAAGTGCGGTAGTATGTACAGCTTTAAAATTCCCGCTCTGCAATCTCTGTCTGAGCTCGAGGTGTACGCTGCCTGGCCACGCCCTACGCGTTTCGTCACACGGACGTCATCTGGAGCGGCCATTTTCGTACACCTTTCATGCTTTATAGGGTGTATAGTGTCTATCGCGCATGCGCGATCAATCGGCGCCATTTTAAGTGAGGGAAATGCCCTCGTCGGAAGTACTGCTCGACAGGCACTTTACACTTGGAGAATGGGGACATTACAATGAACCAATGTCGGACATGCAACGAAAATCAAACATAGTGAAATAAAATAAATGTTGGGATATACATTAAGATTCTTAACAGATATGGGAGCATTTATACCGGAACATTCAATGAAGATAGATGTTACTTGTTGTTGTCATGCAGGGACATGGGAAAAGTTTGGTGCATTACTCTTTTCAATGAAATGGGGAAAATTAATGTGGGTGCGAGATAGGAAATTAACTGATGGTGGAACGAAATTACGGCAGGGGGACTGTGCTAAAAATGAACTGAACATACAAATAAAAATTAAAATATATGAAGTGGGAAGACTATACCGATATAGAGAAATTATATATGCAAATGAGATTAATTAAGGGACTGATCATTACGTGACCTATGGGAAGATTATTAAGCGCCATAGTAAAATATATGAAATGAGTTAATAGGAAAAATACATATTAAAATATAAAAAAATAATATAAAAAAATATATATATATATGTAAATATATAAAATATATATTAAAATATATATTAAAATATGAGAAAAGAATTAAAAAAAATTTTTTAAAAAATATATATAAAAGGAATGAGAAAATTTGAAAAGGGGGGCGGATGTAAAAATGTGAGAGGATATGTTAAAAGGGGTACACGGTGAGGAAATGTGTTCATCTAATTGTATATATAAAAAATTTGTATATATAAAAATTGTATATATGGGGAATTCTTTTGTACTTATATAAAGCGTTAGCGAACTGTGTTTGGGGGGAACCTCCAGAAAAATTATTTGAATGACCTTCAGCCTTATTTGTAAACTTCTTGGTTGATTATTGTATTATTCTTATAGAGAAATTATCAAAAAATAAGAGAAAATAAGAAAAAATAAGAAAAAATAATAAGAAAAATAAATAAAAATAGATATGAATGTGAGAATATATTGGGTGAAGATTAGTGGATACTGTGATAGTCATAATGGCTATCTTTGTGGACCTCGGTGTGACAAATAATATGTTAAAGCCCGACAAGAGTCGGGCTAGTAGAAGGATGATGTTATCTGAACATGGTAGCATAAAATTTGCTGGTTGGTTGAATGTATTACATTCGCCCTGGGTAAGAAAACCGTTCACATATGCTGATAACAATTACAAATTGGTTAAAAGTGGTTAAAAGTTTGTTAAAAAACAATTGAGGTCCAAGTCTATATTCATTCCTCTAGGGTGTAGCGTTTCCAGGTTAAAAATCCACTTAGTTTCATTCTGTGAAATCTTGATAGTCATATCTTCTCCACGCCAATGTCCTTTGACTTTGTCGATGGCATAGAAGGTCATTTGTTTAGGGTCTCGGTTATGAAAGTCTCTAAAATGTCTCGAGACGCTGTGTTTATCATACCCTATTTTAATATTTTTGATGTGTTCTCTTATTCTTTCATGTAGTTCGCGCGTCGTCCTTCCTACATATTGTTTGTGACAGGGGCATTCTAAGACATATGTCACATGAGTGCTTTTGCAGGAAATTAGTTCTTTTATCGCAAATTCTCTTCCATTCGTGGTGGAGGTGAATTTGGTAGTTTTCCTATGCGTCTGTTTGCTTCTGCGGCAAGGAAGGCATTGCCCACATTTGAAGAACCCTTTTAGATGTTTACTGATCTTAATGTTGCGTGGTGGGTCAATTGTGTTTTTAACAATTTTACTTCTCAGGTTGGGGGCTCTTTTGTAGATGAATGCTGGGTTATTAGGTAAAATTTGTTTTAGCACATCATCAGTTTTCAAAATGGGCCAGTGTCTCCTTATGATCTTTTCCACTTCCTTGTGCTGTCTGTTGAAACCAGTGAGGAAGGCTGTCTCTATGTTCTTATTTTTCTTACCAGTTACTTTATTTTCTATTAGTTTTTTCCTCTCCATTTTGGTTACGGTATCTTTAAGGGCCCTCAAATAGGGCTCTTTGTACCCCTTGTGTATGAATCTTTTGATGATGATTTCAGCTTGTTTATCAAAATCCTCTTTTCTGGTACAATTTCTGTATATTCTTAGGAGTTGTCCCTTAGGTATGTTGCCAATCCATTTGGGATGCACTTTAGCATTGCATATTGCTATAGAGATAAGTATAGCATAAGAAAGTCACAGGATTTGCCATACCGTGATCTATTGCAACTGTTGTGCATTGTGTGTTTATTATTTTTTGGATATTTTTTATATATTTTTTGTATTTTTGTTTTTTGTTTTTTCATAATTTTGGTTTTTGAACCAGCACGCTGGTAAATATATATTATCTCTGCCCAAAACTAACCAGCACGTTAGGAATTACTCTCACACATGTGAAAATTGACTAACACATTTAGCACACTTTTGTTCACATATTTTATATACCAACCTAATGGTAACCCCCACATATAGGTATAGCGCCACATCTATTATTTCCCTTTGTTTCTGCATCTGGTCAGGATAACCCCCTCCATGCGGGAGAGTCTCTTCTGGTGGCTCCAACGAAAGAACCTCCTCAATTGCCATTCCATAGCTTCCGTCTCTTGGATCACAGTAACGACGGACGCCAGCAACATGGGCTGGGGCGCCCTGTGTCTGTCAGAAATAGCCCAGGGCGTGTGGGAATTTCCAGCCCAAGAGGTAGTATCCAATGTTCTAGAGCTTTGTGCTGCTCTCCGTGCTCTTCAAGCCTTTTCTCACCTGATTTCAGGGACCTCGGTTCTCCTAAGGATGGACAACACGACAGCAGTGTCTTATATCAAGAGACAAGGAGGCACCCGCAGTCTCTCTCTGCCGAGGGAAGTGAGCCCGATCATGTCTTGGGCTCAGATGAACTTGTCAAATCTGACGGCGGTTTATCTCCCCGGAATTCAGAATGTCCAGGCGGACTTCCTATTAAGGTTCTCCCTGGACAACGAGTGGTCTTTCCATCCCGAGATATTCACATGGATTCTGTCTCTGGGGATCCTGCCAGAAGTGGACCTGTTTGCCTCCCCGTGCAATTTCAATCCGGAGAAATATTATACGAGGTGTCGTTGTCCTCAGGCCTTCGGTATGGATGCACTGACGGATCAGTGGAGGTTTCGCACGGCTTATGCCTTTCCCCCAGTCCCGGTCATCCTGCGATTCCTTTCAAGACTCAGGTGGGAGAAAGTTATGGTGGTGACGGTTGCTCCATTTTGGCCCAACAGGCCGTGGTTTCCGCTCCTAATGCAGCTGAGTTTTCGGGATCCAGTTCCTCTCCCTTCCAGGGCAGATCTCCTGCTACAGGGAACATCTCTTCACCCATGCCCGGCCCATCTTCATCTGATGGTTTGGTTCTTGAAAGGGGAAGGTTGGAAGCATTAGGGTGTCCAAGTACTGCCATCGCTACTCTACTGAATGCTAGAAGGCCAGGTACTAATAAAGTCTATCAAAGAATTTGGGCGAAGTTTGCTGACTATACTTCTTCCGTTGGCAGTTCCTGTAGTGATCCGAAGATTCAAGACATTTTGGGTTTCCTACAGACGGGACTAGACCTGTCGCTATCAGTGAGTTCCTTACGAGTTCAAATTTCGGCAATTTCAGCATTTACTGGCGTTTCCTGGGCCAAACACCGTCTTGTCAGACAGTTTTTCAGGGGAGCAATAAGACTCAGACCCCAGAAAAAAAAACAAGATTCTCCAAATAGGATCTTCCTTTTGTCCGGGATTCCTTTTCAGAGGAAAGACCTGAGCATATGGTTCAATCATCTATCAAGGCTCTTTCTCTCAAAGCCGCCTTTCTGGTGGCTATAACATTGGCCAAGAGGGTCTCCGAGATCAGCTCTCTGGGTTGCAAAGAACCTTTTCTGAAGTTTTTCCCGGATCGTGTGGTCTTGGTTCCCATGTTAGGGTCAAATCCTAAGGTCACATCTGTATTTCATGAGAACCAGGAGATTGTTCTTCCTACTTTTCGGACTTCCGGAGATTCTAACATTCATCCTTTAGATGTTGGAGAAGTTCTAAAACAGTACTTAGAATCCACAGCTCCTTTTCGGACTTCTGACCATCTCTTTGTTTACTTCCATGGAAAGAATAAGGGATCACGAGCTTCTTCAAGAACCATCGCAGCTTGGATTGTTCAGGCTATTCAAGGGGCTTATAAAGCTAAGGGTTTGGCTCCTCCAGAGGCGGTGACGGCTCATTCTATCAGGAGCGTTTCAACATCATGGGCGGCTGCTCGTCATGTTTCTCCAGAAGTAATCTGTAAAGCGGCCTCATGGTCATCAATTAATACCTTTATGACACATTATTGTGTTGAGCCGGCTTCTTTATCGTCGGTTAATCTTGGTTTGCATGTCTTATTTGTTGACTGTGTCAATTAAACCTTTTTCTGTTAACCAGCAATTTCCCACCGGGTGTGTATGGCTAGTTATTTCCCATACGTAGGCTGCCATGGAGTCTGTCAGGAAAAAGGAAAATTTATATCAAATACTTACCGTAATTTTCCTTTCCTGATGGACTCCATGGCAGCAGGAGTTCCCTCCCATTTGCTGGAGTAGGCTAAGTTACGGAACACAGTCTCTGTTCAGAAGCAAAGATTTATGGGAGTGGGGTCCTATGAGGTATGAGAGGCGGGGATTAACCCATACGTAGGCTGCCATGGAGTCCATCAGGAAAGGAAAATTACGGTAAGTATTTGATATAAATTTTCCTTTTTTTTCTTTTTTTTTTTTCTAATTATTTTGTTTTTGATTCAAATTCTTTATTTAGAATGTATCCAACAAAATGCATTCAGGCAAGATCAGCGGTAATATCATACAATGAGAGAACACAACATGGGGAAATGTCATAAAAAACTATTACAGATACAGCATAATAATGTGTAAGGTTACAAAATATACATAAATCACATTTAGGTATTCAATACAGGGGTATAATTCCATAGTGCTCAGCTTTTTTTTTTTTTTCAAATTCTTTTTTTTTTATTTCAAATTCTTTATTTAGAATGTATCCAACAAACTACATTCAGGCTAGACCAGCTGTAATATCATACAATGAGAAGAAACAACAGGGGAAAATGTTATAAAAAACTATTGCAGATAAAGTATAATAATGTGTAGGGTTACAAAATATACATAAATCACATGTAGGTACTAAATAGAGAGGTATAATTCCATAGTGCTCAGCCGTACCAAGGATGAGACACTGGAGTAACAAAATTACCCTGAGTATAAATAGATGGCAACATGAGTCTTCATGATGAGGACGTATTGTTTTTAATAGTATTTTTAATAGTTAAAAACCTCTTTACACTATCGTACTTCCCATATTGGGCTGTGAGCTAGGAACGGGCCAAATACCAATTTTTTTATAAAAGTAATGCCGCGAACACACGACCAGAAATTTCGACGGACTAGGGCCGACGGTCTTCCCAACAGACATTCAGCGGAGGTCCAATGGACTTTCTGAATGAAACGAACTTGGCCACACACGACCGGACTAAGTCCGTTCGAAAGTCTGTTCGTTTGGAACATGATGCCGTAAATGGGACTAAACAAGGAAGTTCAGTAGCCAATAGCTACCCTTGCGTCATATTTGGTCCGTCGGACTAGCATACAGACAAACGGTTTTCCGGATTTTTAGTCTGTTGGATAGATTTGAAACATGTTTTACTTCTAGGTCCGTCTGACTTTTGGGGAAAAAAAGTCAGCTGGAGCCCACACACGATCAAATTGTCCGACAGATTCCAGTCCGCCAGACCAAGTCTGCCGGAAAGTCCAATAGTGTGTACACGGCATAAAGATCAAGAGAAGGCAAAGGATGTAAGGAAAGAGTGAAAAAATTTGAAAAGAGAGGTGTAGAGAGAAGGGAAAAAAATAAAAATAAAAAAAGGGGGTGGGGGGATGTTTCCAAGCTGGCATTTGCAGGACAGTGAAAGGGTAAGGGAAAAGTCAATCCCTATAACAGGTGCATCTACATATTTTTAATGGTATATTGCCTGCTTGTTTATGGATTGTTCATTCATTTCCCAGGAGTTGATATCTCCAATCCTCAATAATAAGTACAAAGTTCTATCATATCAAAAAAATTGTGCATGATCTTGATAACACATTTACAGATAATAAACTTTTTTTCTATAAACTGAAAAGGAAATCATACACGTTCATGTGCTTTACCTTTCTTATTTTTTGACAGCGTAAAGTAAAATATATTCATATTACCTTAGCTAAGTGAAGAGCTAAAACAGATAGCAGTCTTCACAAAGGTACACATACAAAGTATAATTTATATTGATAGTCCTTCAATGTAAACATCCACATAAATGTATTACCTTAAAGTCCAAAGAAAGTATAAGGCTTGAATGCAAAATTCCAAACCTCGCCATAAAACAGTAAAAGAGGAGGGTGAAATTTATATACCAAAAGCTACATGTCCAATGGATGTCCTTAATTTGTTTTGCAGCAACAATGGATCAAATCTATAACCAACTGATTACCTCTACAAAAAAAGTAATCATGCTGAAGGAGATCCATGAGGTTGACTTAAAAGTTCATAGTCTTACCGTAAAGAGGAGGGAGCTCTATGGTACTAGGTTATTTTTTTCAAGGTATAAAGCACCACTCAATTGTAAACATTATGCATTTTGCAAAGTGTTGTGTACTCCCCTCTTTTCAACCACCTAGAGCAGCGTTTCTCAGTCTTGTAACCCCAGGGGAACCCTTGACATAATCTTAGGGTAATAATCCATCAGGACCATTAGGAAAATGCTTCTTACATTGGTGGTCACTGGGATAAATGGTTGTTATAATCCCCTTACATTCAGCTAAAAAGATCACTGGTGTCATGCTACTAGTTCTGCCAAGTGGTGATGGGCCCGAAATCTATGAGGTAGACATGCATGACGAAAAAATGTGCTTAGTTTCATTTAGATTCGTTAATCTAGTTATTTAGCTTAGTTAAATTTGGGTGATTCGTTCAATTCGTATTCTGGATTCATATTCGGGATTAGTTTTATGTCTTATGTCTTTCTAATTTTCTTTGAATTTACAGATTTTTTTCGATTCTAAACTTTCTTATCGATACATTTTTCAACGTTCAAATCAAAAACTTTAGATTTTTTTTTTCAATTTGAATGTGGTAAAGTGAACAAACAAAAGAAAATTCTTCACCAAATGCTTACAATGACTCTTTAAATCACCTTTGGCTTAACAAAAACAGCATTATTTTGAAATGGTATTCTAATAACACAAATGGGGTCATTTACTATAGCGCTAATTAGCGCTAAAATGGAATTCACTATAGCACTGGGGAAAAATACTCCCAAAATCGAATTTACTATAGCTCTGTTGCCTTATGAGTTTATGTGAAATCTCCATGAATAGCTGTAGATAATATTGTAATTAGAAATATATTTCAGTTTTAGAAGGAAATATAATTAAAGTATTGAGTGGTGTGTTGGTGTTACTGTAATTAGCTCCACGTCAAAGGATGGTCTTTTGTTTTCCCTGTTCATACCTCACATGGGTAGTAAACAGCAGCCTTCTTTGACTTGTCCAATCAGGCTGTGCCCAATATACATTTTCTAGGTACAGTGACCAATTAGGGAGAATTATATTAGTCACTAGGGATGAGCCGAATACCCCCGATTCGATTCACAGTAGAACATACAAACAGGCAAAAAAATTGGTTCGCAGTCACCGTTAAAATCTATGGGACACGAATGTGAAAAATCAAAAGTGCCCATTTTAACCACTTGCCATCCGCCATATAGCAATATGACGTTGGCAAAGTGGTTGCGATATTCTGACCGTATATAAAGAAGCTGCGCGCCCCAGGGGGCGTGCATTGGGACGATTGTTGTTGCGGTGTGTCAGTCTGATACACAGCAACTCCAATTTAGGTAAAGAGTCTTTCACAAAGCATGCACCTGACCTGCATTCTTTGGCCAATCACAGTGCGTTCTGCTGAGAGAGCCATATTTTGACCAAAGACAGGGTGCCTTTGGCCAATCGCGGCTCAAGGGGACTAAATCCACGCCCCATACTATATAAGGCTGCTTACATAGCGGCCGTGTGTAGTGTTGTTGGCGTGGACAGAGAGATAGCTTGAGTTAGATTAAGCAGGCAGGTTATTCAGTTAGTGGCAGTGTATTTGTTATATATACAGTCAGTCTAATATATATATATATACTCTGCATTTAGAATGGACTATATATTCAGTGTTTACTCTAACCCACTAACCCACAATCTCTCTACCTGCCAATCTAGGGGATATCTCCTACTCACTTCTGCTCTGTTGCCTGCCCACCCCAGAGATCAGCTGGACCCACCAGACCCGCTGGTACAAACAGCAAGAAGTGCAGCAAGAATGGAAAGCCTGCTGACTGCTGATTGATGGCTAACTATTCCACTAACTACTAACTACTGACCACTTCACTAACCTAAATTCCTGTTGTACTATTGTACTGCCGATAAATCTGCACGTTGCACGCTGATAAGCTAGCTGGATGTGGATGTGGAGCAGGGCCGCTGATAGGCCAGTACAACTGGCCCTGTTGTACTGGGCCCGGCCAGCAGGGGGGCCCGGGCAACCTGAACAGAGACCTAATTAATGTTAAAAAAAATAAAAAAAAAATCCCCCAGCCACCTTGACTGAACACTATCTGTCTGCGTACACCAAACCAACTGAACACTCACCCCCCTCCCCACCCCTTGCCGTTCTTTTTACATTTTTTTTATGCCGATAGCTCAATAGGCAGGGGGAGGGACTATTTTTTCTTTTTCGGACGCGGAAGAATGTCCTCTCCGCACCCGCTCCTCATGCTGGCTCAAGTTCCGGCCAGCGCGTCCTCTATATTGCCTTCCCTGGCGCGGAGTGATTCCTCCCCTTCTGCTCTGTTCTTCACTCGGCCAGAGAAAAAGCAGAGACGAGCAGCGGTGGCGGAAGAAAAAAAAGAAACGGCTTGATCTGGCATCAGACTCGCACTCCAGTCCAGACAGCAACCAGCAACAGGATGAAGGAGCACAGGTGTGTGCTTGCTTGGGGGGGTGGATTCAAGATCTACTACTACTGCAGCAGCATCTTTACATTATGCCATTGGCAGCATGGGTGGCACTGTCTGCAGGTAGCACATGCGTTATGGGCAATAACGCATGCGGCATGGGTGGCACTGTTACAGCAGCATATGGCATTGGCATCATGGGTGGCACGGTCTCTGCAGGCAGCACATGCATTATGGGCCATAACGCATGTGCTGCCTGCAGAGACAGTGCCGCCCATGCCGCCAATGTCATATTGTGCTGCAGACAGTGCCACCCATGATGCTAATGCCATAACGCATGTGCTGCCTGCAGAGACCGTGCCACCCATGCCGCCAATGCCGTAATGTGCTGCAGACAGTGTCACCCATGCCGCCAATGCCATATCGTGCTGCAGACAGTGCCACCCATGCCGCCAATGCCAAATTGTGTTGTAGACAGTGCCACCCATGCCGCAAATGCCGTAATGTGCTGCAGACAGTGTCACCCATGCCGCCAATGCCATATTGTGCTGCAGACAGTGCCACCCACGCTGCCAATGGCACTTTGCCATCGGCGGCATGGGTGGCACTGTCTGCAGCACAATATGGCATTGATGGGCAGCATGGCATTGGTGCCACTGTCTGCAGCACAATATGGCATCTGGGGAAGGGCCAGGGGTGGGGCTAAAGGAGGGACCAAGGGTGGAGCTGAAGGGGGGCCCAGTCAGGTAGGCTGTACGGGGCCCCATGATTTCTATCAGCGGCCCTGATGTGGAGACTGCAGTGGCTGCAGAGACAGTTGACTTTGATGTGATGTAGAGCATGCTGAACACCCGCTAAATCCATCTGGGACTCAGATACAGGCACTGGCACTAGCAGTGATATAATCAATGATATAATCGGCAGCTGTTGTAGCAGATTGACAATATATCAAAGCTTAACATAATATATCAAAGCTATATTTGCTGGGTCTGTGGAGAGGGATGAAGGAGAAGAGAACAGCAGCGGTAAGTCTTTTGGACTGATCATTATTAAAAGCTTACTATCAGAGGTGCACACTGCATACTGCTATATGCCATAATGCTGCTACTTAGTCTGCTAGTAGACTGCTTGTAAACCTGAAAAATCATAAAAATTATACTTCAGTATTCCTCTCTCTTTACACATCGCTTTCGTGGACTGCAGGCTATTAAAAAAGTGAAAACAAAAAAGAAAAAAAAAACATTGTTAAAGTCATTGCATAACCGGTTCCCGACCTGCGCATGCCGATGTACGTCCCTTTAAATTTGCCGCCCTGCCGCCAGCGCGCTCATGTGCTAGTCGGGACCCCCGTGAGTCCGGTCGCAGGTCCCGCGGACTCGATCGCCACAGGCATACCCGTGATCGTCTCACGGGGCGGCTGAACGAGGAAATGCCGTTGTAAACAACATCTCCCCGTTCTGCCTAGCAACTAGTGACGCTGATCTCTGCTCCATGTGATTGGAGCAGAGATCAGTGTTCACTAAATTAAAGCCCAGCCCCCAACAGTTAGTAAAACACCCCTAGGAACACTTAACCTCTACACTACCACCCACTGGTTAACCCCTTCACTGCCAGTGTCATTTACATAGGAATCACTGCATTTATATAGCAGTGATTGCTGTATAAATGACAATGGTCCCAAAAATGTGTCAAAAATGTCCGATGTGTCCGCCATGTCGCAGTCACAATAAAAATCGCTGATCGCCGCCATTACTAGTAAAAAAAAAAAATTATTAATAAAAATGCCATAAAACTATCCCCTATTTTGTAAACGCTATAACTTTTGCTCAAACCAATCAATAATCGCTTATTGCGATTTTTTTTTACCAAAAATATGTAGAAGAATACGTATCGGCCTAAACTGAGGGAAAACATTTTTTTTATAGATTTTTGGGGGATATTTATTATAACAAAAAGTAAAAAATAATGCGTTTTTTTTCAAAATTGTTGCTCTATTTTTGTTTATAGCGCAAAAAATAAAAACCATAGGGGTGATCAAATACCACCAAAAGAAAGCTCTATTTATGGGAAAAAAAGGACGTCAATTTTGTTTGGGAGCCATGTCGCACGACCGCGCAATTGTCAGTTAAAGCGATGCTGTGCTGAATCGCAAAAAGTGGTCTGGTCTTTGACCAGCAAAATGGTCCGGGGCTGAAGTGGTTAAAGATGTTTATTTGTTTCTAAGGGATTGCTGATGATATCAATAAGACCCCTTTCACACTGGGGGCCTGCATAGAGCCTGAAAAAAGCCTCAGCTGCACACCCAGTGTGAGTGCTTTGACACTGGGGCACTGTGCTGGCAGGGCGTCACAAAAAGTCCTGCCAGTAGTTTCTTCGCAGCAATGTACGAGCGATGATACACAGCTTCTCCACTGCTCCTGCCCATTTAAAACAATGGGGCAGCGCCGCCATACCGCTGGCAAAGCACCTCTGCAGTGGCATTTTTCAGGTGGACTTAACCCTTTTTCAGCCACTAGAGGGGGTTAAAAAAGCACCACTAGCGGCCGAATAGCGCTGATAAAACAACGGTAAAATGGCGCTAAAAATAGCACAGCTTTACCACCGACGCCCGTGGTGGCTCAGTGTACAAGGGGTCTAATTATAGCTACTTAATGTTACCAGCTACTGTTGTTGACCATCATCGCTAATCATTGCCCTTATGTTATTTCTAAATCACTTTAGCTATTATAGCTAGTCATCGCTGCAACCTATTGCTATTCGCTGTCAAACATCGCTATCAAATATTGTATGGATCAGCATTACTAAAGATTGCTTTGACTTCTTGCTGCTAAATGCTAGATATGTGCATTCGTTTTCGTCCGAATGCATTTTCGTCCAAATTTCAGCTATTTTCGTTTTCGTTTTCACAAACGATAACGAAAGCACAGAATCCGAAAAACGAAAGATCCGACATAAATAAATGCTTTATTTTCATTTTCATTGTTACAACAGTTCGATATAGAATAGGAGATTCGACATGACTCTGACAATAACAATCTGTGTCTATAGAACCTGTGGTCGAATGTGCCTAACCTTACCTCTATTAGTCCAAGATTATATAGAGAAAATATTCGACAGAGAGAAAAGATTCTGCAAGTTACTGTCCTAAAAAGTGTTTGGGGACCCGGGTCCTGCCCCAGGGGACATGTATCAATGCAAAAAAAAGTTTTAAAAACGGCAGTTTTTTCGGGAGCAGTGATTTTAATAATGATTAAAGTGAAACAATAAAAGTGTAATATTCCTTTAAATTTCGTAGGGGGGGTGTCTATAGTATGCCTGTGAAGGGGCGCATGTTTCTGGTCCTTAGAACTGTCCCTGCACAAAGTGTCATTTATGTAGGAAAAAAAGTCCTTTAAAATCACTCGCAGCTATTATGAATTGTCGGCTCCGTAATACAGAGAACACTCATTGAAAGTCATTGATAAAAAAAAAAAAAAAAAAATTAAAAAAAAAGCGTGGGGGTCCCCCAAATTCAATTACCAGGCCCTTCAGGTCTGGTATGGATATTAAGGGGAACCCTGCATCAAATTTTAAAAAAAAATTGACGTGGGGTTCCCCTTAAATATCCATACCAGACGCTTCAGACCCCGCACCCCTCTGATGTAACACAGGCAGGTTTCCGTTACATCAGAGGGGGGCGGGGTCACCCATACGTCACGGGGAAGACCGGGTTTCCCCTTGCGTCAGAGGGGGCGGGGTCAGGTGACGGGTGGCCCCGCCCTCCGCATATAACAAACGTCAGGCCGCCGGAATCCCCGCAGTGTCTCCTCAGTGGAGACAGAAGGTGGACGGATTCGCTATGCTGGATGAGATCAGCGTCGCTGGAACCCGGAGAGATGATCGTCCGTCGCTGGATAGCAAGAGTGGATTACCACCGCTGGAATCTTCTTTTACATTTTTTTTTATTTTTAATAAAGGAATTTTTCCAAAGTGTGTTTGTCTTATTTAACTATTTTTTACACTTTCTTTGTGAAATGGTAGGGGTGCTTTTGTACCCCCTTACCATTTCAAACAGGGGGGGCCGGGATCTGGGGGTCCCCTTGTTAAAGGGGGCTTCCAGATTCTGATAAGCCCCCCGCCTGCAGATCCTCACAACCACCGCCCAGGGTGGTGAGGATGAGGCCCTTGTCCTCATCAACATGGGGACAAGGTGCTTTGAGGGGTCACAGACCCCCAAAGCATCCTCCCAATGTTGAGGGCATGTGGCCTGGTACGGTTCAGGAGGGAGGGGGGGCGCTCTCTCGTCCCCCCCTCTTTTCCTGCGGCCTGCCAGGTTGTGTGCTCAGATAAAGGGTCTGGTATGGATTTTTAGGGGGACCCCCACGTGAATTTTTTTTTTAATTTGACGCGGGGTTCCACTTAATATCCATACCAGACCTGAAGGGCCTGGTAATTGAATTTGGGGGACCTCCACGCTTTTTTTAAAAAAAAAATATTTTATCAATGACTTTCAATGAGTGTTCTCTGTATTACGGAGCCGACAATTCATAATAGCTGCGAGTGATTTTAAAGGACTTTTTTTCCTACATAAATGACACTTTGTGCAGGGACAGTTCTAAGGACCAGAAACATGCGCCCCTTCACAGGCATACTATAGACACCCCCCCCCCCTACGAAATTTAAAGGAATATTACACTTTTATTGTTTCACTTTAATCATTATTAAAATCACTGCTCCCGAAAAAACGTCAGTTTTTAAAACTTTTTTTTGCATTGATACATGTCCCCTGGGGCAGGACCCGGGTCCCCAAACACTTTTTAGGACAGTAACTTGCAAATTAGCCTTTAAAATTAGCACTTTAGATTGTGAACGTTGGAGTCCCATAGACTTTAATAGGGTTCTAAAGTTCACACGAAGTATGCTATATACTAGCTCCGTCGAATCTTCTTCATACATTCGACAGACACCATAAGCCTTCAAAGACAGATTCGACCGTAATTCATGTGGATTTTCGGACGAATGCAATTTTTGAATGAAAAAAAAAAAAAATTAAAACGAATTTCGGGAGTAACTAAATTAATACATTTTTCGGACGAAAACGAAATTCTTCTAATTTTTTCGGCATTGGGGTTCTCCTTTAAGTCCATACTAGGTGGTGGGGCCAGCGACGTCTCCCTCGCGGGCCCCGCCTACCTGGAGACGCGTTCGAAATGAGCAGACTTTTCTGGGTGAGTCCGTTCATTTCAAAAGTAGGGCAGATAGTACGGCGGACTTAGTACGCCGTATTAGTCCGCTGAAAAAGTGCCGTGTGTGGGCAAGTAGCCCGTTCGGAAAGTCCGACGGACAGTCTGGCGGGAAGTCCGCCAGACTAAGTCCGTCGGATAGTCAACTACGTGTGTACGCGGCATAAGAGATACATCTTGTACAGGTTTATACTTCCATGTTCAATAGCATGGTATCTAAACAAAAGTATTTAGAGAACAAAAAATAAATTGCATTAACATTAAATGTAACAGAAACAATATAAACAAACCCTTCTAGCCAGTCTTGCAATCGACTTGTTGTAATTGGCTCATGGTCTATAAGGACATAAGGGGCGGGCGAAAGAGCTCTAAAATTGAGAGCTGGGGAGCTAATGACAAGTAAATGGAGGCAATCGGCTACCCCCCCTGCTGGAGGGTTCCTTACAAAGTATTACGGATCAGGGACTTCAATAAGTCTCTTTGGCTCTCTCTTTTATAGACAAAAATGTCTGTACACAGAGAAAGCACAGAAAAGAAGGAAAGGGAGACATAAAAGAGAGCAGGGATGAGGGAAGGAAAAAATAAAAAATAAATGGGGGGGGGGATGGGGGAGTGAAGGAAAAGGGTAGGAAGACTAGTACTGAGGTGATGGGGGATGCTTCCATGGTTGGGTCAGCGACCCAGACATAAATAGCGGCCTACTTTTTGGGCTCTAGGACCCTCAGTCAGGGGTAGGGGGCAAGAACCTCACCATCTACCCTATCCCCTACCTGAGGGCCCTGCCCCACCTGCTTTGATAAGGTTGGTCTGCAAGTAGGTTTTTAGAGGTTCAGAGAGCTGTTAATTTCTGCTTGTACGGCTTCTCTCTATTGTGCAGAGTTTCTAAATGATAACCAAGGTCCCCAGGTGTGTGCAAATGTATCTGCTCTGTCTGCGGAGATATGAATTAACTCCTCCATTTACGATATGCGGTCAATCCTCCGTAACCATTCCATCACTGAAGGTGGCCGTGACGACCTCCAGTGTACAGGTACACACATTCTCGCTGCATTCACCATGTGCATCGCAACTGATTTGAAGTAGCGTTTCTTGGAGAGAGTAGACAAGTGCAATAAGTATTGTGCCGGTGAAAAATCCAGTTGGAGCGCAGAAACCGCCACTATTATCTTGTGCACGCTTGTCCAGAATGCCCGCATGTCCCGACAGTACCACCATATATGGGCTATTGAGCCCCTTTCCCTCCCACATCGCCAGTATTTCCCCGATACCTCTGGGTAAAATTTATGTAGGAGATCGGGAGTCCTGTACTATCTTGTGCAAATTTTGTAGCCGCTCTCTTGCACTGAAACGTTCAGCGACCCTTTGTGGTTGTATAAATGCATGCGTTCCCATCTCTCCTCCTCCACTTCTATTCCCAGGGCAGAACTCCAATAGGTACGATCTGTCTGGGCAGTTTCCATATGAGTCCCAAATAGAGAGGCATACAGAAATTAGATAACCTGAGTCTGCGGCTCCGTCCGGGCGCAGAGGGCCTCCAAGGTTGTATCTGGCCTGATAAACTTACTTCTCCTCCCGGGGTCATCAAGAAAATGTTTGAGCTGCATATATGAACAGAACGGGAAAGATCCTGTTTCCGAGATCTCCGCTAGTTCCCCTTGCTTAAGAAATCGGCCTCTGCGGAAAAAGTGTTTGGCTCTCATCTCCCCTGTGGGCCACTTGGCTCGGGCGAAAGCCCCTGATAAACCCGGTGGAAAGTCTGGATTACCCCTTATTGGGGTATGGGGGCTTAGTGTGTCAGAGACCGAGTGAGCTGCACACGTTCTCTCAAATGCCTGTAGAGTAGCACCTACCAGGGGATGAGATACAACCTGATCGGGCCTCTTATTCTTCGCTATCCACAGTGCATCCCTCAAATTATAATTTGTTATACGATTCTCCAAGGAAACCCATCCCTTACTGGCACCATGGACATTCCAATCTACCACCCCAGCAAGATGGACTGCCCAGTAATACCGCTGTATATCGGGTAGACCAATGCCTCCTTTTAGCTTCGGCAAAACAAGCTTTGCCCATTTTATTCTAGCTGTTTTATGTACCCAGAGAAATTCCCTGCATATAGCCCTATATTGTGTAAAAAATTCAGGCGGAAGTTTGATTGGTACTGTTTGCATTTTGTATAAGAGGCGTGGGAGAATTGTCATCTTAAGGATGGCCGCCCATCCAAACTATGAGATGGAGGCTCTATCCCACCACTGGAGGTCTTGGCGTATAGTGTTTAACTCAGTTTGGAAGTTTCTAGCATATAGTTTGGTAAGTTTAGCCGGGAGTTGAATTCCCAGGTATGTAAGCACCTCGTCTTTCCACTTAAATGGAAATTTTTCTTGGCACTGGTGGACCATGTCTGCGGGAAGGGAAACGTTCATAGCAAAAGAATTAGTGTAATTAATTTGGAGGTTTGACAATTTTTTGAACTGTTCCAAGACTTGCAGGAGGTTAGGCAGGGTCGTAAGGGGCGCAGTCAGAAATAACAACACGTCATCGGCAAACACTGCTGTTTTGTATTCTCTCTCTTGTACCAGAATTCCCTTGATGTTGGGGTTCATACGAATACTTCTTAAGAGGGGTTCTAGGGTGAGGATATAGAGCAGAGGAGAAAGGGGGCAACCCTGCCTCGTCCCATTATGGATGGAGAAGGCGTCCAACAGGTGTCCGTTAACTCTGACTTTGGCAGTGGGATTGGCATACAAGGCCATAATATATTTTTGCATGCGCCCCCAAGTGGCCAAGAACTGCCGCCATGTAATCCCATGCCACCCTATCGAACACCTTCTCTGCATCCATTGACAAGAAAAACCCCTCTTGTTGGGACATGGTTAGCCAATAATGTAAGTTGAGAGCCTTAATCGTGTTGTCCCTGGCTTCTCGGCCAGGGACAAATCCCACCTGGTCTAGGCCTACCCAAAAGGGCATGTGGAAAGCTAATCGCGTTGCCAGGATTTTTGCGAACAGCTTCACGTCCACATTAAGTAACGAAATCGGGCAATAGCTGGTTACGTTCGAGGGATCTTTCCCTTTCTTTCGGGATCACTGATATATACGCCTCCAGCAATCGCCCTGAATTGTTGGGTTCTGAAGCAAATTGATTAAAAGCTTTTAAAAATCGGGGCGCAAGAAGGTCTGCAAAGCTTTTGTAATATTGACCTGAGAAGCCATCCGGCCCCGGGCATTTTCCTGGCTTCATAGCTTTCCGCGCTGCTGTGAATTCCTCTAGCGTCAGTGGGTCTTCTAAAAGTTGGGCATCCACCTCAGGTAAGGCTGGAGGGCCATATAGGGCTAAAAAGTCAGAGATCCGTGCATTCTACAACGTGGGATCAGCAGGCTCCCCCTCCCCCTTCGTAGGTTGTATAATCTTTTATAGTAATTCTGAAATTGATGAGCTATACTTTCTTTGTTCGAGTAGACGATACCTAGAGCATCAGTCACGTGGTGGACAGTAGAGCGTAGCACTCGCTGCCGGGTTGCTCTAGCCAACAGTCTGCCTGGTTTGTTGCCCTGTTCATAAAATACTTTCTGAGAGAGGGTACTCCTTCGCCTGGCTTTTTTATACATCTCATCCACTAGTTGTAGCCGTAGTTCCTGCAAGTCTTGGGAGGTTTATGTTGAGTCTCTAAAGCTCGGATTTTATCAAAAAGGGAGAGAATCAGCTTCAGTTGTTCTCTCTTCCTTCCCGCAGACATGGCCAACAACTTGCCTCTGATGAAGCATTTATGCGCTTCCCATTGTAACATGGGCAAGGCCTCTGGGGTATCATTAATCTGAAAGTACTCAAGATCCTGAGCCAGGCGCGCGTGATTCCCTGGATCTGCCAGGAGAGACGCATCTAGTCTCCAGATCTTGGTGGAGGCCATCTGTATTGGGAAAACTAGCGTGGCCGTAATCGGATGGTGATCTGAGAGAACCATGTTTTCTATCGTTGCATTGTGCAGATCTGGCTGCGAAATAAAGATATAGTCAATTCGGGCATAGCGGGCGCGTGGGAAACAATAAAAGGTATAATCCCTATCACGGGGTGTAACGTTCTCCACGAGTCATGTAGGGTGAAAGAAGCTAGCTGCAGTTTAATCTGGCGCAGTGCAGAGGAAGGCATGGATGACGTACCGGAGGAGGTATCTAGTAGCGGGTCAAGAGGCAAGTTTAGATCTCCACCTAGAATTAAGAGCCCTGACTGAAACAGTGCGAGCTTAGCGGCTATTTCTCTCAAAAAGGGTACCTGTTTATTATAGGGACAATATATATTCCCTAAAGTGATTGGTTTGTTATTCCATTTACCTTTTAAGAAGATATATCTCCCTGCCGGGTCGGTCAATTGATCCGTAATTTCAAGGTCTAGGTTTTTTGCGAGTAGAATTGAGACGCCTTTTGTTTTAGCGTCCGGACAGGTGGCATGGTAGGCCGTCGGGTAGCGGGCATTCTGGAATCGCGGGTGTGCACCGGTTTTAAAATGTGTTTCTTGAAAGAACAACACTTGAGCTCTATGTCTATGTGCTTCCATTAAAGCGCTGCTCCGTTTCTCCGGGACATTCAAGCCCCTTGTATTTAATGAGTACATTTTAAGGGACAAAGGGGAAGAGTGTGGGACAACCTGCGACATTGTCAGGTCCTTGGCTACAGACTGGTAAGTATAGAATTCCGCAAATTATACACTTATCCTTGGCTGATGAAATGCTTCTTACAGTCCTCCCAACCTCCTAGCTATAGGATCAATGCTATTATAGGGAAGGGTAATTGCACTCCAGACAGACAACAATATAAACCCAATATAGGGAGACAAGGGGGGGAGGGAGGAAGAAATGTGAGAGGCGAGGGAAGGAGAGAGAAAGGAAGGGGACAAGAAAATAAAAAGGGGGGGAGGGGAGGGGGGGAGATCAGAGCCTAGCTTAGCGAAGAGACAGAAAAAGTGTATATAGATAGCCTAAAGAATGATGTGGGGGTTTACTGCTGCCTCCCGAGCAAGGGGTTTACCTAAAGCCCTCTATACCCCAGATAATGTGTGGGTAAGGCAAGCTGTTAGGGTAGGAATCAGTAATCCGGAGATGAGCCTAGACCCGCTGACCCACCTAATATTTAGGGTAGTGCGGGGAGAGAAAAGGAAGGCCGGATATATTCCAGAGGGGACCCGCCTCTCTAGTGTGGGAACGGAGTAAAGTGGGTGAACCAAAAAAAAAAAACTCTATGTGCTCGGACCAGGACCGCTATCAAAATTACAATGAGGGCAGAGGTTAAGGTTAGCGATGGCGTAGACAGGTGCCGGATTCTGCCCCCGCCTTAAACGTGCAAGGCGTATCCGGCACCCCACACCACCCGGGGGTCATAGATGTGGGGCTTATAAATTTATACTACAGCTTGGGCCCTGAGAGGCCCCAGGTCCCCCTCCCTCTAGTGGTGGAGTGGTAACTTTTTCGGGCTTCTCCAGTGGCTGGTGTGTGCCAGTTTGTGTATTTTAACCCAATATGTAAGTCAACACACCTGCTTTTTAACCAAAATTACACATTATTTTAAACTAAACTAAAAAGCAAACAATAGCAATAGCTATACCATAACTCAGTCAAAAGGAGAGTTTGGAGATCCTCCCCCTCAGCAGACCTCCAAGCCCCCGCCAGTACTCCATAATCACATGAGACTATGAGTTATTTAACAAAAACCCAAGGCTTGCAGCCGCACGGCCTATTAAATTGAAAAAACTTTAGGTAATAGAATTCGGTCGAGGCTTGGAGATCTACTGTGGGGTCCCCCCAGTAACAGTAAACATAGCAGTCCTGACACAGTGCAGATACTTTCTTTCCACGGTACCGCAAGACCTGTAAGAAAAGGCCCCTTACCAAGGTAGCCAACTTCATAAGTCCGCTATCATAGAGGTCACAGCAAAAGGTGATACTTATCTGGTAGAGTTCATGTGTCAGTCCCCTGTACGGGATCCAGGCGCTCGGAGCCCCCAGCAAATTACGTCTTTTGCAAACGGAGACCCGCCAAAGGTAATGAATCAGGGCTGGGTAAAGCACAAGGTCTTGAATATAGTCTTGGGCAGTTCCTGTCCAACTGGAGAGACCGTGGGCCCCGTCAAGGGGTAGTGTGATCAAGAGATGGGCACGTCTCCTAGGTCAGTGAGTGCACACATCGCGCTGACATCAAACCGTATGAAAAGGTAGTCCAGTAGGATGGTCTCTATCAGGCTGAACTTGTCACCCCTCCTAACGGCAGAGGACTGTGCACGGTTCCAGGTTTAGGGGGGAATTAACAAAACCATCTGATGGTCCAGGGGCAAGAAGATGCATAAAAGTAAGGGGACGGGAGGACCGGTGATCCTTCTGTTGATCACGTGGGCTTCGCAGGTAGCGTGGAGGAATCCTTATTGGGGTGAGTTGTGGAATGAGAGGTTTTCTGCTGTGGTGATCAGGTAGTTTACTACCAGCTCCAGCTATCTAGGTGTAGGTTTTACGCCGTGAGGCGTTAGGTGAATACCTTGGCCACCATTCAGTGATCATTGCGTCTGGGCCCCTCTGTGAGGAATCTGATGAGGAACGACGTCTGCGTTGTCTGTGTCTCCTGGAGCGTGGGGTAACATTCTGGTGCACAGATACCCATGGTTCCGGCATCATGAAGGGGCTAAACCAGTCCGGTACCCGAACAAAGGGGATACCCAGGGTGTCAAAAAATTCTTGTAGGTCAGCCGGTACCCGCAGGGAGGCCATGCGGTTGCCTACGGTAGCCATCAAACAGAAAGGGAACTTCCAGCGGTACATTATACGCCTATCCCTGAGGACAGTAAGTAATGGGCGAAGTGCCCTTCTGTGTTGCAACGTGATGGCGGAAAGGTCCTGATAGATCTGGACAGGGTGGCCATCGTGTTGTAGCTGCCTGTGAGTGCGTGCTTGGCGCAGAAAGTCCTCTTTTTGTGTAAAGCTGACCAGGCAGCAAACTACATCCCTGGGGGGCTCTGTGTCCCGTCCCCTATGTCTCAGAGCTCTGTGACATCATTCCATTTCGACCGGTGCATCTGGAGGCCTGCCCAGCAATGTATTGCAGAGAGCCCAGACAACCTGCTGTAGCTGGGGGCCTTCCACCGACTCAGAGATTCCTCCTCCTCCCCCTGTTATCTAAATCTTCAATATGCCGCTGCATATCAATTAGATGTTGGTTATGGGTGTTGGAGACTTGCTGAATTTGTTCGATCGCCCTGCTGTGTGTCATGGCGGAGGCCTCCACCTGCTCTAAGCGGGAAGCCACTGCTTTGATGTCGGATCTGACATCTGCTATTGCTGCAGCTAGGGCACTTTTAATGTCAATGGCTACTGCCTGCAAGTCCGCAATGCTGAGAAAGGGGGCTGTCAGAGTACCTAGGCTCGCCGGGTTTGTCTGTTCTAGCTGGTCTGCAAGCTGACTTCCTGCATCTCTGCCATGTGGGTGCCTGGAGGACTGTTCATCTGCCTGCTGGGAGCGGAACAGCTTCGGGATCGTGCGGCCGAGTTGTGATGCCGGATCCGTTGGGGCGCGGGTGAGAGAGGAGCTCCTGGAAGCCATCCCCGCTGCGTGTGCTGTGTCTGCCCGCTGATTATGGCTAAAATGTGGCCCTGGTCACCGGAGCGCTCCTTCTACGTGCCCATCTTGGTCTGCCGCTTGGCCACGCCCCCCTAAATCACTGTTTATATATGATATACAGACCGCTTCTATAAGTTGCTGTTTGAAATCATCATTGCATATTTCTGTTCTGAACTGTTTATAGTTTTAATACATTTCAGAGTTTTTCAGAATCGTAGCACAGCAATTGTTACTTGACTAGGGTTCAACTGGTCCAATTGGTTCTGCTATACTGTGGTTGACTGACGGAGTGTTGGATTGTTGTGTAGAGATCCAATAGTTATAAAGAGACAGCAATACTCTTATATACAGTGCCTTGCAAAAGTATTTACCCCCCCCCTTGGCATTTTTCGGGGTTTTGTTGCCTTAGAACCTGGTATTAACATGGATTGTTTGAGGATTTGCATCATTTAATTTAAAGAACACGCCCACAACTTTGAAGATGTTTTCTTTTTATTTTGAAGCAAACAACAAATAGGACAAAATAACAGAAAAAGTCAATGTGCATAACTATTCACCTCCCTAAAGTCAATACTTTGTAGAGCCACCTTTTGCGGCTATCACAGCTCCAAGTCGCTTTGGATAAGTCTCTATGAGCTTGCCACATCTTACCAGTGGGATTTTTGCCCATTCCTCCTTGCAAAACTGCCGGGCCCCACTGAGGAGTCTGGGAGGGGTACTTAAGATGTTGAAGTCACGTGTTTTGGGTTCGTTCGTGAGGCCTTAGCGGTCTGTTCCTGATTCTGGACCGGGTTAGCCCTGCGAGGGGTCCCGGCCACTGGAGCGTTCGTTGCTCCGCAACGTGCTTCGGTTGGCTAACCCCAATAGACCTGCCTGGTCTGGGGTAAGGATCCGTCTGTTCCCGAGTCTCGGAACCGGCTGGTCCGAGGAGCAGTAACTGAGGGAGGATTGAAGGCGTCCACGTGTGCTCTCAGCTTGGAGGGGCCCCGCAGCTCATGTAAGCGATCAGGGTAGGACTCTTTGGAGGAGAGCCAACAAGCTGGCATCCTGAGAAGTGCCTGGTTGCTGAGTTGTGAAGGACACTGACAAATTCACGCTTTTTCCAGTACTGTCAAGAAGACAGAGAACGTCCCAGGTACTGAGGAAAAAGGTTCCTGTTCACTTTCAGTTACAACTTGTTCAAGGTCAGAGATTTCACAAGTTCTGAGTCAAAGTGCTGATTGCCATAATCTCTGGCTAGAGATTTGTTCAGCCTTGAAGTGCGCAGCTGCGAGTGGCTACTCTCTGGGTGGTACTAGAGACTTTGTGATATTTGAAGTTCAAGGTGCCTGAGTTCTTTCACCCTTGTTCCCATATGAGACTGTGTTTGTTAGATGTTACCCCTGCAAATAAAAACCTTTCAAAAGGACTTTATTGGTGTCAGTGTCCAAGGTTGTTGGGTACTAAGTCTGGGAACCCCTAAACATTGAAGAACAAGCAAAGCGGAGGTAACCGGTAAGCCCAAAAGTTAAGGCCGCCCTGCCAAGGATTATGGCTTGTTTAGAGAGTTCCTTGGTCTTCATGACAGTGTTTGGTTAGTGGTGCCTCTTGCTTAGGTGCTGCAGCCTCTGGGGCCTTTCAAAAAGGTGTGCATACGTAATGACAGATCATGTGATGCTTAGATTGCACACAGGTGGACATCATTTCCCTAATTATGTGACTTCTGAAGGTAATTGGTTGCACCAGAGCTTTTTAAGGGCTTCATAACAAAGGGGGTGAATACATGCGCACATGCCAATTATCATTTTTTTTATTTCTGAAAAATAGTTTTATGTATATATTTTAATAATTTTACTTCACCAATTTAGACTATTGTTTTCTAATCCATCACATGTAATTCAGATTAAAAAATCTGAGGCATATATGACACAGGAACTCCTTAAAACAATGAACAAAACAATAATAATAGTAATTATAAAACCAGGTAAAGATCCATTAAAACCAGAATCGTATCGCCCTATTTCTCTCCTTACCTCAGATGTTAAGATCTTAGCTAGGGTACTTGCAAATAGGATATCTAGATATATCAATACTTTGATTCATAAGGATCAAACAGGGTTTATCCCTACAAGATCAGCATCAACAAAAATTTGCAGACTTTTTTTGAATATACAGCTACCTATGGACAATGGCGGCACTAGTGCTATATTGTCCCTGGATGCTCAGAAGGCTTTTGATATGATGGAATGGGAATATTTGTGGACGGTACTCACTGCTTTTGGTATGGGTCCAGGAATCCCCAGAATTATTAGGCCACAGTGTCGGTTACATGCTGCGGGAAGATGTGCAGCAATTTGACGGCTCTGATCTTGATTCACAGGTTGAGGAAGGGAGCAATATGAGCCTAGAGAAAGGGGGTGCACAGAAGGACAAGAAACTGGCAGTCATGTTCCCCCAGCTGCAGCATACTGCCAAGTTTTCTCCAGTGACGAGGAGGGTGGGGATGATGAGGTCACTGACTGTACTTGGGTGCCTGAGAGAAGACAGGATGAAAGCCAGGAGGAGGAGGCACAACTCTAATGTTTTGGCCTTGTTGGACAGGGCGGTCAGCAGTAAGGTTCATATTACCGCTGACTCCTGGTCCAGCAGGCATGGGCAGGGACGTTACCTTTCCTTCACGGTGCACTGGGTAACTCTGCTGGTAGCTGGGAAGGATTCAGGACAGGGTTCAGTGTTGTTGGAGTTTGTTCCACCACCCCGCTGACAAAAAGCTAGTCGTGATTCTGCCACAGCTCTCTCCTCCACCCCCTCCTCTTCTCTTAATCTTCTGCAGATTTGTCCTCTGATCCAGCAGTGCTCCTTATGTGTTCAAGAGGCTAAAAAAGCAGTCAGGCTAAAAGATGCCATGCAGTGCTTGAGTTGGTCTGCCTAGGGGACAGGAGCCACACTGGGGCAAAGATTCTGTCAGTTTTGCAGAGGCAGGCTTAGAGGTGGTTGATGCCACGCCAGCTTCAGCCAGGAATGGTTGTATGCGACAATGGCACCAACCTTCTCTCTTCCCTCCGACAGGGACACTTGACTCATGTTCCATGTTTGGCACACGTTATGAATTTGGTGGTGCAGCAGTTCTTGATCAGGTACCCAGGCTTACAAGATCTCCTGAGGCAGGCCAGAAAAGTCTGTGGTCATTTCCGCTGGTCATACAATGCCAGTGCTCGGCTGACTGACATTCAAAGGGAATGCAACCTGCCCACCAACCGCCTCATTTGTGACATGCCCACCAGATGGGACTCAACGTTGGCAATGCTGCACGCCATACCACGCCAGTGGCTACTGATAAAAGATGCATGCACTGTCCTGTCACCATTTGAGGATGCCACAAGGATGGTGAGCAGCGACAATGCATGCATTAGTGACACTAGAGAAAAAATAAAAGAGAAAAAACTGCGCTAAGGTGCAAAAAAAAGGTGTAAGTTATATATACTCTCATGTAATACTTATAGGAATAAATGTTTAGCTGCGGCTTCACTGTGTCACATAAATACAGAACCAAAATTGAAAAATACCAAGCCGCGCTTAACTTATACAAACAACTGATTGTGCAAAAAATTGAAAACAAAATATAGCGACCATATGTAGATTAGTGTTACTTATAACGTGCATAATATAAAACACACATAAAAAACTCAAAACGTAGAACTTAACCCTTGCAATATAAATTTCCGTTACATAAGCCTCTTATCAGCATAAAAGAGGATAGGACAAAAACACCCAGTGTTTGAACAATTGTTGCAAGATTATGAAAATAGTCCTCCAAAATTAGTGACACTGTCCCTCTAGTCTTCCTGCTGGACCACACGGTTTGTGAAATCATGGACAGGGTACTTGAGGCTGAACAGCGGGAGGAAGAGGAGGACTTCCTTTCCTCTCAAGGCCCCCTTTATCCAGATAGCATTCCTGCAGGCCAACTAAACACACAAGAAGAAGAGGAGGAGGAGGAGGCCTATGTCAGCATGGATGTGGAGGATAACACTCAGCAGCAGACTTCAAGGGATGGTTTTCAGTCCCCAGAAATCCAAGGAGTTGTATGTGGCTGGGAGGAGGTTGTTATGGATAATGTAATCCTTAGTGACCCAGAGGGCTCAGAATTGAATTCCTCTGCAAACTTATGCTGCATGGCCTCCCTGATTCTGCATAGTCTGCGAAAGGACCCTAGTATTTGTGGTATCAAGGAGAGGGATCATTAATGGCTGGCAACTCTTCTTGATCCACATTACAAGGGTAAGGTTGCAGAACTCATCCTGCCTTTGCAAAGGAAGCAGAGGATGAAAAATCTTCAGGAGACCTAGAAGAAAGGTTTGTGCAATGCATTTCCAGACCCTGAGAGGTTACAATTTCCTGGTGCTGGACAATGTGTTGCTGAGGCTTTGTCCAGTCAGAGGAAGAGCAGTGGAGAAGGTGGCCAGCTGACCGATGCCTTTAAACTATTTTTCAGTCCTCAGTGCCAAGGTCTGATAGGTTCAATCAACCATCCCCAGCATCTGCATTATATGGTGCAGGAATATCTAGGGGCCAGAGCAGACTTGGGAGACATTTCCAACAGAGCATCCACTGGGTTACTGGGTCTTGAGGATGGACCACTGGCCAAAACTTACTAGATATGCAATCGAAGCTACTGGCCTGTCCTTCATCCAGCATGTTTTCTGAATGCACATTTAGTGCTCCTACAGAGTTTGTAACGGATCAAAGTGTGTACCTGTCCACAGACTGTTGATAGGCTCACATTTATAAAAATGAATCAGTCCTGGATCAGCAGCTATCAAGCACTTTATGCTGATGTAACTGATTGAATATGCTATGAATCTGGGATCCCTTGAAGACTGCCTATGATGCCTATCCTCTTCCTCCTATCCTCTTCCTATTCGTATATATGGTCTAAGCTTGTTTTTAAAGGAGCAGTGATTGCAAACAGTTGGTGCAGAGCGCATGCAAATGTGTGGCCTCCAGGTAGCTGGGCCTTGGCACAGAGTGGATGCATATTTGCATGTAATAGCAGCAGCAGCAGCCCTGCCCCACCTCTCAGAATGGCGAACCCCTTAAAGGGCAAGTGCCAAGGGGTGAAGGATGTTTGAAGTGAAAACAGAAAAGTGAAATTTTAGATTCAAAAGAGTGTCTGGGGGGGGTCCCTTTTGTCTGCCTGTAAAGTGTTGCATTTGTCCCGAGTCTCCTTGAGTCTGCTGCAGCAATAATGACATATTTAAACACCAAAAATTACATTTGATTAGTTTTCCCTGACGTCAAGCCATTTCTGGCAATATAACCACAAAACAAGCAGACCACTTGGCTCTGTCTCCCATCTACTCACAAGTCCCAAAGTGGCTAAGCTCCCTGGTAGGAAAATGGGTCCCCTGATAGAGAAGTCCCCACACACAGTCCAGTATTGTCTCAGGGGCAGGCAGTCCCCTCAAGCTCACAGATCCAACCTGAATGGGGTAAGGCAATCTCATTAGGACTTCAAGCAATTTACCACCCCCCAGACCACCTTCTGGGTATATCCCCCCAAGGATTGGCCAGGGCATAGTAAAAATTCAGTCCAATCATTTGAATTTCCTGCCCTAAGCTCTGAAAGCTTAGAAAACAATCAGACTCCCAGCTTGTGAAACCTTGAGTACACTAAGGCAAACCATCACTGCTCCTCTGATTACAGAGCAAGCCAAAAAATAACCTTACTTATCATCCTAAAGTAGGAGGTCCATTTTTGGTTTCCATTTTGGTCCATTTTTGTCATCAGGAAACCTTTCCAAAGAACTGCCATGCAGCCATCACAGCAGTGCATGTAGACAGAAAGTGTCTCTAACTAAGCTGTAGCAAATCAACAGCCCTGAGATGAATCAAAGGAATAAAAAAAGAAAAAGCATTTTATTTTCTAAAAAATTTAAATTGTTTATGACAAACTGTATATGTAAATCTTAATTAAATGTCATTAGATTCTAGTTTACATTTACTCTAAAACTCATTATTGTGGACTTATATATTTGATGACTATTTTCCTAATTGCTTCTTTTATCTCATTATTTCTCAGGCTGTAAATAAGAGGGTTTAAGAGGGGTGTCATGGCTCCATACATAAGTGAAACATACTTCTGACTGGATGAGAATGTATTTGCTGGTGCCATGTATGTGATAATTATGGGTCCATAAAATATGAACACAACAGTCAGATGGGATGAGCAGGTAGCGAACGTCCTCGATCTTCCATTAGTAGATCGGATCTTTAATACAGATAAAATAATAAAGGTGTAAGATACAACAATGAAAATCAAAGGTGCCAACAGTGTGAACAAACTCACAACAAACATAATAGTTTTATAAAAACTAATATCTCCGCAAGCCAACTCCAGAACGGCCAATATCTCGCAAACAAAATGGTCAACTTTGTTACCTCCACAGAATACAAGAGGCCTCAAAATGGTGGGAATGGCTGAGAGCAGAAAATTTCCCAACCACATCATTATTGTCACGTTTCTACATATTTTCAGGTTCATTATGACGTTGTAATACAGGGGCATGCAAATGGCGATATATCGGTCGTAAGCCATCACGGCCAACAATATGCACTCGGTTTCTCCTAGAAACAGACCTGTGTTCATTTGAGCCATGCATCCAATGACTGAGATTCGCCTTTCCTTAGAAAATATATCAAGTAGCATTTTTGGAAGAGAGTTTGATGAGTAGCACAAGTCAAGGAAAGACAAGTTACAGAGGAAGAAGTACATAGGGGTGTGTAACTGGGGGGTCAGATGATAGCTGAGGATCAGAAAACTGTTTCCCAAAGTGGATAATATGTAGATGGTCAGGAATGCAACAAAAAGTAAAATCCTAATCTCCAAGCCTTGGGAGAAACCAGTCAGAAAAAATTCGGTCACATAGGTTAGATTTTGTACTTCCATAATAGAAGGGGGCCAAAAATATTTAAAGATGAACTCCAGGCACAAAGACACAAATCAGCACATTAATTAATACATCAGCAAATGTGTTTTCGAAATGCAAGCAAGGTAAGCACTTGAATTTGACTCTGTATCATCCTTTTGCAGTCTCTGCACAGCAGATTTCAAAGTGGGAGAAGGCAAAGTAGTATAAGAAGGCAACCAGTTCATGTGCTGATAAGACGTATGCTTATAGGAAAGGAGATCGAAGGTAAGCTCAGCACTGTTTTGCTTCTCTTTTACCACCTAGTCACAGGCTGGGGGGAAAAGGGGCTGTCCACAACAAAGAGGGCTCAGATGAATGATGCTGGAGGTCATTCAACCCATGTGGAAAGCTGGAGACATCTATTGGCAGAAAAGGTAATGATTGCAGCTACGGCTGTTTATTTTCTTTATTCTTTATTGGCTTTTTTTTTTTAATTATGACTAATTACATGCAGATTTAAAATTATTATAATAATATATTACCCTGCATGTTTGAATGACCCTTTTTAAAAAGTAATGACTAATTCTAATGATTTTCTTAGTTAAAAAAATAGATTTTATATGTCTAATTATAATGATTTTTTTTAATTATGACTAATTACATGCAGATTTAAAATTATTATAATTTTATTTTACCCTGCGTGTTTGAATGACCCTTTTTTTTATTATGTCTAATTCTAATGATTTTCCCGGTTAAGAAATAGATTTCTATGTCAAATTCTAATGATTTTCCTGGTTAAAAAACAGATTTTTCACATTTTATAGTACAAAGAAGTTGGTTTTAGGTAAATTAAATTACAAATTTATTTTCTTTTGCATTTACTAAAAACAATTCAAGTATTTCTAGATACTGAATGAAAGGTTCAAAAAATGGGTTAAAAACTAGATTTGCACATTTATAGTACATCAAAATTGGTTATATAAAAGTTCAATTGCAAATTAATTTTTTTATGTTTGATAAAATCATTTCAAATATTTCTAGATACTGATTGAAAGGTAAAAAAATGAAAAAAAATGATTTTCACATGTATAGTATATCCGAGTTGTTTTTTTTAAAGAAAGTTAAATTGCAAATGTATTTTCTCTTGCATTTAATAAAAACAATACAAATATTGAATTGTTGAATTTTGATTGGATACTGATTATACTGATGATAGACCAGGACAACATGACAAAAGTTATAGCGGTTAGTTTATGGGTTTAAAATTAAAATAAAATAACAAATAATGACAGTTTCTGGGATATGCAATAATAATAAACATTAAAATATTTTAAAAATAATTTTTTTTTGGTTCATTGGTACATTGTATTAATACACATAAGTCATTCCATTTAAGCTTAAGAAAGGCATGGTAATACAGGAGTAGTTTTATCAATGTCTACTTAAGTTTATAGACTCAATGGATATGTTTCTAAGCTGTGGAAATTTGTAAAATAAAAAGCAAATTCATTTTAACTTACAAAAACAAATATCCCTAAAGTACTAGTTATTTGTAGTACATTTTGCTTGGGATATTGTGTATAGTACATCTTAGTGGGATATTGCATAAGATGGGTTAGTATGTAATTCCTTTAGCCACTTAAAATATAGTCATTCAAAAGTTGGCTGGGTAAATTACAAGATATAAAGGGCACAATAAAATGTTGCAACCCTAGGATTTTTTCTTTCAGCTTTATTATACTAAATGGTAAAAAAAATAACTGGTTCATTAGGTTTCACTATTAGTCTAGTTTGCCTTTGTTTAGTTCAGTAAAATTAATAAAAGTAATTTTAACACAAGTGGTTTATATAACGTAATTTTGCAACAAGGGAAAAAGTAACAAAAAGAGAAAAAGGTGAGGCTATAGTTATAATACATATAATTATAATATTTCTTATTAATACTAATTTCTAAAGCAATGGCATCAACAATAAATAACTCCCAAACAAAAAAATGAAGCTGCATTTTCACTTGCTCGTATCTTTCAGTCCAGGTCATACAACAGAATACTGGTAAGCCTGTCCCCATTAAATTTAGCCAATATCTACCTTGCAATATAGAAGTTATTTTTATAAAGATGAGCTCAATCTCTTGAGATTAATTAATGCAGAGATCCATCATCAGAGTTTGCAAAAAATTATTGCAATTACAGCAAATTGTGCGTAAAGATTATGCCCAATCATGTAGCAAATTTTATTTACCAAAGGAGTATGAATGTTTAGCAGGGAATGTCAATGAGAGATGTAATTCAGTCACAGAAGACTATTATGGGAATTAATATTTGCAATATAAATTAATTCATCTAACCCTTTAAACATCAATAAAATATAAATTGTATTTAATGTTGGGGATATATTTCCATTTAAATTAAATGCAGATATTTCAGAATTAAAGTTTTGATTTTTTTTTAATCCAAATTATGTTAAAAAATGTTAAAAAATGAAAACTGAACTCCAGGCAGATATGAAAGGCACAGAGTATATGTCTATAGCAGTGGCGAGCTTCCCAGTTCATGCATCCGGCCCCCTCATCTACATACAGGTTGCCGGACCATGGATTCCAATGAGGGGGTGTTATTTTTTGAAGCATGTAATTATAGCCAAGAGGTTCTAATAAGCTTAAAAAAAGGGTGGACTCAGGGGGTGCAGAGCACTGTGCTCCAAGCCCAGCCAGTTGTGCGAGAATAGCAAATGAATATTCGCTATTCTCACACTATTCTCACACTAATCCTCCTCCTGGCCAATCAGGAAGTGGGTCATGTGACCCATCACCTGATTGGCTGAAAGGAAAGCCTAGCAGCTATGAGGAGGAGAGAGGAGACACATGGCGGAAGCCTCTGTGATGGAGGAGAGGATACAGGAGTCACAGCCCATCACCCACAACTCGCCACTGCTGGATGGGGTAAGCGCCTGACTGGCTGGGATATAGCAAGTGAGCGGGTGAGCCATGCGGGCGGGTGAGCCATGCGGGCGGGTGTGCCCCCCCCCAAAAAAAAACACCAGCCGCCACTGTTCTGTAATCATATAACATATTTTCAGTGCATGCAGTTTAAGTGCCTTAATTGAACTTGGTATCAGCCACTGCCCCACTGACACCGACCACTATCACTAACCACTGACAGCAACCACTACCCAACTGACACTGGCCACTACCCCACTGACACCGTCCACTGCCCCACTGACACCGACCAATGCTCCCCTGGCACTACCCACTGCCCCTTGACACCGCCCACTGCCCCACTGACACTGTCCACTGCCCCACTGACACCAACCACTGCCTCCCTGACACTGTTCACTGCCCCACTGACACTGCCCACTGCCCCACTGACACCGTCCACTGCCTCCCTGACACCACCCATGCCCCACTGACACTGTCCACTGCCCCATTGACACTGTTCACTGCCCCACTGACACTGACTACCGCCCCACTGACACTGCCCCACTGACACCGACCACTGACACCAACCACTACCCCACTGACACCGACCACTGACACCACTACCCCCCTGACACTGACCACGGCCCCCTGACACTGTCCACTGCCCCCCTGACACCGTCCACTGCCCCACTGACACTAACACCATCCACTGCCCCACTGAGACTGACCACTGCCCCCCGACACTGTCCACTGCCCCACTGGCACCAACCACTGCACCACTGACACCGTCCACTGCCCTACTGACACTGCCCACTGCCCCACTGACACCATCCACTGCCCCACTGCCATCGTCCACTGCCCCACTGACACCGTCCACTGCCCCCTGACACCAACAGCATCCACTGCCCCTCTGACACTGCCCACTGCCCCGCTGACACCATCCACTGACACCGACCGCTGCCCCACTGACACCATCCACTGCCCCACTGACACTGACCACTGCCCCACTGACACCGTCCACTGCCCCACTGACATGACCACTCTCCCACTGACACTGACCACTACCCCACTGACACTGACCACTGACACCAACCACTGACACCAACCACTACCCCACTGACAGTGATCACTGACACCGGCCGCTACCTCACTGACACCAACCACTGACACCAACTACTACCCCACTGACACCATCCACTAACGCCGACCACTACCCCACTGACACCATCCACTGCCCCACTGACACCAACCACTGCCCCACTGACACCATCCACTGCCCCACTGACACTGACACCAACCACTGACACCATCCACTGCCCCACTGACACCGTCCACTGCCCCACTGACACTGACACCGTCCACTGCCCCACTGACACTGACACCGTCCACTGCCTCACTGACACCGACCACTGACCCTCTGACACCGACCATCCCCTTTCCCAAAAGCACTCTGAAAACATATATTTAAACTAGAAAAATCTACAATTTCTGGGGAAATTGTGTGAAGTCTTCTTGCCTCCACCTACTGGAGTGGGCGGAGTAACTGGGTGGAGTGGCTTGAGTAACTGTTGTGTGGATGGAGTGGCTGGAGTAACTGTGAAAAGTGTTAAAAAGCTTAATATTTTAAAAAGTATAAATAGTAGTAAAAAAGTTGAAGAAGTTTTTTTTATAATTTTTTTTTTCATGGGGTGGTCATAATGTTTTGGCTGATAATGGGGTGGTCATAAATTTGGCTGATCATGTGGCGGTCATAATGTTTTGGCTGGTCATAATATTTTGGCTGGTCATAATGTTTTGGCTGACCATGGGGTTGTCAGCTTTTGTCACCTCCCACTCTAGTTTCAGACATTTCGCCATTCATTCCTATGGGACAAATTTTGCCGCAAAAATTACGATATTTCGTGAACCATTCGGCGAAACGTTCCACAAAGTAATAGCGCACCAATCGGGAACAATCCGCACGTTTTGGTATATTACTGTGTATGTAGTGTAAAAGCTGTGGGAGGAGTTAGGTTGGTAAATTTGGCTATAATAATAATAATAACTAGAAAAATGAAAGTAAAATTAGCAAAAAAATAAATAAAAAATGTAAAGTGCCCCTGTCCCCGCATGCTCGCTCGCAGAAGCGATTTTGAAGCGTAACATGTTAGGTATCAATTTACTCGGCATAACATCATCTTTCACATTATATAAAAGAATTGGGTTAACTTTACTGTGTTTTTTTTCAATACATGACATTTTCCCCCAAAAAATATGTTTGACAAATTGCTGCGCAAATACTGCGTGAGATAAAAAGTTGCAAAAACCGCCATTTTATTAACTAGGGTCTCTGCTAAAAAAAAACATGTATAATGTTTGGGGGTTCTATGTAATTTTCTAGCAAAAAAATTAGGATTTTTACATGTAGGAGAGAAATGTCAGAATTGGCCTGGGTAGCAAGTAATTATTCACTGCAGGGTTTTCTATTTTTTGCTAAAAAAATGTTTTTTAAAATTAAAAAAGACCAAAAGTTTTGAAAAAAAAGGTTTTCTTAGTTTCTGTCAGTAAATTTTGTAAATAAGTATTTTTTTTATCCTTCACTGATGTGCCTGGATGAGGCTGCACTGATGGGTACTGATGAGGTGGCGCATATGGGCACTGATGAGGCAGTACTTATGGGCACTGATAGGTGGCATTGATGTGCACTGCTAGGTATCACTGGTGGGTGCTGATAGGTAGCACTAATGGGCACTGATAGGTGGCATTGATGGGCACTGATAGGCTGCACTTATGGGCAATGATAGGCGGCACTGATGGGCAGCACTGATGAACACTGAATGGCAACTTTGACTGGTATCACTGATAGGCATTGATTGGTGTCACTGAGGGGCACTGATTGGTGTCACCAATGGGCATTGATTGGTGTCACCGCTTGGCACTGCTGGAGCCACATTGATAATCAGTTTCCTGATTACCTGTACAGGTCTCCCCCGCAAGGAGTGCCACTGATCTGCTCTCCTCACCTCACACTCCATCAGTGTGAGGTGAGGAGAGCAGAAAAACATTTCTTACGTGTGTAGATGTGATCAGTTGTGATTGAACACAGCTGTTCACATGGTTAAAGAGCTGCGTCATCAGTAACCACCCAACCTTGGCCACAGGCATGGGGAGGGAGAAGTGACAGCCAATGGGGTGGTGCAGAGGTGAGCTGTGGATGGGGTGGTGCAGAGGTAACCTTTAATTGCCATTTTAAACTGTGTGTGCCACCTTCTGTGTCTGTACCAAGGCCAAATATTCCAGGGTATGTAAAATTTTTATCAGGGCCATTTGGGTGATTTCTGTTATCATTATGATTTTCAAAGGATCCAAAAAACTGTGATCATAAATGGCTTCATGTGATCACTATCCTTAAATAAAAGACAGTTTTTTGGCACGATCAGTCATATTTTCAAATTCCAAAATGTCACAATTACTGCCGGGGAATGCAAAGTGTATGTTAGAGGATCTTAAGTAACAGTGAAGTGGATCTATAATCTGGAAGTTGCATAATTAATTGTTTTTTTGTTTTGTTTTTTGTGTTTGTATGTTATAAAAAAAAAAGAAGAAAAAAGTTTTTCAATAAAAAATGAAAAAAAAAAAAAGAAGAAAATAAGAAGGGAAAAAAATCTCCTTACTCAGAGCTCTTCAATGATTAAAAAAAAAAAGCTAACACCCATCCCCTAACCCTTCATTCTATGGCGCACTTGTTTTTTGATTTACAGGAGAAAAATAAAACTTTTGTGACATGTACACTTTTATATTTTGTTCTTCTAGAAATACATAAAACTTTTTTTTAACTACTTGTGGTCCTTCTGCTCACAATGTATTGTGAACAGATGGGGCATGGCGATCGCGGACGCACCATGTTGCTAGGACACAGCGCAACACCAATCTCTTGCCGCAGTTCTTTAACCATGTGATTGGCTGTGTCCAATCACAGCTGGTCACATGTAAACACGGAGATGCTGGTAATCGGCTCTCCTCACCTCACACTGACAGAGTATGTGGGGAGGTGAGATGATCAGTGGCATTTCCACACAGGGGGACATCTAGGAATGTAAACGGGGCACTGATTATCAGTGCCCTGATTCCAAATAGAAATATAGTGTCACCAATCATCAGTGCCCACCATTGCCAGCAATCAGTGCCCACCAGTGGCAGCAGTCAGTGCCCACCACTGCCCACAAGTACCACCAATCAGTGCTCATTAGCAATGTCAGTCAGTGCTGGCAATCAGTTCCACCTATCAGTGCTGCCCATCAATGCCCATTACTGCTGTCGATCAATGCCCATCAGTGCCACTCAATGCCCATCAGTGCCACTCATCAATGCCCATCACTGCTGTCGATCAATGCCCATCAGTGTAACCCATCAATGCCCATCAGTACAGCCTGTGCCGCCTATCAGTGCCCACCAGTGCCGCCTATTAGTGCCCAACAGTGCCACCTAACAGTGCCCATAAGTGCAGCATATTAATGCCTCCTCATCAGTGCCCATAAGTGCCACCTCATTAATGCCCGTCAGTTCAGTCTATCAGTGCCGCCTCATCAGCGCACATTGGTGAAGGTTAAAAAAATTACTTAGTTACAAAATTTGCTGACAGAAAAAAGTAAAAAACATTTTTTTTTAAATGTTTGGTATTTTTTAATAAAAAATAAAAAACCCAGCAGTGATTAAATACCACCAAAAGAAAGCTCAATTTGTGTGAAGAAAATGATAAAAAATTTGTTTGGGTGGGTACAGTGTAGCAAAAACCATGCAACTGTCATTCAAAGTGCGACAGCGCTGAAAGCTGAAAAATGGCCTGGGCAGGAAGGGGGTGTACGTGCCCTGTAGGCAAGTGGTTAAACCAGGTATTGGTACTTTTGGCAGTGTGGGAGGTGCCAAGTCCTGCTGGAAAATGAAATCAGCATCTCCATAAAGCTGGTCAGCAGAGGGAAGTATGAAGTGCTCTAGAATTTTCCTGGTAGAGGGCTGAGCTGACTTTGGACTTGATAAAACACAGTGGACCAACACCAGCAGATGGCATGGCTCCACAAATCATCACTGACTGTGGAAGCTTCACACTGGACCCCATGCAATGTGGATTCTGTGCACCTCCAGACTCTGGGACCTTGATCTCCAAATGAAATGCAATGTTTTCCACTGAAGACCGCAATCATAGCAACCTGGACTTCCATAGCACCTCAGCAGTGCCACAGGCTGCTCCCATCCATGCCATGGGGCATTGATGCAGTAATTCATGCAAAAGGAGCCCCAACCAAGTATTGAGTGCATACTATACTGTACATGGACACACTTTTCACTGATCCAACACTTCTGTATTAAAAATCCTTTTTTATATTGGTCTTCTGTAATATTCTGATTTTCTGAGATACCGAATTTTGGGTTGTCACTCGCTGTAAGCCATAATCATCAAAAGTAAAAAAAAAAAAGAAGAAGAAATGCTTGAAATATATCCCTCTGTAATGCTTCTATATAAAATATATGAGTTGACTTTTTGAATTGAATTACTGAAATAAATAAACTTTTTGATGATATTCTAATTTTATGAGATGCACCTGTATATATCCCATCATTTATAGATGCTATAACTTTTACGCAAACCAATCAATATACACTTATTGGGATTTTTTTATCAAAGACGTAGCAGAATACATTTTGACCAAAATTTATGAAGAAATTTAGATATTTTTTTTTTTATAGTATGTTTTATAGCAGAAAGTAAAAACATATTTTTTCCCCAAAGTTTAGGTCTTCTTTCATTTATATGTATACATCCATGCCACCTATCAGTGCCCATCCATGCCACCTATCAGTGCCCATTCATGCCGCCTATCAATGCCCATCCATGCCGCCTATCAATACCCATCAGCGCCGCCTTTCTGTACCCATCAGTGCCCATCCATGCCACCTATCAGTGCCCATCCATATGGCCTATCAATACCCATCAGCACCGCCGTTCTGTACCCATCAGTGCCGCCTATCAGTGTCCCATCAGTGCCACCTCATCGGTGCCCATCAGTGCCGCCTAATCAGTGTTCATCAGTGAAGGAGAAAACTTACTTATTTACAAAAATTTGTAACAGAAACAAAAAAACACATTTTTAAAAAAAATTCTGTCTTTTTATTTGTTTAGCAAAAAATGGTGGTGATCAGTGGTGATCAAATACGACCAAAGAAAGATTTATTTGTGTGAAAAAAATGATATTCATTTTGTTTGTTTACAGCGTTGTCAGTTAAAGTAGCTCAGTGCTGAATAGTAAAAGAATGGCCCGGTCATGAACTGGGTAAAAACTTCCAGGGCTGAGGTGGTTAAGAGCCCCCGTCACCAACTTACTACAGTAAGGATTTTATGGGATAGACCAACACAAAGTGTCACATTATTGTGAAGTGGAAGGAAAATGATAAATGGTTTTCAATTTTTTTTATAAATAAATATGTGACAAGTGTGGCGTGCATTTGTATTCAGCCCTCTTTACTCTGATACCCCTAACTAAAATCTAGTGGAACCAATTGCCTTCAGAAGTCACCTAATTAGTAAATAGAGTCCACCTGTGTGTAATTTAATCTCAGTATAAATAAAGCTGTTCTCTGAAGCCCTCAGAGGTTTGTTAGAGAACCTTGGGGGACAAACCGCACCATGAAGGCCAAGGAACACACCAGACAGGTCAGGGATAAAATTGTGGAGAAGTTTAAAGCAGGGTTAGGTTATAACCAAATGTCCCAAGCTTTGAACATCTCACGGAGCACTGTTCAATCCATCATCTGAAAATAGTAAGAGTATGGCACAACTGCAAACCTACCAAGACATGGCTGTCCACCAAAACTGACAGACCGGGCAAGGAGAACATTAATCAGAGAAGCAGCCAAGAGATCCATGGTAACTCTGGAGGAGCTGCAGAGATCCACAGCTCAGGTGGGAGAATCTGTCCACAGGACAACTATTAGTCATGCACAAATCTGCCCTTTATGGAAGAGTGACATAAAGAAAGCCATTGTTGAAAGAAAGCCATAAGAAGACCTGTTTGTAGTTTTCAAGAAGCCATGTGGGGGACACAGCAAACATGTGGAAGAAGGTGCTCTGGTCAGATGAGACCAAAATTGAACTTTTTGGCCTAAAAGCAAAACGCTATGAGTGGTAGAAAACGAACACTGCACATCACCCTGAACACACCATCACCACTGTGAAACATGGTGGTGGCAGCATCATGTTGCGGGGATGTTTTTCTTCAGAAGGGAAGCAGGGAAGGAGGAGCTGGTCAGAGTTGATGGGAAGATGGATGGAGCCAAATACAGGGCAATCTTGGAAGAAAACCTGTTAGAGTCTGCAAAAGACTTGGGAGTGGGGAGGAGGTTCACCTTCCAGCAGGCCAAGGACCCTAAACATACAGACAGAGCTACAATGGAATGGTTTAGATTAAAGCATATTCATGTGTTAGAATGGCCCAGTCAAAATCCAGACCTAAATCCAATTGAGAATCTGTGGCAAGACTTGAAAACTGCTGTTCACAGACGCTCTCCATCCAATCTGACAGAGGTTGAGATATTTTGCAGAGAAGAATGGGCAAAAATGTCTCTCTCTAGATGTGCAATGCTGGTAGAGACATCCCCAAAATGACTTGCAGCTGAAATTGCAGTGAAAGGTGGTTCTACAAAGTATTGACTATTGGGAGGGCTGAATACAAATATACCCCACACTTTTCACATATTGATTTGTAAAACTTTTTGAAAACCATTTATCATTTTACTTCAACTTCACATATATGTGCCTCTTTGTGTTGGTCTATTGCATAAAATCCCCCAAAAATATATTTACATCTTTAGTTGTAACATGACAAATTGTGGAAAATTTCATGGGTGTGAATACTTTTTCCAGACACTGCATATGTGCTGCCAAATGTCTTCAACCCTCCCCTCCCCTACATACAGTAATGTTTCATGTAGCTTCCAGGGATGAGCGAAGGAGAATACCATAGAGCAGGGGTAGGTCACTTCAGCACTAGAGCTGTTGTGGAACAAGTCCCATGAGGCATCTCAAGACTGATAGCCACAGGCATGAGAGTGGCATGATAGGATTTGTAGTCTCACCATAGCTGGAATGTTGAGGTTGCCTACTGCTGCCATAGAGTGCCAATTGAGTGATAACTCTGAGCCTTCTGGAGCTGCTGACATCACATCCAAGATGGCGGATGGATGGTCTAGTGATAGGGTCACCTCAATACTGGACACTTTCACCCCCTTCCTGCCCAGGCCAATTTTCAGCTTGCAGTGCTCTCGTACTTTGAATGACAATTCTTCACACAAATAAAGCTTTCTTTTGGTGGTATTTATTCACCACAGTTTTTTTTTTATTATTTTCTGAAAAACCTAAAAAAGATCAAAAATGTTGAAAAAAAAAACAAGTTTTTCTTAGTTCCTGTCAGGAAATTTTGTAAATAAGTAATTTTTCTCCTTCACTGGTGGGCACTGATGGGCACTAATAGGCAGCACTTATGGGTAATGATAGGTGGCACTGATCGACATCACTGATGGGCACAGACTGGTGTCACTGATGGGCACAGAGTAGCATCACTGATGGGCAATGTCATCGCTGTGGCTGGATTGTAATCAGGGCACTGATGATCAGTGCCTTGATTACCTATACACATTTCCCTTGTGAGGAGATGCCGCTGATTGGCACTCCTATCCTCACACACTGCCAGTCCTGGGCGAGGAGAGAGATGATCTCATGGAAAAAGAGCCGCTGCTGTGGCTCTTTGCCGAGACCAGGGTTGTGCCATGTTTCAGGGACACGGCGCCCCCACGATCACCGCGCTGCATGCCCCTGCAAACACAGCTAAACTGGGCACCATTATATGAAGTTGTCCCAGAACAAGAGCTGCCCACTCCGCCGTCATTTGTGTATACAGTGGGAGTTAAACAGTCTACCTTATTTACACAAATCAGTCCTGATAAAGACATACTTTTTCTTTGTTTCTTCAGCTCTTACAGTACAGAACCCTTTATCACAGGTGGATAATAAACTGCTTGTAGGCAGGTTGCCCACTACAAATTAGTTTAGATGCTACCACAGCCGGCAGGGATGGAGTTAAAGTGCTACTAAAGTAAAAATGTTAAAAATTTAAAACAATAAACATGTTATACTCACCTGTTCTGTGCAGTCGTATTGCACAGAGCGACCCCCGATCCTCCTCTTCTCAGGTCTCCTGGCGGCGATCAAGCCGCTTGCTATGGAGGCACACAGGGGTTGATTTACTAAAGACAAATAGACTGTGCACTTTGCAAAGTGCAATTGCTTTAGAGTTTAGTAAATTAAATAAGGCTGCACTTTGCAAAGAATACCCAATCATGTGCAAGGAAAATAATAAAATAATAAAAAAACAACATTTGTGCTTGCATATGATTGGATGATGGAAGTCAGAAGAGCTTCCGCTCATTTACTAAGCTCTGGAAAAACTGTACTTTCGGAAGGGGAACAGTTTTTTTGCCTTTAGCAAATCAACTCCATAGTGTCTGCACGCTCCCGAGCTGTGGGGTTGATTTACTAAAACTGGAGAGTGCAAAATCTGGCGTAGCTGTACATTGTAGCCAATCAGCTTCTAACTTCAGCTTGTTCAGTTAAGCTTTGACAAAAAACCCGGAAACTGATTGGTTTCTATGCACAGCTGCACCAGATTTTGCACTCTCCAGTACTAGTGAATCCACCCCTGTGTGTATATGGAGCCACGCTCCATAGATTTCCACAACGGTACATAACGGTTATGGTTACATGCACGGAGTCAGCACTAGGTGCACTAGGTGCTTGGCGGGGCTCCATACCATTACTGGGAGTATAGTATCAGAGATAGGCTGGACGGGTGGAGTAGGCATAGGCTCAGTGTGTCCCTCCTAAGTGCAAGAAGTTAAAGCGAAGGTGTACATTGACACGGGGATGAGAAAGTTAACTGGAAGACAGTTTTTTTGTTTAAATGTACACGGTGTACAGCCATCTTGAAGTTGTATGTCCGCCTTAAGGTTGCGTTATCCCTGAAAGCAGCCTCCGTCTTGTCCCAGGGCATTGATGGATATGGCACAAATAAAGATACCCCATATGCAGGAGAGTGATCCTGTTGAGGGTGCCTAACTATTGGTGACTGAGGGGAACCTGATAGATCCCACACAATCTGCTTCATTCATAAATTTGGAAATTCCATTGCACTCCTTATGGCCATAGGCCTAGGAGAATAAAGTCCAGGCAATGGGATATCACCAGCACATCACTGAGAATTGAAGAGAGCCTGGGAAGTCCCACATAATCTAGTCTGTCCATATATTTGGCAAATCCAGTGCACTCTTTACAGCAGTAGACTTAGTTGCTCTCAAGTATAAAGTCTAAGGCCGCGTACACACGGGCGGACTGTCCGCCCAACTAGGTTCGTCAAACAGTTTGACAAACAGTCCGTTCAAAATTAGTATGAGCGGACTTGACCACACACGACGAACGAACAGTCCGCTGAAAACTTGCGCGATGACGTGAACGGCACGTACGACGGGACGAGAAATTCGACGTCCAATACACTGCGATGCAACCTTCGCCGTGTAAATTCTTTCTGAGCATGCGCGAGACTTAGTTTGTCGAACAAGCCTACACACGAGCGGACTGTCCGCTCAAACCAAGTTTCAGCGGACAGTCTTACGGAAATTCCGGAAAACTTTGTTCGTCAGATTGTCCGCTGAAACTGTCCGCTGAAGCCCACACACGAGCGGACTGTCCGCTGAAACACTGTTCAGCGGACAAAGTTGGGCGAACAGTCCGCCCGTGTGTACGCGGCCTAAGCAATGATATATATGGTAACCAGCACACTATTGGGGATTGGGGAGAACCTAGGCGGTCCCATACAATCTACCTGGGGACTGAGGAGAACCTAAGAAGTCCCACACAATCTACTTTATCCATATAATAAGGAAATCAAGTGCACTCACTACAGCCATAGACCTACAGTAGGTGCTAAAGTGATATGACGTTGGCTCCATCAAGCACAAAGTCCAAGCAATGAGATATCCCCACCACACCATTGTAGAAAAGTATAAAAGTGACACATATTTGCTGCCTTCCCCAGGTAATGTCATCACTGCTGCCCGAGGAAAAGGTTCCCAGAGGTCCTGAAACATTGGTTTCCTGTAGTGCCAAACAAATGTACCCTTTATTCTTTTCTACAATGGTATGCTGGTGATGGTGATAGCTCAATGCTTGGACTTTATGCTTGATGGCACCAATGTCTTATCTCTTTGATTCCCTCAAGACCTCTGGCTGTTTGGAGTGTGCTGAGTTTCACAAATATATGGATAGACCACATTGTGTGGGAGCTCCCAGGTCCTCCTCAGTCCCCAATGGTGTGCTAGCGACATCTCATTACTTTGACACAATATGGTCCTTCACACCTGGTGGTTCCTCTTTAGGATTATATATATATAAAATATTTATATATAATTTGGCCAAAATAGATCAACCACATTGCTCGGCTGATCAAGGCCACCAACAATGTATTAATAGGTCCACCATCACCCCCCTTATCACTGGAAACTCAGAATTTGTGACAATGCTTGTATATTTATTAATTTCAAAATCTGACCTGCACACCAGGATTTTTTTTAATTCTAATGCCGCGTACACACGGTCGGACTTTCTGACGGCAAATGTGCAATCGGAGCTTGTTGTCAGAAATTCCGACCGTGTGTAGGCTCCATCGGACAGTTTCCATTGTAATTTCCGTCGCACAAAATTTGAGATCTGGTTCTCAAATATTCCGACAACAAAATCCGTTCATGTAAATTCCGATCGTGTGTACACAATTCTGATGTACAAAATTCCACGCATGTTTAGAATCAAGCAGAAGAGCAGCACTGGCTATTGAACGTAATTTTTCTCGGTTCGTCGTACATGTTGTACGTCACCGCCCTCTTGATGTTCAGAAATTCCGACAACATTTGTGTGACCATGTGTATGCAAGACAAGTTTGAGCCAACATTCGTCGGAAAAAAACCCATGGATTTTATTGTCGGAATGTGCGATCGTGTGTACGCGGCATTAGAACATTTTTAACACAGCCATTTGAATTTGCTCACCTCGCACTGCATTGCACTAAAAGTAGTGCATGTACTAGTTTTGGAAACGCACTACAACCAAATTGCGTGGTGCAGGCAAATGTGCTGCAATTACGACCTGTGTTTGGAGTGTTGCTAACATTGCAATGACACCCGCTGCAAATCACAAGGGACATGCAGGGACGTTAATTTTGAACGCAGTGTGGAAAATGTTTTATGGATCGCAGGATTTCCGAACTGCAATCTAGTGTAAACTGGGGCTAAAGCTGCCCATAGATAGATCAAAATTCAGCCGGTTCAGCAGAGACCAGCCGTATGGGTCCAGTAGTTGTACAGAAGGTAATCTACCAATTAACTTCTGTACAACCACCCTGTTGAAGAATTTCCTCTGCAGGCTATAGCTTCCTGCAGCTATAGCTTCTTGCAGTCACAATACAGAGACACAGTGGAGAGGATTCCCCATCCACATCTAGTGTGTGCATGGGGGAATTGAGTCAGTTTTTTCAATAAACCTACGATGAATGAAAAAAATGGACTCATCTATGGCCAGGCTTAGTCATTGTGCACATATTTTATATGTATGTGTATATATACATATATATATATATATATATATATATATATGTATACTTCCCATGACGCCTCCGACAAACTTTTTACACAGGATGTGCCTGTCTCAGGCTAGTGCATGAGATATGTAAATAACCTGTCACTCACAGCAAGGGGGAGGTTTTGACAAAGTTTTCAAGACTTTGTCAAGATTTCACTAACTAAACAATAAAAGACAATTGCTCAGAGCTAGATTAAATCTGTGTGACAAGACTGGGCTCAAATGATAGGAAATCTTATTCTCCACATTATGACATAAAAAAAAATATTTTTTTTTTCGGGTTTACATCCACTTTAAAGGGCAAGTTCCAAGGGGTGAATGATGTTTAAAGTGAAAACAGACAAGCAAAATGTTAGATTCAAAAGAGTGCCTGGGGGGTCCCATTTGTCTGCCTGTAAAGTGTTGCATTTGTCCCGAGTCTCCTTGAGTCTGCTGCAGCAATAATGATATATTTAAACACCAAAAAATGACATTTGAATAGTTTTCCCTGACGTCAAGCCATGTCTGGCAATATAACCACTAAACAAGCAGACCACTTGAAAATGGTAATTGTTGGTTATCCTCGCGCTACAATGATTAAACAAAGAGAGCTAATATGGTTGCAGCAAACCACCGACAGAGGTGCAAACCCTCCCCTCAAGTGATACTAATGAAAAAGAATGGTGTTGCACTCCACACAAAATTAATTAAATCAAATAATAGTGAATAAATAATCGCATACAAAATCTAAAAGACACACCTATGCGATTATAATAAACAATTAATTTAAACTATATCTATATCCTATATGCATAAAATAATTTATAAAGTGACTAATAGGGTATTCAGAATATACACATATTCCTAGTATCATTTATAAAGTGATCAGTAGAGAGATTCAAATAGTCTACGTATTCCTAATAAAGTGCAAGTGAAGCAATAAATAGCGAAATCGCAGGTAATAATAATAGTAATCCAGAAAGGTGTGCAATCCAAAATGTGTCTCAATCCATAAAAGTGCATCCAAGTGAAAAAAATTGGATTTTTATATACAGCTTACCTGTAAAATCCTTTTCTTGAGAGTACATCACGGGACACAGGAGCTCATTACATAGTGGGTTATATAGGCACCTCTGGTGATTGGACACTGGTTGACCCCAATTAAGGAGAATTCCTCCCCTATATAACCCCTCCCATCTGGGAGGCACCTCAGTTTTGTAGCAAAGCAATAAGAAACCACGTAAAACCCAAGAGGGGCAGGAGCTCTGTGTCCCGTGATGTACTCTCAAGAAAAGGATTTTACAGGTAAGCTGTATATAAAAATCCCATTTTCTTGATCATACATCACGGGACACAGGAGCTCATTACATAGTGGGATGTCCCATAGCAATGCTCAGATTGAGGGGAGGGAGACACAGATCATAATTATAGACCGCCAGGGACCGGAGGACCTAAACTGCAGCCTGCAGTACACTGCGCCCGAAGGCGATATCCTCTTGCCCTCCGACATCCACCTGATAAAATCTGGTGAATGTGTGGACTGATGACCAAGTTGCAGCCTTACAGATCTGAGCCAGGGAGGCCTGGTGATGCAGTGCCCAAGAAGCACTAACAGCCCTAGTAGAGTGCGCTTTCACCTGAAAAGGAGGAATCTTCCCCTTTAAACCATATGCCTGAGAAATAACTTGTCTAATCCACCTTGAGAGAGTGGATTTCGATGCCGCCTGGCCCTTCCTAGGGCCTTCCGGCAAAATGAATAAGCAATCAGTTTTCCTTATCTGAGTAGTTGCTTGAAGATAAATACTGATTGCTCTAACCACATCCAAAGTGTGCAAAGATTCTTCTTCTGTGGATTGAGGGTCCGGAAAAAAGGATGGTAGGATTACATCCTGATTCAAATGGAAACCCGAAACCACCTTAGGTAGAAAGGACCTGTTGGGACGCATGACTACCCGGTCCTTATGAATAATTAGATACGGCTCCTTGCTGGAAAGAGCTGCCAGCTCTGATACTCTTCTAGCCGTAGATATGGCTACCAAGAAGACCAATTTTTTAGTCAGGAGAACTAATGAAGCCAGATGCAAAGGTTCAAATGGTTGCCCCTGCAAAGCCGAGAGAACCAAATTCAGATCCCATGGGCATACCGGAGGCTTAACTGGCGGTCTTATCCGCATGGCCCCCTGGATAAAAGCCCGTACCAGGGAATGCGATGCAAGTGGCTTTTGAAAAAACACTGACAGGGTCGAAATCTGCACTTTGATAGTGCTTATGGCCAAATTCATTTCTAGGCCTGACTGAAGAACGCCCAAGATTCTACTAATGACATACTTTCTAGGATGCCATTTCCTGAGTTCACACCAGGAAACATATGTCCTCCAGATTTTGTAATAAATAAGCCTGGAGGCTGGCTTTCTGGCATTGACCAGAGTAGAAAGGACTGGCCCAGAAAGGCCACGGTCTCTCAAAATGTGGGTCTCAGCAGCCAAACCGTCAAATTCAGACTGCGTAAAGCAGGATGGTAGATTGGACCCTGTGAGAGCAGATCTGGCTGGAGAGGGAGGATCCATGGCCTGCCTACTGCCAATTTCATGATCTCCACGTACCATGGTCGCCTGGGCCAAGCCGAGGCCACCAAAAGGACCGACTTTGTCTCCCTCTTGACTCTTCCCAGGAACCGCGACAGAAGCGGGCTCGGGGGGAAGGCATAGATCAGATTGTACTGATCCCAGGGAACTGTCAGAGCATCTGACCCCTGAGCAAGTGTATCTCTTGTCCTTGACACAAACTTGTCCAGTTTCCTGTTGAACCTGGATGCAAACAGATCTACATCCGGAGTACCCCACCTGTGAAATATGTTCCGAAACACGTCGGGGTGCAGAGCCCATTCTCCTGGGCACAACTGCTGGCGGCTCAGAAAATCCGCCTGCCAATTTTCCACTCCTGGAATGAAGACTGCAGAAAGACACGGAACATGCTTTTCTGCCCAGACAAGTATGCGATTCACCTCTTTTTGGGCCACCAGACTCCTGGTATGGCCCTGGTGATTGATATAAGCCACTGCTGTGGCATTGTCGGACTGAACCCGAACCGGGAGACCTCGTAGTCTGTAAGACCACTTTATGAGAGCCATGTAAACTGCCCGGATCTCCAAGATATTTATGGGCAGTAGCTTCTCGGTCGCAGACCATTTCCCCTGCGAGCACGTCTCCTCCAACACTGCTCCCCAGCCTGTCAGGCTGGCATCTGTTGTGATAATCTTCCAAGGAAGAGGAAGAAAAGTTTTGCCCTTCAGCAAATTCTTGGTTAGCAACCACCAGACGAGACTCTTGCGTGTCCCTGGGGATAGACGCATAGGAAGATCCAAGGATTGGGGCTTCCTGTTCCAAGCCGCAAGTATGCATCTTTGCAGAGGCCTTGAGTGGAACTGGGCGAATGGGACGGCCTCGAAGGAGGCGACCATTTTCCCTAACAGTCTCATGCATAACCGAATGGGGGAAGATCTTCTGCCCAGAATTAGGCGCACCAGATCCCCAATGGCCAAGGCCTTTAGCCTTGGAAGAAACACCTTGCCCTGAGCGGTGTCGATGATCATGCCCAGGTATTCCAACCTGGTGGCAGGCTGTAGGGACGACTTTTCTAGGTTTATGATCCAACCTAGGCGTTCCAGGTGTTCTAGCGTTTTGGTGACGCTGTGAATCAGGAACGCTGCTGTTTTCTCCATGAGAAGCAAGTCGTCTAGATAAGGCACGACGGCTATGCCCTGAGCTCTTAGGTCTGCTAAGAGAGGGTCTAGAATCTTTGTGAAGACTCGAGGGGCCGTAGCAAGCCCGAACGGCAAGGCCACAAATTGAAAATGGCGCCGCTCTACCGCGAACCTTAAAAATTTTTGGTGTGCGGGAAAAATTGGCACATGGAGATATGCATCTTTGATATCTATTGATGCCATGAATTCTCCCCCTTGCAGGGAGGAGACCACAGTGCGGATTGACTGCATTCGGAAAGACCTGAAGACTCGAGGGGCCGTAGCAAGCCCGAACGGCAAGGCCACAAATTGAAAATGGCGCCGCTCTACCGCGAACCTTAAAAAATGTTGGTGTGCGGGAAAAATTGGCACATGGAGATATGCATCTTTGATATCTATTGATGCCATGAATTCTCCCCCTTGCAGGGAGGAGACCACAGTGCAGATTGACTGCATTCGGAAGGACCGGATGCGTAGAAACCGGTTCAGATCCTTCAGATCCAGGATAGGTCTGACACTTCCATTTGGCTTTGGAACGGTGAAGAGATTTGAGTAAAACCCTGAACCCTGTTCTTTTGGGTCCACTTCTACTATCACCCCCTGGGATAGTAAGTGATCTAAGGCCAGGAATAGCGGTTTTTGCTTTACTGGATCCCTGGGGATCCTTGACCTTAGGAAACGAGAAGGTGGAATCTCCTGAAACTCTAGCCTGTAGCCCAGAGATACCGAAGAGATCACCCACTTGTCCTGGATCTCTTCCCGCCAGGCTCCTGCAAACTGCAGGAGCCTTCCCCCCACTCTGCCGAGCGGGGGCGCCCCTTCACAAGGAAGTTTTTGGGCTCTGCTTGGCAGGTTTCCGCCCCCAAGTCTTTTTCTGCCCCTGGGCTCGGCCTTGAGCCTTTCTAGTAGAGGAGGGCTGAGAAGGCCGTCGCCACTGCTTAGAGCTTGATGCTTCGGGAGAGAGAGCGCGCCTGAATGAAGGACGCTTGCTCTTTTTGACTGGAAGGAGAGTAGATTTACCCCCTGAAATATTTTGGACGAATTTATCTAATTCTTCTCCAAACAAGCGTTCCCCTTTAAACGGGAACCCAATCAAATGCTTCTTGCATGACAGCTCAGCTGCCCAACTCTTTAGCCATAGGGCTCTTCGCATGTGAACCAACATGAGAGACAAACGTGATGCTTGTTGGACAGAATCCAAAATCGCATCAATCATGAAGCACAGAATGTGAGGTAATTCTGCATAATTTTCTACTTCCTCACTGGGAAGGAGCCCAAGCATCTGCTTAACCTGTTCCTTGAGGAACTGACACAACCCCACGGCTGCGACTGTAGGTTGCACCACAGTGCCAGCCATGGAAAAGGAGGCTTTTAATAAGGTTTCCAGCTTTTTATCAGTTGGATCCTTAAATACCTGCGCATTATCCAATGGACAAGACAGGTTTTTATTCACACAAGAAACAGCCGCATCGACAGATGGGACCCCCCACTTCTTGGTGAAACTTTCCTCCAAAGGATAATGCACAGAAAAACTTTTAGGAGGAGCAAACAGTTTATCGGGATGTCCCCAATCCTCATACATCAATTTATCCATTAAGGGATGAATTGGGAAGGAATAGGCAGTCTGTGGGGCTTTCCTGACTCCCAGGGAAGAAACAGAGGATGTAGCGACTTCAGCAGCAGGCATTCTGAATGTGGTACGCACCAATTCAGTATAATACTGCACCTGCTTTCTGAGTGCCTGGGAGGAGGGGACTATCTCCTCTTCCTCTGACTCATCCGACTGCTCATGATCCCTATCCCAAGATAGGGATCCCTCCTCATTTTCAGAAGAATCATCTGAGAGAGGGATTTCAGCAGAGGGAGGGGATCTACCCCTTTTCCTGCTATCTTTCAGGGAAGCAGAAATAAAATTCATGATTCTCCCTTCAAAACCCTCCAATGTAGCCCTAAGGGAGTCCTCAGTGACATAAACCGGGGCTGAGACATTAGGAGAGGCTGCAAAACCTGACAGGGGCACTGACTCGTCTTGAGAGGCTGGCTCCAGTCTTGCAGGGGGGGGTGGTAACTTACAGGCACTTTTGGAACCCCTGGACCTAGGCGGTGATTTACCAGTGCCTTTGCTACCTCCCCCTGAGACCCTCTTACGAGGAGACATAGTCCTAAGCTACAAAGCAGAGATACTAGTACAAGTGCAATCACTGTTGTGCTTAAAGTCTCACAATAATATATATGCTTAAACTGCACAACCTGATGCTGAGTAGGTGTCTAAGGTTTGCCTGGATCCAATCCCCACGGATGCTTACTGCCCACAGCTCCTGTGTCTCCAATTAAAGCCCCCTGACGCTCTGGGCTTTTTAATATTGCCGCCTGGCGCCTGTGCAGTACAGCGCCGTGCACACTGACGTGCACGGCTCGCAACCACACCCCCCCTCCTCCATTAGGCCGGGAACGCGCCCGGCGCGTGCGTGCACGAGGACCGCGGGATCCAGGGGGGGAGGAGAACCCAAACGGAGCTGTGTGGGACCCCCGAACTACGTGGGACCCCTGTTTACCTTGTTGTGGCAGGGACTGCAATGGAGACGTGAGTCAGCTGGAGAACCAGGCTTCACTGAGCGTGTGTATTGAAAGGCATGTAAGTATGCATCAGGCTGCTCTTACTCCCTCTAGTGGTGGAAACCAGGTAAGACATACAACTACTCATAATGAAGAAATCCATTCATATATATATATATATATATATATATATATATATATATATATATATACAGGATTAACTTCCCTTACCTGTCCTCGCCGCAGGAATTGCTGAACCAGACAAATTCCAGCCTTCACCCATCACGGCGGGTATTGTTAGCCAACCTTCAGGTTTACCTGGGGCTCTTTTTCGGAAAAGAACCTCCTACCTGGGCCATGTAGAAAGCTCTGCCAGAAACTTTCGTGCGCTCTGTATAAACAGTACACCAAGTCTGGTTTTCCCAGAGCCCAGTCTTCCAATGGAGAGGACTTACAGGCAAAACCTCGCTTCTTCGGCTGGCGAGGCCCGGGTACCATACCATCTTGGGAGTCAAATATCGGCCCGAGGTATGGATCCGGTTTTGTTGTAGCCCTTAGGCCCTCGCAGGGACCTGCATAGAGCTAATGTTTTACGTGACCAACCACCATAGACACTGGCGAAAAAACTGAGGTGCCTCCCAGATGGGAGGGGTTATATAGGGGAGGAATTCTCCTTAATTGGGGTCAACCAGTGTCCAATCACCAGAGGTGCCTATATAACCCACTATGTAATGAGCTCCTGTGTCCCGTGATGTATGATCAAGAAATATATGTTAAAAGTTGTATAAAGGTAAAATCCAGCAAATAAAACAACAAAAAAATTAATATAAAAATATACAAAAAAAATAAATAAAGCTAGATATAAACCACAATCCCAAAAAAATCCTTAAAGTGTCACTATTTGTTGAAAAAATGGCAATCCATATCAGGTCATGCAAATAAGTGAATCCACACTGTGCTGTGTAAAAGGTTAATTCTGTGAACAAGCACGGGATAGTTCCACCGGTGATCTTACAACTCCTCAAAGCAGGTGCTCACACACTGAGTGCAGTGGGTACCTTACCTCACTGCTGTCAGTTAGACAGCAATATGCTCCAATGGTTAAGGTGTATATCCTCAGTTGATATAGGCACAGCAATATGCTCCAATGTTCCTCAGTTGATATAGGCACCCCAGACAATTCCCTCCAGGTACTCAGCCATGGACCACAGATCAAACCCGGAAAAAAGAAGAGGGGCTCCAATAGTGAAGTAATGTCACACAGATTTTATTGTAAAAAGGACAAAGTCCTGGGTACTCACATTTAGTAGCACAATTAAAACGTTACAGCTAAAAAACGAACGGACTCCCCGTTCGTACCCCGGCGGCGAGCATAACATCCACTCATTAAGATGAGTGTAGATAAGGAAACTACGATAAAATGGCTGCCGTTAATTGAACACTGGCTATCACTCCCTAAGAGCCTATAAGAAAATGGCTGCGAAGCGATCGGTATTAGAGACTACTAGAAAATGGCCGCGTAGCAAGATTTACGACCGCTAATAGGAGTAGATACTACGGGCTACAGGAAAATGGCCGCGAATTAGAGATACTATTTAAACGTTCGTTCACCTCCTATGCTTTAGTCCCTGATGAAGTCACGTGATAAATGACGATACGCGTAGGATTTGCCTAGGAGGATACCGGAAGCGACGTCCGGAGTACGAACGAGGAGTCCGTTCGTTTTTTAGCTGTAACGTTTTAATTGTGCTACTAAATGTGAGTACCCAGGACTTTGTCCTTTTTACAATAAAATCTGTGCCCACTGCACTCAGTGTGTGAGCACCTGCTTTGAGGAGTTGTAAGATCACCGGTGGAACTATCCCGTGCTTGTTCACAGAATTAACCTTTTACACAGCACAGTGTGGATTCACTTATTTGCATGACCTGATATGGATTGCCATTTTTTCAACAAATAGAGACACTTTAAGGAATTTTTTTGGATTGTGGTTTATATCTAGCTTTATTTATTTTTTTTGTATATTTTTTTATTTTTTTTTTTTGTTGTTTTATTTGCTGGCTTTTACCTTTATACAACTTTTAACATATATTTTTTCACTTGGATGCACTTTTATGGATTGAGACACATTTTGGATTGCACACCTTTCTGGATTACTATTATTATTACCTGCAATTTCGCTATTTATTGCTTCACTTGCACTTTATTAGGAATACGTAGACTATTTGAATCTCTCTACTGATCACTTTATAAATGATACTAGGAATATGTGTATATTCTGAATACCCTATTAGTCACTTTATAAATGATTTTATGCATATAGGATATAGATATAGTTTGAATTAATTGTTTATTATAATCGCATAGGTGTGTCTTTTAGATTTTGTATGCGATTATTTATTCACTATTATCTGATTTAATTAATTTTGTGTGGAGCGCAACACCATTCTTTTTCATTCAAGCAGACCACTTGGCTCTGTCTCCCATCTACTCACAAGTCCCAAAGCGGCTAAGCTCCCTGGTAGGAAAATGGGTCACCTGATAGAGAAGTCCAGTAGTGTCTCAGGGGCAGGCAGTCCCCTCAAGCTCACAGATCCAACCTGAATGGGGTAAGGCAATCTCATCAGGACTTCAAGCAATTTACTACCTACCAGACCACCTTCTGGGTACATCCCCCCAAGGATTGGCCAGGGCATAGTAAAAAGTCAGGCCAATCATTTGAATTCCCTGCCCTAAGCTCTGAAAGCTTAGAAAACAATCAAACTCCCAGCTTGTGAAACCTTGAGTACACCAAGGCAAACTATCACTGCTCCTCTGATTACAGAGCAAGCCAAAAACTAACCGTACCTATCATCCTAAAGTAGGAGGTTCATTTTTGGTTTCAATTTTGGTCCATTTTTGTCATCAGGAAACCTTTCCCAAGAACTGCCATGCAGCCATCACAGCAGTGCATGTAGACAGAAAGTGGCTCCAACTAAGCTGTAGCAAATCAGCAGCCCTAAGATGAATCAAAGGAATAAAAAAAGAATAAGCATTTTATTTTCTAAAAAAAAAATGTAAATTGTTTATGACAAACTGTAGATGTAAGTCTTAATTAAATGTCATGGTTTACATTTACTCTAAAACTCATTATTGTGGACTTAAATATTTGATGACTATTTTCCTAATTGCTTCTTTTATCTCATTATTTCTCAGGCTGTAAATAAGAGGGTTTAAGAAGGGGGTCATGGCTCCATACATAAGTGAAAAATAATTCTGACTGGATGAGAATGTATTTGCTGATGCCATGAATGTGATAATTATGGGTCCATAAAACATGAACACAACAGTCAGATGGGATGAGCATGTAGCAAACGTCCTCGATCTTCCATTAATAGATCAGATCTTTAATACAGATAAAATAATAAAGGTGTAAGACACAACAATGAAAATCAAAGGTGCCAACAGTGTGAACAAACTCACAACAAACATAGTATTTCTATAAAAATGAATATATCCACAAACCAACTCCAGGACAGCCAATATCTCGCAAACAAAATGGTCAACTTTGTTAAGTCCACATAACACAAGAGGCCTCAAAATTATAGATGGCCTTGCGGTTCGCTCGTTCGCAATTCGCCAAACCGGCAGACTTCTGCCGCTGTTTGCGGCGGCCATATTTTTTTACAATGTGAAGAACTTTGACCCATGACACATCCATAATGGGGTACAGGACAGCCAATTGAGACATTTCAGCACATGGACAATTGGACATTCCCCCTACCTTATAAATAGACCTGATCTGGCGGCCATTTTACATTCATTGTCAGTGTAGAAAGAGGTTGCTGTGTGGAGCAGGGACAGACTGTAGTGACACAAATCGCTAGCTATTAGGTCCACAAAAGTCCTTTTAAGGACTGGTATAGGTGTACAGTATATAGGGTTCTGGTGCTGCTGACTGCTGTGCTGGTGATTGCTGAGTGCACTGCTGACCGATTCTGCAGCTGTCTTTTGTCAGTGTAGAGACACTACGCTGTGTGGAGCACGGACAGTCAGTTTAATCACTAGCTATTACTATTAGGTCCACAAAGGTCCTTTTAAGGACTGGTATAGGTGTACAGTATATAGGGTTCTGGTGCACTGCTGCTGACTGCTGTGCTGCTGATTGTTGAGTTCACTGCTGACCGATTCTGCAGCTGTCTTTTGTCAGTGTAGGCACAGGACGCTGTGTGAAGCAGGGACAGTCAGTTTAATCACTAGCTATTACTATTAGGTCCACAAAGGTCATTTTAAGGACTGGTATAGGTGTACAGTATATAGGGTTTTACACGTATAATATACTTTCTTTCAAATATACAAAGTATATTATGGTGCACTGCTGATTGCTGTGCTGTTGATTGCTGCCCGATTATGCAGCTGTCTTTTATCAGTGTAGGGACTGAGGGACAGTTTGGTGTTCTGAGCAGGGACAGTCTGCAAATCACTAGCTACTAGGTCCACAAAGGTCCTTTTATAGGTGTACAGTATATAGGGTTGTACACGTATAATATACTTTCTTTCAAATATAGACAGCATATTATACTTGACTGCTGTGCTGCTAAGCTGATTGCTGCCCGATTCTGCAGCTGTCTTTTATCAGTGTAGGGACTGAGGGACAGTTTGGTTTTCTGAGCACGGACAGTCTGCAAATCACTTGCTACAAGGTCCACAAAGGTCCTTTTATAGGTGTACAGTATATAGGGTTGTACACTTATAATATACTTTCTTTCAAATATAGACAGCATATTATAGTGCACTGTATGTAGTGCTGCTGACTGATTCTGCAGCTGTCGTTTCTCAGTGTAGGGAGGGACAGTTTGGTTTTGGGAGCCGAGACAGTCTGCAATTCACTAGCTACTAGCTAGCTACTATTAGGTCCACAGAGGTCCTTTTAAGGACTGGTATAGGTGTACTATTTGGTGTGCAGTATTATGGTGTAATACACATATAAAATACTTGCACATATAGAAAGCATAGTATAGTTCATTTGCACTGTGCAGCATTGTGACTGCTGAGCGGTTCAGCAGCGATACTACAAAGAGTGACAAACGCAATTAAAAAAAAGTATTATAACTGGTGTGATAGACCAGTGGCCCCCAAAAACGACAGATTGAAGCAGGCTGTTATATACCTTCTTCCACATACATACTGCACTTCTCTAGAGACTTTCGTCACAGGGTCATTTAAAAAATGACAGGCAGAGGAAGAGGCAGGCCCTTCCGCAGGGGAGGTAGGGGTAGGGCAGGAGCAACAGATTTGAGCTAAAGTGGCAAATTGCAGAAGGTGCGTGCGATTACATCAAAGGACGCACCAGACTTGGTTGAGTGGCTCACTCAGTCTTACTCTTCTGCACCCTCCTCATCCTCTCGATCTGCACCCTCTTCTTCACTCTCTGCTGTGTGCACCCCCAAAGACACTACCACCAACACTACCACCACCATATACCTTCCGCTTGAGTCACAGGAATTATTTTCTGATCCATATCAAGACATTTTCGATGCGCAGCCACTCTTGGCATTGGATCAGGAAGAGGAGGTAGCAACAACCGCCGCTCAGCAGTCTGACGACAGTACCCAGATCAGCCCAAGGAGGAGGTTTGTCCCCGCTGTTGCTGCCTACTCCGAGATCTCTAATTATAGTGGTGGGGAAGGTGACATCAATGATGACGTGTCTAGTGATGTCACGTGGGTGCCCACAAGAGAGGAAGAGGAGGGGAGTTCAGAGGGAGATATGGACCAGCAGATAGGGAGGAGAAGCAGGCAGAACTTAGATTGCACAGGAGGGACAAAGCAGACTGCTAATGTATCAGGAGCGAGGCATCAACCATGTACGGTCACATCTGGCGCTCCCAGGATGCCTGCACATGGCTCCGCAGTGTGGGCTTTTTTTAACGTGTCCGCTGCTGACAATAGTGTTGCCATCTGCAGCCTTTACAGTCAACGCATAAGTCGCGGTAAGCCCAACACTCACCTAGAGACGACAGCCTTAAGAAGGCACATGAGCTGCCATCACGAGCCCAGTGGGAGCAACGGAACCCACAAAGCCACACTCCAGGCTCTCACCGTCCAGCCTCGTCTTCTACTTCTTCTTTTCTCTCCTCACAATTGTCCTCCACTCCACCTTCCATCATGCCATCCTCACGTTTTTCTGCAAAAAGGCAGGCTTCCGTGGGTCAAATGTTTGAGCGTAAAAATATGATGACGCCGGATAACCCTCTTGCCCAACAGTTGACGGCTGGCAGAACTGATAGCCCCCCAACTACTGCCATATAAACTGGTGGACTCGGAGGCCTTTCAAAAATGTGTGGCCATTGGAACACCACAATGGAAGGTCCCAGGAAGGAAGTATTTATCACAGAAGGGCATCCCAGAGCTATATGGCCATGTTCAGCGGCAAGTGAATGTATCTCTGGCACACAGTGTTGGTGCCAAGATACATCTGACCACAGACACGTGGTCTAGCAAACACGGGCAGGGAAAGTATATAACTTTTACTGCCCACTGGCTGAACCTTCTGACGGCCGTCAAGCATGTAACCCGTGTAGATTTGGTTTTACCGCCACGGATTGCATGCAGGCCTGCCTCTTCTTCTCCTCCTCCTACTCCATCCTCCTCCCTCTCCTCCTCGGCTGGCTCCTCCTTTTCCGCTGGTAGCATCTCTTCCGCTGCGCTGCCCAAGCTTCCCAGAACCTATTCGACATGCCAGGTGAGACGATGCCATGCTGTGCTGCGTCTGTTGTGCCTTGAAGCCAAGAGCCACACTGGCCCGGCACTCCTTTCAGCTTTGCGTTCACAGGCAGATCAGTAGCTAACACCGCTCAATTTAACAGTTGGTAAAGTGGTGTGTGACAACGGTGCCAATCTGCTTAGCACATTGAAACAGGGCAAAATTACGCACATGCCATGCATGGCACACGTCTTAAACTTGGTTGTGCAGCGATTCATTGTCAAATACCCTGGGGTCCAGGACATCTTGCGGCAGGCAAGGAAAATCTCGGCCCATTTCCGAAGATCTTACACAGCCATGGCTCGCCTTGCTGACATTCAGCGGTGACACAATCTGCCGGTCAGACGTCTTATTTGAGATTGCTGACGCGATGGAACTCAACCTTCTATATGCTTGATAGGCTGCTCCAGCAGAAACGTGCAGTTAATGACTACCTGTATGACCTCTGCGGCAGAACAGGTTCTGGGAGCTTGATTTTTTTCACCGCGCTGCTCAAGCGCGAGGCATGCAGACTCCTGCAGCCATTTGATGAGATCACCAAACTGGTCAGTCGCAGCCATGGCACCATCAGTGACATTGTACCTTATGCCTTCTTTATCGTGTCATTGATCAAGCCGTGGAGGAGCAGGGGGGGCTACTCTATCTGAGACAAGTCAACAACAGGAGTCTGAAGAGGAGTCAGTGGAGGATGGTGCCGGGGCGGATGAGGAGGAGCAAGAAGAGCATGCTTTAAACCTTTCTGGGATCCCTGTTGTTGTGCGTGGATGGGGAGAGGAGAACGAGGAGGACGACATTATCCTGGATGATGAGCAGGAGCCAGGCGACCACACCGCTTCCAGTTTAGTGCAAATGGGGGCCTTCATGCTCCAGTGTTTTAACAGGGATCCCCGTATAAAAAGCATAAGGGTCAAGGACCAGTACTGGGTGGCAATGTACTTAGACCCCCGGTACAAACACAAAATGGCAGAAATGTTACCACCATCACAGAGGGCTGTCAGAATGGACCATTTACAGACCTTGCTTCGACAACTGCTGCTTTCTGCTTTTGCGCGCACTGGCAGAGGAGGAATTCCCACTCCCAGAGAAAGAGTTGCGGGTACCAATCCAACAGAACCTGCAAGAAGAGGGCGGTTTGAAGATGTGTTGGTGACTTCTGATATGAGGTCAATCTTTCAGCCGACCCATCGACAGGTGTCATCCAGATCCAGCATCAGGGAACGCCTAGACCAACAGGTGTCCGACTACATCGGGTTAACGGCCGATGTGGACGCTCTGATGAGTGATGAACCCCTGGACTACTGGGTAGGCAGGTTTGACCTCTGGCCAGAGCTTGCCCAATAGGGATGAGCTTCGTGTTCGAGTCGAACATATGTTCGAGTCGAACATCGGCTGTTCGCCCGTTCGGCGAATACCGAACGTTATGGGTCGTTCGCGCCAAATTCGTGTAGCACTCACGGCCCACAATACACTGCGCCATCGCAGTGCATTGCTGGCTCATGATTGGCCACGCGTGCACTGTGACCCCGCATGCTTGGCCAATAACAGCGCCGACAGCGAGGAGAGCCATGATTGGCCACAGGCAGTGTAGTACACTGGCTATGTAGTACACGCCCCACACTATATAAGGCCGCCAGCGCGGCGGCCTTGTGTAGTGTGTTGGCGTCTGTAAGAGTTAGTGGTGTTCTCTGTGTACCTTCAACACAGTATACACCGCTCATTATCGGGCGATTTTGCATTCTTGCTCTTCTGTAATTGAGCTGTTAGCAATCTGCAGGAGTTTGTGCCTGTTGTCTGCATGCCCTGACCGCAGTATACACCATTATATCCACCTATATAGCTAGCTATATTGCTCTTTTGTAATAGAGCTTGCAGTCAGTTGTAGGAGATTGTGCCTGTTGTCTGCGTGCCCTGACCGCAGTATACACCCTTTATATCCACCTACATAGCTAGCTATATTGCTCTTTTGTAATAGAGCTTGCAGTCAGTTGTAGGAGATTGTGCGTGCTGTCTGCGTGCCCTGACCGCAGTATACACCTTTATATCCACCTATATAGCTAGCTATATTGCTCTTTTGTAATAGAGCTTGCAGTCAGTTGTAGGAGATTGTGCGTGCTGTCTGCGTGCCCTGACCGCAGTATACACTGTTATATCCACCTATATAGCTAGCTATATTGCTCTTTTGTAATAGAGCTTGCAGTCAGTTGTAGGAGATTGTGCCTGTTGTCTGCGTGCCCTGACCGCAGTATACACCGTTATATCCACCTACATAGCTAGCTATATTGCTCTTTTGTAATAGAGCTCGCAGTCAGTTGTAGGAGATTGTGCCTGTTGTCTGCGTGCCCTGACCGCAGTATACACCGTTATATCCACCTACATAGCTAGCTATATTGCTCTTTTGTAATAGAGCTTGCAGTCAGCTGTAGGAGATTGTGCGTGCTGTCTGCGTGCCCTGACCGCAGTATACACCGTTATATCCACCTACATAGCTAGCTATATTGCTCTTTTGTAATAGAGCTTGCAGTCAGTTGTAGGAGATTGTGCGTGTTGTCTGCGTGCCCTGACTGCAGTATACACCGTTATACACCGTTATATCCACCTATATAGCTCTTCTCTCTACAGACATCTGCAGGAGTTAGTGGGTGTTGTGTGCCTCCAGCACAATATACACTACCCAATTGCTGGTTTTCCCATCTCCCTTCAGGCCATTACCATGTCTGGTAGGCCAACAAGGAGAGCCAGCCAGGCGCGAGCCGATAAAAGAGGGTAAGCAGGCTCTGTGTCTAGAGACAACAGTGCTGGTCGTGGACGCGGTGCATCGTCATCATCAGCACGTGGCCATGGGACACGCTTGTCCTTCTTTTCGGCAGCTGGACATGTTGAGACGCATCATGCCGAAGACTTGGTAGAGTGGATGACCAAGCCCTCTTCATCCTCCTCATCCTCTCACCCAGGCTCAGGGTACTAGCAAAGCAGCTGCCAATGCATCGTCTTCCCTCGTCTCAATGTCATCATCAGTGACTCCTTCCCTAGACCCACCACGTCCTCCTGAGGAGTCTTCTGAACTCTTTCAGCACAGTGTTGGGTACATGCTCCAGGAGGATGTCCAGTGTTTTGTGGGCTCTGATGATGACACTCAGCTAGAGGAAGGCAGTAGCGTGAGCGCAGAGAAAGGGGATGCTCAAAAAGGACAGCAATCTGGCAGTCATGTTCCACAAGCTGCAGCATACTGCCAGGTTTGCTCCAGCGATGAAGAGGGAGGGGATGATGAGGGCACTGACTCCACGTGGGTGCCTGGTAGGAGAGAGGAGGAGGCACATGTCCAATGAGGCAGGAGGCCCTCCGGGGGCCAGCTTAGGGGCAGCACACCGACTGAATCACACCGCAGAGCTCCGCCTGTGCAGTGAGCCTCTGCGCGTTATTCTAAAAGTTCTTTGGTGTGGGCCTTTTTTGAGACAAGTGCATCAGATCGCACCGCTGCTATTTGCAACATATGTCTCAAGCGTACCTCGCGTGGCCAAAACATCAGCCACTTGGGCACCACATGCTTGACCAGACATATGTTGACCTGCCATGCAGCGCGTTGGCAAGCGTACCTCAAAGACTCACACCAAAGAACAAAGCGGACCTCTCCTTGCTCTTCATCAGCTGGGATCTCCAACCCCACTAGACCTTCAGTCCTCTCTGAAACCTGCTCTGAGAGGAATGAAGGTGTAGAATTAGGTGTGTCACAGCCAAGTGCTTCCGGGCACTCTGCTAGCAGTACACCCACGTCCGATTATAGCAGGCAAATTTCCCTGCCCCAGCTGCTGGACCGTCAAAAGAAGTTCACTCCCAGCCATCCACATGCCCAGCGGTTGAATGCTAGCTTGGCGAAATTGCTAGCACTTCAACTGCTACCTTTTAAGTTGGTAGACTCGCCCCCCTTCCGTGAGTTTGCACAATGTGCGGTTCCTCAGTGGCAGGTCCCCAAACGCCACTTTTTCTCACGGAAGGCGATTCCGGCTCTCTACCGGCATGTGGAAGGCAATGTCCTTTCCTCGCGTGACAGGGTGGTCAGCGGTAATGTGCATATTACCACTGACTCATGGTCCAGCAGGCATGGACAGGGACGTTACCTGTCTTTCACGGCCCATTGGGTCACTCTTCTGGCAGCTGGGAAGGATGCAGGACAAGGTGCAGTAGTGTTGGAGGTTGTTCCGCCACCACGCCTCCAAAATGCTACTATTGGTTGTGACACACCTCTCTCCTCCACCCCCTCCTCTTCTTCTTCCTCCATGGCCTCTTCCAGTGCTCTGTCCTCAGAACCAGCAGTGCTCCGTAGGCGTTCCAGGGGCTACGCAAGTACGCAGGCAAAACGATGCCATGCCGTGCTTGCGCTGGTTTATTTGGGGAACAGGAGCCACACTGGGGCAGATATTTTGTCAGCTCTGCAGGAGCAGGCCGAGAGGTGGTTGACGCCACGCCAGCTTAAGCCAGGAATGGTGGTTTGCGACAATGGCACCAACCTCCTCTCACGCCCTCCGACAGGGACAACTGACCCATGTGCCCTGTGTGGTTCATGTCCTTAACCTGGTGGTGCAGCGGTTCTTGGACAGGTACCCAGGCTTACAGGATGTCCTGAAGCAGGCCAGGAAAGTCTGTGTGCATTTCCACCGATCATTTAATGCCTGTGCTCAGCTGGCTGAGCTCCAAAAGGAGTTGAACCTGCCCAAGAACCACCTTATATGTGACATGCCCACCAGGTGGAACTCAACGTTGGCCATGCTGCAGCGGCTGCACACGCAGCAGAGGGCCATCAATGAGTACCTGTGTGACTACGGTACCAGGACAGGGTCAGGGGAGCTTGTTTTTTTCTCACCATGCCAGTGGGGCATGATCAGGGATGCATGCACTGTCCTGTCACCGTTTGAGGAGGCCACAAGGATGGTGAGCAGTGACAGTGCATGCATCAGTGACACTCTACCTCGTGTCCACCCGTTGGAGCATACGCTGCGTGGAATAATGGACAGGGCACTTGAGGCAGAACAGAGGCAGGAAGAGGAGGACTTCCTTGCCTCTCGAAGCCCCCTTTATCCAGACAGTGTTCCTGCTGTCCCACCCATCACACAGGAAGAGGAGGAGGAGGAGGAGGATGATTGTGTCAGCATGGAGGTGGAGGCTGGCACCCAGCATCAGCAGCAGCAGCAGCAGTCTTGTAGGGATGATTTACAGTCCCAAGAAACCCATGGAAATGTACGTGGCTGGGAGGAGGTTTCTGTGGATCATGTTGTCCTTAGTGACCCAGAGGACTCCGGACCAAATGCCTCAGCTAACCTACGCTGCATGGCCTCCCTGATCCTGCAAAGCTTGCGGAAGGATCCTCGTATTCTTCGGATCAAGGAGAGGGACCATTACTGGCTGGCCACTCTCCTTGATCCACGGTACAAGGGTAAGGTTGCCGACCTTATCTTGCCATTGCAGAGGGAGCAGAGGATGAGACATCTGCGGCAGGCCTTGCAGAAAGGTCTGTGCAACGCGTTCCCAGAGATGGGGAGGTTACAAATTCCTGGTCCTGGACAACGTGTTGCTGAGGCACCGGTCAGAAGGAGCGGTGGAGAAGGTGGCCGTCTGACCGATGCGTTCAGACAATTTTTTAGTCCGCAGCCCCAAGGTATGATCGGTTCCAGCAACCATCGCCAGCGTCTGTTTTACATGGTGCAGGAATACCTAGGGGCAAGGTCAGACTTGGACACCTTTCCCACCAAAAATCCTCTGGCTTACTGGGTCTTGAGGATGGATCACTGGCCAGAGCTTGCACAGTATGCAATTGAGCTACTGGCCTGTCCTGCATCCAGCATTCTTTTGGAATGCACCTTCAGTGCTGCTGGTGGCTTTGTTACCGATCACAGGGTGCGCCTGTCCACCGACTCAGTTGATCGACTGACCTTCATCAAGATGAATCAGTCTTGGATCACCCACAGCTACCAAGCACCTGAAGCTGATGTAACCGAATCACTGCCTATGCTGAGTGACTGTCCTATTATGTTGATTGTCTATCCATTTCCTCCTCCGCTGATATGTTGTAAGAACATTTTTGGTTCTGGATGATGCCACCAGCCCAATTTTTCAGCTCCTGTTTAACAGGGGCGTTTAATTAAAATTTTTGATGCAATGCTTTGCAGCAGGGCTCATTCCTGCACCACAACTAGAGTATATGGGAGAGGTTGCAGTGTCGTGGCACCAGCACCAGTGCTAGCAGCCCAATTTTTCAGCCCCTGTTTAACAGGGGCATGTAATTACAATTCTTGATATAATATTTCACAGCAGGACCCGTTCCTGTGCCCACCCAGAGTAACTGTGAGGACTTATAGTGGCACCATCACCACAACCACCAAAGGTAAATTTTTCTACCACTGTTCAACAATGGCATGTAATTACAATTCTTGATATAATCGTTCACAGCAGGGCGCTCCAGCGCCCACCAAGAGTCACTTTGAAGGCTTACAATGTTGTGGCAACACCAACACCTTGTTCCGCCATTTCTGCAGAGCATATAGGGCAGGCCCCTACTTTCAAACATCCAACTTACAAACGTCTCCTACTTGCAAACGGAAGGAGACAACAGGAAGTGAGATGAAAAAAGATGGACGGCAAAACAAATTATACAGGGGATAACCCTTCCCTATGTTTTCCAAAAAGCTTAAAAATAGATTTTTTGACTGGAGCTACACTTTAAAAATGTACCAGTTCAAAATTACAAACAGATTCTACTTAACACAAAAAATCTACACAGTCCCTGTCTTGTTTGAACCACCTGTATACTGCTGTTCTGAGTATATAGGGCCTGGGGGCCCCACGTCTTTCCTTTTTTTAATATGGGTACGGGGTTCCCCTTAATATCCGTACAAGACCCAAAGGGGCTGGTAATGGGCAGGGAGGGCTGCCCATGCCATTTTTCTCAATGATTTTCATCCATATTGCCGGAACCAGATATTACATTAAAAACGCAAGCAGTTTGAAATGACTTTTTTTCCGTTAAATGTCATTTTGTGCAGGGACTGTTCTAAACACGGGAAACATGTGGCACTTCACAGGCATACTATAGACACCCCCCAGGCACGATATTTAAAGGAATATTTCACTTTTTTTTTCACTTTAATCGTCATTGAAATCAGTGCTCCCGCCAAAACTGACATTTTTAAAAACATTTTAGGCATTGACCCATGTCCCCTGGGACAGGAGCCAGGTCCCCAAACCCTTTTTAGGACAGTATCTTGCATATTAGCCATTAAAATTAGCACTTTTTATTTTGAACGTTCAAGTCCCATAGACTTCAATGGGGTTCTAAAGTTCATACGAATTTTCGGTCCGTTCAAATTTTCTGGTGCGAACCTAATCGGGGGGTGTTCGGCTCATCCCTATTGCCCAATTTGCAATGGAACTGTTGGCTTGCCCCTCGTCCAGTGTCCTGTCCGAAAGGACGTTCAGTCCAGCAGGGGGGATCGTGACCGATAAGCGCACTCACCTAGCTCACGACAGTGTTGACTACCTCACATTTATAAAAATGAATGAGGCATGGATCTCGGAGGAATTCAACACATGTGACCAGTAGACCATGTATATGCATAACTCTATAAACGATTTATTTAATCAAGCACATGGACCTTTTTTCTACCTTTGGCTTACTTCCTTGTACAAAAAAAGCACACCGTACTATATGCCCGTACCCTCCTGTTTGAAGAGGTTGAGCGGTGTCATATTTTTGGGTCTGGCAGCGATTTGCTGGTATCAGTGCTGCTGTCAGTGCTCTCTATCTCGGTGCTGGTGTCAGTGCTATCTCTCTATCACAGTACTGGTGTCAGTGCTCTCTATCACGGTGCTGGTGTGGTGTCAGTGCTCTCTATCACAGTGCTGGTGTGGTCTCAGTGCTCTCTATCATGGTGCTGGTGTCAGTGCTCTCTATCATGGTGCTGATGTGGTGTCAGTGCTCTCTATCTCGGTGCTGGTGTGGTGTCAGTGCTCTCTAGCTCGGTGCTGGTGTCAGTGCTCTCTCTCTATCACTGTGCTGGTGTCAGTGCTCTCTATCACGGTGCTGGTGTGGTGTCAGTGCTCTCTATCTCGGTGCTGGTGTGGTCTCAGTGCTCTCTATCTTGGTGCTGGTGTGGTCTCAGTGCTCTCTATCACAGTGCTGGTGTCAGTGCTCTCTATCACGGTGCTGGTGTCAGTGCTCTCTATCACGGTGCTGGTGTGATGTCAGTGCTCTCTATCTCATGCTGGTATCAGTGCTCAGTCTCTATCGTGGTGCTGTTGTCAGTGTTTTATCTCAGTGCTGGTGTCAGTGAGGGAGATAGCAGCAGAGAAGCCAAACAGCAGGCAGTGTCAGCACCATGGCTGAGGATCAGCACTGGACTGGCACCTCCGGACCACCACAGTGGAGCCCTACATAGGTGGGGGTAAGGGCTGGGCAGAGGGAGGGGCTCAAGCACAGGTTGGCACACTGGGAAACTGACACAGGACTGCGCTGCCCTGACTGTGGCACTGATCATCTCTTGCACCCCCTTCATAGCCTGCCCTGACCTTGCCTCTCCTCCAAGGCCTTCCTGCGCTCCTGAATTGTCAAAATTTCACTGATAAAAAAAGAATGCTTGTCGTTGTCGATCCCAGATTCACTTAATACTTTTATTATGTCAGTGTGCATGTGGTGGGACTATGTGTGCACAGCTAGTAAGTATTTTGTGGCTTAAAATATGACCTGTAGGTTTTTAAGGTTCGCCTGCCATTAAAGTCAATGGGGTCCGCCGCAAACTTTTGGCCGCGTTCGCGGTTCGCGTTCATGAAATGTCACTTCGGAAGTTCGTCTATCACTATTCAAAATGGTGGTAATGACTGAGAGCAGAAAATTTCCCAACCACATCATTATTGTCACATTTCTACATATTTTCAGGTTCATTATGACGTTGTAATACAAGGGCATGCAAATGGCGATATAGCGGTCGTAAGCCATCATGGCCAACAATATGCACTCGGTTTCTCCTAGAAACAGACCTATGTTCATTTGAGCCATGCATCCAATGACTGAGATTTGCCTTTTCTTAGAAAATATATCAAGTAGCATTTTTGGAAGCGAGTTTGATGAGTAGCACAAGTCAAGGAAAGACAAGTTGCAGAGGAAGAAGTACATAGGGGTGTGTAACTGGGGGGTCAGATGACAGCTGAGGATCAGAAAACAGTTTCCCAAAGTGGATAATATATAGATGGTCAGGAATGTAACAAAAAGTAAAATCCTAATCTCCAAGCCTTGGGAGAAACCAGTCAGAATAAATTCGGTCACACAGGTTAGATTTCATACTTCCATAATAGAAGTGGGCCAAAAATATTTAAAGATGAACTCCAGGCACAAAGACACAAATCAGCGCATTAATTAATACACCAGCAAATGTGTTTTTGTAATGCAAGCAAGGTAAGCACCTTAAAGAGGAAGTAAATCCTGATGAGTTTACTTCCTCTTTCATTCCCTGCAAAGGCAAAGCATAATGGACTATTATGCATCGCATAGTAGTCCATTATGTGTCACTTACCGGACACAGGAGCCAGCGAAGTCACCGCTGTCCGCTGTAGTCCGGCGCATCCATCTTCTCGGTGGGGTCTCGCAGCTCCGCCGCTGTCATTCGCCGAAGCCGCAATGACGTCACTCCCGCGCATGCGCACGGGAGCCGACACGCGCGGCAGCTCCGTTGTTGGAAATGTCGCGCTCAATGCGCCTGCACGCCGGTTTAGGAGATATTTCTTGGACCTACAGGTAAGCCTTAATCTAGGCATACCTGTAGGTCAAAGTGGTTTGTAAGGGTTTACAACCACTTAAATTTGACTCTGTATCATCTTCTTGCAGTCTCTGCACAGCAGATTTCAAAGTGGGAGAAGGCAAAGTATTATAAGATGGCAACCAGTTCATGTGCTGATAAGACGTATGCTTATAGGAAAGGAGATTAAGGTAAGCTCAGCACTGTTCTGCTTCTCTTTTACCACCTAGTCACAGGCTGGGGGGAAGGGGGCTGTCCACAACAAAGAGGGCTCAGATGAAGTGGGTTGAATGATGTTGGCTGTCATTCAATGTGGAAAGCTGGAGACATCTATTGGCAGAAAAGTTAATGATTGCAGCTACGGCTGTTTCTTTTCTTTACTCTTTAATGGCTTTTTTTTTTAATTATGACTAATTACATGCAGATTTAAAATTATTATAATTATATATTACCCTGCATGTTTGAATGGCCCTTTTAAAAAAATCATGTCTAATTCTAACGATTTTCCTGGTTAAAAAAATTGATTTTATATGTCTAATTATAATGATTTTTTTTAAATTATGACTAATTACATGCAGATTTAAAATTATTATAATTTTATTTTACCCTGCGTGTTTAAACGACCCTTTTTTTTTAATTATGTCTAATTCTAATGATTTTCCTGGTTAAGAAATAGATTTCTATGTCAAATTCTAATGATTTCCCTGGTTAAAAAACTGATTTTCACATTTTATAGAACAAAGAAGTTGGTTTTAGGTAAATTAAATTACAAATTTATTTTCTTTTGCATTTACTAAAAACAATTCAGGTATTTCTAGATACTGAATGGAAGGTTAAAAAACTGGTTAAAAAATAGATTTGCACATTTATAGTACATCAAAATTGGTTATATAAAATTTCAATTGCAAATTTTTTTTTTTTATGTTTGATAAAAACATTTGAAATATTTCTAGATACTGATTGAAAGGTAAAAAAAAATGATTTTCACGTGTATAGTATATCCAAGTTGTTTTTTTAAAGAAAGTTAAATTGCAAATGTATTTTCTCTTGCATTTAATAAAAAAAAAAGAAATATTGAATTATTGAATTTTGATTGGATACTGATTATACTGATGATAGACCAGGACAACATGACCAAAGTTATACCGGTTATTTTATGGGTTTAAAATTAAAATAAAATAACAAATATTGACAGTTTCTGGGATATGCAATAATAATAAACCTTAACATATTTTAAAAAGAACATTTTTTTGTGGTTCATTGGTACATTGTATTAATACACATAAGTTATTCCATTTAAGCTTAAGAAAGGCATGGCAATACAGGAATAGTTTTATCAATTTCTACTTAAGTTTATAGACTCAATGGATATGCTTCTAAGCTATGGAAATTTGTAAAATAAAAAGCAAATTAATTTTAACTTACAAAAACAAATATCCCTAAAGTACTAGTTATTTGTAGTACCTTTTGCTTGGGATATTGTGTATAGTACATCTTAGTGGGATATTGCGTAAGATGGGTTAATATGTAATTCCTTTAGCCACTTAAAATATAGTCATTCAAAAGTTGGCTGGGTAAATTACATAATATAAAGTGCACAATACAATGTTGAAACCCTAGGAATTTTCTTTCAGTTTTATTATACTAAATGGTAAAAAAAATAACTGGTTCATTAGGTTTCACTATTAGTCTAGTTTGCCTTTGTTTAGTTTATTTTAACACAAGTGGTTAATATAACGTAATTTTGCTACAAGGGAAAAAGCAACAAAAAGAGAAAAAGGTGAGGCTATAGTTATAATACATATAATTATAATATTTCTTATTAATACTAATTTCTAAAGCAATGGCTTCAGCAATAAATAACTCCCAAACAAAAAAAGCTGTATTTTAATTTGCTCGGATCTTTCAGTCCAGGTCATACAACAGAATACTGGTAAGCCTGTCCCCATTAAATTTAGCCAATATCTACCTTGCAATATAGAAGTTATTTTTATAAAGTTGAGCTCAATCTCTTGAGATTAATTACTGCAGAGATCCATCATCAGAGTTTGCACTAAATTATTTACGGCAAATTGTGCATAACGATTATGCCCAATCATGTAGCAAATTTTATTTACCAAAGGAGTATGAATGTTTAGCAGGGATTGTCAATGAGAGATGTAATTCAGTCACAGAAGACTATTATGAGAATTAACATTTGTAATATAAATGAATTCATCTAACCCTTTATACATCAATAAAATATAAATTGCATTTAATGTTGGGCATATATTTCCATTTAAATTAAAGTGGTTGTAAACCCTTAAAACCAACTTTGACCTACAGGTAAGCCTAGATTAAGGCTTACCTGTAGGTCCAAGAAATATCTCCTAAACCTATAAGGTTTAGGAGATATTTGCCCGAAGACAGCGGCGCGCAGGCGCACTGGGGCAGGCCGCAGATTGTGGCGATATGCCGGGAGCGTCGGCTCCTATGCGCGGGAGTGACGTCATCGCGGCTCCGGCGAATCACAGTGCCGGAGCCGCGAGACCCGGAAGTCGCTCCGGGATCCATGGCAGCGGCGAAGAGGAAGACGGAGGACCGCTTCGGGGGCTTCGTTCTCAGGTAAGTTATTCATAATGAGCTAGTATGCTATGCATACTAGCTCATTATGTCTTTGTCTTGCAGGATTTTTTTTTTCAGTATTTTTTGAAAAGGGTTTACAACCACTTTAAATGCAGATATTTCAGAATTAAAGTTTTGATTTTTTTTTGTTAATCCAAATGATGTTAAAACATGAAAACTGAACTCCAGGCAGATATAAAAGGCACAGAATATATTTCTGTAACAGTGGCGGGTGTCCATAGGGTGCACACGGGCGCTACCTTCCCAATTCATGCATCCGTCCCCCTTCATCTACATACAGGGTGATAGACCATGGATTCCAAAGGGGGCGTGTTATTTTCTGAAGCATGTAATTATAGCCAAGGGGTTCTAATAGGCTTAAAAAAAGGGTGGGCTCGGGGGGTGCAGAGCACTGCACTCCGAGCCCACCCAGTTGTGCGAGAATAGCAAATGAATATTCATTATTCTCACACTAATCCTCCTCCTGGCCAATCAGGAAGTGAAAGGAGCCAAATGGAAAGGAATAGCCTAATAGAGGGAGTACCAAATAAACAACAACAAAAGAACAGAAAAGGAATGGAAGTTGCGTTTTTGACAGGGTACAATCGACAATATAAGGCCCTAGAACACATTTTTAGAAAATACTGGCCCATCTTTCAGACAAAACCCTAAAAACTGTGCTACCAAAGAAACCAGTCTTCATATACAGGAGAGCACCCACTCTAAGAAACAGATTAGCCAAAAATGTGATTGACCCACCTAAGCAAATAAAGATTGTTGAAAATCTGAAAGGTTTTTTCAGATGTGGAAAATGCCTCCCCTGCAGAACTAGTAAAAAAACCAACAAGAAGACATCCCAGTTTACATCCTTTACTAATGGAAAAGAGTTCAAGATTCATGAACTTATTACATGCAATAGCACCTTTGCCACCTATGTAATTGAATGCCCCTGCCGGAAACAATATGTAGGGAGGACAACAAGACAGCTGCATATAAGGATTGGGGAACACATTAAGAACATTAAAAAAGGATACAACCATCATAGTGTCTCCAGGCATTTTAGGGACTACCATGGGCGAGACCCTAGACACATGACCTTTTATGGAATCGATAAAATAAAGGGGCACTGGAGAGGAGAGGATAGAAGAGTGAAAGTATCACAAAACGAAACTAAGTGGATCTTCTGTTTGGACACACTGCAACCGGCAGGCCTGAATATAGATCTAGATTTAAATTGTTTTTTAACTAATTATTAAGTACTATATTCCCTTCTCTTACCCCGGTTTCATATTCTATCGTTTAATGTCCTCCAAAAAGTTTTGGCACAATTTTCCATCTTGCTATAAGCCCAAATGCACAAATTTCTGACAACATTCTCTGATCCTATATCCTAAATGTCACATCTGAACAGGTAGGATCGAATGTATTGCATTCAACTGGATTGAATGTAATGCAATCATATCCATAATGTGTACTAAATAATGGTATAACACCCATAGAAAATAAGAGATCACCCAAATAGACAAGGAGGTAACAGCGATTACACTCTTACCCCCTCCTGGATTGTCCAAGAATCACAATAATGATATGCCCATCTAACCTAAGTGTCCAACTCTTTCTCTCACATATATATGTTTTTCCTAATGTTTTTTTTTCCCCAATGGTTATACCTAAAACAACGTTTATATATGGTCTTAAATATAAATTAAATTGAATTTGATATATCCAATCGGATCTAATATGATACACTCGTATCAACATAACCTGTTACACTAAAGGGACAGGATCTGTGGTCCCTGACCAGCTAATGCAATAATAGTGAATGTAAAAATGCTCCCCAAAAAAGCTCGATCAATTCTGTCACATATATTCTATTTTTATTTCCATTTCTATTTTTATTTTTATTATTTATTTTTATTTTATTTCTATTTTCATATTTTAAATAATTTTACACTCTATATTTCTTAGGTATTTTTCCCATTGCACTGCACTTTTTCCTTCTTCCTTTTGTATTTTTTCTCCCCTTGGGATCCTATATAATAATTTTTCCCCTATATTTTTTTCCCTATTTTTTTTCCCTATAGCCGCGTACACATGGGCGAACTGTATGGCCAACTTAGTCCGTCAGACAATCCGACGGACAGTCCGTCCTACTTTCGAATGAACGGACTTGACCACACACGGATGCAAAACAGTCCTTCGAAAGTTTGCGCGATGACGTGTACAGCACGTACGACGGGACTAGAAATAGGAAGTCCAATACACAGCAATGCAACCTTTCGCCTTGTAAATCCTTTCTGAGCTTACGCCATACTTAGTCCGTCGAACTAGCCTACTCACGAGCAGATTGTCCACTGAAACCAAAGTCTGACGGACAATATTACGGAAATTCCGAAATACTTAGTCCGCCAGACTGCACGCTGAAAAAGTCAGCTGAAGCCCACACACGAGTGGACTGTCCGCTGAAATATGTTTCGACGGACTAAGTTGGCCAGACAGTCTGCCCGTGTGTATGCGGCTTAACTTATACTTATTACTATAGGAGTTTTTAGTATTGTTTTTAGTCATGAGTCAATAGGGAAAATATTATTCTGCTTTATAGGCAACCAATAGAGATTCTAGAGGGGAATAATACATGATGTAAAATGTTGTGGTTTGTTTTATTGTTGTATACACCGCTGTGCGCATATATATGTGTAGATGAAGCCGCTGTAGAATCTATGTAAAAAGATCAGAAGGTGGATGTAATGAAGTACATGCCTGTGTGTTATAATACATAGGACTCCGTTGTGAGGTCTCATTCCAGTATCTAATATTGCCGTTTTGCGCCCGCGCATGCGCAGTACAGGCATTACACCCTATAATAAGAGAGAGGGGCACCAAGATGGCCGCTCCAGACGACGTCCAATGACGAAACGCGTAGGGAGTGGCCTAACGTACACACTCTCTCCTACAAGGCGGCGGCGGTGTTTTGGATACCTGTGACAATACGAATGTTTTAATCTATATCCATGTGAGTAGCCACTTGTTATACACAATAAAGGCGCTAATTTTAAATACAGTACTGCACTATGGAAGCTTTATATTTCTTTACATATGAGGAAATGAGGAACAATTGAACACCAAACCGGACCAGCTCTATACAGTGACACAGGGGCTCACACTGTGGAGGCAAGTTAACCCCTGCAGGGGCAGGGGAGCTGGTGAGTGCGGTAATTTGCTTCACGCATGGATAACGCACCGGTTTTGTTCCAGTATACACTAAGGCACTGAGCACAAGTCATTTTAATTGAACTTTCTGTGAAATCCTTGGAGAAAAAAACTTTTTCAGAAAATATTTTTTCTGATGACTTTTTTTCATTATTTTGTAATTTTTTTCATTTTTTTCTTTTTTTTATTTATTTTTATTATATTTTTTTGGATAATTTTTTTTGGCTTTTTGGATTTTTTGTCAAATCTTAAATGGCCCTTTGTGCACTTTAAAAAGTTTGTTTGTGTGCAGATAATATAAGCCTGTCAGGCACTCTATGCACATAACTTACACTACAGCACGTTAGCACTTTTTTGCACAGTTGTCATTTTATTTAATTTCTAATTCATTTTCATATAGGTTTTCTGCAGATTTCTAACAATTTGTAAATTTTTGCACTGTGATTTAGCAACACCAGCACTTGAGAAGGTTGAATATTTGTAACTTGGGTAGCATGCAATTTTAATCTTATGAATAGGAAGCGATTTCTTGCACTATTATAGGAGAGCGCCGGAACTACCACTTTGTTATTATATAGGAAGTGGGTCGTGAGACCCGTCACCTGATTGGCTGAAAGGAAAGGTGATCCTATTGGACGCCTAACGCCTAGGAGGAGGAGAGAGGAGATGCATGGCCGCCTCGATGGAGGAGAGGACACAGGAGTCGCAGCTCGCCACCCACCACTGCTGGATGGAGCAATCGCCGAACCGACCGGCATATAGCAAGCGAGCAGGCGATCACTCCATCCAGCAGTGGTGGGTGGCGAGCTGCGACTCCTGTGTCCTCTCCTCCATCAAGGCGGTATCAGTCTCTGGTAGTGTATAGCAGGGATCAGGGAAGGGAGTAGCAGCACAAGGAGCCAATCTGGTGTGCTGCAATGCAAAGAGAAAGCTGATAGTGGAGGGGAGAAGAATGACAGAGAGATTTATCAGTACACCACTTCTCCTTTTACACTCCAGTCACAAGGTGGGGTGGGGTGGGTAGGAGACCTGTAAATGAAAGTGAAATGAAACCACTGAAGAACAGGTCCCTTTCCACACCAGACAGGACGGTGCTGTGCGCATATATGGAGGCATTGCCAGATCAAAAAAATAGAAGTCCAAATTTTGAGAGGTTGTGTTAAAAGACAGCCAACATGTTTTGGGGTACAGAGTAACTCCCTCTTCATCAGGGCTTCTGTTAAAAATGAGACTCAAAATAAGGCTTTTCTGCTTGAATCTGTGCAGAGAAGCTGATTGCTGGATGCTCATTTTTAACTGAAGCCCCGATGAAGAAGAAGTTCCTTTTGCCCCTGAAACGTGTTGGCTGGCTTTTAACACAACATCAAATAAATGAATTTGGGCTCTTATTTTTTGGTCTGGTGCTCCTTCTATATGTGCATGTCTTTTCCTAGTAACCTTCTGGAGTACCCACAGTGGGCTCTTCAAATGTTTCTTGCCCTCTCACTACTTTGTTTAACCACTTGCCAACCGGGCACTTACACCCCCTTCCTGCCCAAGCCATTTTTCAGCTTTCAGCGCTGTCGTAATTTGAATAACAATTGTGCGGTCGTGCTACACTGTACCCAAACAAATTTTTATCATTTTCTTCACACAAATAGAGTTTTCTTTTGGTGGTATTTAATCACTGCTGGGTTTTTTATTTTGTACAAAAAAAGAGACCAAACATTTTGAAAAAATTATGTTTTTTACTTTTTTTCTGTCAGTAAATTTTGTAACTACCGTATATACTCGAGTATAAGCCGAGATTTTCAGCCTCTTTTTTGAGGCTGAAAGTGCCCCCCTCGGCTTATACTCGAGTCATCGCTGTCTGACTGCCCGAACAGCGTGTCGAGCAGACAGACAGCGGCCATTCTACCTTTCAAAAGCCGCGCCTCCGCCTCCGCCTCCGCCTGTGATAGGCGGAACACTCAATTTCCCAGCAGTCAGTGTTCCGCCTATCACGGACATCGGCTCATCCTCGGATGAGCCGATGTCCGTGATAGGCGGAACACTGACTGCTGGGAAATTGAGTGTTCCGCCTATCACAGGCGGAGGTGGGGCTTTTGAACAGGGGAATGGCCGCCAGGGCGCCGACGAAGAGCGGCGATCCTGGCATGGGACGACACGGAGGCTCGGGACGGGACGACACGGAGGCTCGGGACGGGACGACACGGAGGCTCGGGACGGGACGACACGGAGGCTCGGGACGGGACCGGACGGAGGCTCGGGACAGGTAGGCTGGACACACAAGGCTGCACGGACACACACACACACACACACACACACACACACACACACACACACACACACGGATGGATGGATGGACACACACACACACACAGGGATGGATGGATGGATGGACACACACACACACACAGGGATGGATGGATGGATGGACACACACACACACACACACACGGATGGATGGATGGACACACACACACACACAGGGATGGATGGATGGATGGACACACACACACACAGGGATGGATGGATGGATGGACGCACACACACACAGGGATGGATGGATGGACACACACACAGGGATGGATGGATGGACACACACACAGGGATGGATGGATGGACACACACACAGGGATGGACGGACACACAGGGATGGACGGACACAGAGGGATGGACGGACACACACAGGGATGGACAGGCATATCTCACCCTCGGCTTATACACGAGTCAATAGGTTTCCCAGTTTTTTGGGGGTAAATTGGGGGCCTCGGCTTATACTCGGGTCGGCCTATACTCGAGTATATACGGTAAGTAATTTTTCTCCTTCACTGATGTGCGTTGATGAGGCGGCACTGATAGGCACTGATATGCCTTGTACACACGGTAATCCGTCGGATTTTCTCAGACAGATTTTGTCAGAAACTTGTGTTGCATACACGCGGTCGGACAAAGTTGTCGGAAAATCCCATCGTTCGGAACGTGATGACGTTCGTTCGTTACGACGGGACTACGTTCAGGCTAGTAGCCAATAGCTTTGGTCTCGTAATTTGATCTGAGAATGCATGGCACTTTGTCCAATCGGAATTGTCTACAAACGATCGGAAAAAGTCTAATCGGATCTTTTTGTTGGGAAATTTGAGATCCTGCTCTCAAATTTTTTCCTGCTCTCAAATTTTTTCCGCCAGAATTTTCAGTGGAAAAAGTCCGATAGAGCCCACACACGATCGGATTTTGTCTGTACATCTGTACAGGGCGATAGGCTGAACTGGTGGGCATTGATGAGGTGGCACTTATGGGCACTGATGAGGCGGCACTAATATGCCGCACTTATGGGCACTTATAGGTGGCACTGATATGTGGCACTGATGAGCACGGATGCAGCTCTCTACAGTGATCGGAGTCACACCGTATGCTAGCAACATGGTGCGTCCGCGATCGCCCCATGGGCGCGTGCGAACGACCGTTCTGGGACACCGTCATATGATGTCGTCCCAGAACGAGAGCAGCACCGCCCTGCCAAACTCATAAAATTCCAGTGCCTCTTGGAATACAAATTTTATGGCAGGTAAATACTCCTATATATGCAATGAATCTGTGTATTTAGCTGTTTGCCTGGTGTTTCATTTTAAACCACATGAAAAGTAATTCTATTCATTTTATGTGAACAGCTCATGAAGAGATTGTAAGTTTGCATTATTCACTATAATTTTTTTTATTTTCAATTTGGCTTTAATCCAACTTATTTTAAAGTAAATACCTTTTTTCTTTTGATTTTCAGCAGCACTTCTGGTTGAAGCTGACTAGGCGATTTTGTCACAAACTTCTGGGATATAGCCTTCATGTATCCCAGGAGTCCATGCGAATCACCTAGTGATGAAATTTCATGTTATTTCCAGACCGGAAAGAGAGGAAAGGAAGAGGGAGAGCCGCGCAGTGGCATTACTGCACAGGCGTGAGATCGGGAGGTGCATGCCTCATAGCCAGCTGCACTGATTCCCAGAAATGAGGAGAAGAGGGCTTCAGATGCCCATAGCTGACATGAAACCTGCCTGCTTCTGAGATCTGGTATAGTATTCCACTATTTTAATCGTTTGCGGACCAGCCACCACTGTTATACCGCGGCAACATGGCTCGGCTGCGCGAATCCCTGTCATGTTATATCGGTAACATATTTGGCCACTAGGGGCATGTGCCCCCCTGCCCTCCCACAGAGCCGATGCGAGTGCCCGGCGGTTGTGATCACCACCAGACTCCCGCGATCGCTGGTGACAGAGAGAACCCGGATCTGTGTGTGTAAAAACATAGTTTCTCGTTCTCTGAGGGGAGAAGAGACAGATCGTCTGTTCATACATGCTAAGTCCCCTCCCCCCTTCAGTTAGAACACACTGTCAGGGAACACATTAACCCCTTGATCGCCCCCTAGTGGTTACTGCCAGTGACATTTTTACAGTAATCAATGCATTTTTATTGCGCCGATCGCTGTAAAAATGCCAATGGTCCCAAAAATGTGTCAAAATGTCCGATGTGTCTGCCATAATCTGGCAGTCCTGATAAAAAAAATAAAAAAAAAATAGCAGCTCGCTACCATTACTAGTAAAAAAAGTAATAATATCCCCTATTTTGTAGTCGCTATAACTTTTGCGCAAACCAAACAATATACGCTTATTGAGATTTTTTTACCAAAAATATGTAGAGGAATACATATCAGCCTAGACTGAGGGAAAAAAGTTTTTTTTATATATTTTTGAGGGATATTATTATAGCAAAAAGTAAAAAGTCAAAAGGCATGACATCATTATTTACTCTTTACAATTTTTTGTGAATGATTAAAGATACTATGTAATTCTTACTTCATTACTTACTCATTCACATGAAGGGGAAGCTGTTAATCCTGGGGTCCCCTTATTTTTAAATAGGGCTCCTAGGTTTCCATAAACCCCCACCCAAAGACCCCTTATAACCATTGGGCCAGAGTTTTGGAGAAGAGGCCCTTGTCCTTATCAATCTGGTGACAAGGTGCTTTGCCAGGGGTGTACCCCAGGCAAGGTACCCCCACCATGATGAGGATATGTGGCCTGGTATGGTTTGGAATGGGAGAGATGCTTGTTTGCATCTCTTTTTTTTCCAGCCAGACAGACTGCATGCTTGGGTAAGGGCCTGTTAAGGTTTGGGGGGGGGGTCGGCAATTTGTTCTTGATTTTTAAATGGGGTTCCTAATTAAAATTCATTCCATAACTCAAGCATACATGCCTGGTATGTATTTTTAGGGGAAAATCCATGCCCTGTTTTTGTGGGGTCCCCCATTAAAATCTTTACCAAACCCTCATCTAGGATAAGGGTCTGAAAGACAGTAATGGAAGTTATCTCCCGCTGAGTTCAATGGATTTCAGATTTGGCATCCGAACTTCAGGAGAGTTTGTCAAACATGCCTAGAACCAAACCTGGTACATTCGACTCATCCTTAGATCTAGATATATGCCTGAATGTCTATTACTGCCAAGGTAGAATTTTATTGTGTGTATATACACTATACACCAATATGTCACAACAATGTGTTGACCCACCTAATATTGAGTAGGTTTCCCTTTTTCTACCAAAACAGCCCTGACCCATCAAGGTATGGATGCCACTAGACCTCTGAGTAAAGCCTCCATCTATCAGACTTGCACTTCCAGCACAGATGCTGGATGGATTGAGATCTGGAGAACTTGGAGGCCAAGTCAATACCTCAAACTCATTGTTGTGTTCCTTAAACCATTCTTGAACCATTTTTGAGTGCATTATCCTGCTAAAGAGGCCACACCATCAGGGAATACTGCGTTATAAACCCAAAAAAATAAAATCTATTTTGGAAAAGAAAAACAATATTTTTTTTTTGAAAATCAAATTCCTTCATAAATGTATGCCAATTTGTATTCTGCTACATGTTTTTTCTTTTTTTTTTAAACAATAATTTTTATTAAAATGTAATAAGTGACAATACTAATTATTATATATTTTAGTCAACATTAGTAAGAATAGTTACAGAAGGTTATAAAGGTTGTTGCGTATTTATATAACTTTATCCTGGACCAGCCTACCCCTAATGGGTTCAAAATGTAGGCATGGACTGGACATCAAGGTAGCTAGATGGTTGCGTCCAGAGAAACTCAAAACTTAAATTGAGAAGGAAGGAAAAATCGTCTAAATCAAAAACAACCTCCTATGAAAATACAGGTTACTTCAAACTTGGGGATATAGTTACAAATTACACCCCTTCAAATAATTAGAGGCTCTGGGATTAGATAGCCAGGCATGTTTTTTATGTAATGGTAGAGTCGTTTTTATAAGCTAACATCAGTTCATACTGTGCTTGAATAATTAGTCTGGATATGACAGTCGATAAATTGGGTGCGCCAATGGATTTCCACAGGCTAGTTATTGTGAGCCTTGCTGCTATTAATGTATGAGTTAGTATGGTTCTATTGTCAGAAACCATGAAATCAGACCGAAACAGAAGTACAGTTAAATCACACTTGTTTAATAATAAAGGTAAAAAGAACAAACGTAGTCAAAACATAGCCAAAGTTCAGTAACCGGAACGGATAGTCAGTCAAGCCAGAAGTCAGGGATCAATGTAGTGGAACAGCAAGCAGGATCTGGAGCAAGAAGGGATGTCAGCAAAGCAAGTATTTAAACAAGAATGCAAGAGATAGTCTCTGTGATGTTGACCAAGACGAAGCAGAGATCAACTGGGCTGAACAGCTTAAATAGGCAGGACACCGGCTGGGAAAGGGATAAACATCTAGGAGTTTAAATGTGTGCCTGCACGGTGTTTTTGTGTTTACTAGGTGCTGCTTTCACTTTCAAGGCATGTGCTGGATTTTATTCCCTGTTTTGCTGTCAGGACAGATCTCTGCATTGTTTACATAAGCTGAGCTCTGTTTTGTCGATCTTCTCACCAATCAGCAGGTGTCAGCAGCCGCTGATCAGCTTCTGCTGTTACAAATTGCAGCAAAATCAGCGCACCCCCTACCCAGAAGTGCTGGATCACAAACTAGGTATATGATCTGGCACAGGAGAGCAACTTTTCCTCTGTATAATGTCGTTATGCAGTTGGAAAGTGATTATAATCTTCTACTCTTCTTGAGTTTCTAAGTCTAGGAGGGGGCTGAAGCACTCAATGTTGGTTTGAGCTTTATTCCATACCCCAACAAAACACAGAGGCCCCAAATCTGTATCCGGGTCCTGCAGTTCTCAGAGCCTTCTCAGACATGAACTTGAATCAAAAGTAAAACTACTCCAATGGTCCCCCACCTCCCAAAAGGAAGAGCCCCCTCAAATGCCAGGGCCCAAGGTCAGTAGACAAAGGCTAGCCTGAAGTCCCCTCCAAAAGTCCCTTTCCTTGTTGTGTCTGTCACAACCACCCTATGCTGGTGAAGCAACAGTAGAAAAAAAACAATATATGAAAAGTTCTTGTCCACAAGGACACTAAGCAGTGTGACTAGAACCTAACAGGGAAAGCCCCCTAAAGGGATTGTTATCCTTATCAAGCATAGGCGAACACCAGTTCTCCAATGTTTCATGATCCAGCAACTCATCCAGAGCCATGGATTGAGAGGGAGGAGCCTTACCAAGAGATCTCAAACTGATCCAATGACTAAAACAGTATTAAACCCAAAAACAAGCATTTAATATATTGTGGCTTACCATTTCTTAGATGTGGTGGTTGCATTCATTTTCTTTTTTAGGCTTTCTTTCTTCTACTTTCATCTGATGATCTAAACAGTAAGTCTTTTTATTCAAAGAACAAGCTCTCCAGGAGAATATAGCAGTTACATAGATGAGACAAACCATTTAACACTAGCATGAGTGCTTACAATGATTCGTTTTTATTTACGTATGTAGCACTGACCCCCGAAGGAGCGGCTGGATTGATTGGGCTTACCGTTACCTTCTTGACCTCGTGTATGTCTAGGGGTTTCCCAAGGAAGATGGCCCAAGAACTGTAGAGACTGACACCTGATCCGCTTAAGGGGTTTTTATTTGCAAAGGAGATTAAACGAACACAGTCTCTCAACGTAGGGTTAGAAGGTTTAGGTAGGAAAGTCCAGGTACTCTAGGATCTAAGACAAATAGATAAAAGTTTCTCACATTAGGAAACCCAGAGAATAGCCATTCACAGCTGGATCCTCACCCTTATCGGATAGTCCTTCTCTCACTAGGCCTAGCAGCCGATAGAGTGCTCAAACAAAACAAAGTCTCTGCCACAGACTTTCTATAGGACACTTGAATAAAGTCTCTGCCACAGACTTGTTGTAGAACACTTGAATAACTGAAAGATGTAGCAGCTTAGAGAACCCTCGTACAGCACCAGTATCTTGCAGCCGGTCCGGCAATACCATACAAGATCAGATTCCCTTGAGATCTTTCAGCTAAGCCTCCAGGCTCTTTCTGAGAAGCCAACCTTTTCGTGGCCCTCTCCTGTAGAGTCCTCCCCTGGATGCTTCTCCAGTTGCTGGGCCTCTCCACAAACCCGAGACAGCACCGGACCACCTTCGAATCCTTCTTTCAGTTACGTTGCCTCGGGCCAGCCAGCCCCGAGACTCGGAATTGGGAGGATCCGCACCCCAGGCCATGAGAGCCCTGGGGGCTGGTCAGGAGGACCAGGACCAAACAGACAGAAAGCTCTTCTGGAACCCAGAAGCACGTGACATCAGCACCTTAAGTACCCTCTCCCAGAATGCACAGCAAGAATGACACTCCCCCTGGGCTGGTTCCGAGAGAGCATAAACACTTAATGCACCCAACTGGACTGCGTTCTAGACCCTGCCAGAGATGACAGCGCCACCCATGGTCAAGCAGAACACAATGCAATCCAGCTAGACTGGTACTGAGGCCAACATTTTGTGTAATTGAACCCAAAACCAAACTGTAGTTTCAGGAATATTAAATGACAAAACACATAGCGTGTGCTCTTCAAGAGTCAGTGTTACACGTAAAACCTTTATCCCAGAACCAAAGAAAAAACTGTTTGCTGTAACTTCTTATAAAGTGTGAGCTGACTCCTGGTTGAAATTTTTTAGTGTCCATATCTAATCTAAATTTGCCAGCACAGTACATCTAACCCATCTGCCCCCCAGACTGACAATGCTGCTGTCCAAAGGTGTCCCCCATGCCCCTTCATCCAGAGTGGGGGGGGGGCATTCTAATACAGGAGGTGTGTTACTGGTCAGATCACTAGGTGAAAACAGTGGGGAAAAGCCTAAAAAAATAAAACGAATGCAGCCACCACATCTAAAGACTGGTAGGCTACGGTGACCAGATGTCCCTGATTTCCGGGGACAGTCCCCGGGCTGAGGGCATGGTCCCTGGACCACATCCGTCTCTGGTTTTGTCCCCGCTTTTGCCACGCAGTTTCCCAGTGGATGGGGGCCGCACTGGCTGTGAGTGGAGTCAGGTCTGTGTTTGCTATTGTGGTAGTACTCGTAAAGTAGCTGAAGAGGAGGAGCTAAAGTGGCTCCAGCCTGGCTGTGTGCTACTTCTAGCCACCACGCTACCTCCTCCCAATTTGTCAGCTAGAATAACCGGCCATGATCCCAGAGACACATGACCGCCCCCTCTCCCAGCATCCCGCCCCTCTCCTCCTACCTTTGCTGCCTCCTCCAATCACTCTCCCGGCAGTGGTAATACATAGGGGAGAACAGAGCACAGCGTTCCTCCCCCTCCCTCCTGTGCTGAAAACAATTATGGTAGTTGTAGTCCAGAGGGGTGGGATTGCCTAGAGCTACAGAGTGTAATGGCCACAAGCACAAGAAGGAGGTGAGTTTCTGTTATAACATTTTAATAAGTAATTTTTCTCCTTCACTGGTGGGCACTGATGAGGTGGCACTGACAGGGAGTGGCACTGATAGGCAGCACTGGCAGGCAGTGGCACTGATAGGCAGCACTGGCAGGCAGTGGCACTGATAGGCGGAACTGATAGGCACTCATGCGGTGGCACTGACAGGTGGTACTTATGGGCACTAACAGGCAGTGTCACTGATAGGCGGAACTGACAGGCAGTGGCACTGATAAGCAGCGCTGATGGGCACTCATGCGGTGGCACTGATAGGTGGCATGGACAGGCAGTGACTGATAGGTGGCACTGACAGGCAGTGGCACTGATAAGCAGCGGCACTGATAGTGCCATTGCATGAGTGCCTAACAAGTGGCACTGACAGGAAGTGGCACTAATAGGCGGCACTAATGGGCACTCGTGTGGTGGCACTGACAGGCGGTAAAATAATTCTATAAACACATACCACATACATTTCATACATAATTTGAGGAAAATATGCTTATAAAATAGTTTACTATTTGCCAAAAATATATATATATATATATATATATATATATATATATATATATATATATATATATATATATGTCCCCAGATTTCATTTTGAAAATCTGGCCACCTTAAGGTAGGCTGCAATATATAAAATTTGGGTTTTGGGTTTAATACTGCTTTTAATATTGGGAAGAGGCACAAAATGTAGTTAAGACATTTGCATCAAAGAAAGCACAAAATATAACAATCACCTTCTGACAAATGGGAATGGCCACACAGATTAAAATCCTGCCAGTCTCTGGTGAACCATCCAAAGCTATGACCAGCTTTTAGTGTGTATTGCCAACCTTCAGAATACTAAAGCAAACACTACACTGTATTTCAACCGGTTTCTAAAGAACCAACCAAAATTTGCTCAGTGGGTGGTCCTGCTTGCCCCACCCTGGTTCTCAAACTACAATAGCTGCAGCGAGAGATTCACCTATCCATGCTATATAATGTGGATGGAGGAATACATTTTCTTTTCTGTCAGTGTATGGCCAGCTTAAGTTGTTACTAATCAGTTTTTACAGTGCATAGCAAACTATTGGGATACCATGACCTTACTGTATCCAATTCTTGCAGTACACAGCCAACTATAGGGATACTGTGACCTTACTTATCATTTATCGGCTTTTTAATGAGAAAAGGTGGAGCTTTTTGAAAAACAATACTGTTTCTGTATACCATTGGTGCTGAATCTGTGACCCTCCAGCTGTTATGGAATGAAAAGTCCCATGAGGCATTGCAAGGCTGGCAATTACAAGCATGACTCCCATAGGCAGAGGCATGATGGGATTCGTAGTTCCGCAACAGCAGGAGGGCCACAGGTCGAGCACCCATGCTGTATACTATGGCATGTGTTGTCAGGTGCTTGGCTAAAATATGGGTGGGAAAAACACTGGCTGCAGCTGCTCTCTGTAGCTGATGCTCTGCAGAGCTGAACTGGTTAACAGCTACATTAGCAAGAGGAGGGGTCTGCTGAGCAGGAAGAGTTCAATAGACAAGTCAAGCAGTACTGCACTGTGGGAAATGTAGTATTTAGGATAGAATCTATTGTGTAATTAAGAGTTTTTAAACTGCATTCCTCAGGAAGAGATTGCCGGGAGGGGGGAAAGAGCTTAATTTTCCAGGCTGCACAGGGCACAGCTTTCTTTTGCCATGAGAGAGACTGGAGAGTATACATTGCTCTCCAGTATGCACCTTTACTGCTGCACGTTGGCAGCCTGAGCAGGATCCAGAGTACTGAGTTTGGGAGTGCCGACAGCCAGAATTACCTAGGTGCAAAGCAGAGTGGACTTATCACTGTGTTTGACTGGATGGTGATCTGCAATATAGCTTGGACTAGTGAGCTTCTGCTGTGGGAATATGTACTATTTGCTGCTACAGAGACTGAGCCCTTTAGGTACTGACCACACAGCCATCTAGTATCCTTATTGCTGCCTGCAAGCCTGACTGGGACTGTTTGCATGTGCACCAACCATACAACTAGGCCCCAATGCTAGCCGGCTGAAGAATTAGGTTTAAAAGCTGTCCCTTTACAGCTGCTACAGAGAGATCTTCAGCAATTGCTTATGCACGGTTTATTGCTGACTTTGCTAATTCATGAGTTCATCCCAGTCTAGTGGTACAGAACTCTGAACCTACCTTTTGTGTGTTCATTTATGCTCAAACCACCATTTATTGGAACCAGGACCAATAAATTAAGTTTATTTACCACTAAACAATCTTATGTCCATTTCCTGGTGCTAATTCACAGCCAAGAACATGAGTACCTGTACTCATGTTCTTATAAGTGCTTGCAGTTGAGGTTGTTCTTGGAGTCGAGGCACAGAACAGAGAACCCCAATTACCAAGTGGCTCCTGCGGGAGTAGTGCTACACGTCAGAAATTTTCTCACACAGACATGTAGAGTTAATTTTTTGCTCACTTAAGGTAATGTCATTTTATGTAGTGCATGTGGTTAAAAAAGAATCAAGAATGTTTTCTGTGCCAGATTTTGTTTAGTCTAATGAATGCATATTTTTTGATTTGCTAAGCTGTTTACATGTGCATTTTTATATATATATATATTTTTTTTTAGGAATTCTGTTCTTCTTGACACATGTGCCGATTGTGTGTTTAATAATCGAACACCCATTTATTGTTTTCAACATCCAGAAGTATACAATGCCAAGTTCTTTCCTCTGCAATGATTTTTCCAGCCATACCTGCAAGTCAGAAATACATATAAATTATAAACGTACTGTAACCATCATTCTTTAACCACCTCGCGCCCGCCCTATAGCCGAATGACGACCGTAGAGCAGGCGCTTTCTCGTTCAAAATTTTTTATTTTATGTTAAAATAAATTACATGTACAGAATATAAGACAAATTATGTGATACCAGAAATAGACATATTGAAGTACGGATGATACAAAGCAAAGAAGAATTTCAAGATATTCTCATGGGAATGACAATAAATGGCCTTTATATATTTTAGAATTTGAAAACATTCTTATAGCTGAGTTTTAAACATTTTAATCCCAAGAAAATATAAATATGTCTAAAAGAAAATATATGATTTTAAAGTTTTGACCATAACTTCTAAAGTATGTTTATAGTAAGTATTATATAGTAAGGGAAGAACATAAAAGGTATATAGGAGGGGAAGGGGAGGGAATAATTCTCCGGAGGAGGTTTTATATATCATCTAATGTTGTAATTCTATAAAAAATCTTAATCACCATAACAATAAAACTCGGTTGTCAATATTATCTGACGTATAATATTTAATCCAGGGTTTCCATATGATATCAAACTTTGTCATCTGGTTTTTATCTATAGCGTCCATTTTAGCATGGATGAAAGATTGATTCATTCTACGTTTGGTTTCTGCAATATTCACCACATCTGTTTTCCACGCATTGGCTATAGTCTGCTTTGCGGCTATCAGGAGTGTAAGAACTAATTTGAATTGTTTCTGATTCAGAAAGGCTGGTTTTAAATTAAGGAGAGCTATAATTGGGTCTGGAAAATTTGGACGATCAGAAAATTTTGTAATTATCAGAAAGATCTTTTTCCAAAATGATTGTACAATTGAGCAATGCCACCAGGTATGTATCTAGGTACCTTTTTCTGGACAGCCACGAAAGCAGAGGCCAGAGCAGGCGCTTTCATCTGGGTGGCCGTCCCTGGACGTCCTGTTGTTTACTTCCACAATGCGCGGCGCCGCGGGCGCGCATCGCGGAAGTTCTGTGTTCGCCGTGTTCCCTGGGGACAGGCAAACACAGATCGCTGTAAAAGGCCAATCACAGCGGCCGTTTACAGCGCGATCGGCGTGTCCAATGGGAGATGATCTCATATGTAAACATATGAGATCATCTCTCAGCGCCGCTCTCCCTCCTCACACAGACAGAGTGTGAGAGGGGAGAGATGAACGGCTGCAGCGGCCGTCAGTGTAAAAAAAAAGTGCCATCCTTCCCCAGTGCCATCCTCCCCCAGTGCCATCCTGCCCCAGTGCCATCCTGCCCCAGTGCCATCCGCCCCAGTGCCATCCTGCCCCAGTGCCATCCGCCCCAGTGCCATCCGCCCCAGTGCCATCCACCCCAGTGCTACCTGCCCCCAGTGCCACCTGTTAGTGCTATCTGTCCCCAGTGCCACCTGTTGTCAGTGCCATTTTCCCCAGTGCCATCTGTCATCAGTGCCACGTATAAGTGCCATCTGTATTCAGTGCCACGTGCCATCAGTGCCACATAGTGCCATCTGTCATCAGTGCCACGTATTAGTGCCATCTGTCATCAGTGCCATGTATCAGTGCCATTTGTCATCAGTGCCACCTGTCAGTGTCACGTGCCATCTGTTGTCAGTGTCACGTGTCATCAATGCCACTTATCAGTGCTATCTGTCATCAGTGTCACGCATCATCGCTGCCACGTATTAGTGCCATCTGTCATCGGTGGCACGTATTAGTGCCACATATTAGTGCCATCTGTCATCAGTGCCACGTATTAGTGCCACGTGTCATCAGTGCCACGTATTAGTGTCACGTGTCATCAGTGCCATGTGTCATTAGTGCCATCTGTCATCAATGCCACATATTAGTGCCATCTGTCATCAGTGCCACGTGTCATCAGTGCCACGTATAAGTGTCATCATTGCCACGTATCAGTGCCATCTGTCATCAGTTCACATGTCATTGTCCTGGTATTTCAAAAGTGTAATAAGTAGTCAACAAGTTAGATGTGTAATTTATGTTCCTAGAACACATGATGGCGCTCCCTGCATGTTTGGCCTCTCTATGTGGCCAGGCTGTGAAAAAGTCCCACACATGTGGTATTGTAATACTCAGGAGGAGTAGCAGAATTTTTTGGGGGGTGTCATTTGTGGTATACACATGCCATGTGAGAGAAATAACCTATTACAATGACAATTTTGTGGAGAAAAAAAAATGAAAAATCTTAATTTTGCAAAGAATTGTGGGGAAAAATGACAACATCAAAAAGCTCACTATGCCTCATACTAAATACCTTGGAATGTCTACTTTCCAAAAAAGGGTCATTTGGGGGGTATTTGTACTTTCCTGACTTGTTCGGGTCACAAGAAGCGAGATAGGCCACCAGTACATCAGATGTGATCAATTTTGTGCGATTCGCACCACAGCTTGTAGACTCTCTAACTTTCACAAAGACCAAATAATATCCACTAATTTGGGTTATTTTTACCAAAGATATGTAGCAGTATAAATTGTGGCCAAAATTTATGAAGAAAAATTAATAATTTGCATAATTTTGTCACAGAAACAAAGAAATATGCGTTTTTTTTCAAAATTTTCGGTCTTTTTTCATTTATAGCGCAAAAAATAAAAACCCCAGAGGTGATCAAATACCACCAAAAGAAAGCTCTATTTGTGGGAAAAAAGGACAAAAAATTAATTTGAGTACAGTGTTGCATGACTGAGTAATTGTCATTCAAAGTGTGAGAGCACCGAAAGCTGAAAATTGGTCTGGGCAGGTAGGGTGTTTAAGTGCCCAGTAAGCAAGTGGTTAATCAACCTGAATTTTGGTGCCATCTCATTTACATTTCTTTTACTTTTGCCAGAATCTGTTTAAAAAGAACAAGTCACCAACAGGTTTCAGTAATACATTCAATTTTTATTTTAAAAAGTTGGATTAAAAACGCAAAATGCACTGAAAAACGTGCCTGAAAAATCCAGCGCAGGCACATAGATGTGAACCTAGACTTATTGTCAAAGCTTAATTGAAGACACTGAAGTTAGAAGCGATTGGCTAGCATGCACAGCTACACCAGTTTTGCACTCTCCAGTTTTAGTAAAATAACTAATGCCCTGTACACATGATCGAACATCAGACATTCCGACAACAAAATCCATGGATTTTTTCCGACGGATGTTGGCTCAAACTTGTCTTGCATACACACAAAGTTGATTGGAAATTACGAACATCAAGAACACTGTGACGTAAAACACGTACGACGAGCCAAGAAAAATGAAGTTCAATAGCCAGTGCTGCTCTTCTTGTTGATTCCGAGCATGTGTGGCACTTTGTGCATCGGAATTGTGTACACACGATCGGAATTTGCGCAAACGGATTTTGTTGTCGGAAAATTTGAGAACCAGATCTCATATTTTGTGCGATTCCGATGGAAACTGCCCGATGGAGCCTATACACAGTCAGAATTTCCAACAACAAGCTCCGATCGCACAATTTACGTTGGAAAGTCTGACCGTGTGTACGGGGCATAATATGTCTCTTTCTGGATATTCAGAACTCCATCACTTACCAAGGTGTAAGGCCTTTTGCTTGCCCAGCAATTTTCTTTGCACATTCAATATCATCGTCCAAGTTGTTATCCAGAAGTTCTAAGGAAATAAAAAAGCTGATATCAGAATTAAACTTAGATGTTTTCTCCTCTCTGTACATTGGGAAATACCCCTATAAAGGTGCTCCATACATAATACCCCACAATCCATGACTAAAACCACCTGATCACATCCTACATCATATTATAAAGAGAAATAGTGGTGCTATTATCAAATTATAACATAATATTTAATCTTCACAAGAATGTCCTTTATGAACCATAGAAGTATATCTGCCCCTGCGCAACAGAAATGTCCTCATCAGCAATATAAAGCATTAAATATCCATCAAATTCCACAAATAAAGTGAGAATTAAAGAATCTTTCTGCACCAGGTGATATCCACCTCAACCCATAATTGAAAAATGATCTCAAGATCGAAATGTGAACCTCCACCATATGGATCCGCAGGTGTTGCTTAACAGACAAAAGCAACCTAAGGCCGCGTACACACGGGCGGACTGTTCGCCCAACTTTGTCCGCTGAACAGTGTTTCAGTGGACAGTCCGCTCGTGTGTGGGCTTCAGCGGACAGTTTCAGCGGACAGTCTGACGAACAAAGTTTTTCGGAATTCCCGTAAGACAGTCCGCTGAAACTTGGTTTGAGCGGACAGTCCGCCCGTGTGTAGGCTTGTTCGTCAAACTAAGTTCCGCGCATGCTCAGAAAGGATTTACATGCCGAAGGTTGCATTGCAGTGTATAGGACGTCGTTTTTCTAGTCCCGTCGTACGTGCCGTTCACGTCATCGCGCACGGTTTCAGCGGACTGTTCGTTCATCGTGTGTGGTCAAGTCCGTTCATGCAAATTTTGAGCGGACTGTTTGTCGGATTGTTTGACAAACTTAGTTGGGCGAACAGTCCGCCCGTGTGTACGCGGCCTTAATGGTTAAAAAGAGGTCAAAAAAGCTATTTTTGTATTAAATCATTTAAGGCGGGGGCTAAAACTGGCAGAACTCCAGCTGGTGCAAAACGACAAGTCCCATTATTCCTCTGCCTGTCGGGGTCATGCTTGTAACTGTCAACCTTGCAATGCCTCATGGGACTTATAGTTTTGCAACAGCTGGAGGGCCACCAGTTTGAGACCCCTGATCTGAGGTAAGCTTCGGGCCCTCCAGAGATCACCTTCCCTTCTGAAGGACCCTGAGCTTATCTTGGATGGTTGGGATGGTCTAACCTCTTTTTAACCATTGAGGTCACTACATGTGTCAGCTGTATTGATAAATTCACCGCAGGATCACTTTTAGAAGTGGCAGGAGGGGTAGCCCCTTTCCTCCCACAGCTTCCTGGTGGTACCCAGACTTACGTTATCAATCACTGAGCCTGGAAAACCATCCAGCACAGGCGATGGCTTGCCATAGAGATAAGTGATGGCAAGATGGCCGCCACTCATCTCTATGCCCTTGGAGGACCAGAACAATGTCATGACGTCACTTCTGGAGCCAATCAGAAGGTCTGCCAGACGCAATGTCCAACAGAGACAAGAGAAACACCACTCCAGGTGAGTGGATCCAGGTGAGCTGGGAAGAGGACCCATCCCAAGGGTGCAAGCCTCGGCTTGCCTGCCATGCAAGTGATGTGAAGAAAATAGTGACTGCACACCGGAGTAACAAAAGTCCTTTTATTCCTTTTCCATAAAATACAAAGGATAGTAGCAAGTGCATTGGGTAGACGCGTTTCACACAGTTACTCTGTGTTTATTCATTACCAGACCATCCACCAAGCCACCCGCGATCGCTCCACAAAGAGGCAGAACAGGGATCTGCCTATGTAAACAAGGCACATCCCCATTCTGATAGGGATGGACACAGATCTTCTGTTCCTGCCAAACAGGAACATGGATCTCTGTGTACATCCAGGAAGTCAATCCCCCACAGAGTTAGCAAGCACCCCCTAGGGACACATTGAACCCCCTGGCGTTAACCCTTTCCCTGCCAGTGTCATCAGTACAGTAACATATTTTTTAGCACTGATCGCTGTAATAATGTCACTGGTTCCAAAAAAAGTGTCAGGTGTCCGATTTGTCCGTATCAATGTTGCAGTCTCTCTAAAAGTCGCGATCGCCACCATTACTAGTAAAAATATATATATATTTTTTTTAAATGCCATAACTATAAAAAATAATTCCCATAGTTTGTAGATGTGATAACTTTTTTACATATATATATATATATACACACACACACACATACACACATACATATTGTAGCAGAGCGTCCCAGAGAGAGCCAGGAAAAGTCCTGTTCGGGGTTTATACCTCTCCCAGGCTCCTCTCGTACACGTTCAGAAATCTGTGATCCATGATCCAGTTCAGGTCTTGGTCCTCCTCCCCAGGCTAATTTAAGCTCCCCTGAGCAGACAGCCTTTGCTCTCTGCCTGGGACATTCACACACAGTTGGTCTGTGAAGAGAGTAAGGTTGGTAAAAGCTGTTAAACAGTTTTTGTAGAGACTGACAAGCGTTAGGCTTGTTCAGCCTGGTAGTGAGGGCCTGCAGATTGTATAGTTAGAGCTGTGACACGGCTAGGATTTGTGTTTTGCTACTTTGCCCTTTATTTTGTTTTCTGGAACACTGTACAGCACCTGTGTATGGACTTTATATAACACAAATAAATACAGCACTGCTTGTCACTTCATCTCTGGATTTGGTATCTGTGCCTGAGAAACTGCTCATCCCAGGGAGCTTTGTACCTGCTACCTGTCCCCCTGGTTACATATGGTGGAGGCTGCGACCAGCTGTAGCAAGTTACTACTTAAAAGGCCAGTACCTAGAGTGACTAAAACATGGAGGAAATCCTAAAACAATTGATGATATCCAATGCTACACAACAGAAAACAAATGCTGAACTACGGCAAGCCAATGCTGCACAGCAGAAAACAAATGCTGTACTCAATGCTGCACTACAGCAAGCAAACGCTGCACAGCAGAAAGCTAATGCTATCGCACAGGAGCATTCGCAGAGGCTGTTTGAACAGCTAGCCACTGATGCCAAAGCGGATAGGAAAACCTTGATGGAGGTTGTGGAGACGCTAGCACAGTGGTCACCTGCTAAAGTTGATGTTGGAGACAAGCCCTCAGCCATCCATGTGGGTCGCTTTCTTTCTAAGATGACTACAGATGATGATCCAGAGGCCTTTCTGCTAATGTTTGAGCGGACCGCTGAGAGGGAAGGTTGGCCTAAAACCCAGTGGGCAGGACTGGTTGCTCTCTTGCTTTCTGGAGAATCGCAGAAGACCTACTATGATTTGGAATCAGCAGAAGCGGGAGGCTATGAAAAGGTCAAACGGGAAATCCTGGCACGATTGGTGTCACTTTGGCAGTTCGAGCACAGCGGGTCCACAGCTGGTTCTTTCAAGGGGAGAAGCCCCCTAGATCGCAGATGTTCGACCTAATTCACCTGGTGAGGAAATGGCTACAGCCGGAGTCCCTGTCTGGGCCACAAATAGTGGAGCGTGTGGTCATGGACCAGTTCCTGAGGTCACTACCAATTCCCCTGCAGAAGTGGGTGAGTCAAGGAGACCCCAAATCGGCAGACAACCTGGTGGAACTCGTTGAAAGGTACTTTGCTGCAGAAAACCTTGTCACCACCTCTACAACTTTCCACCCAAAGCCATGGTCTCCCCAGGCAACCAGTAAGACTGTTCCAGGGGAAGTGGGTGGTAAAGATGGCAAGGAAATAGGGGGGAGGAATTTTGTTGCCAGGAATGAAGTTTGGCGTCCCAAACAAGGGAAGTCATTGCCTGTCAGCAAATCAAACTGGGGAAACGTCAGGTGTTTTCGTTGCCAAGAACTGGGACATGTTGCAGCGAATTGTCCATTGACAGATGAACCGATGCAGTGCGATTTTTCCATTAGGAGACAGTCTATGTTTGCAGCTGTTTCATGCGCTGCAGCGCCAAATATGGTAAAACCAATGTGCCAAATGACTGTTAATGATAAGCCTATTACAGCCTTGCTGGACTCTGGAAGTCTAGTAACTTTGGTTACAGCTGAAATGGTTGAACCTGTGAATTGTCATGCTAAAAAAATTGCTGTGACCTGTATTCATGGGGATACCAGGGAGTACCCTATAACCACTGTTCGGTTTAAAACTGGCTTAGGTACAGTGACCCATCAGGTTGGACTTGTCCCCAACTTGGTGCACAGGGCCATCATTGGTAGGGACTTCCCTAAGTTTTGGGAACTGTGGGATCATCCCGACCCGGTCGCAGTACCTGACTCAGTGGCCGAGCCAGAACTCCTGGCCACTACTGACAAGGTGGGTACAGGGGATTCCTCTCAGGGCACCCCGGGTTTTCCTCTATCGGTTATGGTAGGAGAACTGGAGGAGTCTGAGGAAGTCCCCACCACCAGTAGAGCTGGACAGCCGTCTGCTGAATCCGAGCCTACGTTGGAGTTTGCTGACCTTAATGTGCACAATGAAAATTTGGTACTGAGCAAAGAAAAGACCAGACTTTTGCCTGGGCCTGGGAAAATGTAATAGTGATTAATGAGGTACCTGTCGAACCAGGAGACAGGCCCTGTTTTCCTTATTTCAGCAGCAGTGAGGATTTACTGTATCGTGTATGTAAAATGAATGATGAAGTGGTTGAACAATTGGTGGTCCCTAAGCCATACAGACGGGTGGTGTTGGAACTTTCCCATGGGCACTTGCTAGGAGGCCATTTAGGGGTTGAAAAAACTACTGAAAGGGTGTTGCGTAGGTTTTACTGGCCCTGGGTACAAAAAGATATTAAGAATTATTGTCAATCCTGTCCTGTGTGTCAGATGTCAGCCCCACTACCCCACTTCCGAAGTCCTTTAGTGCCATTACCTATTATTGAAGTGCCCTTTGAGAGGATTGCCATGGACCTTGTGGGTCCACTCCCTAAATCTACCCGGGGTCATCAGCATATCCTAGTAATCATGGATTATGCTACCCGTTACCCTGAAGCGTTTCCCTTACGCACCCCTTCTGCTAAAAACATCGCCAAGGAGCTGTTTATGGTAGTCAGTCGGGTGGGCATCCCTAAAGAAGTCCTTACAGACCAGGGCACCCCATTTATGTCGCAAATAACTAGGGAGCTGTGCAAGTTTTTTAAGGTGACACAGTTGCGTACCTCAGTGTACCATCCTCAAACGGATGGCTTGGTGGAACGCTTCAATAAGACGTTAAAGAGCATGTTAAAAAAGGTTGTTGACAAGGATGGGAAAAACTGGGACTTCCTGATACCATACTTGATGTTTGCCATCAGGGAGGTTCCCCAGTCCTCCACGGGGTACTCTCCATTTGAGTTGCTTTATGGGAGACACCCTCTGGGACTTTTAGACATAGCCAAAGAAACTTGGGAGGGGGAGCAGACACCCCATAAAAGTGTCATTGAGCACATTGCTCAAATGCAGGAGAGGATTGCAGCAATCATGCCGATGGTAAAAGAACACTTACTGCAGGCCCAGGCAGCCCAACGGAGAATATACAACAGGGGAGCAAAACTCTGGGTTTTCTCACTTGGTGACAGGGTCCTGGTGTTGGTTCCTACTGTTGAGCGCAAGTTCCTGGCTAAGTGGCAGGATCCCTTTGAAGTAATTGAAAGAGTTGGGGAAGTCAACTACAAGGTGTATCAACCAGGAAAAAGGAAGCCGGAGCAGGTTTACCATGTAAACCTGTTAAAGCCCTGGAAGGATAGACCGGCGTTAACTGCTAGATCCCTCCCGGTAGCGCCTAAGGGTACTGAGTCCCCTCTGATCCCTGAGGTCACAATTCCTGATACCTTGTCATGTTCCCAAAAACAGGAAGCTAGAGAGTTCCTGATAAGGAATAGAGAGAAATTTTCAGTTACCTGGCATGACTTGAGCAGTTCAGCATGATATTGTTACTGAACCTGGGGTACGTGTCAAGCTCAAACCATACAGAATTCCTGAAGCGAGGAGAAAAGACATCAGCAATGAAGTTAAAAGAATGTTGGAGCTAGATGTTATTGAGGAATCCAATAGTGACTGGTCTAGCCCCATCGTGTTAGTCCCAAAACCGGATGGCACTTGGAGGTTCTGTAATGACTTCAGGAAACTTAATGCAGTGACAAAGTTTGACACATACCCAATGCCCAGAGTAGACGAACTTATAGACCAACTTGGCAAAGCTCGCTATATTACCACTTTGGACTTGACAAAAGGGTATTGGCAAATACCCCTGACTGATAGCGCCAAAGAGAAGACTGCATTTGTGACCCCGGAGGGTTCATTTCAATATAAAAAAATGCCTTTTGGGTTGCAAAATGCCCCCGCAACATTTCAGAGGGCCATGGATAGGACCCTAAGACCCCACCGACGATATGCAGCAGCCTATTTAGATGACATAGTGGTATATAGCGCTGACTGGGAGTCTCACTTGCCTCGTGTCCAGGCTGTCCTTGATTCCCTCTTCAAAGACGGTTTTACGGTAAATCCAAAAAAATGTGCCATTGGTCTAGAGGAAGCCAAGTATTTGGGCTACACTATTGGCCGTGGTGTCATAAAACCTCAAGTGAGTAAAATAAAAGCCATCCAGGAGTGGCCACGTCCTGCAAACAAGAATCAGGTCAGGGCCTTTCTTGGCATTGCGGGGTATTATAGAAGATTTATTCCAAATTTTGCAACTATAGCTGCCCCTCTGACAGACCTGACGAAAGGTAAAGACTCTGTAATGGTGAAGTGGTCCTCAATAGCAGAAGAGTCTTTCCAAGTCCTGAAGAAGGCTCTTTTTGCACAGCCAGTTCTGTACTCCCCCGATTTCTCCAAAGATTTTTTGGTTCAGACGGATGCGTCTGATGTTGGTATAGGGCAGTACTATCGCAGGTACACAATGGGGAAGAACACCCTGTGGTATACCTAAGCAGAAAGCTCAATGACCATGAGAAAAAGTATGCAGTCATTGAAAAGGAGTGTTTAGCCATAAAGTGGGCTGTGGATGCGCTCAGATACTATTTGTTAGGGCGCCAGTTTGAGTTAGTAACTGACCATGCTGCCCTGAAATGGATGGCCCAAAAGAAGGAGACTAATAGATGGGTGAACCGGTGGTTTTTGGCTCTACAGGATTACTCCTTCACTGTAAAACACAGGCCAGGGTTTGAGATGGGGAATTTAGATGCCCTGTCCCGTGTTCACTCCTGTTGGGCCACATGTGTTCCAACCCTGGGGTTGAAACAAGGGGGAGGATATGTAGCAGAGCATCCCAGAGAGAGCCAGCAAAAATCCTGTTCGGGGTTTATACATCTCCCAGGCTCCTCTCGTACGCGTTCAGAAATCTGTGATCCATGATCCAGTTCAGGTCTTGGTCCTCCTCCCCAGGCTAATTTAAGCTCACCTGAGCAGACAGCCTTTGCTCTCTGCCTGGAACATACACACACAGTTGGTCTGTGAAGAGAGTAAGGTTGGTAAAAGCTGTTTTTGTAGAGACTGACAAGCGTTAGGTTTGTTCAGCCTGGTAGTGAGGGCCTGCAGATTGTATAGTTAGACCCGTGACATGGCTAGGATTTGTGTTTTGCTACTTTGCCCTTTATTTTGTTTTCTGGAACACTGTACAGCACCTGTGTATGGACTTGTATGTAACACAAAAAAACACAGCACTGTTTGTCACTTCATCTCTGGATTTGGTATCTGTGCCTGAGAAACTGTTCATCTCAGGGAGCTTTATACCTGCTACCTGTCCCCCGGGTTAATATAAATATATATATATATATATATATATATATATATATATATATATATATATATATATATATATGTGTGTGTGTGTTTGAGGGTTCTAAATATTTAAATACTGATTTTTACTTGTAAACAACAAGCGCCAGAAAAAGGCTTGGTCCTTAAGTGGTTAAAGTGATAGTAAAGGCAAAAATGTGATTTAAAAAGAAAATAACAGATGTGCCATATCAGCCAACTCAGGAGGGAGAGCCTCGGTCTCGTGCACATCGCTGGATCTAAATCAGGCTTGGTAACCATTTCCTGGGGTGGGGGGGGATGGGGCTGCAGCATACAGAAGGTTTTTTACCTTCATGCATAGGATTTATGAAGGTAAAAAACTTCAGCCTTTACAATCCCTTTAAAATAAAATAAATGCATTCTGAAAAGAGAAAATCAGTCGGTCAGTCAACCAATGGAATATACTTACTACTACACTCAATCCCACATCCATTTGTAGCTCCTGCTGTCTTTCCATCATGGCACCAATATTTGCTGTTAATTTGAAATATTCCATAATCGGTGCTTTGTTTACCATTGTGGTAAAAAAAGGAGGAGGAGATAGGCTGTGTTGCTGTTTAGAAAGAGTTACTATTGAGAGATGTGAGTGCAAACCCTCCTCGGGAATCGATGTTTTGGGGAGAAAATAATAATGTTCTCCAGGAGAAAAACATTGAGAAAAACCAAAAATGATATGGCACAAAAGACAATGACAAGCCTCCATCCCTAATTTTACATGTAGACAAGGAAAGGCTTTGGTTGTGGGACACAAAATGAGGGAAGTCACAAAAAAAAATGTAATAAAGATGTAAGATAAAAACATAAAAAAAATTAATATAATAAAGATAAAATCATCATCCCTGACAAAACATGTAGGGCGGAGCAACGCGCTGACGCCACCTTGTGTTTTCATCTCGTATCCCAGAAGGACGTGTTTGTCTGTTTTTGCGCGGGCCGGCACATCAGACTTAAGGCTAAGGCTTTTTTTAATGCTGCTAATTGCAACTGCAATACTTTCTTCTTTTTAAATAAATATAAAAGGTTTTACACTATATGGAGCCTTTATATTTTTTATATACTACGCCCATCCATCTACCTTCCGGAAGTTAATGAGAGTGTCTGGAGGATATCGGGACGCACTTATTGGAAGTGAGATCCAGGTTGCATATATTTCTAGAGCAATTCTATTTCTTTTCCAAAGATAAAATTATATTTAAAAAAAATGTTTTTCTTTTTTTTATTCTGAAATCGGAATCAAACCATCTAATGACTAAATACATGATGCATTGAAGTAATAAATTCAGAGAAGCCATTAAAACAACTGACATATATCACATAATACGTAAACTAATGCATACTATACAGATACATAGTAATATTTTCACATAAACAAATACATAGTAGATATTGGTATATAAAAATCCAGACTGTCTTGACTAGTATAGAATTCAGCACATGCTTGGTAAAAAACACACATGATATTTAAGTGCATGATACTATTGGCAAAAGCGATTTCCTAAAAATAGGGCTATTGAGATCAGATTGTCTTGATGTAACGGAACTCTACGCGTTTCATGGAACATGTCCACTCATCGGGAGTAGGATATAAAATGTGTATTAGCTCAGGCAAGACCCCAGCTTAAGTGTGGGGAAAGAGGGAACATCAAATGCAATGTCTGGCCCGGGGCTGAGGCAGGGGCACCCCTAATAGACCGCGGAAACAGCCGAGAGAGGGGTCAGGAGTTCCTGAGGATGATACATGTGAAGTGAATAATTGGGGGACACATCTGACCTGCACCAATTGGTGCCATAAAATTAACATGCCTTTCAGATGAAAAAAAGCATGGAATAATGTTCTCAATTCTTCAACCTTTTAAAACCTGAGCTGCTTTTGGAGCTTAAAGTAGAACTAAAAGTCAAAAATATTATTTTTGGATCAGGAGGATTCTAACACCTGTCAGTTTTGTTTTTTTTGGTCATCTGTTTCCCATTGGGGAGATTTCCTTTCCCTTTCCCTTCCTGACCCATAGCCAATACAGGAAGTGAGAGGAAACCCCTCCAAAGCGAGGGAACTAATGTCCCCATTGGAAAATTTCTCCTCTATTCCTATTCTGGGGACAGCCCAAAAATGTGGGGTTTTCTTTTACTTCACTCTTGGTGATAAGGGTAAATAGTACAAACAGAAAAGGTAAGTCTCCCTAACAGGGGAACACTGACAGCAATAAAGGCCTGACCGGGGTTCTAAATCCCTCCTCTCTATCCAAAACAAAAAAAACATTTTGCCTTTAGTTATACTTAAAGAGGAGGTCCACCCATGCCTTTAAAAATTAAAAGTCAGCAGCTACACATACTGTAGCTGCTGACTTTTAAAATTAGGACACTTACCTGTCCTGGAGTCCAGGGATGAGGGAACTGCAATTAGAAGAGGGAAGGTCTGGACAGCCGCACTCCAATAAAAATGCCTTTATTGTGCAAAATAACAAAAGTACAAAGCACAGCAGGGTACAGGATAAAAAGGTTGACGCGTTTCACACTCTCAACAGTGCTTAGTCATTCGCTATGAATAAGCAGGGGAAAAAAGTGGTACTAGAAAAAGTAACCAAAAGGTTGGACTTTTAAGGCAAGGGAACAAAGAAGTAACAAATAATATTTATTGAAAAAGTACATAGCATGATTACAGTGTTCAAAAAAATAAAAAATAATATAAATAAACGGTTTGCCGTAAGGCTTCTTCAGGACGATCACGGTTCAGAGATATAACAAAGAAAAAGGGGGGAGCGAATCTCACTGAAATGAGATATATTCCAATTAAAATCCAATACAAACTTTTCAAATCAATTGCGCACAATTTACCTTTTTTTCAGTTTGTTGGAAATATTCCACATCTCTGGTAACCTTCTAACCACTGGATATTTGTACATGAGGCCCAGTCCAACTAAAGGTATCTTGTATGGCTTTATGTGTCTTTGTCCCTCTCGTTTTCTCTTAAATGGTTTAGGATATGCTTTTTAATGCAATATGATGGAATTTATATGTGCTGTATTGGATTTTAATTGGAATATATAATTTTATATTTTAAATTTTACATTTTTTTAATACTGTAATTTTTTTTGAATACTGTAATCATACTATGTACTTTTTTCAATAAATATTATTTTTGTTACTTCTTTATTGTTCCTTGCCTCAAAAGTCCAACCTTTGGTTACTTTCCCCTCTAATTTACCGATGTGGCATTATGAGTGCTGTTCTTTCTCATTTTCAAAAGCTATGAATAAGCACTGTTGAGCATGTGAAACGCGTCAGTTTTTTTCTGTACCCTGCTGTGGTTTGTACGTTTGTTATTTTGCACAATAAAGGGTTTTTTATTGGCCTCTTCTAATTGCTATATGCTTAGACTGCACCTGATGTTTCCACCTTTGAGGAGAGTGCCATTTCCACACATCAACCTGGAGTCGTGATCCCTTCCCAAGATGAGGGCACCACAGGCAATCTTCGGACCGGCTGGTCGGGTTTTGCTGTGGGCATTGCTACTATGGGAACCCGGCAGTGGCCCCTACTGCTCATGTGCAAAGCCAGATGCGCTCTTTCACTGGCCAGCAGAAGAGAAGGGGAGGAGGAGGGGGACCGAGCTTCTGACGTAGATTGCTGTGGCCCGGTCTCCCGGAAGTGGGACAGGATACAGGTATCCGTTCCACCCCCCCCCCCCCCCCCTCCCTCCCTGAAAGGTGCCAAAGGTGGCAAATGTGACACCGGAGGGGGGGAGGAATCAGATGCGCAGACGTTCCACTTTTGGGTGGAACTCTGCTTTAATGCCTCACTTTCTGCTGGAAGGGGTTCTAACTCTTCCCCACTCTAAAACAACCCCCCCCCCCTAAAAAAAAATGATTTTTGCTGGACATACTGTAGTTGATGGGTGCTCAATCTGTGGCCCTCCAGCTGTTGCAGAACTACAACTCCCATAAGGCATTGCAAGGCTGATCAGTTATAAGCATGATTCCCAAAGGCAAAGACATGATGGGACTTGTAGTTCCTCAAAAGCTGGAGGGCCACAGGTTGAGCACCCCTGCGTGGTTTAATCATACTAGTCACATGTAAGCTTGCCTGGGAGATCGCATGTCTAAATCTGCTTGAGCAAACGAATATTTGTTTCTAATTTGGACAGATTTTACATGGTGGAGAAGATGTTTCAAAGCTAATCTTTAATGGGTCTATGTACAAACAGTTTGTTAAATGATTGTGACACAGCTACAAGGAAACTTGCCTTTTCCTGTTATAGATCCCACATGATTGAAGCATCATCTAGTGGCCAAAATGCGGTACTTGTTTTTGAGTACCGCAATCCAGGAAAAAAAAATTGGCCACTAGATGTCACTTCAATCATACAATATAGTTTTATAATATATTCTACAGCAAGTTTCATTGTAGCTGAGCAGATGTGTGTCACACATACAGTGCCTTGTGAAAGTATTCGGCCCCCTTGAACTTTTCAACCTTTTGCCACATTTCAGGCTTCAAACATAAAGATATAAAATCTTTATTTTTTTGGGAAGAATCACCAACAAGTGGGACACAATTGTGAAGTGGAACTAAATCTATTGGATATTTTAAACTTTTTTAGCAAATAAAAAACTGAAAAGTGGTGCGTGCAAAATTATTCGGCCCCTTTACTTTCAGTGCAGCAAACTCACTCCAGAAGTTCAGCGAGGCTCTCTGAATGATCCAATGTTGTCCTAAATGACTGATGGTGATAAATAGAATCCACCTGTGTGTAATCAAGTCTCTGTATAAATGCATCTGCTCTGTGATAGTCTCAGGGTTCTGTTGAAAGCGCAGAGAGCATCATGAAGACCAAGGAACACACCAGGCAGGTCCATAATACTGTTGTGGAGACGTTTAAAGCCGGATTTGGATACAAAAAGATTTCCCAAGCTTTAAACATCCCAAGGAGCACTGTGCAAGCAATCATTTTGAAATGGAAGGAGTATCAGACCACTGCAAATCTACCAAGACCTGTCCGTCCCTCTAAACTTTCAGCTCAGACAAGGAGAAGACTGATCAGAGATGCAGCCAAGAGGCCCATGATCACTCTGGATGAACTGCAGAAAACTACAGCTGAGGTGGGAGAGTCTGTCCATAGGACAACAATCAGTCGTACACTGCACAAATCTGGCCTTTATGGAAGAGTGGCAAGAAGAAAGCCATTTCTCAAAGATATCCATAAAAAGTCTCGTCTAAAGTTTGCCACAAGCCACCTGGGAGACACACCAAACATGTGGAAGAAGGTGCTCTGGTCAGATGAAACCAAAATCGAACTTTTTGCCCACAATGCAAAACGATATGTTTGGCGTAAAAGCAACAGAGCTCATCACCCTCAACACACCATCCCCACTGTCAAACATGGTGGTGGCAGCATCATGGTTTGGGCCTGCTTTTCTTCAGCAGGGACAGGGAAGATGGTTAAAATTGAGGGGAAGATGGATGCAGCCAAATACAGGACCATTCTGGATGAAAACCTGTTGGAGTCTGCAAAAGACCTGAAACTGGGACGGAGATTTATCTTCCAACAAGACAATGATCCCAAATATACAGCAAAATCTACAAAGGAATGGTTCACAAATAAACATATCCAGGTATTAGAATGGCCAAGTCAAAGCCCAGACCTGAATCCAATCGAGAATCTGTGAAAGAGCTGAAAACTGCTGTTCACAAACGCTCTCCATCCAACCTCACTGAGCTCGAGCTGTTTTGCAAGGAAGAATGGGCAAGAATTTCAGTCTCTCGATGTGCAAAACTAAGAGACATACCCCAAGCGACTTGCAGCTGTAATCGCAGCAAAAGGTGGCTCTACAAAGTATTAACGCAAGGGGGCCGAATAATTTTGCACACCCCACTTTTCATTTTTTTATTAGTTAAAAAAGTTTCAAAAATCCAATAGATTTCGTTCCACTTCACAATTGTGTCCCACTTGTTGGTGATTCTTTACAAAAAATAAAATTTTATATCTTTATGTTTGAAGCCTGAAATGTGGCAAAAGGTTGAAAAGTTCAAGGGGGCCGAATACTTTCACAAGGCACTGTACAGACTGATTTTACTGTTGTGGGTTTAGTAAAACTTTAAGTTGTTAACCATGGCCCCTGAACACAGCACCTTGCACTCACAGTGACTTGAAACAGAGACCAGCACACTGATGTCATCATGTCTGTGCTGCTCTGCGCATCATCCAGGTCCACCCACCACCAGGAGAATAGTGAAAAAAGATGGCCTGAAGACATCAGAAAATGTAAGGAAAAAAAAAAAAAGCATAACATAATGCTTTGTAGGGGAGTTGGCATTAAGGATGGGTAAGGGGGGGGGGGGGGGTCTCAGGGAGGTTCACAAAGCCCGGAGTTGGGCTTTAATGCTTTAATAAGTAAAAAGAAAGGCATCTACTTAAAATGATGCTATAGACTCATGCATCGCTTTACAAATATAATGCATATATTACATAATCACCTACTGACCAGTTTGACATTAATGGAAGTTAGTAGGGGGTTGCAGAGCATTCTTGATTTTGAAAGGGTAAAGAAAAAAAAAAAAAAAAGATGGCTGAAAGAATGGGTTTAAAGTGTGTATTCGAAAAAAAGTTTCAATACAGAAATCAGCGCAAAATACCATATCCTGTAATATATAATTTAGCCACAAAGTGGCAGCATTGTATTAAAAAACAAAGTATGTAAAGCCCAACTGTAGTCTAAACATACAGTAGTTTCTATTATCATTATTATTATTAACCACTTGACCTCCGGAATATATACCCCCCTTCCTAAACAGGCCATTTTTTGCAATACAGCACTGCGTTACTTTAACCACTTACAGACCGGACCATTTTGCTGGTCAAAGACCAGACGACTTTTTGCAATTCGGCACTGCTTCGCTTTAACTGACAATTGCGTGGTCGTGCACCGCTACACCCAAACAAAATTGACGTCCTTTTTTTCCCACAAATAGAGCTTTCTTTTGGTGGTATTTTATCCCCCCTGCGGTTTTTATTTTTTGCGCTATAAACAAAAATAGAGCGACAATTTTGAAAAAAACGCATTATTTTTTACTTTTTGTTATAATAAATATCCCCCAAAAATATATAAAAAAGAAATTTTCCCTCAGTTTAGGCCGATACATATTCTTCTACATATTTTTGGTAAAAAATATCGCAATAAGTGATTATTGATTGGTTTGCGCAAAAGTTATAGCGTTTACAAAATAGGGATAGTTTTATGGCATTTTTATTAATAATTTTTTATTATTTTTTTTTTTTTACTAGTAATGGCGGCAATCAGCGATTTTTATTGTGACTGCGACATTGTGGTGGACACATCGGACATTTTTGACACATTTTTGGGACCATTGTCATTTATACAGTAATCACTGCTATATAACTGCAGTAATTCCTGTGTAAATGACACCGGCAGTGAAGGGGTTAACCAGTGGGTGGCAGTGTAGGGGTTGTAGGTTGTTCCTAGGGGTGTGTTACTAACTGTGGGGGGGTTGGGCTTTCATTTAGTGAACACTGATCTCTGCTCCAATCACATGGAGCAGAGATCAGCGTCACTAGTTGCTAGGCAGAATGGAGAAATGCTGTTTACATGGCATTTCCTCCATTCAGCCGTCCCGTGAGACGATCGCGGGTATGCCCGTGGCGATCGAGTCCGCGGAACCCGCGACTGGACTCACAGGGGTCCCGACTGGCACGCGAGCGTGCCGCCGGTGGCGCGTTAGCGATGGCAGGGCGGCATTGAAGATTGGACGTACCTGTACGCCAATATGCCTGCCCGTGCCATTCTGCCGACGTACATCGGTGTGCGCTGGTCAGGAATCGGTTAACTGACAATTGCGTGGTCGTGCACCGCTACACCCAAATAAGATTGAGGTCCTTTTTTTTCCCCACAAATAGAGCTTTCTTTTGGTGGTATTTGATACCCACTGTGTTTTTTTTTTTCAACAACTGACAATTTTTTGAAAAAAAACTATATTTTTTACTTTCTGCAATAAAACATATCCAATAAATTCCAAACTAAAAATTTCTTCATAAATATGTATTCTGTTATATATTTTTGGTAGAACAAATTCCAATAAGCGTATATGGATTGGTTTGCAGGAATGTTTCAGTGGCTACAATCTATGGGATGTATACTGGCATTTTTTCTTATACTGGTAATGGTGGTGATCGGCAACTTATAGTGGGACTGTGATAGTGCCGCAGGAAATCTGACACTAAGTCAAAGTTCACACTGAGCGCGGGTTTGGAATTGTGCGTATTGAGCTGAACACGCACGATTTCTAACCCACATGTCAGTCTGACTTTGGGGGTGATTTGAGAGACGTTTGTGCAGGTTCATGGACAGATGTCTATTGAAATCGCCCCCAAAGTCCCCAAAAAAGGTGCAGAAACTACTTTTGGGAATCGCTACAGCGCCGTAAATTCGGATGGTGCCATTGCCGGCAATAGCCATTGTTTTGGCATGCGATTTGACATGTCAAATCGCATGCCAAATTGGCCCGGTGTAAACGCATGCTTAGTGGTTGATTTACTCAAACCAGAGAGTGCAAAATCTGGTGGAGCTCTGCATAGAAACCAATCAGCTTCCAGGTTGTATTGTTAAAGCTTAATTGAACAAGCTGAAGTTAGAAGCTGATTGGCTATATATAAAAAAAAAAAAAATGTATACTAGTAATGGCCGTGATCAGCGACTTATAGCAGGACTGTGATGTAAACTGACACTTACTGACACTTATGCCGCGTACACACGATCAAATTGTCCGGCAGACTTAGTCCGGCAAACAATCCGGCAAACAATCCGCCGGACTTTCTAACGAACGAACTTGGCCACACACTGATACTCCGAAAGTCCGGCGATTTCTAATGTGATGAGGTACAGCACGTAAGACGGGACTAGAAAAAGGAAGTTCAATAGCCAGTAGCCAATAGCTTCCTTCTCGTACTTGCTTCTGACCATGCGTCATTCTTAGTCTGCCGGACTAGCACACTGACAAACGGATTGTCCGTTGAAAGCCAGGGTTGTTTAAACGTGTTTCAGTGAGTCCATGTCTGTCGAAAATTGTGGTTAAGGGCTTGCCAGACCACTTTTATTAAACAACACAGAAGAGTCAATAAAATTGAGATGCCCATACAGGGGATTTTCACTTTAAAACAGACAACTGAAACACTAAGCCACTTGGTAATCTCTTCAGCGGCTCCGATGCTCTTGTCGGGATCCTTCAAACCCAACTCTCCTGGGTCTCTGTGCTCTTCTGGCTCACTCAGCCTTTAGTTACAGCACGTCGGTGCATGGGCCCACTTCCTGTCCTCTCAATAGGGGATCTCCTGGCACCCCAGGTTCTCTTGTTCCAAATTCCCTTTGTCCCCCAGACAAGCCTAGCTGCCTCAGCTCTACCAGTCCTCCAGACTTGCTCAGCTGTATCAACTCTACCAGCCCTGTGGGTAAGGAATTTCTCCAACACAAAGTACTGTCTCCTCAGTAGAGCACCTCTCCTGAAGAGAGTATGTCTGTCAAATGGCTGGAGCGCACACACCTCTCTTCAGACGGGAGCTCTGACCTGTCTCCTTATGGAGAGCACTGAGCTTTGGCCAAGCCTTGCTTATAACAAGCATGCACACCTGTATACTCGCACAGCCAGCAGGTCTCCAGTTAGCCCTTGTACACACGGACAGACATTCCGACCACAAAATCTGTCAGATTTTTTCCAACGGATTTTGTCCAAAACTGGTGTTGCATACACACGGTCGGACAAAGTTGTTGGAAAATCCGATCTTTCGGAATGGGATGACGTTCGTTAGTTACGACGGGACTACGTTGCGGCTAGTAGCCAATAGCTTTGGTCTCGTAATTTGATCTGAGCATGCGTGGCACTTTGTCTGATCGGAATTCTCTACAAATGATCGGACAAAGTCCGATTGGATCATGTTGTTTTTCGGAAAATTTTATATCCAGCTCTCAAACTTTGTTGGTCGGACATTCCGACGGAAAAAGTCAGATGGAGCCCACACACGGTCGGATTATCTGACAACGCGGTCCGATCGGACATTTTCCGTCGGAATGGCCAACTGTGTGTACAAGAGCTAAGACCTGGACATGGGATTGAAGACTTTGTCCCATGCAAATCTCTTTGAAGCCTCCAAGCTCTAGACCCCCTTCTCACTCCTCCAAGACTTGCAGATTCCCTCAGTCCCCTGGTTAATCAAATCACCCCAACTCTTCCAGTCCTCCAGACTTGCTTAGCTGTCCCGACTCTTCCAGCCTTGTGGGTAAGGAATCTCTCCAATATGGAGTACTATCTCCCGAGTAGAGCACCTCTACTGATGGGAGTACACCCGTCCCCTGGCTGGAGCACACACCTCTCACCTGACAGGAGATGTGACCTGTCTCCAAAATGGAAGCACTGCCTGACGAAGGGGTCCTGCGTGGCTCCGAAATGTTGTACTAACACTGCTTTGTGATGTGATTTTTCTTGATAAAAAAATAAAATGTTTTGACAAAATTGATGATCCTTTCCTGTGTTGGCAAATATCTACATATCCAGTAAGACTTGGACACAGGATTGAAGACTTCTTCCCACTCAAATTTCTTTGAAGTCTCCAAGATCCAGACCGCTTTCCAGGATTACCAAACCTATAGAACATTGACAAGCCAGTCTTCTGTATACCTTTAAACCATGTGCTAATAAACATTAAAACCAACTTACTTTTTTTCTAATGTGAATAAACTTTAACCAGCAAACATGTGAAAATCAAGTGTTTAAATCTGTGTCCTTAGTCTCTATACTTTACATACAATTGTGAAAACTGCAAATTATTGCTTCTATAAACTCTGCAGAATTTTGCTCTTGTGTAGCACTACCTCCTTAGGAGCCGCTGGATTTTGGGTCCCTCTGTGTCGGCACAGCCAGGCAGCAAGCATTTTCTGTAGGCATACAGTAGTCAGAAAACCAGTCCAAGGACTTTTGTTTTGTTAACTTATTAGGGAAATTAACTTGGATAGGATCAGGGTGGTATGGGATGCCTATAACTGAGTGATGCAAAACTTTGAGGCCCACTGTAGCTAACTGTCTTCTTAGCATAAAACTCTACTGTGTTTCTGTCAGAAACCACGAATCAGACTGAGACAGAAGTACAGTTAAATCACACTTGTTTAATAATTTTAAAAAAAGGTAAACAGAGTAAATATAGTCAAAACATAGCCAGAGTTCAAGAACCCGCATGGATAGTCAGACAAGCCAAAAGGTCAGGGAGCCAGAGAACAGCATCGTAGAACAGCAAGCAGGATCTGGAGCCAGAAGGAATGTCAGCCAAGCAAGTCTTTAACAGGAATACAGGAGAGCGTCTCTAGTGATGTGACCAGGGCGAATGCAGAGATCATCTGGACTGGACAGCTTAAGTAGGCAGGACTGACGAGCAGGATATCATCAACAGGTGAGTCACTGTGGAGAGATTGGAGCTGGCAATTAGCCGACAGCTGAGCGGCCAACTCAGAGAAGGAAGGGCTGAGCCCAGCCCTTACAGTACCCCCTTCCTCAATGACTCCTCCCTCTCCGAGGACCACCAGGCTTGAGGGGAAAACGTCTATAGAAATCACAGAGGTGGACAGGGGCATGTACGTCCGAGGATGAGACCCAAGAGCGTTCCTCCGGTACCCTTTCAAATGCACCAGGTACTGTATGCGCCCACAGAACCTACGGAAGTCAAGACTGTACTTTATACTCCTCATGGTTCTCAACCTATACAGGGTGAGGACGAGGCACCGAGGTGTTAAAGCAGTTGCAGACCAAAGGTTTTAATAAGGAGACATGAAATACATTTGAGATATGAATATTAGAAGGAAGGTCTAATGCGTAAGCATTAAGAGTAAGGGCAAGAGTTAATCCTGTGAAGAATACAGAAAGGCCCAATAAACCGAGGTGTGAGAGTGAACACAAAGTTGGAGGTTGCGAGATGACAGCCAGACTCTGTCCTCAACCTGAACGGAAGGCGCAAGCAGGCACCTGCGGTCAGCATGGAGTCTGTACCTATTAAGGATGAGCCCGATGTTCGAGTCGAAATTGCGTTCGACTTGAACATCGGGTGTTCACTGAATAGCGAACAATTTGGGGTGTTCGCTGCAAATTCGAAAGCTGCGGAACACCCTATAAAAGACTATGGAAGAAATCAAAAGTGCTAATTTTGAAGGCTTATATGCATGGTATTGGCATAAAAAGTGTTTGGGGACCCGGGTCCTGCCCCAGGAGACATGGATCAATGCAAAAAAACATTTTAAAAACGGCAGTTGTTTCGGGAGCAGTGATTTTAATAATGCTTAAAATGAAACAATAAAAGTGTAATATTCCTTTAAATTTCGTACCGGGGGGGGGGGGGGGGGGTGTGTAAAGTATGCCTGTAAAGTGGCGCATGTTTCCCGTGTTTAGAACAGTCCCTGCACAAAATTACATTTCTAAAAGGAAAAGTCATTTAAAAGTACCTGCGGCTATAATGAATTGTCAGTCCCGGCAATACAGATAAAAGAAGTCATTGAAAAAAATGGCATGGGATCCCCCCAGTCCATTACCAGACCCTTTGGGTCTGGTATGAATATTAAAGGGAACCCCAAACCAAAATAAAAAATGTGTGGGGGTCCCCCACAAACTCCATACCAGGCCCTTCAGGTCTGGAATGGATATTAAGGGGAACCCCATGCCAAAATGTAAAAAAAAAAATCCACACCAGACCCTTATCTGAGCACGCAACCTGGCAGGCCACAGGAAAAGAGGGGGGACGAGAGAGCGCCCCCCTGAACCGTAAGAAGTCAAACCAGTTGTTATGATGTAAAAATAAAAAATCCAAAGCACCAAAAGAATATAACTATTGGTATGAATAAGTGACACCATATAAATTAACAGCTGCAGTGAATAAGACCTTGCAAGTGCAAAATTATACTAATAATAAAAATAAATAAATACACCGTGCTAAGTACCACAAATGTTAAATAAATATCACATTTGAAGACTGATGTGACTTTGAAAAAAAAAAATTGCTAGAAAGTCCCATACAGATTTGTTGCAAACATCAATAAACTTGAAGCAATAAAAAGTTCCAAATCCCAATTAAAGTGCTTGTGCCCTACAAAGTGGATTTGAATCCATGCTTGATATGTGCTCACAGGACAGTGCCCCCACATGGATGTGAACTCACCCCTCCAAATGGACCAAGTATTTCTAGTTTTGTCAAACACGCATGTGGGGTAGGGATGAGCTTGATGTTTGAGTCAAACGCATGTTCGACTCGAACACAGGCTGTTCGGCGAAGCCAGAACTCTGTGGGCCGTTCGCGCCAAATTCGTGTGGCGCTCACGGCCCACAATGCAGTGCGCCATCGCAGTGCATTGCTGGCTCATGATTGGCCAAGCATGCACTGTGACCCCTCATGCTTGGCCAATCACAGCGCCGGCAGCAAGGAGAGCCATGATTGGCCACAGGCAGGATGCCTGTGGCCAATTATAGCTCAGGCTGTGTGGTACACGTCCCACACTATATAAGGCCGCCAGCACAGCTGCCTTGTGTAGTGTTCCGGGCGTCTACAGGAGTTAGTGGGTGTTGTCTGTGTACCTTCAGCGCAGTATACACCTGTATCTACATATATTGCTATATTGCTCTTCTCTAATTGAGCCATCAGCCATCTGCAGGAGTTTGTGGGTGTTGTCTGTGTGCCTTCACCGCAGTATACACTTGTATCTACCTATATAGCTATATTGGTCTTCTGTAATTGAGCCATCAGCCATCTGCAGGGGTTTGTGGGTGTTGTCTGTGTGCCTTGAGCGCAATATACACCTGTATCTACCTATATAGCTATATTGCTCTTCTGTAATTGAGCCATCAGCCATCTGCAGGAGTTTGTGGGTGTTCTCTGTGTGCCTTCACCACAGTATACACCTGTATCTACCTATATAGCTATATTGCTCTTCTGTAATTGAGCCATCAGCCATCTACAGGGGTCTGTGGGTGTTGTCTGTGTGCCTTGAGCGCAATATACACCTGTATCTACCTATATAGCTATATTGCTCTTCTGTAATTGAGCCATCAGCCATCTGCAGGAGTTTGTGGGTGTTCTCTGTGTGCCTTCACCACAGTATACACCTGTATCTACCTATATAGCTATATTGCTCTTCTGTAATTGAGCCATCAGCCATCTGCAGGGGTTTGTGGGTGTTGTCTGTGTGCCTTGAGCGCATTATACACCTGTATCTACCTATATAGCTATATTGCTCTTCTGTAATTGAGCCATCAGCCATCTGCAGGAGTTTGTGGGTGTTATCTGTGTGCCTTGAGCGCAGTATACACCTGTATCTACCTATATAGCTATATTGCTCTTCTGTAATTGAGCCATCAGCCATCTGCAGGAGTTTGTGGGTGTTGTCTGTGTGCCTTCAGCACAGTATACACCTGTATCTACCTATATTGCTCTTCTCTAATTGAGCCATCTGCCATCTGCAGGAGTGAGTTGGTGTTGTGTGCCTCCAGCACAGCACAATATAGACCTGTATCTACCCTTTATTGTTGTTGTTCTATAATAAATGCATCTGAAGGAGTTAGTGGGTGTTTTGTGCCTCCAGCACAATATACACTACCCAACTGGTTTTCCCATCTCCCGTCTGACTGATGCGTTCAGATCATTTTTTAGTCCGCAGCCCCAAAGTATGATCGGTTCCAGCAACCATCGCCAGCGTCTGATTTACATGGTGCAGGAATACCTAGGGGCAAGGTCAGACTTGGACACCTTTCCCACTGAAAATCCTCTGGCTTACTGGGTCTCGAGGATGGATCACTGGCCAGAGCTTGCACAGTATGCAATTGAGCTACTGGCCTGTCCTGCATCCAGCGTTCTTTCGGAACGCACCTTCAGTGCTGCTGGTGGCTTTGTAACCGATCACAGGGTGCGCCTGTCCATCGACTCGGTTGATCGACTGACCTTCATAAAGATGAATCAGTCTTGGATCACCACCAGCTACCAAGCACCTGAAGCTGATGTAACCGAATATTGTTTTTTGAAATATCACATCGCTTCAAGACTGCCTATGCTGATGCTGAGTGACTGTCCTGTAAAGTTGACTGTCTATCCTCTTCCTCCTCCGCTGATATCTTGGAAGAACATTTTTGGTTCTGGGTGATGCCACCAGCCCAATTTTTCAGCCCCTGTTTAACAGGGGTGTGTAATTACAATTTTTGATGCAGTGCTTTGCAGCAGGGCTCATTCCCGCACTCCAACTAGAGTATATGGGAGAGGTTGCAGTGTATAGGCCCAATTTTTCAGCCCCTGTTTAACAGGGGCATGTAATACAATTTTTGATGCAATGCTTTGCAGCAGGGCTCATTCCTTCACTCCAACTAGAGTATCTGGGAGAGGTTGCAGTGTTGTGGCACCAGCAAGCAGTGCATAAGGCCCAATTTTTCAGCCCCTGTTTAACAGGGGCATGTAATTACAATTCTTGATATAATATTTCACAGCAGGGCCCGTTCCTGCGCCCACCGAGAGTAACTGTGAGGACTTACAGTGTTGTGGCACCGGCACCACTACCACCACCACAACCATCAAAGGCCCTATTTTTCTACCACTGTTCAACAATGGCATGTAATTACAATTCTTGATATAATTGTTCACAGCAGGGCTCTCCAGCGCCTACCAAGAGTCACTTTGAGGGCTTACAGTGTTGTGGCAACACCTTAGGCGCAAATTTTTGCACAGCATATAGGGCAGGCCCCTACTTTCAAACATCCAACTTACAAACGTCTCCTACTTGCAAATTGAAGGAGACAACAGGAAGTGAGATGAAAAAAGATGGACGGCAAAACAAATTATACAGGGGTGATAACCCTTCCCTATGTTTTCCAAAAAGCTTAAAAATGGATTTTTTAAATGGAGCTACACTTTAAAAATGTACCAGTTCAAAATTACAAACAGGTTCTACTTAACACAAGAAACCTACACAGTCCCTGTCTTGTTTGCACCATCTGTATACTGCTGTTCTGAGTATATAGGGCCTGGGGGCCCCACGCCTTTCCTTTTTTTAATATGGGTACGGGGTTCCCCTTAATATCCGTACAAGACCCAAAGGGGTTGGTAATGGGCAGGGGGGGCTACCCATGCCATTTTTCTCAATGATTTTCATCCATATTGCCGGAACCAGATATAACATTAAAACCGCAAGCAGTTTTAAATGACTTTTTTTCTGTTAAATGTCATTTTGTGCAGGGACTGTTCTAAACAAGGGAAACACGTGGCACTTCACAGGCATACTATAGACAACCCCCAGGCATGATATTTAAAAGGAATATTTCACTTTTTTTTTCACTTTAATCTTCATTCAAATCAGTGCTCCCGAAAAAACGGCCATTTTTAAAAACATTTTAGGCATTGAACCATGTCCCCTGGGGCAGGAGACAAGTCCCCAAACCCTTTTTAGGACAATATCTTGCATATTAGCCATTAATATCAGCACTTTTTATTTTGAACGTTAGAGTCCCATAGACTTCAATGGGGTTCTAAAGTTCGTACGAATTTTCAGTCCATTTGAAAGTTCTGGTGCGAACCGAACCGGGGGGGGGGGGGGGGGTGTTCGGCTCATCCCTAATGTGGGGCAGTCCCCATGGATTTTCTGTGGACTGATGTGGTTCGGGATCGATACTTCCTCACATGACTGGGTATGATAAAGAGGGCCTCATTCCTCTATATACTAATGTTGTTTGGGGTAGATGTTCTTCAAGCAAATGACAGAAAAAACATATAAAAACATAGCAATTCAACTCACATGTAAGGATGCCTGCAGATCTGGCACCCGGTGGCAACAGCAGGTAAGTTCCTAGGAAATCTGCCTAATTGCAGTGGTATGCCGCCACCTCCGCCGCAGTATACTGGTTGATTTCTGGGACAGGAAGTGTGTCACGATGCTGCGGACCAACTTCTAGACGCATTTTAGCCAATCAAAAGGGCCATCTTCAGGAAGTTGTGGTTCCGCCATTTTGGTTAATGGTATAAATACCCATACTTCTGGTCACATGTGTAATTTTATCCAATCTGGATTTATTGGGATTGATTTTTTTTGCCTGCTATTTACTCTAAGGTGCTCACAATCTTTTTAATAACACATTTGATGTAACAAATACTGAAAATATCATACCTAATCATTGCAGCATGATGTAGATGATAAAATCAGAAAGTTAAAATTATAACATAACTTCCAAAAAACAGAAAAAAACGGAAGTGGAGGGGAAAAAAACTTCTATTTTTCTATCAGTGGATCGAGAGAAGAAGAAGATAAATGGACTTTGTGGGACTTTTTTTTTTCTTTTAAATGAGGACTTATCTCATGCCGTGTCATGTCATTTTTACCATTTTCACACTTTTTTGTGAAATGATAGGGGTACATTTGTACCCCATTACCATTTCACACAATGGGGGAGGCCGGGATCTGAGAGTCCCCTTGTTAAAGGGGGCTTTCAGATTCCGATAAGACCCCCACAACCACCGGGCAAGGTTTGTGGGGATGAGGCCCCTGTCCACATCAACATGGGGACAAGGTGCTTTGGGGGGCTACCCCAAAGCACCCTCCCCATGTTGAGGGCATGTGGCCTGGTATGGTTCAGGAGGGGGGGCGCTCTCTTGTCCCCCCTCTTTTCCTGCAGCCTGCCAAGTTGTGTGCTCGGATAAGGGTCTGGTATGGATTTTTGGGGGGACTCCCATGCCATTTTTATTTTAATTTTGGTACTGGGTTCCCCTTAAAATCAGTATGGATTTTGAGGGGGACCCCCACGCCATATGCAAATGTCAGGCACATACAAATAAAATAGACACAGTCTCAAAAGGTAATAGGAGAGCAGATGAGGCAGCCAAACAAGCAGCCATCACACAACTTACAATGATAGAGTACAGAACCTAATCAAGTTATACTAGATTACACTGTACTGAAGGAAATGCAACAAGTTGCCCCACTAACAGAAATCACAACATGGAAAAACAAACATTGTACATTGCTTATTGGAATGTATATGTCACCTAACAATAAACCAGTGCTACCTAAGTCACTATACAGCTACTCTGCAGTATTGACACATGGAGTAACCCATGTGTCAAGCGGAGGGATGGTTGCTATGTTAAAGTTTGTACAACATATGGATTCACAAAGTACTCAAAAAATGCTTGTTTACAATGTATGATGTGTGCCAAGAACAACCCACAAGGAGGGATAAGACCCAAGAAAGGTACATTTCCAACACCACATTATCCTTTCCACCACATATGTATGGATTTTATAGAGCTAGTCAAATGTGAGAGGAAAAAGTATTGCCTATTAATCATAGCTACATTAACAAAGTGGGTAGAAGCAGTGGTGTATACAAGGTATGGCAGCCATGGCAAGTGTCAAGGGTGTCATTCAGGGGGGATCCAGCTCCCACTTCCTCCCAGGACACCGCGGCACCAGAAGGAAGTTCACAGGGGGCAGTGGCAAAAAGGCCGCCTACTTCACTAGTCTAGCCCCCGGTGCCGTGGCCGGCCTGCTGGAGCGTGGCGCCGGCATGGCACTTCACTTAGCAATGCAAGTAGTTACTTGGCCTGGCACTGGCAGTGGGGAGGGGAGGGACAGGTGCCCCCATGGCAGCCGATGACTGGCTTGACAGACTGGGTCTACGTAGGGTAGGGCAACTGGTGGACACGGAACCTAGTGCTCTGCCTTCTCTCCTCTGCGCAGCTGCATCATCTTCTCCCCGGAGCGAGGTCTCCCCGGTCTGTGACGTGGCTGTGACATGAGGACCGGTGAGGACTCTGGAGGGGAACCTGGGGCTGGCGAAGAGACAAGAGTGACTAGAGAGGAAAAATTGGATGGCAGGGAACCCCCAGGCAGCAGCACCTCCAAGAATTAGCACTGCAGCCAAGCAGGTACTAGTACTTAAGTCATCATGATCTTAATCATCATCATCACGTGCATGTGTACTATTGCCAACTGCCAAGCAGAAGTGAAGCAAGCAGCAAATCAAATATAGTGCTCAAACAATATGGATTAAATAAATATGCTTAGCCAAAGAGGTCATAAATGAAGTGTAATAAAGTGATCTGTGCAAGTAGTACCTACTGTTGCACAAAATCACTTTGTTACTAGACATGTGCAAAAGGAAAAAATTAGTTTACTTTTGTTTCGTTTTAAATCGTTAATTCCTTAATTTCGTTTAGTTATATTCGTTAACTTCCTTAAATTCGTTTTCGGATTTAGTTTAGTTTTCTAACGAATTCGAAAAATCGGCCACATTCGCAAATATTTCAACCAAATTCGAAAATATTTCTACCGGATTCAAAATGATTTCAACATGATTCGACATTATTTCAACCACATTCGAAAATATTTTGTGACCCGACTTTAGGGCCATGTATATCGGGGTAACTTGGTGCTAGAAACTTTGGAAAATTTGGAAAATTTGGATATGTTGTAGTGCTAGTACTATTGTGTTTGCATACCAAATTTGGGGTTTCTAGCTATAAGTGACCCCGAGATATGTGGCTCCAAAATCGGGTCGCAAAATGTCATTCTCTGCTCTAATAACTAATAACATTTAGCGACCCGATTTTGGGGCCACATATCTCGGGGTCACTTATAGCTAGAAACACCAAATTTGGTATGCAAACACAATAATACTAGCACTACAACATATCCAAATTTGATGTGTCTAGCACCAAGTGACCCCGAGATACGTGGCCCTAAAGTCGGGTCACAAAATATTTTCGAATGCGGTTGAAATAATGTTGAATCATGTTGAAATCATTTCGAATGCAGTTGAAATAATGTCGAATGCAGTTGAAATAATGTCGAATCATGTTGAAATAATTTCGAATGGATAGAAACCCCAAATTTGGTATGCAAACACAATAATACTAGCACTACAACATATCCAAATTTGAAGTGTCTAGCGGGTCACAAAATATTTTCGAATGTGGTTGAAATAATGTCGAATCATGTTGAAATAATTTCGAATGCAGTTGAAATCATTTCGAATCGCGTCGAATTCATTCGAATTCATTCGTTATATTTCTTTCGTATTCGTTGTAATTTGTTTTTTTTTATTCGGACATTCGGATGCAAAATTCGGCCGAATTTCGATTCGTTACGAAACTAATTGCACAAGCCTATTTGTTACACTTTATTTTTGATATCTTCTGTATGGCTAAGCATTAGGGATGAGCTTCGTGTTCGAGCCGAACGTACGTTCGACTCGAACATTGGCTGTTCGGCCGTTCGGCGAATTCCGAACGTTTGGGCCGTTCGCGTCAAAATTCGAGTGACGCACGCGCGGACCACAATGCACTGCGGTGGCGCAGTGCATTGCTGCCCCATGATTGGCCAAGCATGCACTGTGACCCCGCATGCTTGGCCAATCGCAGCGCCGGCAGCGGGGAGAGCCATGATTGGCCACAGGCATCCTGCCTGTGGCCAATCATAGCTCAGGCTGTGTAGTGCACGCCCCACACTATATAATTGATTGTGGAATGTCGATGTTGTAATTCGGCCGGGCCAGCCCAGTGGTGTAGCGTGGGGGTGGGCAGCCCAAGTGACTTCTTCCAGGCTCCACACATCTCCAATGAGGCAGACTCCTCAGCAACTGGATCTCCCCCCGCCCAGCGACTCCAGTGGTCCAGCCTGCCCTGTCCCCCATGATTCCTCAGCTGCGTGCCATCGCCCAATGCAGGCAGCCCATGTGTAAGTGGGAGGGGCGGTGCTCCGTGCAGGCGAGCGTACGGCGGCCGCTGGCAGAGTTCCCGGCCTGCGGGGATAGCAGTCATCTGACTATGGATGATCTGCATGGAGTACTGGCCTGGAGTGGTGATTGAAATCCACCAATCTGCCATATGTTTGTGTGCGGTGTGGGGAAGTAGTCAGTAGTGTGAGTAGTGCAGAAAGAAGTGTAGTGGTCAGGTAGGTCAGTGCAGGGCACAGAGAAGTCAGTATAGTGGGTAGGTGGGTCAGGGTAGAGGTCAGGTAGGTTATAGTGGTCAGGTGGCTCAGTGTAGAGGACAGGTAGGTCAGTGTAATGCATAGTATAGTGGACAGGTAGGTCAGTGTAGTGGACAGGTAGGTCAGTATAGTGGACAGGTAGGTCAGTATAGTGGACAGGTAGGTCAGTGTAGTGGACAGTATAGTGGACAGGTAGGTCAGTGTAGTGGACAGTATAGTGGACAGGTAGGTCAGTGTAGTGGATAGTATAGTGGACAGGTAGGTCAGTGTAGTGGATAGTATAGTGGACAGGTAGGTCAGTGTAGTGGATAGTATAGTGGACAGGTAGGTCAGTGTAGTGGACAGTATAGTGGACAGGTAGGTCAGTATAGTGGACAGGTAGGTCAGTATAGTGGACAGGAAGGTCAGTGTAGTGGACAAGTAGGTCAGTGTAGTGGACAATGTAGTGGACAAGTAGGTCAGTGTAGTGGACAGGTAGGTCAGTGTAGTGGACAGTGTAGTGGACAGGTAGGTCAGTGTAGTGGTTAGTGTAGTGGACAGGTAGGTCAGTGTAGTGGTTAGTGTAGTGGACAGGTAGGTCAGTGTAGTGGACAGTATGGTGGACAGGTAGGTCAGTATAGTGGACCGGTAGGTCAGTATGGTGGACAGGTAGGTCAGTATGGTGGACAGGTAGGTCAGTACAGTGGACAGGTAGGTCAGTACAGTGGACAGGTAGCTCAGTGTAGTGGACAGTATAGTGGACAGGTAGGTCAGTGTAGTGGAGAGTATAGTGGTCAGTGTAGTGGACAGGTAGGTCAGTGTAGTGGACAGTATAGTGGTCAGTGTAGTGGACAGGTAGGTCAGTGTAGTGGACAGGAAGGTCAGTGTAGTAGACAGGTAGTGGAGAGTATAGTGGTCAGTGTAGTGGACAGGTAGGTCAGTGTAGTAGACAGTATAGTGGACAGGAAGGTCAGTGTAGTGGACAGGAAGGTCAGTGTAGTGGACAGGAAGGTCAGTGTAGTGGAGAGTATAGTGGTCAGTGTAGTGGACAGGTAGGTCAATGTAGTGGACACTATAGCGGACAGGAAGGTCAGTGTAGTGGACAGTATAATGGTCAGTGTAGTGGACAGGTAGGTCAGTGTAGTGGAGAGTATAGTGGTCAGTGTAGTGGACAGGAAGGTCAGTGTAGTGGACAGGAAGGTCAGTGTAGTGGACAGGAAGGTCAGTGTAGTGGAGAGTATAGTGGTCAGTGTAGTGGACAGGAAGGTCAGTGTAGTGGACAGGAAGGTCAGTGTAGTGGACAGGAAGGTCAGTGTAGTGGAGAGTATAGTGGTCAGTGTAGTGGACAGGTAGGTCAGTGTAGTGGACAGGTAGGTCAGTGTAGTGGACAGGAAGGTCAGTGTAGTGGACAGGAAGGTCAGTGTAGTGGACAGGAAGGTCAGTGTAGTGGAGAGTATAGTGGTCAGTGTAGTGGACAGGTAGGTCAGTGTAGTGGACAGGAAGGTCAGTGTAGTGGACAGGAAGGTCAGTGTAGTGGACAGGAAGGTCAGTGTAGTGGAGAGTATAGTGGTCAGTGTAGTGGACAGGTAGGTCAGTGTAGTGGACAGGAAGGTCAGTGTAGTGGACAGTATAATGGTCAGTGTAGTGGACAGGTAGGTCAGTGTAGTGGAGAGTATAGTGGTCAGTGTAGTGGACAGGTAGGTCAGTGTAGTGGACAGGAAGGACAGTATAGTGGACAGGAAGGTCAGTGTAGTGGACAGTATAATGGTCAGTGTAGTGGACAGGAAGGTCAGTGTAGTGGACAGGAAGGTCAGTGTAGTGGACAGGAAGGTCAGTGTAGTGGAGAGTATAGTGGTCAGTGTAGTGGACAGGTAGGTCAGTGTAGTGGACAGGAAGGTCAGTGTAGTGGACAGGAAGGTCAGTGTAGTGGACAGGAAGGTCAGTGTAGTGGAGAGTATAGTGGTCAGTGTAGTGGACAGGTAGGTCAGTGTAGTGGACAGGAAGGTCAGTGTAGTGGACAGTATAATGGTCAGTGTAGTGGACAGGTAGGTCAGTGTAGTGGAGAGTATAGTGGTCAGTGTAGTGGACAGGTAGGTCAGTGTAGTGGACAGGAAGGACAGTATAGTGGACAGGAAGGTCAGTGTAGTGGACAGTATAATGGTCAGTGTAGTGGACAGGTAGGTCAGTGTAGTGGAGAGTATAGTGGTCAGTGTAGTGGACAGGTAGGTCAGTGTAGTGGACAGGTAGGTCAGTGTAGTGGACAGGAAGGTCAGTGTAGTGGACAGGAAGGTCAGTGTAGTGGAGAGTATAGTGGTCAGTGTAGTGGACAGGAAGGACAGTATAGTGGACAGGAAGGTCAGTGTAGTGGACAGTATAATGGTCAGTGTAGTGGACAGGTAGGTCAGTGTAGTGGAGAGTATAGTGGTCAGTGTAGTGGACAGGTAGGTCAGTGTAGTGGACAGGAAGGTCAGTGTAGTGGACAGGAAGGTCAGTGTAGTGGAGAGTATAGTGGTCAGTGTAGTGGACAGGTAGGTCAGTGTAGTGGACAGGAAGGTCAGTGTAGTGGACAGGAAGGTCAGTGTAGAGGACAGGAAGGTCAGTGTAGTGGAGAGTATAGTGGTCAGTGTAGTGGACAGGTAGGTCAGTGTAGTGGACAGGTAGGTCAGTGTAGTGGACAGGAAGGTCAGTGTAGTGGACAGGAAGGTCAGTGTAGTGGACAGGAAGGTCATTGTAGTGGAGAGTATAGTGGTCAGTGTAGTGGACAGGTAGGTCAGTGTAGTGGAGAGTATAGTGGTCAGTGTAGTGGACAGGTAGGTCAGTGTAGTGGAGAGTATAGTGGTCAGTGTAGTGGACAGGTAGGTCAGTGTAGTGGACAGGAAGGTCAGTGTAGTGGACAGGAAGGTCAGTGTAGTGGACAGGAAGGTCAGTGTAGTGGACAGGAAGGTCAGTGTAGTGGAGGGAGCAGCTAACCTGGATGATGGCACTCCCTGCCATCCTGCTGTGCTGACCCGCAATCGGCACTGTATTACTATACACTTTTAAATCAAGAGGATTTCATGTGAGTACGTATTTGTTTTAATAAACTAATATTTCTTTAGCAAATCGGAAAGCACTTAGTATACTTCGTTTACCCGCATGTTCTAGAATATATCTGAGTATCAAGGCATTCATATCTTCCCCAAGGTGGGACAAGTGCTTTTGACCTTCTGTTGATTCAGGGGTCCACCTTTTGGATGTGAATAAGCATTTCTTGTGGTGGAGGGCGCTGTCACCCATTAAGGATAACAGATTTTCCTTCACCCACGTGGATACTTGTGCTGCTGTGTGGGCTCTGTGGTTCTATTGTGTACTAACTTATTTGGACTTTTATATGGCTTTATATTTGTGTGTGTTTTTAAGTGTTAGGTACTAGTGCACTGCCTTTTTTCTTATATGGCTATTTAGAGGGATGTGAATTTACCTTTAGTGTTCAGATGGCAACTTATTATTTATACCTTCCCAATGTAAGTTTAGACTGACAATATTAATTTATCATTGAGATCAGTGTAGTGGTCAGTGTAGGAATCAGGTAGGTCAGTGTAAGGGTAAGTGTAGGAATCAGGTAGGTCAGTGTAAGGGTAAGTGTAGGAATCAGGTAGGTCAGTGTAAGGGTAAGTGTAGGAATCGGGTAGGTCAATGTAAGGGTCAGTGTAGTGGTCATGTAGGTCAGTGTAATGGACAGTGGACCTTTTGTAGTATAAAGTATTTTTTAATTTTTTTTTTATATGCAACTTTAGTGCCTTAGATATAAAGAGCGTTTGTTTAATTATGTCAGCCTAACGCTGAAAAAAACAATTACATTCTTTGAATCTAAGTGGCCACCTGCAGCTACAATGTTAGAACAAGCATTTGTTTCATGTATTTTAGCCTATCTAAGGCACTAAAGTTGCATATAAACCCTGCTCCGCTCTCAAGCCCGACCACCCACCATCTGCATTGTAAGCCAAGTGAAATTTCTTAAATGGGTAAGGGGCGGTGCCACCCAGTGATGTCACATGACCAGTGCATGCTGGGGGGGGGTCCCTGAATGGCAGTTTGGAAATGTGGTCACCCTAGCTCCCACCCCCCCACCCCCCCAAAAAAAATGACATACCAAATGTGACATGACATGCCAAATGTGACATGTCGGGTGTCACCTTCACTCAACCGCTTCAGCCCTGGAAGATTTTACCCACTTCCTAACCAGACCACTTTTTGCGATTCAGCACTGCGTCAATTTAACTGACAATTGCGCAGTCATGTGACGTGGCTCCCAAACAAAATTGATGTCCTTTTTTTCCCACAAATAAAACTTTCTTTTAGTGGTATTTGATCACCCCTGCAGTTTTTATTTTTTGCGCTATAAACAAAAAAAGAGCAACAATTTTGAAAAAAAACACATTCTTTTTAAATTTAGCTATAATAAATATCCCCCAAAAATATATAAAAAAAAATTTTTTTCCTCAGTTTAGGCCAATACGTATTCTTCTATATATTTTTGGTAAAAAAAAAAGTGCAATAAGCGTTTATTGATTGGTTTGCGCAAAAGTTATAGCGTTTACAAAAAAGGGGATAGTTTTATGGCATTTTTATTAATAATTTTTTTTTTACTAGTAATGGCGGCGGTCAGCAATTTTTATCATGACTGCGACATTATGGCGGACACACCGGACATTTTTTACACATTTTTGGGACCACTGTCATTCATACAGCAATCAGTGCTATACAAATACACTGATTCCTGTGTAAATTACACTAGCAGCGAAGGGGTTAACCTCTAGGGGGCAGGGCAAGGGTTAAGTGTGTCCTGGGGAGTGTTTCTAACTGTGGGGGGGGGCGTGGCTACGTGTGACATGTCACTGATCTCTGCTCCCGATCACAGGTAGCAGAGATCAGTGACTCTGTCACTAGGCAGAATATGGAGATGCTTGTTTACTTTAGCATCTCCCCATTCTTCCTCCCCGTGAGACGATTGCGAGTATCCCCGTGGCGATCAAGTCCGCAGGACCTGCGGCCCGACACACGGAGACATGGCGGCAAATTTAAAGGGATGTACAGGTACACCCATTTGCCCAGCTGTGCCATTCTGCCGATGTACATCGGCGTGCGCCGGTCGGGAACCGGTTAAAGTGGAAGTTCCATTTTTGGGTGGAACTCCGCTTTAAAGTCATCATGTGTGAGTGTGCGTGTGTGCCAAGCAGACAGGGCTGGCGCTACCACTAGGCAAACTGGGCAGCTAGCCGCTGGTGATCCTACTCCCTCCCTACCTCTGTACAGTGTCAAAGGCACTGGTGCAGCATTTATGGGTGCTGGTAAGGCTTCATTTATGGGCACTGATGTTATTGCATTTATGGGTGCTGGTAAGGCTGCATTCATGGGTGCTGGTAAGGCCGCATTTATGGGTGCTGATGTTACTGCATTTATGGGTGCTGATGAGGCTGCATCTATGGGTGAACTGACTTTGAGCACATCATAGACCAATTTGCATCAGTGAAAGCAAGGAAGGTGCAGTTGTAATTTTTATGTAGTGCCAATACATAATTTGTTAATTGGAAGATTAAAGAGTTTGACTTGTAGTTTTGTTAGCTGTTTTTTTGTTGTTAAGGTAATCTGAAAGATGGGTTTCAAATGTTTTGACAGGGGCGCAGTTTCAGTGCTTGACATAGGTGCCATTTTCACTAGATACACCTCTGGGTAGAAGTATTCCCCACAGGGAATGTGAATGCACATACAGTAGCAAAAAGCACTGTTAAGAGATATTATTCCAAGGTTTGGGATCCCTGAGAAAATATACAGTGACAATGGCCCACACTTTATGAACAAAACAATTACACACTTTACTGAGGCTATGGGATACAGGTAAAATATTACTGTGCCTACCACCCACAGTCAGCAGTCAACTTTTGAGGAGGGGGTGACAAGTAGGATACTGGTTGACGTGGTTCAATTGGTGGACTGTGGGAGTTATCAACAAGCACAGAACCTAGTGGGATCATATATATATATATATATATATATATATATATATATATATATATATATATATATATATATATATATAATATACACACTATATGTTATCCATTATGGGGAACTGATTTTACCCCCTGGAATTCTCCTCTATGGACAATGGTTAACCCAGATTGGGGGTATACCAACCCATGGGAGCCCTATGCAGGAGTACGAGAACCTGCTAAAGGACTAAAGAACAGGCTATCAGTAACAAGAGCTGCAAACTCCCCTTGCAATCACCAGAGGAACTGTAATCAGTTGCTGATCTCACTGACAGAACCCCAACTAGGGGACCAAAGACTGTTCGCCATTGCCATATATGTCACTGGAACTGATCCCATGGGAGCTCTCTTCCTTGCAGTTAAAAGGGAAAATAAGACAGGGCCCCAGATTGAAGAGGAGAAGGAAGGGCCACCAAAAACAGTAGTAGAGTAAATGGGCCCTGTGGTTAGGTTCACTAATCTGACCTTGGAAGATAGATTGGCTATGGAGACCGGATACCAAGATAAGAATGAGTGGCTGGAATGGCTGAGGTATACAGCTAGGACACTAAAAAGGGAAAATTGCCTGGTATGCGCTGGAGGGGTCCCACGAGGTGTCCCGAATGAGTTTAAGGCCAGGAACCAAGTGTCAGCAGGGTTTGAGTCTCTGTTCTTCTGGTGAAGTACGATAAATAAGGATGTTGACTGGATAAATTCCATTTATTACAATCAGCAGAGATTTGTAAATTATACTAGAGAAGCAGTTAAAGGTCTAGCTGGACAACTATCTCCCACATCACTTATAGCTTGGAAAAACAGAATAGCACAAGACATGGTGTTAACAGAAAGAGGAGGAGTTTGTAAAATGTTTGGGAGCCTGTGCTGTACTTTCATTCTCAATAATACAGCTCCAGGTGGAATTGTAACACGGGCAGTCGAGGGCCTCACCACATTATTGAATTAACTGTCCCAGAACTCCGGAATAAATGACCCATTTTTATCCTGGTTGGAAGGATGGTTCGGAAAATGGACCAGATTGATCACATCAGCACTGATCTCCATCACCATAGTGTTGGCCGTACTGGTAACCTGTGGATGGGGTTGCATCCCTTGCATTCGTGGACTATCACAAAAACGGATTGAGGTGACAATGACAAGAACTATGTCTCAGACAGTCCCTGCCTCAGATGACTTATGATGGTGTTGGAGCTGAAACTGCGATTGATGATGACCAGACTGAAAGTGTGTCCAACACAGGCACTGTGTTTGAAAACCACCACAGAAGAAGAACAGCCACAAAGGGGTGGGAAATGTTGTAATTATCAAGAACTGTTTGTGCCTGTTCTCCATCTTATAGGCTTAATTGAGGACACATAAGAGGTACTGAAAGATGGCGATTATATCCTTCACAAACACAAGCATTGTGTTTCTTTCTTATAACTATACATGGTAATATTTTAAGATTGTAAGGTTTGCTGATGCAAACAATAAGGTTAAGTCCAATAAGCTGCCAGCATACACCTAGAGACTTATGACTCCTGTAACTTCCTCTTTTTACTACTATTAAATACTAAGTCTGTGGTCACTGGGTGTGACTCCTCACTTGAATCTATGCATGTAAGCATCTCACCCATATGTATCGATACTTATGAATAAAGCTTCTTCCTTGCTTTGAACCAGGAGTCTTTATTGATCTAAAGCGACCAAGAGATTTTCCTGACAATGATCAGGAACACTGTTGCTGACTTACACTGGTTTGGTGACAATGTGACCACTGTGGTGATGACCAGGGACGCTGTTTCTTACTTTCACTGGTTTGGTGACACTGGGAATGGTGTGGTGATGATCAGGGACGCTGTTTCTGACTTACACTGGTTTGGTGACACTGGGAATGGTGTGGTGATGATCAGGGACACTGCTGCTGACTTACACTAGTTTGGTGACAGTGTGACCGCTGTGGTGATGACCAGGGATGCTGTTTCTGACTTACACTGGTTTGGTGGCACTGGGAATGGTGTGGTGATGATCAGTAACACTGTTGCTGACTTACACTGGTCTGGTGATACTTGGACTCAGCTGTCGGTGATCAGGAACACTGTTGCTGGATTCAACTGGTCTGGTGACACTTGGACTGGTGTGGCTAGTGGTCAAGAACACTGTTGATAATTTACACTGGTCTGGTGACAATAGGACTGGTGTGGTGATGATCAGGAACACTGTTGCTGATTTACACTGGTCTGATGATACTTGGACTACGCTGTCGATAATCAGGAACACTGTTGCTGGATTAAACTGGTCTGATGACACTTGGACTGGTGTGGCTAGTGGTCAAGAATGCTGTTGCTAATTTACACTGGTCTGGTGACACTGGGACTGGTGTGGTGATGATCAGGAACACTGTTGCTGACTTACACTGGTTTGGTGACAATGGGACTGGTGTGGTGATGATCAGGAACACTGTTGTTGACTTACACTGGTCTGGTGATACTTGGACTCAGCTGTCGGTGATCAGGAACACTGTTGCTGAATTAAACTGGTCTGGTGGCACTTCGACTGGTGTGGCTAGAGGTCATGAACACTGTTGCTAATTTACACTGATTTGGTGACACTGGGACTGGTGGAGTGATGATCAGGAACACTGTTGCTGACTTACACTGGTCTGGTGGTGACACTGGGACTGCCGTGGTGATGATCAGGAACACTGTTTCTGACTTACACTGGTTTGGTGACAATGGGACTGGTGTGGTGTTGATCAGGAACACTGTTGCTGACTTACACTGGTCTGGTGATACTTGGACTCAGCTGTCGGTGATCAGGAACACTGTTGCTGGATTAAACTGGTCTGGTGACACTAGGACTGGTGTGGCTAGTGGTCAAGAATGCTGTTGCTAATTTAAACTGGTCTGGTGACAATAGGGCTGGTGTGGTGATGATCAGAAACACTGTTGCTGACTTACACTGGTCTGATGATACTTGGACTACGCTGTTGATAATCAGGAACACTGTTGCTGGATTAAACTGGTCTGATAACACTTGGACTGGTGTGGCTAGCGGTCAAGAATGCTGTTGCTAATTTACACTCGTCTGGTGACACTGGGACTGGTGTGGTGATGATCAGGAACACTGTTGCTGACTTACACAGGTTTGGTGACAATGGGACTGGTGTGGTGATGATCAGGAACACTGTTGTTGACTTACACTGGTCTGGTGATACTTGGACTCAGGTATCAGTGATCAGGAACACTGTTGCTGGATTAAACTGGTCTGGTGACACTTGGACTGATGTGGCTAGTGGTCAAGAATGCTGTTGCTAATTTACACTGGTCTGGTGACACTGGGACTGGTGTGGTGATTATCAGGAACACTGTTGCTGACTTAGACTGGTCTGGTGATACTTGGACTCAGCTGTCGGTGATCAGGAACACTGTTGCTGAATTAAACTGGACTGGTGGCACTTCGACTGGTGTGGCTAGAGGTCATGAACACTGTTGCTAATTTTCACTGATTTGGTGACACTGGGACTGGTGGGGTGATGATCAGGAACACTGTTGCTGACTCACACTGGTCTGGTGGTGACACTAGGACTGCTGTGGTGATGATCAGGAACACTGTTGCTGACTTATACTGGTTTGGTGACAATGGGACTGGTGTGGTGATGATCAGGAACACTGTTGCTGACTTATACTGGTTTGGTGACAATGGGACTGGTGTGGTGATGATCAGGAACACTGTTGCTGACTTATACTGGTTTGGTGACAATGGGACTGGTGTGGTGATGATCAGGAACACTGTTGCTGACTTATACTGGTTTGGTGACAATGGGACTGGTGTGGTGATGATCAGGAACACTGTTGCTGACTTACACTGGTCTGGTGATACTTTGACTCAGGTGTTGGTGATCAGGAACACTGTTGCTGGCTTAAACTGCTCTGGTGACAGTGGAACTGGTGGGGGTGATCATTAGGAACACTGTTGCTGATCTACACTGGTTTGGTGACAATAGGACTGGTGTGGCGGTGATAAGGAACCGCTACGGTGCCCATCAAATGCAGCCAATGTGCCCATCAATTGCTGCCACTCTGCCCATCACACCCCTGCCACACCCCCTTAAAGGAGAATTACCCCCAAAAAAGATAATTAAACCCACAAGTGCTTTTTTTTAACCTCTACTATTCCTTTATATTGGCTTTTAAATGTACAAATGCAGCAATTTAGAAATCAGATGAAAGGTTTAGCGCTGGGAAACATTATTTGAAAGATAAATAGTGCATTTTATATACATCTATATATAGCGGATCAAAATGAGGAAGAATGAGGGACATAGGGACATTGCTCCAAATCAGGGACAGTTGGGAGCCATGCATTCCTGCAGAACAGTAAACGTCCTTTGCTTTATACATCTGCTGGGCTTCCTTGCCAGCCCTAGCGCCTGTCTACCCGCAACGAAGATGGTTTGCTCGGCCTCACTCAGCAACTGCGCCTGCGCACTGATTCCGCATCGCCTGACGTCGGCTGTCGGTGGGGGGGGGGAATGTTATGATTGGACGGACCCCCACTGGGCACCGTGCGTGTGGGCATGGAGTGCGCGCCTGTGGATAGCATGTGCTCAGTGTGAGAGAGCGTGTCCGCCGCGGAGAACGTTCATTGGCCAGCCTTATGACATGTCCCCACCCTATAGGCGGTGTCGGTGCCCTTTCAGCGTGGCGTCAGAGGCAGCGCTGTCCTTGTGAGAGGAGCAACGGCAGCACCCAGGACGTGGGGGGAGACCCCGAGGGTGAGGGGGGCACGGGACAGGTGTGTACACGTGTTGGGGGGGGGGGGGTAATATACAGTGTGTGTGTGTGAAGACTACAACTCCCAGCATGCTCTGCTCACCATACCTGTAATTCTGGCTTTGCTCTGTAAGACACCATGGACCATTTAAGGGAGCATGCTGGGACTTGTAGTTCTGAGAAGGTCTGACATCCTGATGACCTAGTGATACAATTAGATCGCTGTCTATATATAAATTGTGTCGTGTGTGTGTCTCTATACTGCGACTCTGTGGCAGCTGCAAGGTTATAGCTCAATTACTATAGGAAAAAAGTGTGTGTGTGTGTGTGTGTACACACTTTTTTTTATATAGTAATTATATTTTATATAAATTATTTTAATTTTTCATAAAAAAATAAATATATAATTTTTTTAATGAAAAAAAAAAAAAATATATATATATATATATAACACACATTTTTTTTTTATAAAATAATAAAAAATATTTTTTTCCCTATACTAACTATTTTATATAATTACTTTAATTTTTCCTAATAATAAAAAAAAATTTTATTATTTTTTTAATGGGGAAAAAAAAGCTATATATATATATATATATATATATATATATATATATATATATATATATATATATATATAATTTTTTTTTTCCATATACTAACTATATTTTATATAATTACTTTTATTTTTCATTAAAAAAATTATATACTTTTATGAGATACTGTGTGTAATATATATATATATATATATATATATATATATATATATATATATTATATTAAAAAAAAAAAAATTCACAAAAGTGGGTACACCCCTCTCACATTTTTGTAAATATTTTATTCTATCTTTTAATGTGACAACACTGAAGAAATGACACTTTGCTACAATGTAAAGTGTAAATTTGTTGTCCCCTCAAAATAACTCAACTCACAGCCATTAATGTCTAAACCGCTGGCAACAAAAGTCAGTACACCCCAGATTTGTGGAGTGCACGACTAATAGTTGTCCTGTGGACAGATTCTCCCACCTGAGCTGTGGATCTCTGCAGCTCCTCCAGAGCTTCCATGGGCCTCTTGGCTGCTTCTCTGATTAATGCTCTCCTTGCCCGGCCTGTCAGTTTAGGTGGACGGCCATGTCTTGGTAGGTTTGCAGTTGTGCCATACTCTTTCCATTTTCAGATGATGGATTGAACAGTTCTCTGTGAGATGTTCAAAGCTTGGGAGATTTTTTTTATTACCTAACCCTGTTTTGCACTTCTCCACAACTTTATCCCTGACCTGTCTGATGTGTTCCTTAGTCTTCATGATGCTGTTTGTTCACTAAGGTTCTCTAACAAACCTCTGAGGGCTTCACAGAGCAACTGTATTTATTCTGAGATAAAATTACACACAGGTGAACTCTATTTACTAATTAGGTGACTTCTGAAGGCAGTTGGTTCTACTAGATTTTAAATTAGGGGTTTTCAAGCGGAGTTCTGCCAAAAAAAAATAAGTCAGCAGCTACAAATACTGTAGCTGCTGACTTTTAATATATGGACACTTACCTGTCCAGGGTGCCTGTGATGTCCTCACCCTGAAGCCGATCTGTCCCTCAGCTCCTGGATGCAAGCATCAGCATTTTCAGTAAGAAAGTGAATCCTCAAGGCTTCACGGCCTGGTTCTATGCTGCGCATGCGCGATCGCACTGGTCCCTGCTGTCTTCTGGGGCTTGTACGTCTCAACAGAAGACAGCGGGTTGGGTCGGAGGAGGGGCCTGACATGGCGTAGATATCCCCGGATCCTGCGGCTATCTATTGCCAGAAGTGGGAGCAAATACCTGGATTAGACATGCATCTGCTCCCCCCCCTGAAAAGGTGCCAAATGTGACACCGGGGGGAGGGGGAAGGGGGGGGACCGTAAGTTACATTTTTAGGCTTTAAGAGTAAAGGGGCTGAATACAAATGCACGCCACATTTTTCACTTATTTATTTGTAAAAGAATTTGAAAACCATTTATTGTTTTCCTTCCACTTCACAATTATGTGCCACTGTGTGTCTTGGAGATATATATATATATATATATATATATATATATGTGTGTGTGTGTATAGATAGATAGTGTGTATTATTATTATTATTATTTTTTTTTTTTTTTGGGGGGGGGGATTAATGCTGGGAGTTGTATGTAATGTCCATAATTTACAGCTAGTAACCCAATGATGTCATCTACGTAGTCCTATTGATCATGTGCTATTCATATAATGTAGAATAATGATATCTTTCTATGACCCTTTTCTGTAGACCAGCTATATATTTCGGTGGACGGGGTGACTGATGGGTGCGTCTTCTTCTTCTTCCTCTCCGGCTCCTCCAGCACAGTAGACTTTCCTGAGCCGTTCCTGCATCGGAAAACCAAACCAGAGAATCCAATCAGATGAGCGGAACATTCCAGGGGGACGTTCGCCTCTAATTCAGGTAACTTTCACAATGACAATATGTTCATTCTATGATTATAGAGAAAAAGAAACTGTGCCAAGGAAAAATTGCACCAAGGTGCACAAAAAAAAAAAAAAAAAAAAAAAAAAATATATATATATATATATATATATATATATATATATATATATATATATATATATATATATATATATATATGTATGTATATATGTATATGTGTGTCTCCTATGGAGATCTATGGGAAGCTGCAACTCTGCTGGTTTAACATAATCTACAGTAAAAGTAAACAAAAATATAAAGAATTGCGCTAAACTTGTGTCACAAAATAATTGAATCTTGTGAAAAATTCCCCAATAATTGTGTGATCAATAGAGAAATACAACAGAATACAAAAGTGATTAAACACAAACCTATACATAGTTTGTAAGGTTGAATAAAGTCATCAGTCTATCCAGCTCAACCTGAGTGTCTACAATTGTCCCTATCCCTGTAAATTGCACTCTCACATCAGTCCCTACCCTCCAGGAGCCCACAATCCAAGGTCCCCATTCATATACCAAAGCCAATTAGCCTACCTGCATGTCTTTGGAGTGTGGGAGGAAACCGGAGGAAACCCACGCAGGCACAGGGAGAACATGAACACTCCAGGCGGGTAGTGTCGTGGTTGGAATTTGAACCGGCAACCCTTCTTACTGCTAGGTGAGAGTGCTAACCATTATGGTACTGTGCCTATGTGCTGTGTATATATTATACAATAAAAAGTATATGTGGCGTGCATATGTGTACCAGTGCGATCGCGCATTCGCAGTATAGAACCAGGCCGTGAAGCCTTGAGGATTCACTTCCTTACTGAAAATGCTGATGCTTGCACCCAGGAGCTGAGGGACAGATCGGCTTCAGGGTGAGGACATCGCAGGCACCCTGGACGGGTAAGTGTCCATATATCAAAAGTCAGCAGCTACAGTATTTGTAGCTGCTGACTTTTTTTTTTGTTTGGCAGAACTCCGCTTGAAAACCCCTAATTTAAAATCTAGTAGAACCAACTGCCTTCAGAAGTCACCTAATTAGTAAATAGAGTCCACCTGTGTGTAATTTTATCTCAGAAACCTCTAATATATCAACCAGAAATAGCACAAATGTTATAAATTGAGTTGCAGTCCAGAGAGTAAAGTAAGTATTTGATCCCCCAAGTAAAACATGACTTAGTACTTGGTGGAGAAACCCTTGTTGGCAAGCAAGATGTTTCTTGTAGTTGGTTATCAGGTTTGCACACATCTCAGGAGGGATTTTGGTCACTCTTCTTTACAGATCTACTCCAAATCCTCTAAGATTTTTTGGCTGTCGCTTGGCAACCCCAAGGTTCAGCTCCCTCCATAAATTTCCTATAGGATTAAGGTCTGGAGACTGGTTAGGCCACTTCCCGACCTTTGCGTCTTCTTGAGCCACTCCTTTGTTGCCTTGGCGGTATGTTTTGGGTCATTGTCATGCTGGAAGACCCTTCAGTGTTCTGGATGAGGGAAGAAGGTTCTTATCCAAGAGTTTACAATACATGGCCCTGTCTATTGGCCCCTCAATGCGGTAAAGTCGGCCTGTACTTTTTAGTAGAGAAACGGCCCCAAAGCATAATGTTTCCACCTCCTTGCTTGCTTGATTGTAGAGATGGCGTTCTTAGGGTCATAGTCAGCATTTTTCTTCCTCCAAACACGGCGAGTCTCGTTAATGCCAAAGAGCTAAATTTTGGTCTCATTACCACAGCACTTTCTCCCTTCTCTGAATCATTTAGATGTTCATTGGCAAACTTTAGGCATGCCTGTACATGTGCCTTCTTGAGGAGGGAGACCTTTGCGGGCGCTGCAGGATTTCAATTCATGGTGGCGTGTTGTGCTACCAATGGTTTGGTGACTGTGGTCCCAACTGCCCTGAGATCACTCACAAGCTCCTCACGTGTAGTTCTGGGCTGATCCCTCACTTTTCTCATGATCATCTTTACCCCATGAGGCTAAATCTTGGATTGAGCTCCAGACCTACAGCGATTGATGGTTATTTAGTATTTCTTCCATTTGCAAATAATAACTCCAACAGTTGTCTCCTCACCAAGCTTCTTACTGATGGTCTTGTAGCCCATTCCAGCCTTGTGCAGGTCTACAATCTTGTCCCTGACATCCCTTGACCGTTCTTTTGGTCTTGCCCGTGATCATGAGGTTTAAATGGAAGAAAGAGATTCTGTGGACAGATGGTGTTTTTTTTTTTTATTTTTTTTTTTTTTTTATATACACATAACGAGTTGTCATTTAGGAGCACCTTAAATTGGCAGGACTAATCTGTGAATCACATGAGCACATACTGTAGCCAGTCTGTGGGAGCCGGAATTATTGTTGGTTGGTAGGAGATCAAATGCTTATTTTACTTACTGAACTGAAACTCAGTTTATAACATTTGTATCGTGTGTGTGTGTGTGTGTGTGTGTGTGTGGGGGGGGGGGGGGGGGGGTTTGGTTGATATTCTGTCTGTATCATTTAAAATACACCTATGATAAATATTTTATTTTACTTTGTAAGTGGGCAAACTTGCACAATCTGCAGGGAATCAAATAATAATTTCCCCCACTGTGTGTGTGTGTGTGTGTGTGTGTGTGTGTGTGCGTGTGTGTGTGTGTTCTAAGTAAACCAGGAGGAGAGAAATGTCAGCATTGGCCTGGGTGGGAACTGGTTAAGCTGACCAGCATTATTATTATTATTATTATGCACGCGATTTAACGTAGCAGTGCTAAGCAATCAGGCCTTTCCACAGGCCATATATAGAAAAAAGTACCAATGGGATTGCTGCACTTAAAATGTATTTGAAAAAGACATCAATTCAAATGCATGACGGTTTCCGGCTGTACGGATAGACTTCTTCAGAACAAGATGCCTACAACAATGGTGATCTTTAGGCCTCATTGGCACGAGACTGATCCGTTTAGCAGAGTCTGCCAGCTCAGCAGGAGATCGGTCCGTTGCTCTCCGCTGAGCCGGCAGATGACGGGGTCTGTCAGAGTGCCGCCGACTTCCTATGGACGAGATTGTGTGTGTGTGTGTGTAAAAAAGATATGATAAATTATTGTCTTCTCTTTCGTTCATTGACACACAGCTCCATTTTTAATTCTTGCTCTTAGGGTTATCACGCCACCTTCAGGAGAGGACTAGGCAGAACATGTAACTCATGTAAAAACGGCAAGACTACATAGAGAAACATTCCTCCACTTGGGTGAGAGGCCCCGTTGCCTTCTGGGACATGTGTGTCCAAGAAAATAATGGAGCCATTCACAAAGCGCAGCGCGACAGGAAACGGGCAGTGAAGCCACAAGGCTCCACTGCCTGTTTCCTAAATTAAGATGGAGGCACCGGCGGATCCGATGGACGGGGGTGGAGTGTTTGTAGCTGTTGACTTTTAAAAAAATAATAATGGGAGGGGGGGGAGACACACTGTATGTGGGGGGGGGGCAGTGAACACTATGGGCCACCCCATAGTAGTGTTCTGTACCACCCTTCACATCACCCCCCCCCCCATCCCTGCTTTCAGAGCGCAGCGCCCTCCTTGGCCCCTGAGTTGTGAGCGCTGCAAACACACATGGAACATGCCTTTCTGGTATCGCGATCATTGTTGTTCAAGTAAATGTCCATCTCTATAAGGTTGCCTACCTCCTGCTCTAGGGTGTCTGTTTTCAGAAAGGATAAGATTTGGGGGTTTTATGCAATCTTCAGGCCTAAAATTTTTGTATATGTGCAGAAATGTCTTTTGGCAGTGAAAGGGGAGTTCAGTACACATCATTATTCTCGCCTCTCCCTGTTCTAAACATGCTGGGACTAGTAGTATCACCATAGATGAGACCATACACAGAACATAGCCTGCAGGTCCATGTTCCAATTATTATTCATCATAGAGTGGTATGGGCGGCTGTGGTTACAATGCTGGGACATAATCGGATGTGTCACTCGTTTTCCTCCAGAAGTTGTAGGATGTGATTCATACAGCTGTTTCACTATGTGCTTTGTAATGCCTCCTGTCCTTTTGGACTTGATTTCATTTGTTTTTATACATGTGTGTATGTATTTATTATTATTTACTCTTACTATACTTTCTTACAATATGTGTGTTTTTTTTTTTTTTTTTTTTTTTTTTTTTATGAGCAGGCATCCATAACCTTTTTATTCAGCACACTGGTATTGATTCACTAAAACTAGAGTGCAAAATCTGGTGCCGCTCTGCTTCCTATTGTATTGTTTTGCTCCGGGGTGCCCCATAAACTTGTCTAGCCTGCTGGGCAGATCTGTGACACTTTACTCGGTTTGCCTTCCTTCTGTGTGCTGATTGGGAGGCTTCTAATTCCACAAACGCTGACCAATGACAGCAGCCTTCAACCCTCCGCAGCACTCGCAGTGTACATGAGGATTCTGTTGTGTAGTGACAGTTGGCCGTTGATATGACTGTAATTTGTAGCATGAATAAGGATGTTGTGAAACATGCCTAATGTAGTGTGGTGGAGTGCGGCAGATGCAACAAAAGACCGATTTACAAATTATTCTTTCTTTCTTTCTTTCTGCATACTAACAATTTGACATGCTATTTGTACCCAAGTCACCATACGTTTTATTTGTTTCAGATGCTAAACCATCTGATTTGTACCCAAGTCAATCGATGGATTAACTTTGCTACAATCGGCCTGCCCATACATCGATTGAATCTCGGACGGTCCCTGCTGAACTGGCCAAGATTTGATGCAGTTATGGCCAGCCTAATGTCATTGTAAAGATTCCCCTTTTTTTTTCTTTTCTATTTTTACTTTTGTCTTTAACCACTTGTCGTCCTCCTCCAGGTTTTGTACCCCCACCCCTTCAAGACTAGGCCTTTTATTTTTTTTTATTTTTTTAATTTTTGCCTTTTTGCTTGTTCATTTAACTGACAATTACACAGTAATGCAACATTGCACCCAAATAAAGTGTGTGTGTGTGTGTTTGTTTTTTATTTTTGTTTAGTTTAGTTTAGTTTAGTTTTTCCCCGCAAATAGAGCTTTATCTTGGTGGTATTTGATCACCTCTGCGGTTTTTAGCTTTTGTGCTATAAACAAAAAAAGAGCGACAACTTTTGAAAGAAAAACATATTATTATTATTTTTTTTACTTTCTGCTATAAATCATATCCAATAACAAAAAAAAAAAGAAAAAAAAATCTAATCATTTAGGCCAATATGTATTCTGCTACATATTTTTGTTAACCACTTCAGCCCCGGACCATTTTGCTGGCCAAAGACCAGACCACTTTTTTGCGATTCGGCACTGCGTCGCTTTTAACTGACAATTGCGCGGTCATGCGACGTGGCTCCCAAAAAAAATTGACGTTTTTTTTTCCCCACAAATAGAGATTTAGTTTGGTATTTGATCACCCCTGCGGTTTTAATTTTTTGTGCTATAAACAAAAATAGAGCGACAATTTTGAAAAAAAAATGCATTCGTTTTTACTTTCTGTTATAATATCCCCCCAAAAAAAAAAAAAAAAAAAATATATATATATATATATATATATATATATATATATATATAAAAACATTTTTTAGGTCGATGCATATTCTAATACATATTTTCGGTAAAAAAAAACGCAATAAGCGATTATTGATTGGTTTGCGCAAAAGTGATAGCGTTTACAAAATAGCGTTTTCACAGCCGGGCGCCCACTGCGCATGCGCAAGTGGTGCAGGGCGCCGTGATACACCGCACAGCCACCTGGGACAGGTGACTGTGCGGCGCAAGGGAAAGTGATGTCACCAGCCCGGGCAAGGAAGAAGGCAGACTACGAGGGACCCCCTAGCAACAGGTATTTAGAGGTGAGCAAAAAAAAAAATGTTTTTCCAATTATTTTTTATTTTATTTTATTTTTTTTAAAGAATTTTAAACATTTTTTTATTTTTTGGTGGCAACACCACTTTAAGAGCAGGCGTTTCACAGATATAATGGACAGTGCTGTTCACACTAAGCGTTAGCCTCGCTTCACAATGAAAGCCTCGTGTCGTGCCAGGAGGCGTTTGAAAGGCCCGTAGGGCATTTGGGGAGCATTTTTAACTCCTTGTTAATGCTTGTAAAATGCCTGTCTAATGCCCATACTAAAGCTCGTGCCTGTCTGACTCCCATACTAACACTATAGGGGCGTTTATAAGAGGTTTGGTAGGACAGCACCTTTCTAGGTCCCAGTAGTAGGTGGTTAGGCTGTCGTGAAGGACAGCTTCTCCTTTGAAGGCCCATGCTTGTAGACCTCTAGATGGGTTGTTTATTTGTCGTTTACAAGTCAGACCTCCTTTTGTAAAAGTTTTCTTGTCATGTTTGCAGATTCCAGCGGCCCCCGGCCATAGTGTGTTACTTTAATTGGCTTCATTCCTGAGTGTAAAATCCAATTAACTTGTCTTTACGTTTTTAATCTGAACCAAGCGGATTTCAGTGTCACCTGATCACATTTTTCATAAATCTTTCACCCCCTTCTGTCCCCGTCTGATTCCCTCCCTCTGCTCTACACCATTATAGGCTTTCTAATGAAGAATTCCAGGCATGGATATTTTATAAATCGTTACATTGATCCAGCTGGGACCAATGTAACTCTGTATATACCATACCTGGCTGAGCTCCCTGGAAGCTGGAAATCTTTGCTGTAGGCACTGCTACTCTACTTGCTTCCGGGTTGGCCTGCTGCATTGTGAACACAGACGGGTTACTTGCTTGGCATGGGCACTATTCGGAGAGTACATTGCATTTTCTCTATTAAAAGTGGTCTCTGAATGAGGTGGAAAGGGGGAGCGGTGACTTCACAATCTCCACCTCGACCAATCGGAGAATCCGTCGCTTTGTCTTTATGGCATCTGTGCTGAGCAGACGACCTCCTGTGTTCACAATGCAGCAGCCTAACCACTCCGCACAGGACGCAGAAGCAAGTGGAGATCACTGGTATCAGCTTCAGGGATTTCCACCCTCTAGATCAGGGGTCTTTAAACTTTCTAAACAAAGGGTCAGTTTTTTTTGTCCTTTATACTTTGGGGGGTGGGCGAACTGTGCCCAGTGGGAGTGGAAATTTTCCTGGCATCAGTGGGAGTAAATTTCACATGGGGGGGGGGGGGAGGAACAGTGCCCTAATACCATATCGTTGGTATCATTGGGAATAAACGTGCCACCATAGTGGGGTGGGGGGATGTCAATGGGAGAAATGGTGCCCCGTTGCCACTGTCAGTTGGCAGAATAGTGTCTCGTATCAGAGGAATAATGCCCCAAGGGCCAGACGGATAAAGGCAAGCAGAGGGCTGCTTCTGGCCCTTGGGCCGCAATATGGAGACCATTGCGCTAGAGGGATCCCACTGGAATGGAGTATATACATGGCTATATTGATCCAAGATTTCTGAATGTAACCATCTAATATCTAAAATATCCATACCTGGAATTCTTCTTTCAAGGGGGAAAAATGGTCACTTTCCCTGGCTGGCAGATGGAAAGTGTTTTTTAACCCTCTGCCGCCCGCCATATAGCAAAATGACGTCGGCAAAGTGGTTGCGATAGCCTGACTGGACGTCATATGACGTCGGGATATCAAGCCGTTGCGCGCCCCCGGGGACACTCATCACGGCGATCGTTGTTGCCGCGTGTAGGTGTAAAATACCGCAACTCCACTCTAGGTAAAGAGTCTTTGATGGCTGATCACGATGTAGACGGGAAGAGCCATTCTGACAGACGCGAGTAGAGGAAAGCCGATCGGCTGCTCTCCTGATGGGGGGGGTCTGTGCTGATTGTTTATCAATGCAACCCCCCTCAGATGGCCACCACACTCGATGCCTAGGCAGAATCCAGTCAGTGCCCAGACAGCTGCCAATCGGTGCCAATGAAAAATGCCTGCCAGTGAAGCCCATCAGTGCCACCTTTCAGTGCCACCTTATCAGTGCCCATCAGTGAAGGAGGAAACTTATCTACAAAATTTTATACCCAAAACCAAGAAAAACGTATTTATATATTTTTTTTCAAAATTTTCTGTCATTTTTTATTTGTTTAACAAAAAATAAAAACTGCAGAGGTGATCAAATACCACCAAAAGAAATCTCTGTTTGTGGGAACAAAATGTGTGTGTGTGTGTGTGTGTGTGTAAAATATATAATATATGTATGTATATGTGTGTATATATGTATATGTGTATATGTATGTATATGTATGTATGTATATATATATATATATATATATATATATATATATATATATATATATATATATATATATATATATATATATATATATAGCAATATAGGGAGAGATATACATTTAGAATGTGTGTATATCTATCACACACCATGCTGGGGGCTGCAGTCCACTCCCAGGGAATCGTCCCTGGCTGTTAGTTTTCAATTGGCCCTGAATATGACCAATGGGAGCGGGCATTTCCGGACTGGGTGAAAGATGGCTGCTGGGCTTATGGTTGCCACCTTTTCTTCCAGCCAAACCCGAACACTTTAGCGGTGCGCAACTTTTTTTTGTAGTATAAACTATAGGATTGTAAAAAAAGACCTTTGGTTCCCCAAGGAGAGCAGTAATGAGACACGCAATGCATGCCACAGCGAACAGTTGGTGTGGTCAGGTTGTGTTAAAATTAGGAGGGGCTTAAAGGGGCATGGTTAAATAAACCATAAGCTTAGTTTGCAGTGCCACAGTTAAGAGTCTCAGACTGATTGAACTGCTCAGTTTCCATCTGATGCCATCCAATCCACCAGACAGATGGAAAATAGGACCTCCCGTCCATCCGTTTTTCCCTCAGGATCAGATTGGATGGCGCTGGGTGTCGTTGACATCCGGCGCTCCATAGGAGAGACTGCCAATCAGGTCTGCCTAAAATAAGTGACGGGACCTGGACCTGATCAGATCACCTGTGTGAAAGGGGCCATAGAGAACTTGTGATCGGAGGAAGAAGCTGAGGAAACTAAATAGAATAACTAACTCATTTAATATGACTGTTCACAGCTCAGACCATCCCAAGGACCTGTCAGGGGAAGTCTGGGAATTGACAGCAGAAGCCAGCCAAGAGCCCCCCACCCCTGCTTATGTCCACACTATTCCCGACACCCGGAGAGCCTGAAGTAATTAGGAGGAACCCCAGGAACACTACATTGTTCAGTCAGAAACAAAGCCAGACATGCACATATACATTTTAGATCATGTAATTGATACTCTGACCTATTTTCTACCTCCAGCGCTGCCATTCTAGCTGTGTACCAGGAAGCAAGCAGAGTGTTATCTGAGACGGCCTGGGGTGTCCTCCGTTATTGGACACTGTCTGCACTACGGAGCCCAGGAATCCATCATGTCAGACAAAGGCAGCCCTGCCTCTGCTCTCTGCTGGAGGGTGCTGCATTCTTTCTCATTAGGCAGCAATGCTGGGGGCACATCAGGTAATTGGGGAACCACAATTTGGGCTGAAGGAGGAGTGAAATCCCCCTCAGCTGCGGCTCTGCCTGTGTCGTTCCCTTCACAGAGCCTGTTAGTTTTGGCGCCAATGTCCTGTGGCTGATGGAATGTGCAAGTGGAGGCGTTTTAATTGGGGGGAACAGTGTTGTGGTGTTGGGGCCATGGGCCCTCCTCTGCTCCTCCTAGTGATGCCCCGCCTGGGACAACACACAGATCTGTCTTCCTGCATAGAAAGACAGGATCTGTGTGATCTCCCCTGTCAGAATAAGATCTGCATTGTTTACTATGGCAGATCCCCGTTCTGTCACTGCAGGGAACGATCGTCTGTCTCTCCTGCTGTCCCCATCACAGTCGCACACTATTTTCATTATTCATTAAAATAGCTCTGACATATACTCTAGGGTTGTAAAGAGAAGGCTGAGCTAGTCACTTCAGTCTCTGTACCAGAGAAGCTTACACTCTAATGTCCCCACCACAGTTGCTTACAGTGCCTTGCGAAAGTATTTGGCCCCAATTATTCATTTTTTTTTTTATTAGTTAAAAAAAAGTTTCGAAAATCCAATAGATTTCGTTCCACTTCACAATTGTGTCCCACTTGTTGGTGATTCTTCACAAAAAATAAAAATGTTATATCTTTATGTTTGAAGCCTGAAATGTGGCAAAAGGTTGAAAAGTTCAAGGGGGCCGAATACTTTCGCATGGCACTGTATTATTATTCATTTATATAGCTCTGACATATTCCATATTACTGTACAAGCAAGGCTTAGCCTTTTGCAGTGTCTGCACCAGAGGAGCTTACGCTCTGTCTCAATCACACACACGGTTATACATTTTTATATACAGTAGCTCTGTACAAAGAGCACTGAGCCATTCACTTTGTATGCACCAGAGGAGCTTACACTCTGTCTCCATGTCTCCCACTACAGTCTCATAATATAAATTGTGAATGTGGTGCGGACACAGTGAATGGCTATATGTTCTTTGTACAGTACTATGGAATATGTTGGCACTATATAGTGTAAATTTTTGTTTATTATAAATCTTACAAACATATAATAGAAAAACACGTTTACATATATACTAGGGGTGCACTGAATGGGTTTTTTGGTGCCAAAACCGATACCGAAAAATACACTAGGCCAAAAACCGATACCGAAACGTATTTTTTTTTTTTTTTTATATTTTTTATACAGGAGATGGTCAGACACTGGGGACATTGTGTAGGAGATGATCAGAGACTGGCGACGTTGTGCAGGAGATCAATGCAGCCTCACCAGTGCCCATCAGATGCAGCCAGCCTGTGTCCTCAGTGCAGCCAGCCTGTGCAGGCAAAGAGACAGGAGAGCGACCGCCTGGTTGATTAGAGCGCCGGGAACATAACAGCTTTCATTTCAATAGCTGTGTGTTCCCCGCCACGTGCTGTCATATACAGCCCCTCCCCCTTGTCTGGGCACTTTGATAGACAGATCACCCATCCAATCCTGGGAAGGATGGCCTGTCTATCAAAGTTCCCCGGACATGGGGGAGGGGCTGTATGTGACGGTGCGCGGCAGGGAACACACAGCTATTGAAATGAAAGCGCTCTAATGAGCCAGGCAGCGGCACTCCTCTCTCTTCTGCGCTATAGGACACCCTTGTAATGGGCGGCGCCCTGCCCCATTTTCGGCTCCATTATCGGTCATTTTTCTCTTTTGTCAAACTGCCGAAAAGGCCATTATCGGCCGATATGTTTCGGCGGCCGAAATTTCGGTGCATCCCTAATGTATACAAAATAAATAAATGACAAAATATTTAAACAAACATAGGTTGCGTCTCCTTTCACACGGGGTGGATCTGTTTTGACGGACTCCGCTCACTGTGCAGGGACGGACCTGTCGGAGTCCCGCTCTCCTCTATGGGGAGATTGGATGAAAACGGATCTGCCTGTCTGGTTTCCTCCGATCCGCTGGATGGATGGCGAACATATCGCAATACGTCTGTTATGAACGGATCTTGTCAGATCAGATGGCAGGTGTGTCTCAGTGGACATCCCCCTGCCCATAGAAGTCAATGAGTGGCTAGATCAGATCCACCTAGAAAAAAAAAACGGACAGGCGGACCGATCATGTGAAAGTGACCTACCTCCGCGTAAAAATACTAACTGCCATTTTTTTTGTAAGGGGAAAAAACAGAACAAAATATACAAACCAAGATATATGTGGTTGTTGTTGTTATTATTATGTGCCACAACAAAGCCCTAATCTCAACCACCTAAACACATCCTCAAGCTAAGAAACGATTACACATTGATCCCATGCATGCAGCCCTTTTAAAAAAAAAAAAAAAAAATGTGATCTTTAAAAATCTAGGGGATGTGAAAGGGACATTAGAGTGTAAGCTCCTCTGGTGCAGAGACTGTAAATGGCTCAGTGTTCTCTGTACGGCACTGCAGTATATGTCAGAGCTATAGACTGGAAATGTATAATTATATTGTGTGGCTGTGGTGGAACATTAGAATGTAAGCTCCTGTGGTGGAGACTGATGTGACTGGTTGTTTTCTATACAGCACTGTAGGCTCACTGCCCCATGCGATGGTAATTGAGGTGCCTAGTCTATAAATCTCTATATTTATTCCGACAAAGTAGTGGAAGAATGGTCACTTTCCCTGGCTGGCAAATGGAAAGATGGGGTCTGTTTTTGACATTTTTACTTAACTACTTCAGCCCCGGAAGGATCCCCCCCCCCCCCCCCCCTTAAAGACCAGGCCGTTTTTTTACCATACGGCACTGCATTACTTTAGTTGACAATTGCGCGGTCGTGCGATGCTGTACCAAAAAAAAATTGTCGTCTTTGTTTTTTTTTCCCCCCACAAATAGAGCTTTCTTTTGGTGATATTAGATTGATTGATTTATTTTTTGTGCTATAAACAAAAAAAAGCCGACAATTTTGAAAAAAACAAAACAATATCTTTAGGGCTGCAACTAACGATTATTTTCATAATCGATTAGTTGGCCGATTGTTTCGATTAATCGGTTAATAACCTTAAAAGTGTGGTGTATAATTTAGTTAATATGTAAAGTTAAAAAAAAAAAGGCAATTTATTCTTAAATCTCTCTATGCAGAGGTAAATATAAGGCCTCTTTCACACGGGACGGATCAGTAATGATCCGCCCCGTGATGATCCGCTCGCTCAGCGGGGATCACTCCGTTGTCCCCGCTGAGCCGGCTGCGGACAGGGCGGTCTCCGCACACTGTGCGGGGACCGCCCTGTCAGCTCTCCGCTCTCCTCTATGGGGATCGGACAAGCACGGACCGTCTGTCCGTGTTCGTCCGATCCGCTCTGCAGACTGATAGAAAAATGGGATTTTCCTCCGTCTGCAGAACCGGACTGTTGCGGAGGCGGACGAAATCGGGTGTCTGCGGATGCTCATCCGCAGACACCCGCTATCCCATAGGGATGAATGTATGTCCGTATTTCATCCGCAAACGGATGGATGAAATACGGACATACCGTCCGCATTTGTGAAAGGGGCCTATATGGTATATGAAACCAACTATATGGTTAGGGAGCAAAATATCTAATCCACTCTGAGAATAACAGACAGAAAAGATATACTGTTAGAGGGGATATATACTGTATATACTATTAGAGGAGAGAGAAGCTGTATATACTATTAGAGGAGAGAGATGCCGTATATACACTATTAAAGGATGAATTTGGTAAATATCAGAAAAATGTAATTCTAAGAACATTTGTTTAATTTGCCAATCGTTAGTGAGTTCAAAACGACGTTCATTTTTAACCACAGTCATGGGAAAATTTGGAAATAATAGCAACAAACTTCTTGGTCACAGGAATTTTCAGACAATGTATGTGGTTTTCGTTCAGAAATGACATTCATTTTAAAAACAGAAATTTTCAACAATATTCATTCATTCAGCTAATGTACGTTTTTCATCTGAATTTTCTCATCTGAAAATTGATCGGTGTGGCCAGCATAAGGCTCGGTGCACACCTGTACAATTTGCTTTTGCTCTGTTTCTGCAGTGCTTTTTGCTATGCATTTTGATTTTTGAGCACGTGATTTTGCTGCGATTTGCATTTTTTTTTTTTTTTTTTTGGCCAATTTGTTGGGCAAATCAAAAAAACACAAATTGCTGCAAAAAAGCATTACAAGCTTTTCTGCAGCTTCTCCATTGACTAATATTGAACCAAAAAAAAATGTACCGTTTTGCATAAAAAAAAAAAAAAAAAAAAGTCCCTGATCCTTTCCAAATATGCAGCGGCTGAAAAAAAAGCATAGATGTGAACGTGTCCCATAGGAAACCATGTAAATGAACTGTAGTGCATTTCTGCAAAAAACACATAGATGTGAACCTAAGGCCTAAGACGTTTAAGATAATGGGGTTAAAAAATAAATAAATAAATAGCCCTTTAAAGTACAAAAAAAGCAGATGATCACTACTATGAGGGGTTTCAATTTGTTTTACTGTAGAACTGTGAAAGTATTATTTGCTCTTTTTGTACTATAAAGGGCTCATTATAGTTTTTTTAACCCTATTATGTTACTGCCCGATCGATTATGAAAATAGTAATCGATGAATTTCATAATCGATTAGTTGAATAAAAAAATCCCAAAAAGCATGTTTTAATTGGTTTGTGCAAAAGTTATAGCGTCTACAAACTGTGGGATAAATTTATGGCCCCCCCCTTCTTTTTTTTTTTTTTAACCTTCTTCTTTTTTTTTTTTTTTTTTTTTTCATTTGTGGGACTGCGGCAGACAGATCGGACATCTAACTGCGATGGTAATTGAGGTGCCCAGTCTACAAATCTCTATATTTATGATGACAGAGTAGTGGAAGAACAAGCAAATAAAAATGTGGTCATGCAATGGTGAGCATACGATTAGTGAACCATCCCTTTAAGGATCTGCTCGTCCTTCCTGCCAAGATTTGCATTTCACCTTTGTGATAGTAAATGTTTTGTAGATCGATGCTGTAATCACCGCTGTAAATATGATTACCCCTCCTGTACTCGGGAGATGTTGGGGGGGGGGGGGGGGGGGTAAAGTTCAGCTCCTCCACACTGGAGTAAAGGTTATATTTATATGACTCTGGACACGCGCTGTGTACTGCGCTGTCACACATATGAGAGAGCGCATTTTATAGTGTGATTATTTTACAAGTCGGGATACCAGCACAGGAGATATAAACGTTCTTGGAAAAACTCTGCAATGAGCGTGTTTATCGGGAGGGGTCTCTCGGCTGCCATAGACATTCCATGTTCTGGACACACACCAGTCGTTATTTGGTAAATCATACAGTCAGAAGCTTTCAGATCATTTAGGTCTTCCTTTGTACAGCAGTGATATGACACGGCTCTGTCGTATTTATAATTGTTGTGTTTGAAACAGAACTCTGCCCAAAATAACAAGAAAAAAAAAAAAGAGCGTTAAAGAAAACCAACATTTTTACATTTTCAGCTTCAAGCCCTATTAACCCCTTCAATACCAGGCACTTAACCCCCTCCCCAACCCCCCGGCCCGCCCCCTCCCTCCTGGAAAAGGACAATTTTCAGCGCTGTCGCACTTTGAATGACAATTGCGCGGTCATACAACACCGTACCCAAATTACATATTTATCATTTTCTTCCCACAAATAGAGCTTTCTTTTGGTGGTATTTGATCACCTCCTGAGGTTTTTTATTTTTTGCTAAACAAACTAACATTTAAAAAAAAAAAAAAAAAAAAAAAGTTTTTTTCTTTTGTTTCTGTTATAAAATGTTTTCTCCTACGCTGATGGTGGCCACTGGATAGGCGGCGCTGATGGTGGCCACTGGATAGGCGGCGCTGATGGTGGCCACTGGATAGGCGGCGCTGATGGTGGCCACCGGATAGGCGGCGCTGATGGTGGCCACCGGATAGGCGGCGCTGATGGTGGCCACCGGATAGGCGGCGCTGATGGTGGCCACCGGATAGGCGGCGCTGATGGTGGCCACCGGATAGGCGGCGCTGATGGGCATTACTGATAGGGCACTGTGGTACTGATTGGCACTTTGGGCACTGACAGGTGTTCTTGATGGACACTTATTGGCAGCTGATGGGGCTGTGCTGATAATCAATGTGCTGATTATCAGTGCATGAACTGAGGAAGGCCATTTACCAGCATTTCCTGGTTCACATGATGATCAATTGTGATTGGTCCGTCAGAGACTCCATACCAGGATCGGAGATGTGAAGTGTCAGACTGAGACAGCACCACCAATTGCCATGCTGCATGGCCCCCGGTATGTTATCCTGAAAGACGTCATGGCATCCAGTCAGGATAACGAAACCACCGCCCGGCCATCATTCCCAAATTCAAATGTTTTATTATATTGCAGCTTACCAACCCTTTAGCTCTGATGGCTGCATTTGTTTTTCTTTTTTTAGGCTTTCTATCTGGTGATTTGGCCAGTAAGTCTGTTTGTGTTTTTTTTTTTTTATATATAAGAACAAGCTCTCCAGCAGAATGAACCAGTTTACATGGATTAGACAAACTACTTAACACTGGCAGCTTTTATTTATTGATGTAAAAGGAAAATAAAAAAATCTGTTTGCTGTAACTGATTATAAAGTGTGAGCTGGAGCTTTGCTTCAATTTTGTTGGTTTATTTAATTCTGCTAGTACATCAAACACTCCCAGACTGGCGATGCTGCTCTCCAAAGGTGCCCTCTGTGGTCCTTCATGCAGACTCGGGGTGCTCTAATACAGGTGGTGTGGTACTGGGCAGACCACTAGGTGAAACTGCCCAAAAAAAAAGAAAATGCATACAGCCACCACATCTAATGATTGGTAAGCAGCAGATAGTGGTTTCTAATTTGACTATATCTGGGGAGTTGAGTTTGAGAGTCCATGTTTAGATTGGAGAAGTTCAAAGGTGGTAAACTTCAAGTCACAGACTAGGGACCCTTTCACACTGGGGCATCGTCATATTTGCGGGGATATTCGGCCGCTAGAGGGACACTTTTAACACCCACAGCGGCGAAAAACGGTTAAAACCACCCGCAAAGTACTTGGTGACAGTATAGCTGTGATGCGCCCTTGATTTCAATGCACACCGCTCCAAAGATGTTGCTAGCAGGAAATTTTTTACCGTCCTGCCAGCGCACCACTCCAGTGTGAAAGCTCCAAGGGCTTTCACACTGAAGAGACAGGAGCGGTTCTTTCAGGGCACTTTGCAGGCACTATTTTTAGCACTGTAGCTAGCGCCTGCAAAGCCCCCCAGTGTAAAAGGGGTCCTAGAGAGGTTAGTTTATTGCTTAACCACAGTGTAAAGGGACTTTTTTATATGCCTGTATAAATCTAGGATCCCCTAGGAATGAGTCCAATGGTGGGGCTTGTAAGGAAAGTTTAAAGGTATTTTTATGTTTAAAGAGGAAGTAAACTCTGATGAGTTTACTTCCTCTTTCAATCCCTGCAAAGGCAAAGCATAATGGACTACTATGCATCGCATAGTAGCCCATTATGTGTCACTTACCTGACACAGGAGCCAGCGAAGTCACCTCTGTCCCCTGTAGTTCCGAGCGTCTATCTTCTTGGTGGGTCTCTCTGCTCCGGCGCTGTGATTCGCCGCAGCAGCGATGACGTCACTCCCGCGCGTGCGCACGGGAGCCGAGACGCGCGGCATCTTTGTCATCGACGATGCCACGCTCTGTGCGCCGCTGTCTACGGCGCATGCATCGTAGACAGCGGTGCCCGTCTTCGGGCAAATATCTCATAAACCGTATGGGTTTGGGAGATATTTCTTGGACCTACAGGTAAGCCTTAATCTAGGCTTACCTGTAGGTCAAAGTTGGTTATAAGGGTTTACAACCACTTTAAGCCATAATTGGAAGGCATGTGCGACTATTATATATTTTTTTTTGAGGATATCACGGTGAGAATTTTTATCAGACCATAAAAGACCTGGAAGAAATAAAGGGGAAATCAAGGTTGATTCAAAGGAGATCCATAGTATATGATCTATGAGGGCGGACCATTGTGCTAGCTAGGAGAATCTGGCAGCTAGAAAGTATTGCCAGATATTTGGTAGTCCAAGACCATCTTTGGATTGCGCTGTATGCATCAGGGAGTAGCTGAATCTGGGTTTTTCATCCGACCAAATACATTTATTAATTTCTCTTTGAAGTTCTTCCAATCTAGTTTTGGAGCTGTAGACTGGAAGTGCTCAGAAGTAGTAGAGAATTTTTGGGAGGATTGTCATTTTAAAAGGCGCAAATTCTACCCAGAAATAAAATATAAGAGGACCATAATTTCAATAATGTGCTTATATGAGAAAAGGATGCTGAGTAGTTGGCTTTGTAAAGAGTATTATAGGAAGCAGTAATATGTACTCCTAGGTATCTAAATGAATGGGGGCACCATATGAAAGGCAATTTTTCTTGCACTATGGATGTTATGACTGGAGTAATGTTAATAAGGAGTGCTGAGCATTTGTTTAAATTTATACTTAGACCAGAGAGCTTATGGAATTTATGGTGTTCTGCCAACAGGTTAGGTAAAGCGATAAGTGGGTCTGTTAAAAACAAGAGTGCGTCACCTGCATGTAAACTCAGTTCTAACTCTCTATGGCCCTTGGTGTAACCATGTATAAATTTGTCCGATATTTCAAATTTAGGGAGTAGGTGGTTTAGATCTGATCATTTTACACTATAGAACGCCTTGTTTGTTAAGGCTTATTAAATATACCGGGCGAGAATGTAGGTTGGCGTCTTGAATGAAATTTGAGACCAGTCTGATATTGTCTATTTGTCTACCGGGGATAAAGCTGGTTTGGTCAGTATGTATCAGAGATCAGACAACCCCAGCTAGTCTGTCTTTTAGAATTCTACCCCAAAAAAATGTAAGTCGTTATTGAGGACTGAAGTGGGCCGAAAATGTTGTGGGAGGGAATGGTCCTTATGTGGTTTTGGGATTGGGGATTGTTTAGCTAATAGCATATCATCGGGGAAGTGATTGTCTTGTAAAATATGGTTGAACAACTTTAGTTTGGATGTTAACCACTTTCAGACCGGACCATTTTGCTGGTAAATGACCAGAGGTCTTTTTACACTTTGGCACTGCGCTGCTTTAACTGGTAATTGCGCGGTCATGCAATGTTGTACCCAAACAAAATTTGCGTCCTTTTCTTCCCACAAATAGAGCTTTCTTTTGATGGTATTTGATTGCCTCTGCGATTTTTATTTTTTGCGATATAAACGTAAAAATACCGCAAATTTTGAAAAAAAATGATATTTTCTACTTTTTGTTATTAGAAAAATACAATAAACTCAATTTTAGTCATACATTTAGGCCAAAATGTATTCAGCCACATGTCTTTGGTAAAAAAAAAGTCAATAATTGTATATTTATTGGTTTGCGCAAAAGTTGTCACATCTACAAACTAAGGTACGTTTTCTGGAATTTACGCAGCTTTTAGTTTACGACGGCCTATCTCATTTCTTGAGGTGCTAAAATGGCAGGGCAGTACAAAACCCCCCCAAATGACCCCATTTTGGAAAGTAGACACCCTAAGGAAATTGATAAGAGGCATGTTGAGCCCATTGAATATTTTATTTTTTTGCCTCAAGCGATTGAATAATGACAAAAAAAAAATTTTTTTTTTTTTTTGACACAAAGTTGTCACTAAATGATATATTGCTCACACATGCTATGGGCGTATGTGAAATGAAACCCCAAAATAAATTCTGCTGCTTCCCCTGAGTACGGGGATACCACATATGTGGGACTTTTTGGGAGCCTAGCCGCGTACGGGGCCCCGAAAACCAAGCACCGCCTTCAGGCTTTCTAAGGGCGTAAATTTTTGAGTTCACTTCTCACTACCTATTACAGTTTTGAAGGCCATAAAATGCCAAGATGGCACAAAACCCCCACAAATGACCCCATTTTAGAAAGTAGACACCCCAAGCTATTTGCTGAGAGGCATGTTGAGTTCATGGAATATTTTATATTTTGCCACAAGTTGCGGGAAAATGACAAACTTTTTTTTTTTTTTTTTTTTTTTTTTTTTTTTTCACAAAGTTGTCACTAAATGATATATTGCTCATGCATGCCATGGGCATATGTGAAATGACACCCCAAAATAAATTCTGCTGCTTCTCCTGAGTACGGGGATACCACATATGTGGGACTTTTTGGGAGCCTAGCCGCGCACGGGGCCCCGAAATCCAAGCACCGCCTTCAGGCTTTCTAATGCCCCGTACACACGAGCGGACTTTTCGACATCCAAACTCCGACGGACTGAGTCCGTCAGACTATCCGATCGTGTGTGGGCTGCAACGGACTTTAGCTTCGCAAAAGTCTGACGGACTTTAGAAATGAAGCATGCTTCAAATTTTCCCGACGGAACTCCGCCGGACCCGGTCCCCTTCGGAAAATTCGCTCGTGTGTGTGCTACTCCGACGGACTAAAACCGATGCTAGGGCAGCTATTGGCTACTGTCTATGAACTTCCTACGTCGAATCCAGTCGTACGTCATCACGTTCGACTCCGTCGGAGTTTGGTGTGATGGTGTGTGGTCAAGTCCGTTCGGTCGAAAAGTCCGCCAGAACTCCGTCGAAACTCCGGCGGAACTCCTTTTGGAGGTCTGTCAGACTTAATCCCTCTCGTGTGTACGGGGCATTAGGGCGTAAATTTTTGAGTTCACTTCTCACTACCTATTACAGTTTTGAAGGCCATAAAATGCCAAGATGGCACAAAACCCCCACAAATGACCCCATTTTAGAAAGTAGACACCCCAAGCTATTTGCTGAGAGGCATGTTGAGTCCATGGAATATTTTATATTTTGCCACAAGTTGCGGGAAAATTACAAACTTTTTTTTTTTTTTTTCACAAAGTTGTCACTAAATGATATATTGCTCACGCATGCCATGGGCATATGTGAAATAACACCCCAAAATAAATTCTGCTGCTTCTCCTGAGTACAGGGATACCACATATGTGGGACTTTTTGGGAGCCTAGCCGCGTACAGGGCCCCGAAAACCAAGCACCGCCTTCAGGCTTTCTAAGGGCGTTACAGTTTTGAAGGCCATAAAATGCCAAGATGGCACAAACCCCCCCCAAATGACCCCATTTTGGAAAGTAGACACCCCTAAATTTAGGGGTACACTAGTGAGACTAGGTAATAAATGGCGGGTGCGCTGAAACTATAAAAAAATAACTAACCAACCAGCGTCACCTGTAACAGTTATATGCGGTAGTATATGGGGGTCCCTGGCGCTATAAAAAGCTGCGGCGAACCTAAATACCTACCTGCCTAACTAGCGTCACCTGTGACACTAATACGGCGATCAGAAAAATGATTGCTTATTAGGCTGGGTTCACACTGGAGCGATGCGGAAACGCCGCGAATCCGCGGCGGGTTCCCGCATCGCATGCCTCCCGGCGGCAGTTCACACTGCCCTATGCGAACTGCTGGGAGTGTCAGTGAAATGTTAATGACACCCCCAGATCAGTTCGCATATCGCAGTGCGATCTGCAAACTCGGATCGCATGGTGTGAACACCCATGCGATCCGATTCTGCTGCGGGCCAAAAAAAGGGTCCCGTGCGAATTTGCGGCGGGTGTGGCGGGTGCGGCGAATGGCTGAACTCGAATCGCACAGAGATCGGATGTGATTTGCACTGCAGTGCGGTGCGAATCACATTCGTTCTCATAAACCGCTGCAATGTGAACCCAGCCTTAGTGACACTGGCGACGGGGGGTGATCACGGGGTTAAACCTTTATTGGGGGGGTTAGGGGGGTACATTAGAACTAAAGGGGGCTAACCCTAACTGCCCTAACATTTATTACAGTCACAAATGACACCAATGCAAAAAAAAAAAAAATGACATTGGTGTCACTGTGACTGGGGGGCAGGGGTAATTGGGGGGTGATCGGGGGGTAAAGGGGGGGTGTGAGTGTGCCTGGCATGTTCTACTGTGTGTGTAGAGTGTTGGTGCAACTCACCGATCCGCTCTCCTCCGTGTCGGAACGAAAAATACCGACACGGAGGAGAGAATACATCACTTCCTCTCCTGTGTTTACATTACAGGAGAGGAAGTGATGTCACGGGGGATTTCTATTCGTCGGGAGCGATCGCGAGGGGGTGGCCATGAATGAATGGCCGTCCCCTCGTCCGGGATCGCTCCCGAACGAATACCGACCGCCGCAGGCACCGGGCGGGGGCCCGATCCGCGGGAGGCAAGGGACGTACATGTAAGCCCTTATGCCTGCCCGTGCCATTCTGCCGACGTACATCGGCGTGCGGCGGTCGGCAACTGGTTAATAATGGTGCAAATGTTTTGTAAACGGAAGTGGTAAATCCATCTGGACCTGGGGCAGTGGATTTTTTTTTTTTTTTTTTTTTTTTTTTTTTTTTTTTTTTTTAGAGATTTGATGATGTTATTGATTTCAAGGTCTGTACAAGGTTCATTAAGAGCGGCTATTTGTTGGCTAGATAGTGAAGGGAGTCGTAAACCATCCAACCAATTAAGTGAGGGTGTTGAGGGGTGTGTTTGTGGTCCTGAGAGGAGATTTTTATAGAAGTTTGAAAATTATATCAAGAACCTCTTGTGGGTGAGTAACCAAATTACCCCTCTGATCTCTTAATTTGTAGACCTGGGGTGGTTTATGTCCTTGGCAAACATTGCAGAGGTGGAGTTACTATGGACGACTAATTTTAGCTTTGGAAAATCGAAGGGATTTTTTCTATGTCTGATAGAATTGAGTCTAATGCCGCGTACACACGGGTGGATTGTATGGCATACTTAGTCCGTCGAAACACGTTTCAGCGGACAATCCGCTCGTGTGTGGGCTTCAGCTGACTTTTTCAGCGTGCAGTCCGGAGTACTAAGTATTTAGTTTTTTTCGAAATTCTGTCCGTCGTACTTTGGTTTCAGCGGACAGTCGTCAGTAAGCTAGTTCGACGGACTAAGAATGGCGCATGCCCAGAAAGGATTTACACGGCGAAAGGGTGCTTTGCTGTGTCTTGAACTTCCTATTTCTAGTCCCGTCGTACGTGCTGTACACGTCATCGCGCAAGCTTTCGACGGACTGTTTGTGCATCCGTGTGTGGTCAAGTCCGTTCAGTGGAAAGTACGACGGACTGTCCGTCGGATTGTATGACGGACTAAGTACGCCATACAATCCGCTCATGTGTAAGCGGCATAACTCTTGACGTTTGATTTGGATCTGATAAGTAAGGTCTTGGGATGGGGTTTGATTTTGTTGTTTAGGTTATCTAGGTCTTTAGTAAGGCATTTAATATCTGACAGTCTGGCTTTGTTTTTGATAGAAGTGATGTTAATTGCCCACTCAAAACTACTTTATGAGCCGATCATAGTGAGGAGGGAAGTGTTTCTTCTATATGTGAGGTAATCTGTTGTATGATAGAAGGGTCTGTTAACCGTGAGTCATTTAAGCGCCAGCTAAAAGGGGGTAGGGGCTAAACCTATGTGTGATGTTGTCTTATATTCTGTACATGTAATTTATTTTAACATAAAATAAAAACTTTTGAACGAGAAACCTATGTGTGATGTATCTAAATAAATAATTGGGTGGTCAGACCTTGGGCAGGTTTGGATATATGCTTTGGAGGAGTTGGCTAACCAATATTGGGGTGCTGAAGATGTAATCCAAGTGGACATAACACTCGTGTGGAAAAGAGTAGTGTGTATATTCTAACCCCGATATTGTGAGCTCTCCATGAATCAATCAGAATTTAAGGGAGCGGTTAATTGATTTGGAAAAAGCTTTTGAGGATGTTCCACTCTATCTAGGGCAGGGTGTGCCGCTAGAGTAAGGCCACCACCCAAAATTGTATGTCTGGAATTGTGACGGTCTAGAATTTCCCAAAATGGATTGTGGCGTATATTGAGGCAATTGTCGGTGGCCTATTATTTATTAAACCTTTTTATAATGATAAAGCGGCTATCCGCATCTTTATATATCTTTTGTAGATCAAAGACAATAGAGTTGCAAATAAAAATAGCTACCCCACGGGATTTGTTGGAAAAGGGTCTCTTGTAATAGGATTATGTCCGCACCCAATTTCTTATGTCTAAAAACTTTTTTCCTTTTTTATTTGGGGAATTAAATCCCTGGACATTGTGAGAAAAGATCTTAAGAACCATTATTCAATAACAACAACAAAAAAAAAAAGTGAAAAAATGTATCAGCTAGAGTCAATCAATGTAAGTAGGCTGAAACAGAATAGGAAAATATAGAACCTGACAAGTGTGTAGTGTAAGATCTACTTACAGACATTTCTACACCAGGAATTCCCAATGTGCCGTTGTGTAACATATTGTACTAGTAAACTGCAGTGTACCAAAAACATGAATTATGTTGAAGAGAAAGCCATCAAAACAGATCTGAGGATATGCGTTAATGAGTCTTGTCTTCCATGGTATAAGAATCAAAAAATATATAGGCAAAAAAGGCCAAGAAATAAGAAAAATGAAAAGTACGGGGGTCAAGTGACAACCTGTCACTTGACCACAAATAACATCTACAAGGACAAAAATGTCCTTCACCCACCATCCGAGCCTGGGGCATTGACCCTGATGTAAAGGGGCGATACCAGGCTCCGAGAGTGAGTAGGGAAACAAACTAGCTGATGAGCCAAGCTCTAGGAGAAACTGGAAAAAAGGAATACTTTTGTGTATGTTTTTATATATTAATTCTAGACAACACTAAGAGGAAAGGTGTTATTTAGACTTATAAGAATGGTACTAGTTTTATAAAATTACTGGTCCTTTTAACCCCCCCCCCCCCGGAGATAAGCCCGAGCCAGACTCGGGACCGCATCGCTGAATCCAGGGAGAGTTTACTTACCATGTCCCCCTCGCTGTACGAGCGGCTCGTCCTCTCGATTTATCACATCGCCGATCTCCGTTCCCTGTGAGCGCTGTGACGCACGGGGAGGGAGAACGGCGCCAAATTCAAAAAGTGAAACACACAGTATACATACAGTATAATGCAATCTTACCGATTACATTGCTGTATGTAATTATTTTACATCCCCTTTGTCCCTAGTGTTCTGTCCAGTGTCCTGCATGCAGTTTTATATTATAAAAACTGTTCTTTATGCCTGGAAACTAGAGATTGTCCATGGCAACCAAAACTGTCCCTTTTACATCAAAAATGGTTTTGGACCAGCTAGAAAACAGCAATAATAAATTGCAATAACTCGCAGAATTGAGCGATAGCAATCTGTGGGGAGATTCGTCATCAAACACTGAAAAGTAATGACAGCGACAATTCTGCAACTGAGCAAATTTCTGTGTTCTTGATTTACATTATTGAATAATTTATATTTATTATTTGGTATAATTATTTTATAGTTATTCTATTATGATTTCATTTTTCAAACTTTATCATACCCGGGATGTCTGCTAGACTCTGGTTTGGACAGATTTAAGTGAGTTATTCCTAAGAATTACAGGCCTACAATATAAAACACCAAATTTCCATGCAAAATAATTGCACTGCTTTCAGCACCTAAAATCTGAAATAATCGTACCGCCAGGGAGGTTAAAGTGAATATATAAAGGCATTTCTCCATCCTGAAGTCTCCTCTGGGATATACCTTTTTATATAAGGGGTAGTGTAGAACGCCATACATGGATTGGACTAGACTTTGTAGACAAACTACAACATGACCAAAAGTCCAAGAAAACTTGTATATCTGAGGTGAAAAACACCTATAAGGGTCATTGTATTCCCTTGTGCCAAAGTATCTGGCCTATTGTCTAGGATGAGTTACGATAACATTGTTTCTGAAGATTTTCCTTGTTGGAAGTTGAATGGAGAGCCAAATTGTTCTGTCATAGAGCATAGAAAAATCTGCCCATGAGTATCATCCAAAATGTGTTCTGGCTTCAGGAGTGCCTTCTATTCTAGCCAGACCAAAGGCTAGGTAAAATTCAAAAACAGGGAAAAAACAAACCAACCACAAAACAACATTTCTCCATCTTGCTCTGGTTTCCTTCTCTTCTTCCCTTCTTGTGAAAAATCAAGTGAGGACAGGAAGTTTATGCTGCTTGATCCTGGAAAGATTGGCGCCATCTTCTTTTGGTCTCTCTGGTTGCATCTGGATGCTGGTGTGGACCATATTGGTAATGATCTGGGAGTGGCGGGAGGTCTATTTGGTGGTTATGATTCCACCAGGCCTAACTTAACCAGAAGATCTTTTCCTTCTATAATGTTGCATAACGGTGCAATATACACCGTTTACGTCACAGAAAGTCTGAATGGAAAACCTGAACGGTATTTTATTCTTGCTGACTGTAGTATAGAGGTAACCTCTTTTCATTCTGTGTCTCCAGTCCAAAGTGGCGGGAGAGATGTCTGGGTAAATTTGGATTCTGTGGCCTTCAAATTCAATATTGTGTTTCTGGATGCACTCATGATGTCCTCCTTGATGAGGAAATCCTTCATGCACATAATCACATGACGGGGGGGGGGGGTTATCATACGTAGATTTAGGGCATAAGGCCCTATGGATTCTGTTACAGGTGAATGCTGTGAGAGGTTTATCTGGCACCAGATTGTGGAAGAATTTTGTTACAGCTGGGATGAGTTCTGTAACTGACTCAGGGATTCCACGCAATCATATAATATTTCTGTGATTACAGTTGTCCAAATCTTCGCTCTGAGCCTGCATGTATGAAAAGTTGTCAGCCAGCATTTCCTAATCTTTCCTTGGGTCATTATGAGCCAGTGAAATTTCATCATGTTTAGTCTCTAGTATGCCTGTTCTGCCTTCTATTGCTGCAATCTCCTGTGAGAGGACATTAGTGGATTTGTGTAATTCTAGCTGAATCTTATCCACTAACTTCTCATATTGTGGATAAACTAGCATCAAGGTCAGCCTTAGAAAGCGGAGGGTTGTACTCACTGCCTCTCTGTGTGGGAGTTTGATCCAGCGGGGGGCTGCATGAGGCTGCCAGCGCCATTTTGGGACTTCCTTGCAAGTCCTTTCCTAGTGTTGAGGAGATAGTTCGTGAGCATGTGCTGGAAGCGGCGACCACGCTTCTTTTTGCCTGATGGCATGCACTATGCTTTGGGCCCTGGGGATAGAGTTTGGCTGCCACGCATGCGCCCCCAAATCTATATTTTATTATACTATACATCGAAAACACAAATAGTTAATTTTGCATAGGAATAAACACGATTAACATATATTAATGTCTGCACAGAGTTCGGTCCATCATTGCCAGTTCATGTAAATTGTTACGTAGCGATGGAGTAGTGAGCCCCTGTGCGTCAAAAGCTTGAGATCATCACATTGCCAGAGTCGGAAGTGACGTCATGTCGCTTCTGGCCTCCCAGGGTCATGGAGATGGCCAGGGACCATCTGGTCCACAGCCAGTTCTATAGTAATCTGGTGCTGCCACCGGTGTTCCGTCAGATTAGGTAACGTAAGTGACCTTCCATCAGCTGAATACTTTACTGCGCATGCGTAGCAGGTTTGCTAATCTGACAGAACACCTGCAGTCAGAAGGCAGCAGTGGACATCTTACTACACCCAGCTGCGTCTTGAATTTTACAGTCCTTTTAGTAATAAACTGAGCAGATATAATTTATTGATATCTGTGATGCTGTTTTGAATGTTACATTTTGAACAAAAACTGGATGCCAGCAGGAGAAAGGTGGTGGTGGCCATGTTGGTACACCCCACACTGCTTGGCACTAAACCTTTTAGGCTTTGAAAACGGCATGACAGATCTCCAATATACTATATTGATTTGTGTATATATACTTACTTTATACGTCAACTGACTGTGAAATTCAAGACGTGCCTTGGTGTAGTAAGATGTCCGCTGGTGCCTTATGACTGCAGGTGTTCTGTCAGATTAGCAAACCCGTGCATACGAAGCAAGTATTCAGCTGACGGAATGTCACATCCGTTACCTAATCTGATGGGTCGCCTATTCTGACAGAACACCAGATTGGTAATCTGGCTTCCTGATTGCACAGGAGAGCCCGGAGGGTGGCCGGGGGGGGGGGATTGCCTCTCATGCTGCCTGTAAAAGCAATCCAGTGGCTGAATAGCCACTAGGATGGCTTTTACATTACTAGCTGGAAATAAAGGTATCTGAATGGTGCCTGCAGCTGCAACCATCATTCAGATATTACCACTTCAACCCAAGGATGTCTTCTATGACGTCCTTGTGTGGGAAGTGGTGAAACACTACAAGTGCAGCAGCTGATTGGATTGAGAGCAGACACTGATTCAGGATCCAAACTTCCAAGGACACTATTGAATATACAGCTTTCTCTTATGCCTGGGACACACGATGATTGTCCAAATTTTTTATTTTTGCATGCCAGTCTCCATATATGGAAAATGAAGAATTTACTAAAGTGACAAATTCTCGTATGACAGAATAAACATTTAGAAGCGATGTACATATACACATATACACGTAGTGTATTTTCGAAAGATGACTGTACTGATTAAATGAAAATCATACAATTTTTGGTAATGTACAAGAATTTTTTTTTTTTTCATGCTTGTCCCATCAGATCATTTTGAATGTACCTGTATTATGATCGGCTCTCGAAAGCTGTGTGCTAACGATCAGATTATCGTACAATCGCTTCAAAAGTGGTCTTCTTTTTTTTTTCTTTTTTTTTTTTTTTTTTATATCCTGATCGTGTGTATGGACCTTTTAACCACTTGAGACCAGCTGCTGTCATTATACTGTGGCATGTCGGCTCATTCCTGCAAACCGCCGTAGCTGTACCTCAGTTCCTTTTAACAGCCATAGCGCACGTGCGCGCTGCATGGCAGGGGAGCTAATGCGCATGGCCGGCAGGCTGCGATTGCTACTCAGTGCCAGAACGGAGTTCTGTCAATGTAAACAGACAGAGCCTCATTCTGTCAGGGGAGGAGAGACAGCTCTACTGTTCCTAGTAATCAGTAGCAGCGATCTCTCTCTACTCCCAGTCAGTCCCATCCCCCACTGTTAAACACCTCCCTAGGGAACACTTTTAACCCCTTGGTCGCCCCCTAGTTTTAACCCCTTCCCTGCCAGTGACATTTATACAGTAATCAGTGCATTTTTATAGCACCGATCGCAGTATAAATGTCGCTGGTCCCAAAAGTGTCCGATCTGTCTGCCACAATGTCGCAGTCCCGCTAAAAAATCCCTGATCACTGCCATTACTAGTAAAAAAAAAAAACACAATAATAATAAAAACATCAGAACTATATTCCAGGCCCCCCCCCCCCCCCCCTTTTTTTTTTCTTTTAAAATAACTAAAAGAATACATATTGGCCTGCCAAAAAGTTAATTATCCATACAGTCTACATTCAGTAGATTACTCGAAGTGTGTGTATGTATGTGTGTGTGTGTGTGTGTGTGTGTGTGTGTGTGTATATATATATATATATATATATATATATATATATATATATATATATATATATGTATGTATATGTGTATATATATATATATATATATATATATATATATATATATATATATATATATATAATATTTATTTATTATTTAAAAAAAAAAAAATTAAGCAAAAACAAGCCTTTTGAAGGTGGAAATAAAATGATGCAATCAGGCCTTTAAAAAAAAGTGTTTTTTCCTAAAAAGCATTTATTATTGTTTTCTTCTTTTTGCTCTTCTAGGATGCAATTATATCTCCTTTCTGTTGGTAGAAGTGTCAAACATTAAGTCCTTAGCTTGAGCAGATTTTACTGGAGATGATGGATAACCTTGTCAATTCACATCTGTGTATCACAAAATACTGCAGTGATTAGGCTCGGATGGAAGCATCTGTCCCCATATCATGTACTGTATATTGGATGGGGGACAGGGCTGCTGAATCAATTCTGTTTGCTTTACTGGTCAGTTTCCATCAAAGACTAATGACACAGATTTGGTGCCTTATGGAATTTCCTTTTTAAAATGCGTGTAAACTTCGGACATGAAATATGAACAAAGCATATCCCTCTATAGCAGTGATGGCGAACCTTGGCACCCCAGATGTTTTGGAACTACATTTCCCATGATGCTCATGCACTCTGCTGTGTATTTGAGCATCATGGGAAACGTAGTTCCAAAACATCTGGGGTGCCAAGGTTCGCCATCACTGCTCTATAGTGTGTACTTGTCTCAGCACGAATTGTCATTTGTGTCTGCTGCTTCATTCCTCTGCTATCAGCATGAATCAATTCTGACAAGTTTTCCTGACACCAAGAGAAAAATGGTGATGAGGAGAGAACTCCAGCACACAGCCTGTGATTGACAACCTCAGCTCTGTTCCTGTGTGCTGTGTGGAGAAGGGCGTGTCCCTTCCCTCCAATCATCTCTTAGAGCTCGCCGCACTGAGATCTGCTGAGTGTCATTTCAGCTCTCCACCCCACTTTTTTTTGCTGACAGCTCAGACAATCTTTACATGGATGTAAAGAAGAGAAGACTGCAGAAAAACAGGTACAACTTCTGTAGGAGGATTTGTTGCATCTCTGCATCTCCTGAGGCTGGTCACTTTACTGGGTATATTTGAGGATTCACAACCACTTTAACCACTTTCAGACCGGACCATTTTGCTGGTAAATGACCAGAGGTCTTTTTACAATTTGGCACTGCGCTGCTTTAACTGGTAATTGCGCGGTCATGCAATGTTGTACCCAAACAAAATTTGCGTCCTTTTCTTCCCACAAATAGAGCTTTCTTTTGATGGTATTTGATTGCCTCTGCGATTTTTTTATTTTTTGCGATATAAACGTAAAAGACCGAAAATTTTGAAAAAAAAATGATATTTTCTACTTTTTGTTATTAGAAAAATCCAATAAACTCAATTTTAGTCATACATTTAGGCCAAAATGTATTCAGCCACATGTCTTTGGTAAAAAAAAAAGTCAATAACTGTATATTTATTGGTTTGCGCAAAAGTTGTCACATCTACAAACTAAGGTACGTTTTCTGGAATTTACGCAGCTTTTAGTTTACGACTGCCTATCTCATTTCTTGAGGTGCTAAAATGGCAGGGCAGTACAAAACCCCCCCAAATGACCCCATTTTGGAAAGTAGACCCCCTAAGGAAATTGATAAGTGGCATGTTGAGCCCATTGAATATTTTATTTTTTTGCCTTTTGCCGATTGAATAATGACAATTTTTTTTTTTTTTTTCACAAAGTTGTCACTAAATGATATATTGCTCACACATGCTATGGGCATATGTGAAATGACACCCCAAAATAAATTCTGCTGCTTCTCCTGAGTACGGGGATACCACATATGTGGGACTTTTTGGGAGCCTAGCCACGTACGGGGCCCCGAAAACCAAGCACCGCCTTCAGGCTTTCTAAGGGCGTTACAGTTTTGAAGGCCATAAAATGCAAGATGGCACAAACCCTCCCCAAATGACCCCATTTTGGAAAGTAGACACCCCTAAATTTAGGGGTACACTAGTGAGACTAGGTAATAAATGGCGGGTGCCCTGAAACTATAAAAAAATAACTAACCAACCAGCGTCACCTGTAACAGTTATATGGTGATCACTGGTGAAAGGGTTAACTAGGGGGCAATCGGGGGGCTTTATGCGGTAGTATATGGGGGTCCCTGGCGCTATAAAAAGCTGCGGCGAACCTAAATACCTACCTGCCTAACTAGCGTCACCTGTGACACTAATACAGCGATCAGAAAAACGATTGCTTATTAGGCTGGGTTCACACTGGAGCGATGCGGGAACGCCACGAATCCGCGGCGGGTTCCCGCATCGCATGCCTCCCGGCGGCAGTTCACACTGCCCTATGCGAACTGCTGGGAGTGTCAGTGAAATGTTAATGACACCCCCAGATCAGTTCGCATATCGCAGTGCGATCTGCAAACTCGGATCGCATGGTGTGAACACCTATGCGATCCGATTCTGCTGCGGGCCAAAAAAAGGGTCCCGTGCGAATTTGCGGCGGGTGCGATGCGAATTCAGCCATACTATCTGTATGGCTGAACTCGAATCGCACAGAGATCGGATGTGATTTGCACTGCAGTGCGGTGCGAATCACATTCGTTCTCATAAACTGCTGCAATGTGAACCCAGCCTTAGTGACACTGGCGACGGGGGGTGATCACGGGGTTAAACCTTTATTGGGGGGGGTTAGGGGGGTACCTTAGAACTAAAGGGGGCTAACCCTAACTGCCCTAACAGTTATTACAGTCACAAATGACACCAATGCAAAAAAAAATAAAAAAATGACATTGGTGTCACTGTGACTGGGGGGGCAGGGGTAATTGGGGGGGGGGGGGGTGATCGGGGGGGTGTGAGTGTGCCTGGCATGTTCTACTGTGTAGTGTCGTGTTGGTGCAACTCACCGATCCTCTCTCCTCGGTGTCGGAACGAAAAATACCGACACGGAGGAGAGATTACATCACTTCCTCTCCTGTGTTTACATTACAGGAGAGGAAGTGATGTCACGGAGCATTTTCATTCGTCGGGAGCGATCGTGAGGGGGTGGCCATGAATGAATGGCCGTCCCCTCGTCCGGGATCGCTCCCGAATGAATAACGACCGCCGCAGGCATCGGGCGGGGGCCCGATCGGGCCCCCGACCCGCGGGCAGGCAAGGACGTACATGTAAGCCCTTATGCCTGCCCGTGCCATTCTGTCGACGTACATCGTCGTGCGGCGGTCGGGAAGTGGTTAAGACTGGGCTCACACTTGTGTGATCAGACATTGCATGTGATTTGCACCGCATTGCTGTGCAGATCACATGCGATGTCTGTGCGATGCCAATTTAGCCATACAAACTGTGTGGCGTAAATTGCATTCACACCAAAATGGTGTGAATGCGATTTGGTCCGCGCTGGAATCAAAGCACATTGGTGTTCACACCTATGCGATCTGATTCCTGCACCATCTGACAGTTTGCACTGCGAATCGATCTACAGGTGTCGTTAAAGTTCTATTGCCACCCTCAGCAGAGGGCAGTGTGAACTGCCTGCGGGTGACATGTGATGTGGGAACACGCCCAGGAATCGCGCTGGTTCCCGCATCACATATGTGTGAACCGAGACTTGGGCATTAGGCCAACCTAACTGGAAAAGAGAAAAATAAAGCAATCCTATTATATTACGTTGGGTTGTAACTGTACTGTCACCCTGAGCTGAGCAAACTGTTGGCATTTGTATAAATCCTGAAAATTTTTATTATTATTATTATTATTATTATACATGAGAGATTACTTTAAGGGTGTCAGATGCCTGATTCCTCTGCTCATTATAGTACCATCTGCATGCTCCTTCCCTGCTGTATCCTGTAGTGGCAGAGTGTTCAGGCATAGGCGCCCCACCGTGTGTTTGTACGTATATGTGGGGGGGGGGTGTATTTTATGTGCTTGGGTGTAAATTTTTTTAATTATTTATTTTTTTAACAATTTTATTACAATTTTTATTTAATTTCTAATAATAAAAAACTCCCTCCCCCCCCCCCCCCATCACCTAAGTGCCAAAAGGCCCCTATGTGATGATTGATTTATTTTGGTGACAGGTTCTCTTTATTGACCCTGCATGTCTCCTCTGTGCTCCACGGCATTAGATTCATTGACAAAGGGGAAACTGAACGGGGACCCAGAAGTGATGTCACACATCACTTCCGGGTCAACAATCAGAGGGGGAGGAGAGCGGACTCCCCTCCTTCTGCCCAAACACAGAAGCCTTTGTATTGATAAAAACAAAGGCTTCTGTGAAAGTGTCTCAGGCAGGGCAAAAAAGACACCACCAAATGAATGACAAATCTAAAAAGCTAGGCATAAAAACTATGACCAAACCATGACTGCCCCCAATCAAATACAGGAGTTGTTCAGGTATTCTGACGGCCAAGCGTGCTAGCTGTCCAAATTATATGATGGCTACCAGCGGGAGATTGGTTCATCCACCTTTTTTTTTATTTATTTTTTTCTCATGGATGGGAAAATCTAGGAGAAAACAAAACGCGTATGGCCAGCTTTAGGAGTAAATGCTTCTATGTGTTACCTGTTTATCCTGTTAGCCTGTCAAAGCAAATTTTGAATACTCCTCCTGGATATAGGAAAAATACACAACTTTCCGGCCTCCCCACAAGGCATAATTGTATGCCAGAGCGGATGCTTGCCAAACCTGATCTATGCCCCATGGGGGGGGGGGGGGGTCCTTAGCTTTGTGTAAGCTCTCACTCTGTAGGTTTAGAACTGAAATACTGATTTTTGTTTTTGGGAGGGTGCGAACATGGAGCCTAGGTTTAGACTAATGTGATCTCAAACATCGCATGTGATTTGCACCCGCTCTGCAGGTGCCAGTCACTTGCGATGTCTGACCAATGTAAGTTTAGCCATACAGTTGTATGGATCCCAACATTAACATTCTGATTACACTGATCACGACATCGAAATCATGCTACTTTACTTGAAGTAACACAATTTCAAAGTAGCATTTCAGTGCACAGATTTACGCCTTCATGCACAGATGTCTATGCAAGTTGCATCGGAACTTGCAGAAACTACTTCCAAAATCCACTGACCACTTCCTATGCAGACGATGGGGTGTGGCTTGTCATAAGATTTGACAGTTACAAATCGCACGACAATTAACACCAGTGTGATGTGGGGCTTAAAGGAAAGCCTATAATAAGGCTTACCTGTAGGTAAAAAAAATATCTCCTAAACCTGTACGGTTTAGGAGATATTCCCCTCGATATGCGCCGCTGACTGCAGCGGCGCATGCGCACAAGGGGATTCTCAGCCTGAAAATCCGGCAATGGCCGACCGGCCGGAATGAAATCTCCTGCGCGCATGCGCGGGAGTGACGATATCGCGGCTCCGGCCACTCATAGCGCCGGAGCCGCGATACCCGGAAGAAACGCAGAGGGAGCATGTCGGCTCCCTTGGCGTGGATCGGGCCAGATGTCGGGGCCTCGTTCTAAGGTAAGTATTTCATAATGAGCTAGTATGCGGTGCATACTAGCTCATTATGCATTTTGCTTTGCAGGTTTAAAAAATTGCGGGTTTACTACCGCTTTAAGTCTGGATCCTTGCAGAGTCTGGACCAGCTCATTGATGTTTTAGTCTATCTAGACTTGCTTTCGGGTGTTTTTTCAGCTAGGGGCATTGTGTGTGTGTTTGTTTTTTTTTTTTTTTTGGTTTCCCTTGGCCTCCAAGGCTCCATTCACACCTATGCAGTTCGCTTTTGAGCGTTTTTGCTGTGCTTTCAGTGTTGTTTTTAACCACTTGCTGACCGTGCCATAGCTGAAAGACGGCTACAGTCGCGTTTTTCTGGGTGGACGTCCTCCCAGAATCTTGCTCTCGCACACCCCCTGGGACGCGCTCCCACAAACATCTGTGAGGGATTGCGGTAAACGCCCGCTGGTAGTGGCCGTTTACCATGTGATTGCTCTGTCAAATGACGGAACGATCACTTGTAAACAAATCGGCGTCATGACATGACGCCGGTTCCTCTCTCCCCTCTGTGTACTGATCTGTACAGTGCAAGGGAAGAGATTGCAGCAGCGCTGTGGGCTGGATGTGTAGTGCCCACAGCGCTGCTCAATGACCATAATCTGCAGTACTCTGCCAATACTCTGCAATAAATGAAACAGAAACAAAGAATTCTTTATTTTTACCGAATTTTCAGTCTTTATTGATAGCGCAAAAAATTAAAAACCCAGCGGTGATTAACCACCTTCAGACCGGACCATTTTGCTGGTAAATGACCAGAGGTCTTTTTACAATTTGGCACTGCACTGCTTTAACTGGTAATTGCGCGGTCATGCAATGTTGTACCCAAACAAAATTTGCGTCCTTTTCTTGCCACAAATAGAGCTTTCTTTTGATGGTATTTGATTGCCTCTGCGATTTTTATTTTTTGCGATATAAACGTAAAAAGACCGAAAATTTTGAAAAAAAATGATATTTTCTACTTTTTGTTATTAGAAAAATCCAATAAACTCAATTTTAGTCATACATTTAGGCCAAAATGTATTCAGCCACATGTCTTTTGTAAAAAAAAAGTCAATAATTGTATATTTATTGGTTTGCGCAAAAGTTGTCACATCTACAAACTAAGGTACGTTTTCTGGAATTTACGCAGCTTTTAGTTTACGACTGCCTATCTCATTTCTTGAGGTGCTAAAATGGCAGGGCAGTACAAAACCCCCCCAAATGACCCCATTTTGGAAAGTAGACCCCCTAAGGAAATTGATAAGTGGCATGTTGAGCCCATTGAATATTTTTATTTTTTTGCCTTTTGCCGATTGAATAATGACAATTTTTATTTTTTTTTACACAAAGTTGTCACTAAATGATATATTGCTCACACATGCTATGGGCATATGTGAAATGACACCCCAAAATAAATTCTGCTGCTTCTCCTGAGTACGGGGATACCACATATGTGGGACTTTTTGGGAGCCTAGCCGCGTACGGGGCCCCGAAAACCAAGCACCGCCTTCAGGCTTTCTAAGGGCGTTACAGTTTTGAAGGCCATAAAATGCCAAGATGGCACAAACCCCCCCCAAATGACCCCATTTTGGAAAGTAGACACCCCTAAATTTAGGGGTACACTAGTGAGACTAGGTAATAAATGGCGGGTGCCCTGAAACTATAAAAAAAATAACTAACCAACCAGCGTCACCTGTAACAGTTATATGGTGATCACTGGTGAAAGGGTTAACTAGGGGGCAATCAGGGGGCTTTATGCGGTAGTATATGGGGGTCCCTGGCGCTATAAAAAGCTGCGGCGAACCTAAATACCTACCTGCCTAACTAGCGTCACCTGTGACACTAATACAGCGATCAGAAAAACGATCGCTTATTAGGCTGGGTTCACACTGGAGCGATGCGGGAACGCCACGAATCCGCGGCGGGTTCCCGCATCGCATGCCTCCCGGCGGCAGTTCACACTGCCCTATGCGAACTGCTGGGAGTGTCAGTGAAATGTTAATGACACCCCCAGATCAGTTCGCATATCGCAGTGCGATCTGCAAACTCGGATCGCATGGTGTGAACACCCATGCGATCCGATTCTGCTGCGGACCAAAAAAAGGGTCCCGTGCGAGTTTGCGGCGGGTGCGACACGAATTCAGCCATACTATCTGTATGGCTGAACTCGAATCGCACAGAGATCGGATGTGATTTGCACTGCAGTGCGGTGCGAATCACATCCGTTCTCATAAACCGCTGCAATGTGAACCCAGCCTTAGTGACACTGGCGACGGGGGGTGATCACGGGGTTAAACCTTTATTGGGGGGGTTAGGGGGGTACCTTAGAACTAAAGGGGGCTAACCCTAACTGCCCTAACAGTTATTACAGTCACAAATGACACCCGCCGGGTGATCAGGGGGTTAAACCTTTATTCGGTAATAAATGGCGGGTGCCCTGAAACTATAAAAAAATAACTAACCAACCAGCGTCACCTGTAACAGTTATATGGTGATCACTGGTGAAAGGGTTAACTAGGGGGAAATCAGGGGGCTTTATGCGGTAGTATATGGGGGTCCCTGGCGCTATAAAAAGCTGCGGCGAACCTAAATACCTACCTGCCTAACTAGCGTCACCTGTGACACTAATACAGCGATCAGAAAAATGATCGCTTATTAGGCTGGGTTCACACTGGAGCGATGCGGGAACGCCACGAATCCGTGGCGGGTTCCCGCATCGCATGCCTCCCGGCGGCAGTTCACACTGCCCTATGTGAACTGCTGGGAGTGTCAGTGAAATGTTAATGACACCCCCAGATCAGTTCGCATATCGCAGTGCGATCTGCAAACTCGGATCGCATGGTGTGAACACCCATGCGATCCGATTCTGCTGCGGGCCAAAAAAAGGGTCCCGTGCGAATTTGCGGCGGGTGCGACACGAATTCAGCCATACTATCTGTATGGCTGAACTCGAATCGCACAGAGATCGGATGTGATTTGCACTGCAGTGCGGTGCGAATCACATTCGTTCTCATAAACCGCTGCAATGTGAACCCAGCCTTAGTGACACTGGCGACGGGGGGTGATCACGGGGTTAAACCTTTATTGGGGGGGTTAGGGGGGCACATTAGAACTAAAGGGGGCTAACCCTAACTGCCCTAACAGTTATTACAGTCACAAATGACACCAATGCAAAAAAAAAAAAAAAGCAATTGGTGTCACTGTGACTGGGGGGGCAGGGGTAATTGGGGGGTGATCGGGGGGTAAAGGGGGGGTGTGAGTGTGCCTGGCATGTTCTACTGTGTAGTGTAGTGCTTGTGCAACTCACCGATGCTCTCTCCTCGGTGCCGGAATGAAAAATACCGACACGGAGGAGAGAATACATCACTTCCTCTCCTGTGTTTACATTACAGGAGAGGAAGTGATGTCACCGGACATTTTCATTCGTCGGGAGCGATCGCGAGGGGGTGGCCATGAATGAATGGCCGTCCCCTCGTCCGGGATCGCTCCCGAACGAATACCGACCGCCGCAGGCACCGGGCGGGGGCCCGATCGGGCCCCCGACCCGCGGGCAGGCAAGGACGTACACGTAAGCCCTTATGCCTGCCCGTGCCATTCTGTCGACGTACATCGTCGTGCGGCGGTCGGCAAGTGGTTAAATACCACCAAAAGAAAGCTCTATTTGTTTGAAAAAAAAGGACAAAAATGTCATATAGGTACAGTGTTGCATGACTAATTGTCATTCAAAGTGTGAGAGCACCGAAAGCTGAAAATTGGTCTGGTTAGGAAGGGAGTTTAAGTGCCCAGTGGTCAAGTGGTTAACAGCGTTTTATTTATTTTTTATTTTTTTGGCAAATTTGTTGTTGGGCCGATTAATAAAATTTGTTAAAAACACACTACATGCTTTTCTGCAGCTTTTCTTTTGAAGTCTATTGAACCAAAAAAAGTACCCTTTTGCATTTTAACCACCTTCTGCCCACTGTATAGTAAAATGACGGTGAGCAGGATCCCCTCTCATTCTGGGACAATGTCATATGACGTCGCCCCAGTGTCACTGCTCTTATCTGGAGATTGTGGGGCACACGTGCGACCCCGATCTCGGTAAAGAGCCAATTACACGGTTCTTTCCCATGTGATTGGCTGTGTCCACTCATATAAACACAGAAGAGCTGTTTATCAGCATCTCCTCCTCGCAGGGGAGACCTGTACAGGCAATCGGGGCACTGATTACAGTGCAGCCCCAACAGTGATGCCAGTCAGTGATGCAAATTTGTGCCCATCGGTGCAGCACCATCGGCGCCTCTTCGTGAGTGCAGCGCCATCGGCGCACATTGGTGAAGGAGAAAAATGACTTGTTTGCAAAATTTTCTGACGGAAGCTAAGAAACATTTTTATTATATATATTTTTTTTTTAAAACAGTGGTGATTAAATACCACTGAAGGAAAACTATATTTGTGTGAAAACAAAATGATAAACATTTTCATTTGGGTTCAGCATTGCATGACCGCACAATTGTCATTCAAATTGTGAGAGCGCTGACAGGTGAAAATTAGCCTGGGCAGGAAGGGGGTGAAAGTGCCCTGTATTGAAGCGTTCCCCGACCCTTTTTGAAAAAAGCAGAGACACAAAAATGCATTGATGCGAATGCATATGTTAAAAATAATGTCCTGCGTTTCTGCAAAAAGCACCCCTGCGTGTTATTCTATGTGTCAATGCACACACAGACTTTTAGAGACCGAAAAAGAAAAATGTCAGTTCATCCAGGAGCAGCGACGTTTTGGCAGAAAAAAAAAATGCTTGACACGTGTCCAACATAAACGGATCTGTGTGTGTGTTAACACTAGGTGTGCTAAGCACTTGAGTGTTTTAATTTCAGTGGCCAGAATAAATTATTATTCTTGCTTACTAGCAATAATAATAATGCCCAAATGTAAATGTAAAATGATCTACTAATCTCATATAGCCAAGAGTTTTGCCGGTGCGTTGGCAAACCAGCAAGGAAACAAAAAAGAAAAATAAGGTTAGCTGTTTAGAGTCCCTCACCCTGAATTTTCACGAACTGGACATTCCATGATGGTGGTGGGGGCATACACCTCCGAGTACCCCCTAAGTCTCTGTACACACAGGGAGGACATTATCTGTCTCCTGGTCTGCAGTCCTCTTTTATGTATAGGTTCTGGTATGTTGGCCTTTGTTCTGTGGTCAGACAGGGGCTCAGGCTTTCTCAGTCTACAGATAGTCCAATCTTTGTTGTCCATCTCCTGTTGGCTCCATTCATATTGCTGCCATTATCTCAGATTGCGCATTAGAGTAGGTTTTCTGAAACGTAAGATAGTCGCGGTGTAACTACTTATCAGAGCCTGGGCACACCATGAAAGCACATACATATACAAAGAGACCCAGTGTGGACAATGGGAGATGATATCAGCAGGCTGCAGGCAAATCTCTGCTTTTGTTGTCTGCGTTCGGAATTATAGCTGTGCAAATACAGTGTGCACAGATGTGAAAGCCATATTGGTTGAGCTTGTTTGACATTTGAATTCGTTGTCCTTTTTTGTATGTGAAGGCACAGTAGCAAAAACTACTGAAAATACCTGCCAGTGGTGGGACTTGCTGGGTCTTCAGTCTCTGCCTTTCGGTGGGATGATATCAATACAGTGTGGATGCACCACACCATGCTCAGGGCAAGGGCGTATGTCTTTAGCCGTACCTCAGTGCTGCGTAGATCTCGGAACTGGTTGGATGGAAATATAGGTCTTTTGGTATATAAAGCATTTCTCATATGTGCATTAGTGTTTTTGTTGCTCAAGGAAAAAAAATCTATTCTCCAATGGAGTTGGTTCACATCTCCACTCCACACTAAATAAAAAAAGTTTGGGCATATTGGTGCTTTTTTGAAGTGTTAATTTTCTCCATAAAAATGCATTGCAGTGTGTTATTGCAAAAACTGATGAGCGTTCTAATCCCTTTGCACTCTATCCAAAACAACAAAACGTTTTCCCTTTTAGTTATACTTTAGGGAGCTGGCATCCTAACGAGTCATCGGTTGTTAAGGAGCTGGCATCCTAACGAGTCATCGGTTGTTAAGGAGCTGGCATCCTAACGAGTCATCGGTTGTTAAGGAGCTGGCATCCTAACAACAATGAAGGTTTCCCATTGACAGCAGAATGTAAACAAAAGAACCAGCAATCCATATCGGGCCTTTCGGGTCTGGTATGGATTTCAAGGGGTACCCCATGCCAAAATCAAAATTCTGCTGACCGAAGGGATTAGTCACTGGTTAGGAAGCCGGCAGGTGCTGGCTCCTTTTAAAACGCCAAAAACGTGCATAAAAATGTATTACAAAACACTTAGAAATGCTACGCTAAGGTGTGCATGCAGCCCTATGCCGACCTTAGATGGTTCAAAACTCAGCCGATTCAGTGCTGGCTTTTCTTGTTATGAGCTGGTAGCGGGCAATGACTGGGAGTGCAGGCGAGCTATTGAGTATTGCTATAGGCTGCAGCGGGGAAATTGTTACGTTGTTCGTTTTTTTTGTTTTCTCTAATGTCTGCCTTTTATAAAGCACACATCACAGCATACAAAACAGGAAAACTCAATGCTGGAGCTGCAGATTGTTCTTATCAATTAGCTGCATTCCAGTTCTTTATCACCCATACAGCGTGTGATTGTGTACAGCTGCTGCCATGTGCTTTTGATTTGTTTTTGGCAGCCATGTTGAAGGTCACATGATCCCTCTCCAATTAAATGGGATGTGTGTATAATTAATAAAATGTGTGTGTGTGTGTATATGTATGTGTATATATATATGTGTGTGTGTGTGTATGTGTGTGTATATGTATATATATATATATATATATATATATATATATATATATATATATATATATATATATATATATATATATATATATATATATATATATATATATATATATATATATATATATATATAATATAATATAATATAATATAATATATATAAATTTTACAGCTGTGGCCAAAAAGATACATTTTCTCACCTTCCAGGACGGCAACACATGATGGGCTCCTCCCTACAGGAAACGCAATCAAATCAGTTGTTTATAAAGCCCCACCTTACCCCTCAGTATTGATTGTGTTTCTCCCGCAGCAAAACTTTTTTTTTTTTTAGTCTTCTGGTCAGAGAAAAACAAGAGTCTGATGGTAACCCTGTGAGCCAGGTGTAGGAATGCCGGTGAGGGCCGCCCTAACCTGCTGTCTTAGAGCTTCTCACAGGTCCTCCCCAAAACTGCATTTGTGCAGGCAGTCTGGGCGTTTTAATCCCCCGCCGTTGCACACCGCTCAACAGCTCAGGTCTCCGTTTGGTCTTTCCCTGGTGCAACGGACACCATTTTTCTGGAGTCCAAACGATCGCACCAAGGGGAGGACCTGCGTGGCTGCGGAGACGGAAACCTTTCTAGCCTTAGCAAAGGAGATCCTGACCTGGGCCGAGCACAGGGTAGTTTTCTTGTCAGTGGTCCACATAAGGGGCACAGACAACTAGAAATCAGATTTCCTCAGTTGCCAACCTGTCAGACAGGGAAAATGGGAACTGAACCCGAAAGTATTTCCAAGTACAAGTCCAAAAGTTTTGACTGTCCAGAGATAGACCTCTTAGCTCTTGTACACACGGTCGGACATTCTGACGGAAAATGTCCGATCGGAACGTATTGTCGGATATTCCGACTGTGTGTGGTCTCCATCAGACTGTTTCCGACAACATGATCCGATCGGACTTTGTCCAATCATGTGTAGAGAATTTCTGATCCGACAAAGTGCCACGCATGCTCAGATCAAATTCCTACACCAAAGCTATTTGCTACTAGTGTGAACGTAGTCCCGTCGAATTTAGTTGTCTGACCATGTGTACAAGGGCTAAGATGGACCTGATTAACTCGGCCAGGAAGGCCATTTGGGTTAAGCCTGGTAAGGTGATCTTGCCTCTAAGGCCAAACTGTGTGGTTTGCCCTTCGAAGGATCTTTGTTTGGCTCAGGCCTTGATGATGCTTTGGCCTTTTCGAGGCCCCTCGAGACAAAAGCAACAAAGGTCCAAGAAGGAACCCAACAGAAGGTGGGATTATGGTAGAGGCAGGCAAAAAGGTAATTTTTGCTCTTTTTCTCTCCAGGCCAAAACACAAAAGATCCCAAGTGACGCCAGAATCGGGACAGGGGGCAGACTGTCTCATTTCATTACTAAGTGGGAGGAGATTTCAGACAGTCATTGCATCATCAGTCTGATCAGGGAAGGCTACTGTATAGCATTATCATTAGAGCCCCCACCTATGATCATGTTAATGCATTTTCCCAGGGATGCATCAAAAAAGAAAGCCCTATTAGACATTCATGAACTAGTAGAACAACAAGTGGTAGTTCCGGTCCCAAAAAAGCCAGCTTTACCAAGGCTTTTACTCCCACATTTTTGTGGTACCCAAGCCTTCAGGGAAGTATCGCCTTATTATAAATCTCAGGAACTTAAACAAATTCCTAGAATACAAAAGGTTTTTCATGGAGAGTATTTACTCAGTGTAGAAAAAACCTACTGAATGATGTCTTTATGATCACCCTGGATCTCGGGAATGCCTATCTACATGTTCCAATTTTTCCCAGAACACCAGGCTTTCCTGAGATTTGCGGTAGTAACCCAGGAAGGAGTTTTCCACTGGCAGTTCAAGGCACTTCCTTTTGGGCTAGCAGCAAGTCTAAGAATCTTCATGAAGATTCTAGAAGAGGTGTTGGCCCATCTCAATCTCCCAAGGGATTGCAGTGATACCCCTACCTGGACAACTTGCCCATTTCCGGTCCATCAGCCGCTCAGGTGGAAACAGATACCCAGAAGCTGATCTCTGGGCTGGTTGGTAAACTTGGAAAAATCCTCCTGGAACCAGCGCAGGTCCACACCTACCTGGGTTTTCGGGCTCAAAAACTGCCAAGGGAAGAGGTGGAAAAAGTCATCACAGCCATCAAAAGACTGATGGGAGCCCCTGTGTGCTCCAGAAGGGAAAACTCGGAGCGGTGGGTGAAGCCCTAAAAGCCTTCGAAAAGAAAATCACAAGAAAAAAAAGTCCTAGTCTGTTCAGACAATGCTACGACCATAGCTTATCTGAACCATCAGGGGGAAACCAGGTCCCAAACCTTTCTAGCTTTAGCAAAGGAGATCCTGACCTGGGCCGAGCAAAGGGTAGTTTCCTTGTCAGTGGCCCACATAAGGGGCACAGACAACCAGGAAGCAGATTTCCTCAGTTGCCAACCTGTCAGACAGGGAAAATGGGAACTGAACTTGAAAGTGTTTCCAAGTAAAAGTCCAAAAGTTTGACTGTCCAGAGATAGACCTCTTTGCCAGTCAAAAGAACAGGAGGTAAATAAGTTTTTATCTCTCTCAGGAAAGAGTCAGATGGCTTGGATGCAGCATAGAACTGGACCTTCCAGTTGGCTTATGAGAAACTCAGCCGTGTTTCAGGCCGTGTCTTTCTAGTGGCCCCATGGTGGCAAAGAAGGGCTTGGTTTGCGACCTTGAAGGCACTTTCAGTAGCGCCTCCCTGGAAGCTCCTGGACCTTCTCTCGCAGGGTCCAGTGCTGCTCCCCAGACTAGGATTCTTTCATCTGATGGTCTGGTTAGTGAACGCCAGATCCTTAGGAGCAAAGGTTGCTTAGAGTGATGAACACTCTCCTCTTGAGCAGGAAGTCGGTGACAAGAAAGATTTTCTTTAAGGTTTGGAAAGGTGTGTGTGTGTGTGTGTGTGTGTGTGTGTGTGTTTTTTTTCTTGGTGTAAAAGAAAACCTAGTTTCCACTTTTATTCCAGTAATCCTGGAATTCCGCCAGGATGGGGCAGAGAAGGGTGTGTTTGTCAACACTCTTCGAGTACAAGTGGCAGCTCTTTCGGGTTTTTCTTGATGCTAGAGTAGCGAAAGGAACCTTTTTAATTAAAAGATTTTGGTAGCCAGGGTGTCGGAAACCATGAATCGGACCAAGACAGAAGTACAGTTAATTACACTAGTTTAATAATAATAAAAAGGTAAACAGAGTAAGTGTAGTCAATACATAGCCAGTGTTCAGTAACCAGATCGGGTAGTCGGCCAATTCCAATGTCGGAGAGCCAGAGATCAACGTAGTAGTACAGCAAGCAGGATCAGGAGCCAGAAGGGACGTCAGCTGAGCAAGTCTTCAACAGGAATGCAGGAGAGAGTCTTTGAGATGTGACCAAGGACAAAGGCAGAGATGAAGTGAGCTAGATGGCTTTAAGTAGGCAGGAACGACAAGCAGATGATCAACAGCTGAGTCGCTGTGGAGAGAGAGGATCTGGCAATTGGCCGACAGCTGAGCGGCCAACTCAGAGAAGGATAGTTTTCCACCTTGCGACCTAACGAGGGTTCTAAAGGCATTATCTAGTCACCTTTTAGAAGAAGTTTCATTTTAGGTTTTTAACCATAAAACTAGCAATTACTACTGCTGGGAGGGTAGGGGGACTTGCAGGGTCTTTCCATTAAAGAACCCTTTTTGCTGATCCTACCAGATATAATGGATCTGGCCTGAGGATAATTCTATCTGCCTAAGGTGTCTTCAGCCTTCAATAGGACACTTTTTTGCGAGAACCCTAAGAATGAGGGGAAAAATAAATTTCATTGTTTAGATGTCAGGAGGTGCCTCCTTATCTACAGAGGGTAAAAGAATTTAGGAGATCTAATCATCTTTAAGGCTGGGTTCACACTGCTGCGATGCGGGAACGCTGTGAATCTACTGCGGGTTCCCGCATCGCATGCCTCCCGGCGGCAGTTCACACTGCCCTATGCATACTGCTGGGAGTGTCAGTGAAAAGTTAATGACACCCCCAGATCAGTTCGCATATCGCAGTGCGATCTGCAAACTCGGACAGGAATCGGATCGCATGGTGTGAACCGATTCTGCTGCGGACCAAAAAAGGGTCCTGTGTGAGTTTGGGCCGGATGCGATGCGAATTCAGCCATACTATCTGTATGGCTGAACTCGCATCGCACAGAGATCGGATGTGATTTGCACTGCGAATCAGATCTGATCTCGTACACCGCAGCAGTGTAAACCCAGCCTTAATCCTCTTCTCTGGACCTAGAAAGGGACTTCAAGCCTCAAAATCTTCAATCTCTAGGTGAATAACGCAAGCCATTACTATAGCTTACGAAAGCTCAGGCATACCTGCACCAGAAAAGTTGAAAGCGCACTCAACTAGAGCCCTAGCAACCTCCTGGACCGAAAAAGCAGGAGCCTCCTGGGAGCAAATTCGTAAAGAGCAGCCACCTAGTCCCGTCAAGACTCCTTTCTGAAGCACTACTGAGTGGAGGTCCTATCAAAGCAAGACCTAGCCTTCGGTCGAAAAGTTAAGGCAGTGGTCCCACCCTAAGGTAGGCATGTGGATTTCTTTATTATCCTCTCATGCGTTGCCATCCTGGAAGGTGAGGTGAGAAAACCAATGGTTATTTACAGATAAGTGTTTCTACAAAACTTTCCAGGATAGCTGCCCTACTTCCCGCCCTGTTATGGGGGGAGGCGTATGTACAAACTAGGTGGTAAGTACCTAAATGTTGGAATAACCCTTGTGAATTGGTTGGGAGTATTACTTTACAACTACTGAGGGACTATATCTATCTATCTATCTATATCTTATTTTATGATAGTCTGATCGTGTGCATGGGCCTTTTAACCAGTTACCGACCAGCTGCTGTCATTGTACTTCTAGCTCTTTTATATTATATTATATTATATTATAATAAATATATATATATATAATATACTTTTTTAGCTATATAACTAAATCAATCTTGATACCACCCTCCTGTTATGCCCAGCATCAGAGGGAGGACCACGTTCACTTTTGATTATAATGGTAAGCAAGACAAATAGAGGGGGAATCCCCCTAATGGGACTCAGACAGCAATAAAAACTGGCAGGGGTTCTAATCCTTTATTCAAAACTAAAACACGTTTTGCTTTTAGTTATAATTTGATAAAGTAGTGTGGTTAATTGTGGTCATTCTAGAATGGGAGTCTTCAAACATGGTGCTTGTGGTTAGGACGAGGAATGGTGCCCCATCATTGGTATTCGTGGAAGGAATAGTGTCCAATTTACTGGTTTCTGTGGGAGCAATAAAACCCCATTGTTGGTGCCAGTGGGAGGAGTAGTGACCCATCATTGGTGCCAGTGGGAGGAGTAGTGACCCATCATTGGTGCCAGTGGGAGCAACCGGTGTGTCCACTAGCCTGATGAAGGTCTTTCATGGCTCCAAATGTTTCTTTTACTGTAACAATGTGATCGCTGAGAACAACAGAGCCCCAAGGGTTTGATGTAGACAAGCAAATTGCTGGCCACGGTTTGAAGGCCACTGATGTGGAGCATGACGTGTGTTACTGGCAGGATTTACAAGTGAAAATAAGACAATCTGGAATTCACCACATGTAAGGGCTAATAATCTGCTATAAAATACAGTTTTGGGTTTCAGTACGCTTTTATTGTGCCTCATGTTTCATTGATTAGGGAATATAGCGGAAACCAGCAATGCTGCTTTGGAGTCTGAAGGCGTTCCTCTGCCGTGCGTCACAGCAATTAGGCTGTCATTGTAAAGGCCAGCCAGTAATTATAGCCTTTTGTAGCTTCAAGCTGATAAAGGGAAAGATCATTTTCTCCCCGTTGTGTCTATTTCCATCAGAATTTGCTCCTATAGCAGCCGGCGATGATGCAGCTCATTGGCTGAATAGCTGTGTCGCTCGGTATCTAGGACGGTACTGTTTGGTGTCTACATGAAACCGCAGTCCTAGGTCTCTGGACTAATCATTCATTCTTCCTTCATATGCTTTAATGGTAAAGTTGATGGGCAGCTTTATAGCCCCCCCCCAATAACCAGAAAACCGAGCCAGCTGAGAAAAGGGTTAATTTAAAGTTATTTAACCACTTGTTTACGGGCACACGCACATACACACCAGTCCACACTGATGTGACAATTGCTCTGACTTTGGAGCATTTGTCACATCTGGGGTCTGACTGTGGTCCGACTTCGGTCTGTGCAATGGAGCCATTCTGATCAGTGCGACTTGGGTCGCCCTGACTTAGAAAAAGGTTCCTGCGCTAATTTTGGTCTGACTTTGGTACAACATGCATTGACTTCTATTAACCACTTCCCGACCAGCGCACGCCAATGTACGTCGGCAGAATGGCACGGGCAGGCATATTGGTGTACAGGTACGTCCAATCTTTAATGCTGCCCTGCCATCGCGAGCTCGCGTCAGGACCCCCGTGAGTCCGGTCGCGGGTCCCGTGGACTCGATCGCCGCGGGCATACCCGCGATCGTCTCACGGGGCGGCTAAACTGGGAGATGCCGTTTGTAAACAGCATCTCCCCGTTCTGCCTAGCAACAAGTGACGCTGATCTCTGCTCCATGTGATTGGAGCAGAGAACAGTGTTCACTAAAAAGCCCAGCCCCCAACAGTTAGTAACACACCCCTAGGAACACTTAACCCCTACACTGCCACCCACTTGTTAACCCCTTCACTGCCAGTGTCATTTTACACAGGAATCACTGCATTTGTATAGCAGTGATTGCTGTATAAATGATAATGGTCCCAAAAATGTCCGATGTGTCCGCCATAATGTTGCAGTCACAATGATCGCCGCCATTACTAGTAAAAAAAAAAATGATTAATAAAAATGCCATAAAACTATCCCCTATTTTGTAAACACTATAACTTTTGCGCAAACCAATCAACATTTGCTTATTGTGATTTATTTTTGGGAAAAAAATAAAATAAAATGTAGAAGAATACGTATCGGCCTAAACTGAGGGAAAAAATGTTTTTTTATATATTTTTGGGGGGTATTTATTATAACAAAAAGTAAAAAATAATGCGTTTTTTTTTTCAAAATTGACGCTCTATTTTTGTTTTATAGCGCAAAAAATAAAAACCGCAGGGGTGATCAAATACCACCAAAAGAAAACTATTTGTGGGAAAAAAAGGACGTCAATTTTTTGTTTTGGAGCCACGTCGCACGACCGCACAATTGTCAGTTAAAGCGTCGCAGTGCCGAATCGCAAAAAGTGGTCTGGTCTTTGGCCAGCAAAATGGTCCGGGGCTGAAGTGGTTAAAGAAGTCTCATTCAAGTGTGATTTTTGGAGAGATCCTTTCAATAGGAGCACGTCTAAAGGGATGCAGGCCCAGCAGATTTCCTCATTAGAGCCCTGCAGCTGCACACCTGACAGTTAATTATGAAACCTCTCCCATTAGACCCACTCAGTACAGAGGCACAGACAAACACACAGGGATTTCTTCAGAATAACAAATGGTAGGAATCTGCAACAAAGGTTGTTTTAATCCTTGCAATGTACATGGATCACTCAGAGGGGAATTTTTTGATTATTTAATTTTTTTTTTCTCTCAACAAGAGAATTATGCTTTAACCACTTCAGCCCTGGAAGAATTTACCCCCTTCCTGACCAGAACACTTTTTGCGATTCGCCACTGCATCACTTTAACTGACAATTGTGCGGTCATGCGACATGGCTCCCAAACAAAATTGACATCCGTTTTTTCCCACAAATAGAGCTTTCTTTTGGTGGTATTTGATCACCCCTGTTTTTTTTTTTTTTTTTTTTTTGCGCTATAAACCAAAAAAGAGCAACGATTTTAAAAAACGCATTATTTTTTACATTTTGCTATAATATCCCCCAAAAATATATATAAAAAAATATAATTTTTTTCCTCAGTTTAGGACGATACGTATTCTTCTACATATTTTTGGTAAAAATGAAATCACATTAAGTGTTTGGTTTGCGCAAAAGTTATAGCGTTTACAAAATGGGGGATAGTTTTATGGCATTTTTATTAATAATTTTTTTTTTATATACTAGTAATGGTGGCGATCAGTGATTTTTATTGTTACTGCGACATTATGGCGGATACCTCGGACATTTTTGACACATTTTTGACACATTTTTGGGACCATTGTCATTTATACAGCAATCAGTGCTATACAAATGCACTGATTCCTGTGGAAATTACACTGGCAGTGAAGGGGTTAAGTGTGTCCTGGGGCGTGTTTCTAATTGTGGGTGGGGAGGGGCTGTGTGTGACATGTCACTGATTTCTGCTCCCGATCACAGGGAGCTATGATCAGTGACACTGCCACTAGGCAGAACGGGGAAATGCTTGTTTTATATTCGCATCGCTCCGTTCTTCCTCTCCGTGAGACGATCACGGGTATCCCCGCAGCGACCCGACTCACGGAGCTTTCCGTGGGCTGCCTCTTAAAGGGCAATGTTCTGGAGTGGCCATCTCAGTCTCATGACCTCAATATCATTGAGCCCCTCTGGGGAGATCTCAAACATGGAGTTCATGCAAGACAGCCCAAGAATTTCCAGGAACTGGAGACTTTTTCCCAAGAGGAATGGGCAGCTTTACCATCTGAGAAGATAAAGAGCCTCATCCACAAATACCACAAAAGACTTCAAACTGTCTTTGATGTTAAAGGGGGCAATACACGGTATTAAAACTTTTCATGAGGGTCATTTGGTAGTTAGTTTCTTTTGCCATTATGATTAAACACAGTTGATTGATAATAAATCAATAAAGGGTATGGCACAAGTGTGTGTGTATATGTGTGTGTGTGTGTGTGTGTGTGTGTGTGTGTGTGTGTGTGTGTGTGTGTGTATATATTTATTATTATTAGTGACTTCACTGGGGCTGGCGAGCAGTGACAGAGGAAGAAGAGGAAATAATTAATCAACAACTTCCTCTTCACATCATAGCTAGTTCTCTCTTCTGTCCCTGCTATAGTCTATTATCGCGTCCTATTCTCATGTAAAAAAAACATGGTAGTGCATAATTGGCTTGAAGGAAGCTTTTAGCTGGCCATGCATGTGACCATTTTTAAGTTCAACCATTTTCAACCCACATGAAATCGTAAATTGGAAGTAATTGCCAGAATCTGAACAATCCAGCAGTTATTGTCATGTGTCTGACAACTGACCATATGGCTATTTTTCTTCTCTTATTTTAGACTTCTCGTCCACATCAGTGTCTGACCTCACAAATGCACTTCTGGAAGAACGGTCAAACCTTCCCATAGACACATTACTAAACCTTGTGGACAGCCTTCCCAGAAGAGTTGAAGGTGTTATAGTTGCAAAGGGTGGGCCAACTCAATATTGAACCCTATGGACTAAAGCTGGATACGCATTATAACATTTTCTTTAGGTTTTTTTTTAGAGTTAGATTTACCAAAACCATATAATGTGAGGTCAAACCTAAACACTTTCAATTTGTATGCAATCAGGAAAGCCCTTGCACTACATAGTTGAAGGTAAATCTAAAGGAAATCGAACAACAAAAGTTGTATAGTGTGTATCTTGCTTTAGACTGGGATGCCATTAAAGTTCATGTGTGTGTAAAGGCAGGTGTCCCAATACTCTTGGTAATATAGCATATATATGTACATGGTAGGGATGAGCTCAGGCATGTTCGCAAGCTCCACGTGCAGAGCCCGCCAGGAAGTCGTCGCAGCACTGCGCTAATCACAGGCAGTGAGATCTCTGCAGCCGCACATCGGGGAATGTCTCACTGATTGTGATTAGTGCAGCGCTGCGCCGACTTCCTGGCGGGCTCTGCACGTGATGCATGCGAACACGCCTGAGCTCATCCTTAGTATACGGTATAGTCATGTGATAAAGCAGGTGCACCCAATGCAAACGTTTGACTTTTTCAATCTATTTGAAACGGCAAAGAGTGGATCTGAAATTAAACAGTGCCTATAGATGAAAGTAATAGTCTTGAATAAATGACACATAAAATGGTAATGGTATATTCATTCTCATCTAAATTGGCGAAAAAATGCAGATTTGCCACATGGGGAAAAAAAGTACAGACCACCAATTCAAATCCATGAAAATTTAGAACCAGGTGTTTTCAGTAATTACTACCTCCTTAGGGCTCATTCGGATGGGTGAACCGGGGTGGCCGTCGTGCAGATATCGGCAATTCTCACCGGCAGGCATTTACTCAGTGGAGTTGTTTTTACCCCATGCCATTAAAGTTCATGTGCGTGTAAAGGCAGGTGTCCCAATACTTTTCGTAATAGTGTATTTGGGTAATAATTTCTTATTTTGTAGTTCATCTTCGAGTTCTTGTATCCCAGTGCTTCCAAGCAAATGCCCAGGACCTTTTGATATGGGGTTGTTGGGTAGAGTACGATGGAAGGAGGCCTTACATCATTCCAGTACAGCACAATGGGGATGGTTGCAGTAATATTGAACTAGCAAGGATGGCAGATCCAGTAAAACTTGGCGAGGCACTCTTGTGGTAGGTTAGAATAAGAGGTCTTTTACGTTCTCTCTCTCTGCACAGATCTTGTTAATAAGTATCCGAGTGGTCACTGGGTTGCTTTTATACACTTCTTTTAGCTATATATTGACTCCCATATGACAATCATCCACAAGTAACTATATATTTAATAACTTATTTAAGTCTAGTGAATCTGTAGCCTTTCAATACTTTTATGACTGAACGGATAGGTGATGAGGTTCATCATCTGTTAGCAGCAGTCGGTGCAGATAAGTCACTGGTGGACTTAATGTGTTACTAAACCCAGGACCCTACATTCACTATATCTGGTCTCCCACAGAACATGGAAATTATTTTAGTAAATATAAACTGCTAACTATCCTTTCTGGGTAGCAGTATATAGCAGTCTTGTACTTCTATCAGTGTCTGGTTAAAGCTTGTAGGAGGCATTTTTATTCTACTCCAAATGTCCTATGAGGCTGCAGGACCCCTTACCCTCTGGACCAGAGTTTCTCAACCAGGGTTCTGTGAAACCGTAGGGTTCCTTCAGAAGTTGCTAGAGGTTCCTTCAGCAATGGTTAATTTCTGCCTCTCAGATAAGTTCCCACTGACACCATTGATTTTTTTTTATTTTAAGCTATCTGTAAGGGGGTCATTCTTTCCAATGACTACAAGTATAAGGAGCATTATTCCCACTGACCATCACACTAATGTATCATGAGTTATAGATTTTTGAATTTTAGCAGGGGTTCCCTGGGCCTGAAGAATTAGTTGAAGGGTTCCTCAGTGTTGAAAAGGTTGAGAAAGGCTGCTCTGGACAGTGCTGATTGGCCCTCTGCTGATCGCAGGCACCCTCCCAAGAACAAAAAAAACCCTCTCTAGCAATACACACCAAACTGAGCATGTGCAGAGTGACTCCAAAGGCTCTGTCTGTCTTATTAGAAGATGGATTGGGAACAGTGGAAGAGAGGGAGGATCGGATGGGACAGGATCAAACCGCCTGTTTTACATAATGCAGAGGGTTAACCCCTTAGGTTCCACAGTGAGCATGCTTTACTGCATATACAGACTGATTTTACTGTTTTGGGTTTAGTAACACTTTAGAAGGTTGGTCAGGCAGGTAGGTACTTGATGAGTTTACAGACAAAGGAGGTGAAAGAGACTTGCACAGACTTGAAAACCAGGCTTCCAGTTTTGTACCTCATTTTTAAACCTTGTAAAATGCATAGTCTAGAGAGAAGACCGGGATCACAAATGTGCGTTGGAGGCTGAAAAGTCCTACATGTGCTCTTTACCTGCAAAGTCAGTGGACTTGGTCAGCATGAGCATTGGCTTAAGTTGGCCCTACACCTGTAGAATTTTTGGTCTGGGGGAGATGGTGGAGCTTTTTGCTGCATACACACGACTGAACTTTCTTGGCAGAAAAGGTTTAACAGTCTTCCCGACGGACTTTCAACGGAGTCACGACGGACTTCCGAACGAACGGACTTGCCCACACATGAACGGACCAAAGTCTGGTCGTTTTGAATGTGTTGATGTACGACGGGACTAGAAAAGGAAGTTCAGTAGCCAATAGCTGCCCTTGCGTCGTATTTGGTCCGTCGGACCAGCATACAGACAAACTGTTTTCCCGATAGGAATTGAGTCTGCCGGACAGATTTGAAGCCTGTTCTATTTCTAGGTCCATCAGAATTTTTGAAGAAAAAAGTCTGATAAAGCGTACACGAGCGTAATATCAGACGGAATGATTCCGTTGCACCTTTTTTGCCGGAAAGTTTGGTTGTGTGTATGTGGTATTAGACTTCTAAGTCCTAAGGAGAAATTTTAAAGATGACTCCTCCGGTCATTTGATGGTGCCTTCATGGACTCCTTTTAAATTACTTTTCATTTTTTTTTTTTTTTTTCTTCCCTGCAAAGTAAAAGCATAATGTACCAATATGCATCGCATACTAACACATTATGTGACACTTACTTGCAAACCAACCCTATGTCGTCACCGCTGGAGGCCGCATCCATCTTCGCTCATCTTTCTTCCATGGCCGCAGACTTAAGCTGTGTGACTGGCCAGAGCACATGCACCGATGACCTCATCAGCACAGTAAATATCTCCTAAATGGCGCACATTTAGGAGATATTTATAGTACCTATTTTAGGAACACACCAGACGGGTCAGGGATAAAAGTTGGGGAATTTTAAAGCAGGGTTAGGTTATAAAAAAAACATCCCAAGCTTTGAACATCTCACGGAGCACTGTTCAATACATCGTCCAAACAATGCAATCGTTGCAAACGGGCAAAAATGTCCCTCTCTAGATGTGCAAAGCTGGTAGAGACATCCCCAAAAAAGACTTGCAGCTGTAATTGCAGCGAAAGGAGGTTCTACAAAGTATTGACTCAGGGGGGCGCTATACAAAGTAAATTTGAAAACCATTTATAATTTTCCTTCCACTTCACAATTATGTGCCACTCTGTGTTGGTCTATCACATAAAATACATTTACATTTTCGGTTGTAACATGACGAAGTGTGTAAAATTTCAAGGGGTATGTATACATTTTCAAACTACTATATCTTTCAAATTGTAGTACCGTATATACTCGAGTATAAGCCGAGATTTTCAGCCTCTTTTTTGAGGCTGAAAGTGCCCCCCTCGGCTTATACTCGAGTCACCGCTGTCTGACTGCTCGATCAGCGTATCGAGCAGACAGACAGCGGACATTCTAAAATTCAAAAGCCGCGCCTCCGCCTCCGCCTGTGATAGGCGGAACACTGAATTTCCCAGCAGTCAGTGTTCCGCCTATCACGGACATCCGCTCATCCTCGTACTACGGACGAGGATGAGACGATGTCCGTGATAGGCGGAACACAGGCTGCTGGGAAATTCAGTGTTCCGCCTATCACAGGCGAAGGCGGAGGCGCGGCTTTTGAATTTTAGAATGGCCGCCGAGAAGAGCGGCGATCCTGGAAGGACGGAGGAGGCTCGGGACGGCGGCTCGGGACACAGGCTCGGGACACAGGCTCGGGACACAGGCTCGGGACACAGGCTCGGGACACAGGCTCGGGACACAGGTAGGCTGGACACACACACACAAGGCTGCACGGACACACACACACAGGGATGGATGGATGGACACACACACACAGGGATGGATGGATGGATGGACACACACACAGGGATGGATGGATGGATGGATGGACACACACACAGGGATGGATGGATGGATGGATGGACGGACACACACACAGGGATGGATGGACGGACACACACACAGGGATGGACGGACACACACACAGGGATGGACGGACACACAGGGATGGACAGCCATGTCTCACCCTCGGCTTATACACGAGTCAATAAGTTTTCCAGTTTTTTGGGGGTAAATTGGGGGCCTCGGCTTATATTCTGGTCGGCCTATACTCGAGTATATACGGTATATGGCTTTATATAGGCTCCTTATCCGTAAGTAATTACAATAAACTTGAAAGGAAGGATGATCAATCGTAAATCAGAGATATAGACTGTTCAATCTTGTTGCTTGGTCTGCTGCAGTACACTGGGAAATCAAAATATAATATAATTTATATTATAGAGAATATACACACACACACACACACACACACACACACACACACACACACACACACACACACACACACACACACACACACACACACACACACACGAACCTTCTACTAGTGTACATTTTTTAAATGCACAGGTCGGGGTTGAGCATCATTCTTTTTGATTTTGAGTAGTTTTGGTGTTTTTAGATGGTGGAATAGCTCCCCCACCAGGCTATGGGGACTAGTGGTTTGAACCTTGTAGGACTCTGTGACTTTTTTGGTGTATCTATGTTGGGAGGTGTTTTTTCTTTTTTAGTTTGACTTAAACCGCTTCATGTAGACCTGGAATCCAACTTGTATGTAGTCCACATGAAAAACAAAAAGAACAGTTTACGTGTTGGAGAGATTTCATCTAGCTTATCAGACAGGGTGTTTTGTGCCAAGTGTTGAAGGCCATTTGTCTTCTTGGCATGTGTCCTGACCTTTTCTCCTCCTTGGCATAAAAACTGCTTCTGAAAGTTTTCTGGCATGTTTGCAGACATGGCAGCTTGTGCTGCTAGAATCGTGAGGAGTGGTTTAAGATTGAGATATAGTCTGGCCGTAGACAGATACTTAAGTTGACTATGCATGGATCGAAATTTGTCTGGTTCCTCAGGGATTGGCCAAATTTCTATCCATGGATGGGCCGGGTGGTAGTGTAGAAGTCAATCTGTTGATCGACCTCAATACAACCGCCCTGTCGGATTTCTGAAGCTCAATCAGCACTGCAGACTTTAACACTGATCAGAGTATTTTAATGGTGGGGGAAGTCTCCCTGCTCTCAGAATACAATAGCTCAATCGGGGGGGGGGGGGGGATTCCTCATCCACCTCATCCACCTCATCCTGATGGTATACAGACCTCCAGGACAGACTGAAGATTATGATAACTTGTTGATTGATGGGATAACTTAAAATGCAATGAAAGGAGGTTTTAATTATGGGCGACTTCAACAAGCCTGACATTACCTGGAATTCTCAAACTGCTATTACAAGCAGTGACCCAAAGACAACAAAAATGTAAGTGCCGCCCAGGTAAAGCGGTAAGGTCCAACTAGACCTCTGTGAGTGCAGACAAGGACAGGGAGCTCGTCCTAGCTCCAAGCTGCAGAAATGTCAACAGAAAAGATCCATAAGCCGCACATCATGAAGCAGATCCATGTGCATGAAGTAAAATGAATGGCCGCCCTCAGCCAGGGCTCCATCCAGGCCACGCCCCAATGTTTCGCTCCACCCCTTGGAGCTTAATTATGGGGATGGCATCCATTTATCCATCTCCATGATCCTGCTCCAAGGGGCAGAGCGAAATGTGTTGGTGTGGTTTGGAGGGAATCCGGGCTGAGGCGGCCATTCTGCCATTCATCTCACTTCATGTGCACGGTTCTGCTTCATGATGTGCGGCTTGTGGATCTTTTCCTTTGACATTACTATTACAAGCAGGAGCAGGGATGTAATGAAGGCAATTACAAAGGTTCTCTACTTTGTGTAATCCCCTGAAATAGATTGGTCTCTTTTCACCATGTTGGCAATTTTTTTTCGCCCAATGTAAACACCATGCTATACTCTTGGACTTCACCCTCCTATGGGATCATGTAACCTTTCTCCTAATTGTGGGGGTTGAAGCATTAACCACTTTATTATCCTGTAACTGGTTAAAAATCTCACTTCTCTCTGTTTTTCTTACAGGTTTACTAGGGATTAAAAGATTAAGCCGGGATTAGACATCTATGCTGCAGTGGTTCCTTCACACGGCAGAAATTTTTTGAAGATGACTGTTGGAAACCAAAGCAGAGGACCCTGTAACTGCATCTTTACAAGTCGCGAGGGCGCTCCAATTCAGCTTCAGTAGAAACCTAAAGGCAAAATTAATGAGCAAACGTAGGACTTCTATCAGAACGTTGGAAAAAGACGCAACAGACAGTGACTGTGTAGCTGGTATCGCAGTCTAACATCCACCATGAAGTTTAGTACGGTGGATTACGTTATCTTTGCGCTGCTCTTAATCATGTCCTCTGCCATCGGACTGTACTATGCCTTGAGTGGAGGAAAACAGCGCACCACACAAGAGTTCCTGCTGGCTAACCGGAATATGGGCTTCTTCCCAGTAGCCTTGTCACTTCTGGCTACATTCCAGTCTGCCGTCGCCATTCTTGGCGTACCATCGGAGATGTACCGCTTTGGGACAGAGTACTGGTTCCTTGGCTGCTCCTACATCCTCGGGCTGCTAATTCCTGCATACATCTTCATTCCGATTTTCTATCGGTTGCGGCTTACCAGCACCTATGAGGTAAGAAGACCAAAAGTACATACTTTTACAAGGGCTACTTCATGCCTATGTGTGCTTAACTCATTGGTTCACATCAGTTTAATGCCTTGGCATATGTTGCTCTTCTTCTTCTTCTTCTTCTTTTTATTTTTTATTTTTAATGCTTTATTGCATGTTTAAATGATAAATTTGTGCCGGCAACTCCAAAGTCCATGCAAATGACTTTATTAATACATGAGTATAAAATGGGCGTATGCGTTTCGTCAGCCTTGGTCACAGCCTGACTGCATTAATGTATGGTGTGTTGATGGCAATAGAAGTGCATATTAATGCATGTAAAAGTGCATGAAATTTCCCATTGAAAGGACCCTTTGACTCATCTCTCACTTACTCCCCTGTCACTGGGGAAGTGAAACGCTCACCTGTGGTGAGAGAGCGACACATCCACGTCGGTGGTCCTATTCTGCTAGCTATAAAAGTGCAGGTGTGACCGGGTCATAAATTTTGCTTATACAGGGTGATTGGAAATAGAAGTTGGAGCCATATTAAAGAAAACACTTGTATTGCAGCTTACCAATACTTAGATGTGGTGGCTGCACAAGGCTGGCCATAGATTATGCAATTTTCTTCAGTATAATCAGCCTGCCTATCGGTGGATCGAAATCCAGCCAGTTCCTGCTGAACTGGATAAATTGCAAGCCTTTTTTTTTTTTTTTTTTTTTTAGGCTTTCTTTCATTTTTACGTGGTGATCTGGCCAGTAAGTCTGTTGCTTTGCAACAGAGCAAGCTGCTGTATCATAGGAGGTGTGTTGCTGGCTAGCTCACCAGTTGAAAACAAAAAAAATTCTAAATTAAAGAAAACGAATGCAGGCACCACATCTTATGATTGGTAAATTGCAATATATTACATTTTTGGTTTTGGGATTAGCACTGGTTTAAGTGGCAAATGAAAAGTTTTTTTTTTTTTTTTTTTCTTTTGGGTTTTTTGTTTTTATTACACCAAGTGTTGGGCTTTTAAATTGCTTTAGAAAAGTAGAGCATAACCACTGACTCACCTGTGTAAGAGCAATGTATATACTTGCCTATTTTCAGGCCTCTCTGGTCACGTGATCTTCCACTATGGAGGGGCAGAGCAGACAGCGGTGACACAGTCACCAGCTGTCTGCTCTTGGAGCTCTAATGCCGCGTACACAGGATCGGAATTTCCGACAGGAAATGTTCGATGTGAGCTTGTTATTGGAAAGTCCGACCATGTGTATGCTTCATCGAACATTTGCTATCGGAATTTCTGAACACAAACGTTTGAGAGCAGGCTCTCAAATTTTCCCACAACAAAACTTGTTGTTGGAAAGTCCAATTGTGTGTACACAAGTCCATCGCACAAAAGTTCACGCATGCTCGGAATCAAGCTGAAGGAGCCTCTCTGGCTATTGAACTTCCTTTTTCTCGGCTCGTCGTACATGTTGAACGCCACCGCGTACTTGACGTTCAGAATTTCCGACGACATTTGTGTGACCGTGTGTATGCAAGACAAGTTTGAGTAAACATCCTTTGGGGAAAAAAAAAAATCCACGGTTTTGTTGTCGGGAAAATCCGATTTGTGTGTACAGGGTATGAGAACCAAGTGATCTGCGGTGTTTGATCGCTCGGTCCTCAGTGTTGGAGCTGGTGGGGGACCGATGCAGCATTCACCTAGGAAAGTATAAATGGGAAAAAATAAAGTCGATACTTTTTTTAAAGTGGAAGTAAAGTTCGATCAGTAACTTTTACATATAGGTAAACCTATAATAAGGCTTACCTAATAGTGTAAATATCTCTTAAATGGGCACCATTTAGGAGATATTTACATTACATGCAGCCAGTGACATAACTGGCACATGCATTCTAAAGGAGTGGCCACCCATGCCATTCCTTCAGAACCCTGTGCCATAATCGGCAGCTCTGGGGGACAAGCATGGGAGTAATGTCATTGCGGCTCCGGCCAGTCACATCGCTGAAGTCCGAACCGAAAGAAAGACGGGTTAAGATGGGAGCCCTGCACCACTGACATCTCTGTGCTGGAAGAGCTTTGTTTTTAAGGCAAGTTACACATAATGTGCTAGTATGCGATGCATACTAGCATATTATGACATTACCTTGCTGGGTAAGAAGGGGGGGAAAAAAAAAAAAAAAAGAGTCCAGCGGTTTACAACCGCTTAAAGTGTTTTGGCAATTATTCATATGCGAGATGGGTTTTAGCCTTTTCATGCTACAAAGGAATTCTCGTATTAAATCTTATCAAATCCAGGGAGACTTGAGGATTACAAAGACTTTATTTTTTTTTTGTTTGAAGTCAAGAAGTTCACAAATCATAGACATTATCACTTTAATTACTTTTTACTTTTTACTTTTATGCTAACGTCCAAGCTGGTGAAGGATTTATGATTCTGATAAAACTCTCTATTAAAAAAACTAAAGCTGACTATACATTGTTAGCGGTCACATCGATTGTTTATTTTGCAGCCTCCGTGACAAGAAATGTCGGGGAAGTAGAATGCAAAAGTTTTTTTTTTTTCTTGCAAAATTTCTAACCGTGTCTGTTTTTTTTCCTTTTTGTCTACTCTCTCCAAAATTGAATGTTAAAGCGGAGTTCCACACAAAATGGAACTTCCGCTTTTCAGAGTCCTCCCCCATCCGGTGTCACATTTGGCACCTTTTTAAGGGGGAGGGGGAGCAGATACCTGTCCAATCCAGGTATTTGCACTTCCGGGCATAGATGGCAGCAGTATCTGTGGATATCTACGCCCTATCCGTCCCCTCCTCCGCCCCCCGCTGTCTTCTGGGGGAGACGCACAGGTCCAAGAAGGCCGCAGGGAGCCAGGAAGTGAAGCCGCAAGGCGCTTCACTTACCGATTCCCTTACCGAAGATGACGGCACCTACACCCGAGAGCCGAAGGTCAGATCGTCTTCGGGTGAGGACATTGCGGGCGCCCTGGATAGGTAAGTGTCAATGTATTAAAAGTCAGTAGCTGCTGACTTTAAAAACAAAAAATTTTATTTCGGCAGAACTCTGCTTTAAAAGCCAACATAACTTTGATGTACTTTCAAATGACGTTTGGCAAGTCATCGACTGTACTAAGAATTTTTTTTACAAATGTTCATTCGAAAATCTATTAGTGTACGGCCAGCTTTACAAAGTCTCTCTTTTTAGGGTATGACCATCCAAAATTTGCCAAAAGGTATATTATAGTATATAATAAATATCTCTATCATAAATAATATATGTATGTGTGTGTTTTTTATATAGCCAGAGGAGGGCACAGGGGACAGTCAAAGGATGATCGTGGGGGCAGTTACAAGCACAGATTTCCTCTGAGATTGTATTATCTTTCAATAAATCCATGCCTTTAGTCTGCTTATCTTCAGCAAACTGTTTGCAGGCTTTTTGTGCATCAGCTTTTGAAGAGGCTTCCTTCCGGGACGACAGCCATGCAGACCAATTTGATGCAGTGTGTGTCTTATGGTCTGAGCACTGACAGGCTGACCCCCTAAACCTCTGGCAACATCTATTTCCCAAAGACAATCTCTGGATATGATGCTGAGCACATGCACTCAACTTCTTTGGTTGACCATGGCGAGGCCTGTTCTGAGTGGAACCTGTGCTGTTAAACCGCTGTATGGTCTTGGCCATCCTCCTGCAGCTCAGTTTCAGGGTCTTGGCAATCTTCTTATAGCCTAGGGCAGGCCATCTTTATGTAGAGCAACAATTCTTTTTTTTCAGATCCTCAGGGAGTTGTACATCCACTAAAAAGTCATTTCTTCAGGTTGTTACATGAAAAAATACAATAAAATATTTACAAAAATGTGACAGGTGTTACTCACTTTTGTGAGATACTGTATATATTAGAGCTGCACGATTCAACCTTCCTCGCGATCTTAATACAACACTTCCTCAACTCATGTTAAAGTGCAAAGCCGAGCAAAGCTGTCAAAAGAAAAAACTCAGCTGACAAATGTTTATTAATCGCAATAAATCAGTTCTTTTAGATCAAAGTAATGAACTTCGGTCTGTAAATGAGGTCAGTTTAACCATTAAAGACTAAGGCGTAAAGGTTTGTTTTAAAAACAAACATGTCATACTTACCTCCTCTGTGCAGTTGGATTTGCACAGAGTGGCCCTGATCCTCCTCCTCTGGGGTGGCCCTGATCCTCTTCCTCTTTTCGAGTACCCTGTTGGAGAGTGGCTCTCCCTCGGGCACTCGTGCGGGTGCACTCCCATGTCCTGCTGTGTCCATTGACACTGACACAGACAGCAGGCCTCAGCCCTGGCTCCCGTGTCATTGGATTTGATTGACCACAGTGGGAGCCAATGGCTGCGCTGCTATCCATCTATTCCAGGGTTCCGTGGAATCCTAGGGTTCCGCCAAAGATTTCTAGGGGTTGCTTGAACATTTTTTTTTTTTTTGGCCTTTTTAAATAAGTTCCCACTGACACCAATTATATTCATATCTATCTGAAAGGGGGGGAATTCTTCCCAATGACCACAACAGTAAGGAGCACTCTTCCTAATGACCATCACACTAATGTATCATGAGTTGTAAATATATACATTTTATTGGGGTTTCCCTGAGACTGGAAAGTTATATCAAGGGTTCCTCCATGTTGAAAAGGTTGAGAAAGTCTGATCTATCCAATCGGGACCGAGACACCGGCTGGAGCTGGTGTGCTCACCCCTGTGGCTAGAAAGGCCGGGTTCAGGTAAGTAAAAGGGGGGGGCTCTGGGGGGCTGCTGCATCACAGGAGGGTTTCCACCTTAAGGCTAGGTTCACACTATTGCGATGCGGGAACGCCGCGAATCCGCGGCGTTTTCCCGCATCGCTCACATCCCGCCGGCAGTTCACACTGCCCTATGCGGACGGCTGGGGGTGTCAATGTTATGTTAATGACACCCCCAGATCCGTCGGCATATCGCAGTGCGATCTGCCGACTCGCACAGGAATCGGATCGCATGGTGTGAACCCCCATGCGATCCGATTCCGTTGCGGACCCAAAAAAGGGTCCTGTGCGAGTTTGCTGCGGGACAGCTGCGAGTTCAGCCATACTATCTGTATGGCTGAACTCGCAGTGCTACGGAGATCGGATGTGATTTGCTGTGCGAATCACATCCGGTTCTCCCCCCGCAGCGGTGTGAACCCAGCCTAATACATAGAAAGCGTTGATGTGAAAAACCTCTAGGGCTCACAACCCTGTTAATGTGTAGGTCGTTTTTAAAACCTCTCCTGAATAATAATAATCATTGTATAATACAGGTATCTGCACCCACTTCCAGGAATACACTCCAGCGGGAGTTATGCCCCTTCCTGCCCCCCCCCCCCCCGTCCCATCTCCTGGGAAACACACAGGTCCCAGGAGATAGCGGGGACCATTTAGGATGTGCAGCGCGACTCATGCATGCGCAGTAGGGAAACTGGGAAGTGAAGCCGTGACGTTTCACTTCCTGATTCCCTCACAGACAATAGCGGCGTCAGCCGAGAGCCGAGCGATTGATAGACTTCGGCTGCTGACATCGCTGGACCCCCGGAAAAAAAACATTACCAGCAATAAAAAAAATGTGGAAAAAAAATGGCATGGGGGTCCCCCCACCTTTCCTGGATTGCCAGGCTGCATGGTTGGATAAGGGTCTGTTATTGATTTTGGGGAGGACCCCACCCACACCCAAATGGCCTGGTATTGATTGGGACCCCCACGCCATTTTTTTATTTATTTTTTTCTTCACCTTTTTGTATTTCCGGCAATACACCATAGTGTGTGTGTGTTTTTTTTTTTTTTTTTTATTATTATTATTTTTTTTTTCCAATATTCAGCTGTCAGCTGCTCCTCCCTCAAAAAAGCACCCTGTCCTCCGGCAAAGAAAATAACAAAAAAAAAAACGCTAAAACATTAGCGGTTTTTTGTCCAGCATTTCCAAAGCCATTTTTAGCTTTCTAGTGTGCATGAAGCCTTGGGATTGATATGTAAATACTTTTTCCGGCTCACTTGCACAGTTTTGCATACATTTAACTATACATACTATATTAGAATACGTCTAAGGTTTTTTTTTTTTTTTCCACGCTTTGGAAGCCCAGTTTGTCATACTTGTTATGAGTAATATCTCCTATGTACTATCTCCAAATCTCTTATGTCTTTACAGTATGGTATCCAAAACCATACGAGACATACAAGGTACGGCCTTACGAGTGGTTTAAATGGCATCAATGCTATACTTGCTTTACATGCGTGTTTTTAATGCTCCGGAAGATTTTATTTACTCCAAGTATATGCAGCTTCGCACTTATTGCTGCTGTTTAACATACTCTTAACCGCTTTTCTAAATCCTTCTCCATTAACACACATTGATTACATTTATTATTGTTATAACTGAGGTGATTTACTTTTTAAAATCTATAGAAAAAAAACTTTATATGGTTTCCGTTTAAGCAAATCTGTCCAGTCTTTAAAGCGGATCTTAAAGTGAAGACAAAGGCATATGCATAGCATACTGGCTCATTATGTAATACTCGCCTGAGATCGAAGCCCTCGCTGCAGTGCCTGTAAACGGCACCGGCCAGCGACATCACTCTCGGGGATCGCGGCTTAGGTGCTGTGATTGACTGTCGCCGAGATGACGTCACTTCCACGCATGCACGTGGTAACGGCACACTAGCTGGAGCAATGGCATATACACGCCACTGCTTCAGTTTGTACGTGCCGATGACGTCGGCACATGCAAATGCAGGGATATCTCCTAACCTGTGCAGGTTTAGGAGATATCCTGGGTAGCTGCAGGTAAGCCTTATTATAGGCTTGCCTATAAGCGAAAAGTGGTCTGTAAGGGTTTATAGCCACTTTAAGGTAACCACGCCAAGATGCAGGACCTTGTGGTGCCTGGTTATGTCAAGTTGGTCTACAAACTGGTTCCTGTGTTCCCTGTTGGGGTTGCATGGATCATAGGCCTATTCTGTACATGGGACCTTGACTTTTTTTAAAGCAGTAGTAAAGCCCGCTTGGTGATTTTTACCTACAGTTAAAATGTTCTTTAACCCATATAACCCAAACACTGCCAGACCCTCTATCAGAGCCTGGCATAGCACACTTCATTAGTCTTTTATAAAAATTTGCATTTTAAATACCTATTCAGAACAATCTTCAGGTCAGTCACATGACTCGCAGCCGCTGTATAAATACGATGGATGGCTTCTGCAGGAGGGGCTGAGATCTCCCTCTGATGTCAGCCGGGGAGATCACATGGTCGCTCAGCCTCTCCTGCAGTAGCTCTGGAAAAGGCTGAGAGTCACGTGACCAGCCTGAAGATCTTGCTAAATCAGTATTTACAACGCTAGCTTTTATAAAAGACTAATGCAGTGTGCTATGCCAGGCTATAAGAGGGGCTGGCAGGGACCATTTTTTTTGGCCTCAGGGGCGGAGACTAAGATGCACAGACATAGATGACAGGCAGACAGGAGGGGGTGAGAGGAGAGCGGACGGGGAGACGCACTCTGACCACGGTGGTCAGGGCTCAGAAGCCCTGACCGCCGTGGTCAGTACAGAGGGGGATACAGGAAGTGGCAGGTTTTTTTTTTTTTTTTTTTTTTTTACAGTTCAGAGGGGCAGATTAAATGGCGCAAGCACTGTGCTGTTTAATCTGCTTTAAGGAACCAGGGAATCCCTATTTATTTTTTATTTTTTGGGGGGTGGGTAGCTACAAACACTTTAAGCCTATAATAAGGCTTACCTGTAGGTAAAATTAATATCTCCTAAACTTGCACTGTTTAAGAGAAATTCACCCTAAATGCAGTCGGTTACGTCACCGGTGCATGCGCTCTGTAGGTCCGGCATACCTTGTTGGACCTCGAGAGCGTTGTGCTGGAAGCGAGTGACGTCATCGTGGCTCCGGCCAATCACCTAGCCGGAGCGTGCAAACCTGTAAGAAGCACATTATGCAGTTTCCTTTCATTTTTAAACCGCTGTAGTTTTGCTACCGCTTTAAGCTCAGCCGGTCCCCAATCCTATGGTCCTTTGGCTCTCAAACCCTGGAACCACTTGTTCCTGCTTAAACTTTGGCATCTGTTAGAGTGATGACATCCAGGGGGAGGGTGGCCCTTAATGTGGACTTAATTCAAGGTCTCCTGGATACAGTGTGGCATTCGTGGGGCTCCATTGTAATAGAGGAACCAGCTTGAATTCTGCTGCTACTTGTACTTCAGTGCAGGTACCGGAGGCAGGTCAGGCTCTGTTTAATGCAATTATTTTGTTTTGCTTTTATCTCTAGCTTCATATTGTGCTGCAGTCTGACTTGAATCTGTCATGTCTTATAAATAATGGCAGTAGGAATATGGCTAACACTTACACCTCCCAGCGACCTGAATGAAGGCACCATGAGGCACCATGGGATACACTGATATCAGTACTTTAGATTGTTGAATGATGAAAACACTGATGAAGGGTGCAGTGCTGGGTGGAGAGAGACGTTTCTAACCTCCTGATAGGTGAATATATACTACCTCTTCTACAAGGAACTGCTGATTTTAATTTCATTATACATATTAACAGGGTCTCTTTAGGATTGCTTTACTACTTTGCAGCAAATTTAGGGAAAGGTCTCAAAGTCCAGTTGCCATAACTTCTGTGTGACCGTTTCCATGTTTTCTGATATTGCTGTCTTTCCCACATGCAGTACCTGGAGCTACGGTTCAATAAAGCTGTACGAATCTGCGGAACCATCACTTTCATATTTCAAATGGTGAGTGTTTTCAGCATTATGGTCAAGCAGTTGTCATTTATTTTTTATTTTTTTCCTGCAGCACCAGGTAGGTTCCTTTCTTCCCAGTACCATTCAGTCTTCTCAGTGGGGGTAGTGGTCAGCATTGGGTCAGTTGTAAGAGAAGAAAAGATTGATTGCACACTTGAATCCAACCACTTCAAAGGGGTTGTAAAGGCAGACGTTTTTTATCTTAATGCATAAAGCGATTGTTAACCCAAAAGAAAAATATTAATAATAATTAATCCTGCTCCTTTAAAGCATGTTAGTCTTGTCCTGTGTTATTTGGCCCCTTGTAACACCTAAAAAAACCTGGCTGATCCTGCCAGTTTCTCTCCACCCCTCTGTAAACTGACCACGGTGTATCATGGCTGCTCAGACCAGACACCGTGGTCAGTTTACATGCCTCTGTCATCAGCAGCCTGCTATATGCTCTCCTCTCTGCTCCTGTGTCATCCTCCCCTCTCCCCCCTCTGTCTGAGAGCCGCCCCTACCCCCATACTGATGCTCTCATAACACTAACCCGTATACACCATCAGCACTGCCTCTTATTGCAGTGTCCCCCCTCTGTGAATGATATATAAATTCTGCAAATACCTCATTTAAGACACGAGATTGCAATCACATGACCAGCCAGCTCTCTCCTCCTCCTCCTCCTCCTCCTCCTCCTCTCCACACTGAGATCAGCAGAGGAATATCAGCCCTGCCCGCTACATCTCTGAGGAGGAAAGGAGAAAGCTGGCCAGTCATGTGATCGCAATCTCGGCAGTGAAATTAAGTATTTGCAGCATTTATTTTTATAAATCGCACACAGAGGAGGACACTACAATAGGAGGCAGTGCTGATGGTGTATACAGGTTAGAGTGGCTTAACAACCGCTGTAAGATGAAGTCTTCTGTGTACAGCACCCCCCCAATACTTGCCTGAACCCATCTCGATCCAGCGATGTTGCAAGAATGGCTCGGCTGCCCAGGACTCTCCCTCCTCATTGGCTGAGACAGCAGTGCGGTGCCATTGGCTCCTGCTGCTGTCAGTCAGTGAGCCAATGAGAGGAGAGAGTGGGCAGGGCCAGCGTGAGGCTTTGTGTCTGACTGGACACACGGAGCTGAGGCTCAGCTCAGGTTCCCTCATAGCAAGCTACTTGCTGTGGGGAACCTCAAAAGGAGGGATGGGCATAGCCCAAAGAGGGACTGGAGAAGAGGAGGATCTAGGCTGCTCTGTGGCTTTGTGGTCCAGTTCTGATGCTCACATACCCATTGTAGGCACTTTGGGCTGTGGATACGGGTCCGTATGGACACACTAAGTGGTCTGTAGCTACCCCGCCCCATACACCACAAACTGTGATACAGTGTGTCCTGACACCATTCATGCGGACCAGCATTAACTTTTTCAGCAATTTGGCCTACAGTATTTCTTCTAATGGATCAGACTACGTGGGCCAGCCTTCACTCCCTATGTGCATCAGTGAGCCTTGGTCGCCCAGGACCATGTCAGCGGTTTACTGGTTTTCCTTCCTTGGGACACTTTTTGGTTGGTCCTGACCTCTGTAGACCAGAAACATCAAACGAGCTGCAGTTTTGAAGTTGCTCTGACCCGTTCATCCAGCCATTGCAATTTGACTGTTCTCAGAGTCGCTCAGATCCTTATGCTTGCCCATTTTTTTTTTTCTGCTTTCACTTGCTGCCTAATATATCCCACCCACTTTCAGATTGTAATGAGATAATCAATGTTATTCATGTTACCTGTTAGTGGTCATAATGTGTTCTATATTTTTATATACAGTTGTGCTCATAAGTTTACAGAATTTAGGATTTCTTTGCCATTTTTCAGAGAATATGAATGATGACACAAAAACTTCTTTCACTCATGGTTCGTGTGGTTGGCCGAAGCCATTTATTATCGATCATCTTTGTTTACTCTTTTTAAATCAAAATGATAAAAGAAACTACCCAAATGACCCTGATCAAATGTTTACATACCCTGGTGATTTTGGCCTTATAACATGCACACAAGTTGATGCAAAGGGGTTTGAATGGCTATTAAAGGTAACCATCCTCACCTGTGATCTGTTTGCTTGTAATTAGCGTGTGTGTATAAAAGGTAAATGAGTTTCTGGACTCCTGACAGACCCTTGCATCTTTCATCCAGTGCTGCATTGACGTTTCTGGATTCTGAGTCATGGGGAAAGCAAAAGAATTGTCAAAGGATCTACTGGAAAAGGTAGTTGAACTGTATAAAACGGGAAAGGGATATAAAAAGATATCCGGGGAATTGAGAATGCCCATTGGCAGTGTTCAAATTCTAATCAAGAAGTGAAAAATGAGGGCTTCTGTTGAAACCAAACTAAATTTTTATACCAACTAAAACTTCAGCCACAACTTCCAGGAAAATTGTTCGGGGTGCAAAGAAGAACCCACAAATAGCTTCAGGTGAAATACAGGACTCTCTGAAAACATGTGGTGTGGCTGTTTCAAGATGCACAATAAGGAGGCACTTGAAGAAAGATGGGCTGCATGGTCGAGTCACCAGAAGAAAGCCATTACTATGCAAATGCCACAAAGTATCCCGCTTACAATATGCCAAACAGCACAGAGACAAGCCTCAAACCTTTTGGCACAAAGTCATTTGGAGTGATGAGACCAAAATTGAGCTTTTTGGCCACAGCCATAAAAGCTTACTTTGGAGAGGAGTCAACAAGGCCTATGATGAAAGGTACACCATCACTGATGTTTTGGGGATGTGTGAGCTACAAAGGCACAGGAAATTTGGTCACAATTGATGGAAAGATGAATGCAGCATGTTATCAAAAAATAGGAACATTTGCATTCATCAGCCAGGAAGCTGGACATGGAGATGTACTTGGACATTCCAACATGACTGATCCAAAACACAAGGCCAAGTTGAACTGTCTTTGGCTACAGCAGAATAAAGTGAAGGTTCTGGAGTGTCCATCTCAGTCTCCTGACCTCAATATCATTGAGCCATTCTGGGGAGATCTCAAACGTGCAGTTCATGTAAGACAGCCCAAGAATTTCCAGGAACTGGAGGCTTTTTGCAAAGAGGAATGGTCAGCTTTACCATCTGAGAAGATAAAGAGCCTCATCCACAAATGCCACAAAAGACTTCAAGCTGTCATTAATGTTAAGGGTGTAATACACGGTATTAAGAACTGGGGTATGTAAACTTTTGATCAGGGTCATTTGGGTAGTTTCTGTTGTCATTATGATTTAAAAATAGTAAACACAGTTGATTGATAATAAATGGCGTCAGCCAAATACTAACCATGAGTGAAAAAAAGTGTTTTTGTGTTATCATTCATATTCTCTGAAAAATGGCCAGGAAATCATAAATTCTGCCAGGGTATGTAAACTTAAGAGCACAACTGTATTTTTTATATGTATATTCACACAATATTGCCTTCTAACCTCCACTTCTGTTCTTTTCTGTCTGCAGGTGATCTATATGGGAGTAGTGTTGTATGCTCCAGCTCTGGCCTTTTATGCAGGTAACAAATGTACAGAAATCTCTTATCTTAGACATTATATAGGGCAGGGATAGGCAATTAGCAGACCTCCAGCTGTTGCAAAACTACAAGCCCCATCATGCTTCTCCCTCTGGGTGTCATGCTTGTGGCTGTCAGTCTTGCTATGCCTCATGGGACTTGTAGTTCTGCAACAGCTGGAGGTCCGCTAATTGCATATCCCTGCTATAGGCACACAAGAACCCGTGAGCGTCACCTTTCCAGATCAGTAGCTGAAGAGAATGGGTCCTAGTTATGTGTGCTCGTCATTGAGGGCTTATATATAAAGAAGATGGACTCAAAGTGATTTTTAAATGCTCGTTTATGTTTTAATAAAAAAAAAAAAAAACTTATCTGCTCTGTATACAGGCAGCCCCCTAGTTACAAACATCCGACTTACAAACGACTCCTACTTACAAACGGAGGGAGACAACAGGCAGTAAGAGGAAATCTACCCCTAGGAAGGGAAATTCTCTCCTGTAAGAGTTATTATGGGAAAAGGTGTCTCCACTGATGCTTTATCACTTCTGATCGGGGGACAGACGGCAAAACAAACGTTACAGAGGTGTTAACCCTTCCATATGCTATCCAAAAAGCTTCAAAATCCTCTTTTTGGCTGGAGCTACACTTAAAAAAAAAAAAAAAAAATATGTACCTGTTCCAACTTGCAATCAGATTCAACTTAAGAACAAACCTACAGACCCTATCTTGTTTGTAACCAGGGGACCGCCTGTAGTGGTTTTGCACAGAGCAGCCCAGATCCTCTTCTTGGGTCCCCCCGTCTGCTCTCCTGGTTCTCCACCCCTCCCCTCTGGTCTGGGGGAGACAGAAGGTTTTGCTTTTGTTTGTTTTTTGTTTGTTTTTTTGCAGGAAACACATTAAAGTGAAAAAAAAGTTTGCCTTTAGAACAATTTTAAAATCTCAGCATTTTTTCCAGAATTTTGCTACTTCCAAGCTGTATCCTCAATTAAAAAATAAATAAATAACAGGTTCACACTTCGCTCTTATTATAAATCCTTGCTTATGCTGTCAATCGGTCATGTTACACTTTCTGGTTACAGGCCAGTCTAATCATGGGGGGGGGGGGGATGGGGGAGAGTGATCTAGGAATATGGGTGCTCTACTGGGGGAGGGTGCTCTAGGAATATGGATGAGGGTGCTGTAGGAATATGGGTGCTCTACTGGGGGAGGGTGCTGTAGGAATATGGGTGCTCTACTGGGTGAGAGTGCTCTAGGAATATGGGTGAGGGTGCTCTAGGAATATGGGTGCTCTACTGGGGGAGGTCAAATTCCAGGCTGAACTTCTCTCTGTTAATATTGAAAATGTTAAAGTGGTTGTAAACCCTTACAAACCACTTTGACCTACAGGTAAGCCTAGATTAAGGCTTACCTGTAGGTCCAAGCAATATCTCCTAAACCTATATGGTTTAGGAGATATTTGCCTGAAAACGGGCACCGCTGTCTACGGCGCATGCGCCGTAGACAGCGGCGCGCAGGCGCACTGAGCGCGGCATTTCCAAGAATGGAGCTGCCGCGCGCGTCGACTCCCGTGCGCATGTGCGGGAGTGACGTCATCGCGGCTTCGCCGAATGACAGCGGCGGAGCTGCGAGACCCCACCAACAAGATGGAGGCTCCGGACTACAGGGGACAGCGGTGACTTCGCTGGCTCCTGTGTCAGGTAAGTGACACATAATGGGCTACTATGCGATGCATAGTAGTCCATTATGCTTTGCCTTTGCAGGGAATGAAAGAGGAAGTAAACTCATCAGGGTTTACTTCCTCTTTAAGTCTTTATGACGCTAGCATTAGGAAATAGATAGGAAGGTATATTTACTATTTATTTCTAATTTTGTTTTTGTTTTCCTTCAGTTGCTTCCTGGTTTCTGGCCTGGGCAAATGATGTTATACATCCCAGGAGTCTTCGTGGGGGGGGGGGGGGGGGTCTCTGCTCTGGAGTTTGGGGTTTTGTAGAGCTTTGAGTGGGATAAAGCCTCCATTCCTAGGTCCACATCTTACCTGGTAGCCAGACCTCCTTGTTAGTCGTAACTGTTCCCAGGCTTTTTATATGTGAGCTGACTGATGATCAGAATGATTGGGAGCCTGCTGCTGGGTGAAAAGGCTGGCTGCTGACAGAACACTAAAGTTACAAGTGTCTGTTTTTAAACCCATTAAGGACACCCGTTTCTGGGGAACTTACTTTAGACCCCTTTCACACCGAGCCGTGGGGGGGCGTCAAAAAAGGGGTTAAATCAGCCCACAAAACGCTGCCAGAGCGGCGTTTTGCCGGTGGTATCCCAGCGCTGCCACATTGATTTCAATGGGGTGGAGCAGTGAGTTCACCGTTCCTTCACCGCTCCAATGAAGCTGCTGGCAGGACTTTTTGTGACGTCCTGCAAGAGCACGATCCAGTGTGAAAACCCTTGGGCTTTCACACTGGAGTGAAAGGACCCGCTTTTTTCAGGCGCTATACAGGCGCTATATCGCCTGAAAAACGCCTCAGTGTGAAACGAGTCTTAGTTTAATCTGTGTCTTTGTTGACTTGCTGTGCAAAGTCCCCCTGCAGTGTGTTTGCAGCTGAAAAAAAGCTGAGCACAAACCTCCGAGGACTGTTCCAGGATGTCCCTCTCTCATGGTTTACTGCTGCTAGTACCAGTTGAGCCAGCCCTCCTTACAAGCTGTACCTTTGTAGATATACAGTGCCTTGAAAATGTATTCATACCTCTTGAAATGTTGTCATGTTACATATGAGAAATGGTTTAAAATTTGTTTTTACAAATAAATCTCTGAAAAGTGTGGTGTGCATTTGTGTCAGCCTCCCAGAGTCAATACTTTGTAGAACCTCCTTTCTCTGCAATTACAGCTGCAAGCCTTTTTGGGGCTGTCTCTACCAGCTTTGCCCATCTAGAGTGCCATTTTTGCCCATTATTCTTTGCAAAATAGCTCAAATTCTGTCAGATTGGATGGAGAGCCTCTGTGAACAGCAATTTTCAAGTCTTGCCACAGATTCTCAATGGATTTAGGTCTGGACTTTGACTGGGCCATTCTAAGCCCTTGTACACACGGTCAGAGATTCCGACGGAATGTGTCCGATCGGACCGTTTTGTCGGATATTCCGACTGTGGTCTGCATCGGACTGTTTCCGTCGGAGTATCCGACGGACCAACTTTTCCAACTTGCCGGTAAAATTTTCTGACAAAATGCTCCGATCGGACATACTCCGATCATGTGTAGAGAATTCCGATCGGACAAAGTGCCACGCATGCTCAGATCAAATTCCTACACCAAAGCTATTGGCTACTAGCCTGAACGTAGTCCTGTCGTAACGAAATAACTTAATCGCATCAGATTTTCCGACAACTTTCTCCAATCCGTGTGTATACAACAGTTTCGGACAAAATCCAACGGATTTGGTTGTCAGAATCTCCGACCGTGTGTACAAGGGCTAACGCATGAATATGCTTCAATCTAATTCTAAACCATTCCATTGTAGATCTGGCTGTATGTTTAGGGTCGTTGTCCTGCTGGAGGGTGAACCTCTGCCCCAGTCAAGTTTTTCCTAGACTCTAACAGGTTTTCTTCTAAGATTTCTCTGTATTTGGCTCCATCCATCTTCCCAACCAGCTTCCCTGTCCCTGCTGAAGAAAAGCATCCCCACAACATGATGCTGCCACCACCATGTTTGGATGATGTGTTCAGGGTGATGTGCAGTGTTAGTTTTCCGTCACACATAGCATTTTGCTTTTAGGCCAAAAAAATGTTGGTCTCATCTGACCAGAGCACCTTCTTACACATGTTTGCTGTGTCTCCCACATGGTTTTTTGTAAACCGAACTTCTAACTGCTTTCTTCTTGCCACTTTTTCCATAAAAGCCAGATATGTGGACTAATAGTTGTCCTGTGGGCAGATTCTCCCACCTGAGCTGTGGATCTCTGCAGCTCCTCCAGAGTTATCATGGACCTCTTGGCTGCCTCTCTGGTTAATGCTCTCCTTGCCCGGTCTGTCAGATTAGGTGGACGGCCATATCTTGGTAGGTTTGCAGTTGTGCCATACTCTTTCCATTTTCAAATGATGGATTGAACATTGATTCATGAGATGTTCAAAGCTTGGGATATTTTTTTTTAAATAATCTAACCCTGCTTTAAACTTCTCCACAACTTTATCTCTGACTTGTCTGGTGTGTTTCTTGGCCTTCATGATGCTGTTTGTTCACTAAGGTTCTCTAACAAACCTCTGAGGGCTTCACAGAACATCTGTGTGTATACTGAGATTAAATTACACACAGGTGGACTCTATTTGGGAATTAGGTGACCTCTGAAGGCAATTGGTTCCACTATATATTATTCTGGGTATCGGAGTAAAGGAGGCTGAATACAAATGCACGCCACACTTTTTTCACATATTAATTTGTAAAAAATGGTTAAATCTATTTCCTTCCACATCACAATTATGTGCCACTTTGTGTTGGTCTGTCACATAAAATACAATTACGTTTTTAGTTGTATCATGACAAAATGTGTAAAATTTCAAGGGGGAGGAATACTTTTTCAAGGCACTGTATCGTTAGTTTTTTTTGTTAAGAGATATCTTCAGTCTACCTTCAGAAGAGTGGTCCTTGCCCTCTTCATCACTGAGGATCACTGCCACAGAAGAAGAGAACGGCACCACATGGGCTTTGTCCTCTGCACCATTCTCCTGTGCATCCAGAGCAGCTTGATGTCTTGCCCCCAGTGGGCAGATCATTGACACTCCCAGGAAGTATCATTCAGTCTGGAAGCGGGTTGCCGACCGGAACTAGAGGAGGAGGACGCAGAGTACATTGATTGGAGCATGGAGGGGTTAACTTCTGATTTGGAAATTAAACAGTAAGGGAGGAGGATTTTATTTTTTATTTTTATTAATTTATTTATTTTTACATAGTTTGGGTTTTTTTTTTTTATTAATTTTTTTGATTGGCGCTTCTGCAAGGGGAATACCCTTGTAGCACAATGCATTTGACTATTGTAGGGCAATCTCACTGCTGGTACAGTAAATGGCAACCAATCAGACTACGTTCATAGCCGAAATATCAATTTTTTAACTGAACTAAAATTGTAGTTGTCAGTTGCCCCTTCATCCATATTAAAGTGTATATAAACCCTCACCTTGTAAAACAACCCATTCAGTTTAAAATGGAAATAAAAGGCAAAACATTTGTGTATAGATATTTAAAAAAATCATAAATAACTTTTTTTTTTTTTTTTATGATCACATTCCCTCTGTTCTCAGCTGCATAAGGATCTTAGAGAGCGGGGGGGGAGAAGAAGCAGCACACTGGTCTTCCAAGTGAATGGCTGTGCGGGGGGGGGGGGGGGGTGGCTTCATGTCAGCAAAAGTCTGATCATTAGAGGAGAGCAGGCTCCAAGTGTGGGTTTTTTTTTTTTTTTTTTTGGAAAGCAGACTGGCAGGAACACCAGGGACTTCGTATAAAGGAAGCAATACAAGTACATGGTGCATCAGGCACATATCGGAAATATAAAATGTTTTCATGTGGTGTGTGTTTTTATTTATTTTTTATTTTTTTATTTTTTTTTTTATGTTTAATTCAGTTCATTTTTTATGTTTGATACAGTTCTAAATGGCCATTGAAAGGAAATACAAAATGTCTGGAATTCTTAATTTGTTTGCTTTTGTTGCAGTTACCGGATTCAGCCTGTGGGGGGTGGTGTTGACTATGGGATTGGTCTGCACTCTGTACACTACACTGGTAAGACTTCCGATGTTCACTTTTTTTTTTAAACTTGTTAAAGAAAACAAAGCGATTTGTGGTGATGCTTTTCTGGTGTAGATTTCCACTGTATTATGTGTTTTTATAAACTTTTATGCAAATTTTAAGGAAAGGGTAGAATAGAATTTATAACTATAAAGTCTCAATTTTTTCAGAACTCGGTGCTGGAAAATCAGACAATCTGTGCTGAGAAATTCCAAAACATACAAGTCTGAGTAGTATGAAGTATATCATGATATCAGCAGTGCAAAGGACTTTGCTGAATTTAGAACAGACTGTCTGATCGAGTGTGTCAGACCTCTGCAGAGAGCTCGCCGCTTCCACACAGAGGGCAAAGGTTCTTCTCTGCAGCATGCTGATAGTGGACAGGGCTTTCTAAAGAAAACAAACCGTAAGGGGTTGATTTACTAAAGCTGGAGCGTGTGAAATCTGGTGCAGCTGGGCATGGTAGCCAATCTGCTTCTAACGTCAGCTTGTTCTATTAAGCTTTGACAATACAACCTGGAAGCTGATTGGTTTCTATGCAGAGCTGCATCAGATTTTTCGCTCTCCTGTTTCAGTAAATCAACCCCAGTGTGTCTAGCTAGTGAGGGAGTGACACACACACGAGAAGGCTAGTACTTCACCTCCATGCTGTGCCCTTCTTTTTCTCATTCTAGCCTTTATTCGTGTATTGATTAGTAGGGCGGTAATTTTCCAGTGTTGACTGATTTATGCTCTCTTTTTGCCAGGGAGGTTTGAAGGCCGTTATCTGGACAGACGTCATTCAGACAATGGTGATGTTTGCTGGACAGCTTGCGGTTATCATTGTCGGTACTGCCAAGGTGGGCGGCATCAAGGAGGTTTGGCAAATTGCCATCGACAACAATAAGATTTCCGGGATAAAGTGAGTGATAACGTGATGTTATAACACTGCAACCTTGTTTACACACTTTTCAGAGCAAGATGAACAGATGATGTTCTACTTTTAACCTTTGATTGCCTGTAGACATTTAAATGGTCATTGTAAAGAGGAAACGATCGCCACTACTCAGGACCAGTCCAAGTAAACAAACGATAAGGCACAGCCTCAGCCTACATGTTTTAGGTTGTGTGGAGGAGATATGTAGGCTAAGAGCCGGTTCACACAGGGGCAACACGACTTTCAACACTACTTTTTTGGAGGCAAATTGGACACGGCTTCAACACGACTTGGGGCGACTTACAACACGACTTTAAGTCGCCCCAGGCCAGGCGACTTTTGCCGTGGCCAATCACAGAATGATCTCTCAAGTGGGAACTCCACGCCAATTAAAAAAAAAAAAACAGCATGGGTCCCCCCTCCGAGAGCATACCAGGCCCTTAGGTCTGGTATGGATTTTAAGGGGAACCCCCTACGCCGAAAAAAATGGCATGGGGGGTACCCCCCAGATACATACCAGACCTTTATCCGAGCACACTACCCGGCCGACCAGGAAAGGGGGTGGGGACGAGCGAGCGCCCCCCTCCTGAGCCGTACCAGGCTGCGTGCCCTCAACATGGGGGGGTGCCTTGGGGAAGGGGGACCGCGCGGCCCCCCCACCCCAAAGCACCTTGTCCCCATGTTGATGAGGACAAGGGCCTTTTCCCGACAGCCCTGGCCGTTGGTTGTCGGGGTCTGCGGGCAGGGGGCTTATCGGAATAAGGGGGCCCCTGGATCCCGGCTCCCCACCCTATGTGAATGAGTATGGGGTACAATATACCCCTACCCATTGACCTGTGAATAAAATGTAAAAAAAACACAACACACAAGGGTTAAAATAGTTTATTGCACAGCTCCAGGGGTCTTCTTCCGCCTTCGGGGGTCTTCTCGCCGGACTCCTCCGCTATCTTCTGCTCTTTTACTAGCATAGGAGCCCGGCTTTCTTCTTCAATGCCCTCTTCTTCTGACTTCGGGGGTCTTGTCCCCCTCTTCGGTTCTTCTTGCCAGGCCACCGCGCCTTCTTCTAGCTCTTTTACAAGCGGTGGCCCGGTCTTCTGTCGCCATCTTCTGTTCTTCTCTTCTGGAGATGTTGCCTCGTCGCTGTCTCCAGTCACTATGACAGTATATAGGGACATCACCGGATTATGTCCCCGCCCATTATTATGTCACAGTCCCAGCATCCGTGGCCTGCTACGGCTCGGGGGGGGGGGGGGGGCGCGCTCGCTTGTCCACACCCCTTTCCTGGCCGGCCGGGTAGTGTGCTCGGATATGGGTCTGGTATGGATCTGGGGGGGACCCCCACGCCGTTTCTTCAGCGTAGGGGGTTCCCCTTAAAATCCATACCAGACCTAAGGGCCTGGTATGCTCTCGGAGGGGGGACCCACGGCAATTTTTTTTTAAATAAATTTGGCGTGGAGTTCCCTTTTGAGAGCTGATAATTCTGTGAGAGTTGCCTCCGTATAGACGGAGATCCGACTTGGAGGCGACCTCCATTGAAATCAATGGGTACCAGTCGCCTACAAGTTGGATAGAAGTAGTACAGGAACCTTTTCTGAAGTTGGAGCGACTTCAGTAGCGTGCATTAAGACGGCTCTCATTCTCTTACATTGATTTTACATGTAGCGCAACTTAAGGTGACTAGGGGCGACCTGAAGTCGGATCTGAGTCGCCCCTGTGTGAACCGGCTCTGAGGCTGCTGCTTATCGTTTGTTCACCTGTGCTGGTTGGGAGTAGCAGCGATTCTTTCCCCTTTACATTTACTAGCCCTCTGGATTGGTATCAGGATAAACCTGCACCCCATACTTTCACCTTTTAGCAGCGGCTAAAGCAATATAACAGGTCATCATAAAATGGTCATTGCTCGGTCCGACAGATCTTGGCTGCACGTTGGGTTGTCGTATTTGTGTGCCTGTGTTTGTGTCAATAGCTCATCTGAAAAATGTATACTATCCAATGCCCTTCGTGTTGGGCAGCACAGTGGCACACTGGGTGGCTAAGTGGTTTAGCATTTCCACCCAACGGCGCTAGGGTCGCTAGTTCGAATCCCAACCGTGACGCTACCTGCTGGGAGTTTGCGTGTTTTTTTTGTTTTTTGTTTTTCTTTTCCTCCCACGCTCCAAAGACAGGCTGGTAAATTAATTTGCTCCTGTCTAAAATTGGCCCTAGTATATGTATGAATGTGAGCTAGGGACCTTAGATTGTAAGCTCCTTGAGGGTATGGATTGATGTGAATGTATAATATATATATATAAAAGTGTGTGTGTGAATTGATGGCGCTTTTATCGAAGTACCCAAATACATTTTATTTAAATGTTGGGTATGTGTTTGCACATTTCATATTAGGGCACACGCGGTGGTTATTATTTGGAAGAAATAAAGTACCAACATTTAGGTATTAGTGGAAGCAAGTTGTGGTGTTATACACCGAGGAGCTCATTGGGGACTGCATTATGACAACCCCTGACTGCAAATGCTATTATTTTTTGTATGATCTGATCTTGTATATTCAAACTGAATAGCCTGGAGCACTGGAATCAGTGTTGAATTCTTTAGCCACATAAAACCAGAGAAGAAAATCTCGACCTCATTGCCAAACCAATAATAAGTTCTTATTTCTTCCAAACGGTTTTAGGGACTTAGGAGCTAAATTTGAGGAAAAGGACCTCCCAAGGTAGTATTCTCAAATACTACCGGTACCTCGAGCCACACCAGAAAGGCAGAGGGAGATTGGGAAAGTAAACCAGTGGCTGAGGAGCTGGTGTAGTAAGGAGGGGTTTGGGTTCCTGGAGAACTGGGCCAACTTCTCAGTTGGTTACCAGTTCTATAGAAGGGACGGACTGTAAAATGAGGATGGTGCAGATCTGCTGGGAGTAAAGATGGCCGAAAAGTAAGCAGTAAGGATGTGGAATTCCCTTACACACACAGTGGTCTCAGCGGGGAGCATCGATAATTTCCAAAAACGATTAGATAAGCACCTGAACGACCACAACAAACAGGGATATACAATCTAATACTGACATAAAATCACACACAGGTTGGACTTGATAGACTTTTGTCTTTTTTCAGCCTTGCATACTATGTAACTGTGTAATCTCAAATACCCTTCCTCTCGTTACAGCTTCAACCCGGATCCATTCACCCGTCATTCTGTCTGGTCCCTGGGTATTGGAGGAATTTTCCTGATGCTGTCATTGTATGGAGTAAACCAGGCTCAAGTGCAGCGTTACCTCAGTTCACGGACAGAGAAGGAGGCCGTCATGTGAGTGGTGATGTAAAGGGAATATGTGGTGCTTTTGCATTTTTTTTCCATTCTTTATAATGTGTGTGTGTGTGTGTGTGTGTGTGTGTGTGTGTGTATATATATCTATCTATATATCCCTATCCAGGAAAGGAAAACCTTTGAAATAAGGATAATTCTTTTTGACACAAAAAAATAATGGCCTGAATTTAGATATAGGTTTCCTTACCCATTATACTAAAGTTTTACAACCCCCCATTCCATAGCTCTCCCTCTGTCTTATCTCACTAACTCTGCTTTTATCTTTATTGCCATTGATTTGTATGTGTTTTTTTTTTTTTTCTCCTTTCCCTCAGGTGTTTTTTCTTTCTCTTTTTTGTTTTTACATTCTGCTTAAAAACTTGTAAATCAGTACTGCTTGGACGTTGAAGAAGCGAGAGGGCCACTCCCACTGACCTGGCTCCGAAAGACCATAGTGCCACGCCTGCCACCAGAGACAGTGCCCCCTCTGGCCAGGCTGAACTTCTCCCAGTCCAGTCAGACTGATGCAGAGGTCCAATTTAGACAAATAAACCCAAACAAAACTGCAGTTTAGGCAAAGTTTAACTTTGAAAAACGCATAGCGTGTTCTTTTCAGGAGCCGCCGCTACATGCATGTGATTTATTTTATTTTTTCACGTTGTCATTATTGGGTATTGTTTGTAGAATTTTGAGGAGTATAATGAATATAATCCATTTTGAAATAAGGCTGTAACATAAAAAAATGTGGAAAAAGTGAAGCACCGTGAAAGCCTTCCAGATTGACTGTGCTACAAGAAGATAACTTCTGGAGCTCTGATGCTGCTCGCTGTGATCTCGACTCCTTTAGGAGCAGAGTTACTGGAACTGCTGTGCCCGTCCCTCCAGTGCTTCTGCCCATTCGCAGAAGCCTTTGTATTTTATGAACTCATTCACAAAATACAAAGGCTGTTCTCTGTTCTGTGTGCTTCTGTCTTCTTACAGCTGGAGTGTATCCTCCCCTGGGTTTTCTATAAACCTGTCGCATATAAGTAATATAGATAAGTCCCGGAGGTGACATGGCACCTAACTAGACTTAACTCAGTGTGCCTACACCTATTGCAAAAATTTCTGGAATTCAGCTTTAATTTGTGCCCTTTTTATTTTTGGAATTTAGCTTTGGCTGCTATTGACATGTGCTAATTCTGATATGGGCTGTAAATTTGAAATTCTTATTAAATGTCTCTTCCCAGGTCCTGCTATGCTGTGTTTCCCTGCCAGCAATTGGTTCTGGCTTTGGGGTGTCTGACCGGCCTGGTGATGTTCGCTTATGATCAAAAGAATAATCTCTTCACCCCTGAAATCAAAGCTGTGCCAGACCAGGTAATTTCCCTAGCTGGCCAGGTGCTCGTATGGGAAGATGTAGATCATCCAGGGATAGCCACAGGAACTACAGGTCCTACCTAGGGTGTCTAGGCAGGGAGCTTTGTCTTCCCAGCAGTCATGGAGTTACATAGATCGTATTGTCAAAATCAACAACACAACTGTATTTACTCAAACGAACAAACTTTCTAATGTTGTCAAGAATTGTTTGTTAAAAATGTAAGGATGAATATCTCTTGCTCTGCTGATCAATCTTCTGATCGATACTTTGAGGTTTAGACTCGCCTTTCATATTGTATCTAAAGCAGGCGTGTATTGCTGTCTGTCTTCCTAATTGGAGGGGGGTTCACCCTCTTGGCTTGTCTTAATGTCATTGAGACAAGAAGTGATCGGGAAAAAAAAAACCCGGTTGTCACTGAAATGGGGGTACAAGGGAGATCTTTCCGTGGGGATACTTGCCTAAAAAGGTTTCTTTTCACTTTTGGAAGATTTCCTCTCACTTTGTCATGTCTCTTCGACAAGATGTGATGGGGGGGGGGGGGGATTAAAAGAATAAAAAACTTGCAGTTTTAGCCATTTCTTGTTCTACCCAAAGTGGAAGAAAGTCTTGATTTACATGAGCTATAAAGAGACCCTGTCATCTCATCAACACGGGGGGGGAGTGACCGTGTCCCCTGAAACAGTCTCCAGAACCTCCATAACCCCCTTACTGGCCTTACCCGCAACTCTTTCCTCTTCCACAGCCAGCGACACTATTCAGCACTTTTGGGTATGGAGGAACATGAGTATGTCCTAAGTCGCCAGGCTCACACTTAGGCCCTATTCACACCTGAGAATTGTGTAGCTTGAATCCTCAAGCTACGAAACGCTTGAGGGTAAAAATTCCATTTATTCTCTATGGAGATGGTTCACATCTCCACTCCAGGTCGCCTGTAGCCCAACGCCTGAAGCTCAGACAAGTTCCGGACCCTTTTTTGTCGCTTGAATCGGTCAGATTTTGGTGCTTTTCACTCAGGAAGCAGATGAAAAAAATCTAAAAACATAGCAACAAATGATAAAACAGATGATCATTTTTTCCTATTGGCCTTTTAAAAAAAATGCCAAAACTCAAACGCTGCATGGAAACGCGCAAATACGTGCGATAAATTGCCTCAAAAACGCTATGCTCAGGTGTCAATTGGGCCTTAGATCGCTGACACAAGTCAGTTCAGATTTGGATTTAGGGGAGGAAAGAGCGGTGAGGGATGCTAGTAAAGTGAGTATGGGGGGGGGTCAAGGGAAAAAAAGTTGGTGTCTTTGTCAGTGCCTTCTGAAAATGCTGGTTTTATGGCTGTCCTGCTCATACCGTAGGGGGTTCTTTACTGTTAGAGCAGTAAGGATGTGGAACACACTCCCACAATTGGTGGTGTCAGCGGGAAGTGTTGATAATTTAAAAACTAAACTTAGATGGGCATCATAGCAAATGCAGAATATAGGGATGTGGGAAATGATGGTGACAAAAATACTCCCACTCAGGTTGAACTGGAAGGACTGGAGTGTTTGTCCAACTTTACCAACTATGTAACTGGGCAACTATCATTTCAGGAATTCTTTTGTTTGTTTATTTTTTGGATAAAACATTTATTAAACTATTGCTTGTTTGTTTTTAATGCATTTTTTTTTTCCTCTCCAGATGGTGCTATACTTTGTCATGGACATTCTGCAGGATTTTCCTGGCCTCCCAGGTCTGTTTGTGGCCTGTCTGTTCAGTGGAGCCCTCAGGTAGGTAGATGTCCTTGTTCTGGATCTGAGAACTCCTATGGGGATTTCTGTGACAGTTATGGCCAGCTTATATAGCTGAGCTTAAAGTGGCTGCCCTGTGCAAAACTGCTACACAATGATGTGTTTATTTGAAAATGGGGGGGGGGGGGACTTTTAGAACCACTTAAAGCCAGGCCGTACATGATTCATTTTTTTTCTTCCATTCAACCAGAAGGTTGAACAGAAATTTGAGCAATTCAGTGTGGATGGGGAAATTCCTCCTGTTGAGCTATTGTATTCTGCCACAGGGAGCCAACCCTGCCGGCAGAATACAATGATCATTGTTGCTGGCTTTAGCCGGGGGCACTGATCATTCAGGAAAAACAACCTGACAGTTTGGTTGTACACAAGTCAATTGATTGGCTTGTGTGCAATCAGCTAGCCCATACATGGATCGAAATTGGTTCGGTTCCCTGCTGAACCAGTATGTACTGTATGTATGGCTGGCTTAAATCAGAACTTTGTTCTCCCAGTCATCATTGATCATATTTGCTGCTAGCATTAATAAATCGCAAAGTACTGTTTATCCTATTTAGATATGATGTACTCTCCTGTATGCATGCCTGAGCTAAGGGCAGACTGATTCCAGGAAGTAAATGCTACACGAATCTTCTACCCTTACTCAAGATGGCCACAACCAGAAATGCTGGGGGGGGGGGGGGGGGTATTTTTCAAAGTGATTTCTCAATCAAATAAAGTATGGAGACATGAATGGGGGAGTTTGCTTTGACTATTAACCACTTCCCACCCAAGGTACGTCAGATGACATCATGGAATTTGGTGATATCTGAATGCCTGCAGCTACAGGCATTATTCAGATATCATTTTTTGGGCCGGCGATCCTGTGCACCATAAGAACAATCATAGCAGCAGTTCGGTCGCACTTGCAGGTGATGGGAGGGGACATCGTCCATCCTGCTGCTCTCTGGTGCTTCTCCGGTCTTCCCCATGCCATCGGCGAGCCGGCAAAGGAATCGGTTGCTTCCGGAAATTGCATATAGAGATTTCCGGTGGCCAGATCATCCCCATTTCTGACCCTCGGAGGCCCATGCCAGCAGATGTAAACATTGCAGAGAATGTGACTGGAAAGGCAGAGAGGGTTTTTTTTTTTTTCGGCCTTTCCAGCCTGGAGGAGAGATGTGGGCTCTCCATAAAGAGGACCTGTCGTGCACTATTCCTATTACAAGGGATGTTTACATTCCTTGTAATAGGAATAAAAGTGATCTTTTTTTTTTGTTTGTTTGTTTTTAAAGTGTAAAAAATTGAAATGTAAAGTGCCCCCATCCCCCGTGTGCTCGCGCACAAAAGCGAACGCATATGTAACTCACGCCCACATATGTACACGGCATTTAAATCGCACATGTGAGAGATCGCTGTGTGCGTTAGCGCGAGAGCAACAATTCTAGCCTGAGAACTCTGTAACTCTAAACTTGTAACCTGTAAACAATTTAAAAGCGTCGCCATTGGAGATTTTTAAGTACTGAAGTTTGACGCCATTCCATGAGTGTGGGCAATTTTAAAACGTGACATGTTGGGTATCTATTTACTCGGCATAACATCATCTTTCACATTATACAAAAGACTTGGCCTAACGTTACTGTCTTTTTTTTTTTTTGTTTTTTTTTTTCCCCCAAAAAAAAAACTGGTTTGAAAAATCAATTCAGCTTTATTACTTGTTGCATTTTGAATGACCCTTGTCTGAAGAAAAGTAGATAAGCCCTAGTTTTCCCATGGGACCACTAGTACCAGTGAGACATAATAGGGGAGATTGTCCATTGCTTGGAGATATTTGGGGAAGTATACATAAAGAAACTCTAGGAATACAGCTAAATACATATTTAAATAGGTTGAAGGGTATATCTAGGGCAAAGGTAATGAATTAAAATAGGAGGGCTGGTTGCTAAAATCTTCCAGCTGTGTTTGGAATTTCTCTTTTAATAAAACCTAAAAGTAGGCCAATCAAGTTGTAAAGCTCTAAATAAACTGTTGGCACTATATTAATCCTGTATTATAATAATAATAAATAATCACATCCACATTTCAAGTAAAAGAAACTTGGAACCACCTTACGTAGGGTGTCCCCCATCTAAGTGCCCCCAAACATCAGATTCCCCCATCAGAGTCTGACTATAGCTTAGCAGAGTCCATTCGAGCCAGGCAGGCAGAGGGCGGGATCTGGGACGAGAAGCGTGCTGCAAGGGAGTGGGGCACACATGTCACGACATTTGTTGCTATGATGCCAGTAATCCTAGCAACCAGTGACTGAAGCTTGGTGAGGATCTAGCACAGCAGAATTTCTGGCTGACGGTTCTGGCTGGGCTGTCTGTCAGTCTGGATCCGGTCCTCGGTCCGCCATTTAGTGAAGGCTGATCTAGGGCATTATTTGTAACTTTCTATATAATAAGTCTTGTGGTTTGCACACCTCTGCTATGTGGCAAGACTTATTTAATAGTTTGGCAAGGCATGTTCTAGGAAGGTGACCCAAGATTTTAGTACAGGTAAAGTGGTGTCTGGGGGTGTTCTTGCTGTGACCTGTGCTATATAACAGACTGTAGATCTCTCTTCTCAGCACCATCTCCTCTGCGTTTAACTCTCTGGCCACGGTTACCATGGAGGATTTAATCAAGCCACATTTCCCTGGCCTCACAGAGTCCAGGGCCACGTTATTATCTAAAGGCCTTGGTGAGTATAATACCATAATATGACAACATATTTCAGATTATCATATATATATATATATATATATATATATATAAATATAAATATAAAATATCTTTTATTTTAGTTTTTTTTTATAAAGTTTTTTTTTTTTTGTTTTAATGGAAATGTATATGCGATCTCTGCCTTACATATCACTATTTAGAGTGTATATAAAGCCACAAAAAATGATTTTGTTTATTTTTTGGATGGAGTAGTAAGGGTTTAGAACCTGTCAGGCTTTTATTCATTTGAGGTCACTTGTTCCAATGAGGACAGTTCAAAAGGAAGTTTCCCACATTCTGGTGGGTTTCCTTTCACTTTGTTTTGTCCCCTAAGTAAAGGGAGATCTCCTCAATGGGACACGGAAGGCGGAAAACCTCAATAAGATATTAACTATTTCCTGTGATTGATGGATTTTATCACGTTTTGGCACTCAAGTCGCATCAAAGTAGAGCAGGAACCTTTTATGTGTCCTAAGTCAAGTTTTAGGGTTAAGGGTGTCGCGGTAATCGTTGGTTAGCGGTAAATTAGAGTTGGTGCTCTAACAATTAGTGTTGCCCCCTAGCCCTGACGATTGCTCCCCCCCCCCCAGCCCTGACGATTGCCCCCCCCCCCCCCCAGCCCTGACGATTGCCCCCCCCCCCCCCAGCCCTGACGATTGGCCCCCCTCCCCCTAGCCCTGACGATTGGCCCCCCTCCCCCTAGCCCTGACGATTGGCCCCCCTCCCCCTAGCCCTGACGATTGGCCCCCCTCCCCCTAGCCCTGACGATTGGCCCCCCTCCCCCTAGCCCTGACGATTGGCCCCCCTCCCCCTAGCCCTGACGTTTGGCCCCCTCCCCCTAGCCCTGACGTTTGGCCCCCTCCCCCTAGCCCTGACGATTGGCCCCCTAACATGCGAATTTGGACAGATAAAGTTTCCTACACTACTTTGATGCATCTTGAGTACCGGAGAGTGTGAAGTCACATCAGTATCACACTCCATTAACAGAACTGTCATACTTTCCTTTTGGGCAAAAAAAATTGCAAACTACATTAAAGTCTATTACTGTACACGCAAAACGCAACCGCAAAAAATGCACCGGCTCAAAAATCGAAACTAGATCCATAGGAAACCATGTTAAATAGACTGTAGTGTCTTTCTGCAAAATGCACTAAAAAAAACACATAGGTGTGAACCAAGGGTAACACTGGAGCACTCAGAATCTGGTGCATCTGTGCATGGTAGCCAATCAGTTTGTAACTTCAGCTTTTTTCATTGACAATGAACCCTGGAAGCTGATTGGTTTCTATGCAGAGCTGCACCAGATTTTGCACGCTCTGGTTTTAGTAAACCTCCCCTTTTACATAAAGAAAGCTTGTCTTTTAAAGCTTCCTACGGAGCTTTTTTTATTGGGTAACCAAGGAGGGCAAGAGGATAATAATCGGAGGAAAATTAATATAATAAAGCAGCTAAGGGGAAACGGGGAAAGGTTCAAAGAACACAAAATACCTATATGCACTGTTTCCTATTTACCTGACCTAAGCATGTATGCAAATGCTGGTTCCAGGTAGGGAACTCCCTATATAGTGATGGGATTGTACAAGAAGTCCGATATAGTCATCTTTTTATGGGCTCGGGTATTTATTTTTTTATTTATTTTTTAGCTGTATAATTTTTTTACAAGTGAGACGTATGTATACGGTTTTGATGTAAAGGGGTTTTAAAGTCATTTTTATCTTTTAGCTTTGCTCAGAGTGGGGAATAGTTAAAACGTTTTATCAGGTTTCTGTTGCCACCTATGACCACACCAGTGAGATTTGCCCTCACTTCCTGTCTCAGAGACCGTCTCACAGGAAGAGGAAGTCATCACAACAGTGGGGACAGAGGCAACAACAAAAATACTTTTCGTTTGGTAGATGTAGAAAATATTAGGACCCCCTGTTTGGTTATTGTCTAGGCGTTACTGTTCAGCAGGTGCCCCATTTCCTTTATTTCTTGTACCAGTGTCACCAGGACAGGATGTGCTCTAAAATATCACTAGTGGAGTCACAGCAATAAAATCAAATGTGTGTAAAGTCAGTTTTTTCATTAGTTTTCTGCTAAGATTAGAGAAGCCTACCCTCTGCCATTATGCTATCGATGAGGATCCTTTCTGTCTGTGAGGAGGGCATTTTCCCTGTGATGCACCCCCAGTTGAGTCAGCCTAGAGCTCTGCAGTCAGCATCCAGCTTAAGCTTTGATTGCTTTGCAGCGTGAACTATAGGTCTGACTCATCAGGTGGTGTGTGGGATATCGGCAGAGAAACCACTGCTTCCGCACAGAGAGAAAGGGTCCTTCTCTGATGGCATACTGGCAGGGGACAGGCTTTTCTACTCGGTCTGTGACTGCTTTCTAAAAAAAAAAAAAAAATATTAATTTTACGAATTAGCTCAATGCATTCAGGTGTATAAAAATAAAAAAATAGGTGCGCGGATTTGAACTGAAAATGCTTTTAAGTTTTAAAACTGACCTCCATAAATGTATGCACATAAGACTGTATGGGCCAGTTTGGTTTAATCAAATTATCCACATCCTATAAAGGTCTTGACTGCTGGGGACACTGCGATGCACCACAAGTAGCATTGGCTACATACAGTAAGCTGTCCTCTCCTGGAGCGGCAGGAGTAACTTCCCTCTGCTTGTCAGTGACTACTAGGCAGGCAATTATATACAGTATGTGCATATACTCCTGGAAGTCAGCTTTATAGCAGAATTATTTTTTCTTTCTCCGTGGACTTTGCTAATTTCCATCATCAGGCCAGTAAAAACTTGTGGTACCCTATAGAAAAGACTTGCCTACAATGTTTTTGTGACCACAGATTTATTTTTTATTTTTATATTTTTTATGCTGAAAGTTATGTTGTCTCACCACTGTTCAGTCTAACTGGCATTAGTACCATCGCCCATTGAAGAACAAGGAAATTGGGTCATAGTTGGGTTCTACTGCTGCCTACAGGTTGTGTTTTTATTTTTTATTTTTTTTTTGCTATCCTTCCTTGGGATATTATTGTTTTAAGTGACTCCAGTTAAAATTTTTGTCACGTAACTTTTGTTTCTCAAGTCATCTTCCAGGACGGCACACCTGAGAGATGAGAGGCTCCTCCCCACAGGAAACACAATCAATCGACAGCTGTTGTAAGTCCCCGCCCTTCCCCTTGATCCTCAGTTTTTGATTGTGTTTCTCCCTACACAGCGAAACTGTTTGTTTTTTTCCAAATGACCCGAAGCCTGGGGCTGGTGGTCTCCCCCTGGGAGCCGGACCACAAGCCTGGGAAGCCTCTGGGTCTGGTAGGATATTCTTGTCCTTCCTGGGGGGTTCCCCTATCTTTTCTTCAGGGCGGGCAGCAGAAATTGGAAGAGCCCCCCTGAGAGCTGAAGGACCCTGGGTACAGTGGTGTACCCAGAACTTCAGGGGCCATTATCCTGTCTCCCCCTCCTTACCTGTACAGGTGGCTGTTCAGACGGGGGTGCTGGCCATCGGTTCTTTCCAGGGGGATCTTGTCCCCGACTCCTGGGTCCCCGGTAGCTCGCGTGGGCTGCCGGAGAGGGCGTGGCAACAAGCACTCGCCTCATTTTCAAACTTCGGGAAAATGGCAGCGGCGTTCTTACCCAGGAGGGAAGGCTGAGAGTCAGTAGGAGCAGGCGCCCACATCCTCCTTTCTCTAGAGCGAGGAGGCACCAGTTTACTACGGTGGATGTCTGCCTTAACCACCTCAGATATGAAGATGGGAATGAGGAATGGAAGGCATTGCCCCCCCCCCCCCCCCCATGTATTTAGACTGACTGGTACAGTGCAGGACACAGCCTAACCTGGCACCTCCCTATGGGGACAGCAGTTGGGGGGGGGGGAGCACTTTGGCGGCTATCCTCCTTGCGTGTGGACCATAAGGATGGAAAAGCAAGCCCGCTGGCTGTGGCAAAAAGAGGAAGACGACAACGGTGAGTACTTTACTTTCCTTTTGCCGTGGGAATTTAGCTGCAAAATCCCCAATTCCAGCCAGAGGGTTTCTGGGCATTTGAGATCTCACCTGGGGTCTGGATTCAAATAGCCCTTAAGCGTCTGCTAAAAACACCAGCTGCAGCCCCTCTTACATCAGAGAAGCTGTATGGTGGACAGGTGGTGCAGAGGAACGAGTGTGCCTAAACCACCTCAGATGGGAAAGAGGTAGGTAGGCCATTGCTCCCCCTTCCCCGTGTATATACTGACTGGTGCAGTGCAGAACCTGGGGTCGGGATACAAATAGCGCAGACGCCACTGCTAAAACCACCAGCCACAGCTCCCTCTTACAGCAGAGACACTGTGGTTATCGCAGCAGTAGGTTGCCAGCCTCTCCCTACATGCCCAGTTGTGGTACATTAGTAGGGATGAATATAGCGTACAGAGGGGACCTGGTAGATACAAAGTTACTTACAGGCCAGGTATACCACTGAACAGGGTATTAATTGGGCAGTGGTTGGTGGATTCAGAAGCTCCCCTGGTCAGCAGGTGCACTAGGTTATCGGCCCTATTAGCCCATCTGCTAGGAATCTGAAGTTGCTTCACAATGTTTAAAAGCTGACCTAACATTCAAGGATGGGCAGAGACCAAGCTACTGTGTGGCACAGTAGGGGTTCCCTTGTCACAGATCCTCCTTTTGGGGGTTGCCTGCTATAGTTCACTTTCATAAGCTCCAACCTCCCACTCCACCTTTACACTGTGTTTATATTATAGTGTAGGAGGTAAGAAGAAACTTTTTTTATTGGTTTGGGCTACAATCCACTCAGTGGCAGATCTAAAGGCGATTCACCATAGATCGCTCCCTACATCCTTTTAATTGAGGATTTTCTGTGCAAACCTATGCAAGAGCTACATAATTGATTGTTTGAAGCCTGCAAATAGCTATTTACCTCCCAGGCTAAACTGGTAACCACCTCTTCTAGAGAGGTCTTAAATTGGTCTCTAGGGCTGGGCTCATTGAGACTTTAGTTGCTAATCAGCACCACCTGGATATGTGGATAAGGTAGGACAGCAACTACTACTAATAGTAGGGTGTCCAACCATTTTAGGATCTGTTCCTTCACTGGTGGTGAAGGTTTAGTATCTACAGCCCACGCTATGCCTATGAAATAAATTGCCTGTTGGTTATTTCATAAAGGGATAGACCATGACTCCTCATTGGCTGCACACCAGTAGACCTCAGTAGTGAAGGTTTGTCCTTGCTGGGATGTTTTTGTGGCACAGCAGAAATACACATTGAGATTTGTGACATGTCTGCTTATAAGGGCTATATTGCTGTACATCAGAAATGCACTGCACTGAAGCTTGTTTGCTGTCCTTTATATACTAAAGGTACTGCTTTGTTTGGCTACAGATCAGAAAAATACAACAGTGAAGGTGGTCTGTACTTTCTGGTTTTGTGTTGCACAGCAGAAATGCACATCATCGAGTCTGGTGACATCTCTGCTCATAATAGTTATATTGCTGCACATCAGACATACTGTATATACTCGAGTATAGGCCGACCCGAATATAAGCCGAGGCCCCCAATTTACCCCCAAAAAAACTGGCAAACTTATTGACTCGTGTATAAGCCGAGGGTGAGACATGCCTGTCCATCCCTGTGTGTGTGTCCGTCCCTGTGTGTCCGTCCATCCCTGTGTGTCCGTCCATCCCTGTGTGTGTGTGTGTGTCCATCCATCCATCCATCCCTGTGTGTGTGTGTGTCCATCCATCCATCCATCCATCCCTGTGTGTGTGTGTGTCTCCATCCATCCATCCATCCCTGTGTGTGTGTGTGTGTCTCCATCCATCCATCCATCCCTGTGTGTGTGTGTGTGTCTCCACCCATCCATCCATCCCTGTGTGTGTGTGTGTGTGTCTCCATCCATCCATCCATCCCTGTGTGTGTGTGTGTGTGTGTCTCCATCCATCCATCCATCCATCCATCCCTGTGTGTGTGTGTGTCTCCATCCATCCATCCCTGTGTGTGTGTGTCCGTGTGTGTGTGTCCGTGTGTGTGTGTGTGTGTGTGTGTGTGTGTGTGTGTCCAGCCTACCTGTGTCCCGAGCCTGTGTCCCGAGCCTCCGTCCCGTGCCTTGCCTCCTTGCCTCCGTCCCGTGCCGTGCCTTGCCTCCGTCCCGTGCCGTGCCTTGCCTCCTTGCCTCCGTCCCGTGCCGTGCCTTGCCTCCGTCCCGTGCCGTGCCGTGCCTTGCCTTGCCTCCGTCCCGTGCCTTGCCAGGATCGCCGCTCTTCGTCGGCGCCTCGGCGGCCATTCTAAAATTCAAAAGCCGCGCCTCCGCCTTCGCCTGTGATAGGCGGAACACTGAATTTCCCAGCAGCCTGTGTTCCGCCTATCACGGACATCGTCTCATCCTCGTACTACGGACGAGGATGAGACGATGTCCGTGATAGGCGGAACACAGGCTGCTGGGAAATTCAGTGTTCCGCCTATCACAGGCGGAGGCGGAGGCGCGGCTTTCGAATTGTAGTATGTCCGCCGTCTGTCTGCTCGATACGCTGATCGAGCAGTCAGACGGCGATGACTCGAGTATAAGCCGAGGGGGGCACTTTCAGCCTCAAAAAAGAGGCTGAAAATCTCGGCTTATACTCGAGTATATACGGTACACAAGATTGAGGTCTGTCTGTGGGGCTTTGTGTCCTGTTTTACTGCCTTGTTGGTTACTTATCAGAAAGGCAGCAGTGAAGTCTGATGGTCCTGATTTGCGTGGCGCTGTGCTGATTCAGACAGTGCTATTAACAGCAATGGCTGCCGAGTTTAAACATGCGATTTGACATGTTGAGTCGCATGACAAATCATTTCAATATGGATGTGCTATCTCTATTCATAGTGTTTTATTGTTGCACATCAGATTTATACAGCATTAAGGTCTGTGAGGTTTTATGTCCTGTATTACTGCCTTATCAGAAAGGCAGCAGTGAAAATTGATGGTTCGAATTTGTTGGGCTACGTAGCAGAAATACAAATTGAACCCCTGTCAGGTGTAGTACATATACTGCCTTTGGTAATCCATGTAGCACCACAAAGTGGTGTTGTGCTGATTTTAGCCATGCGATTTGACATGTTGAGTCGCAAGGCCAAATCACTTCAATATGGATGTGCTATCTCTATTCAGAATTGTTATATTGTTGCACATCAGACATATACAAGATTGAAGGTTGTCTGTCCTTTATGTCTTGCATATACTGCCTTATTGGCTGCATATCAGAAAGGACACAGCAGTGAAGGTTGCTTGTCTTTTTCTGATTTTGTTTTTGCTGCTCAGCTGAGAGACACATTGAGGATGGTGGCCTCTCTGCTCAGTATTGGTATATTACTACACATCAGACATACACAAAGTTTGAATGTTTGTGTCCTGTATGTCCTATATTTACTGCCTTATCGTTTGTATATCAGGCACAGCAGTGAGCAGTGTTTCTCATGGATCTACCTTTCTGCATCTTAGGGATACACAGCAGGGGTTTGTTGGCTGCAATCCTCCAGGGAGTCACAGCATTGGGGACCCCTTACTTGTTCGACCTGAAAATTCCTTTTTTTTTTTTTTTCCCTGCGACCTGTGTAATCTTGAGGTCTGTGGATCCAGGAATCAGGGACTGCTGTTGTCGCACAAACACAAATGGTACCCATTGGAAGCCATAGTATATGACTTCTCATGCGTCTTGCAGTCCCAAGTCGCAGGTTGGGTCACACGGGTGTGGGAACCCTAAACTTATCTGTCCCTTCTGATTGAGGTTTTGCTACACAGCAGGAATACTCATCATGGCGATATTGTTTTATTTTGCAGCAGACCAGAAAGATTACAGCTGTAAAGGCTGTCTGTCTTTTTCCTCAGTGTCTGCTTTTATGTTGTTGCACAGCAGAAATACTCAAGATTGAAGCTTGTTGGTGCTTTCTGTTTCAGAAAAACACAATGCTGCAGGTTGCTTGTGTCCTTTCTCAGTGTTGGTTCTATCTGAACTACACTACAGAAGTGCATGACAGAAAGGATTGTCTTGTGTTCCATATTTTTCCCTGTGGCATAGCAGAAATGCACAACACGGGAGTTGGTGTCCATATTAATCTTATAACTGTGGTGGTTTGTCAGAAATACACAACATAGAAGTTTGGGTCTTTCTGTCTTTATATTTATAGCCTTGTTTTGCTGTACATAGGTAAAGCACAACAGTAAAGGGGGTTCCTGTCCTTTCCGTATTTATATATCAGTTATGACCTAGCTAGCTGCACTAAAGAAATACGCAGCATTTAGGGCTTGCTTGTGTCTTAATGTTTTTACGTCTTGGCAGCACATCAGAAAACCAGACTGAGGACTGTTTGTCTACATTGAGGTTCAGATTTGGGTCTCTTCCCATATTTGATATATTGGTTTAGCTAGTCACACTCAGGCACACAACATTGTTGTCTATGCTTGTGTACTTTCTGTCTAAATCTATTGTGCCGTGCCCACAATCTATGATCATTTTATTTGTGATATTAATAATGCATGTATCACCTTTTTGTATTTCAGCCCTCTTTTCCATGGAGGGGCCAGGAGTTCGGGCTGCAGATGCCACATGTCAGAAAACCTTGACCACTTGCATTCAGGGATGCCAGAACCATTTCCTAGGGTTGAAGCCCTGTAAGGTTATGGGACACTGGAGGAAGGGGATAATGAATCGCCCTGTTTAGTAAGAACTTGGAGAGTTCTGTTCAGAGGAGTATTAGGGCCTGAGGATGAAGTATAAAGATGTATACCCGATCGAATAGGTTTCGGCTCGGTGCATGGCCTTCATTTTGCCCTTTTAGCAAAACTAGACATAGCAATATGGGTAGTCTACTCCTGCTAGGGACTTTAATCTCCTGAAGAAGGCTCTCAAGCGTAAGTAAGGACATAGATTGGGCATGCCTTAAACCCAGGGTTCAAGCTTCTGTTAATCTATTTCCCTTAAGTAGGCTTCCCTTTAGTCTTTTGCTGACATAAAGATAAAAAGGAAGCAGTTTTATTTCCCTCAACAGGATAGTGTTAAGACAGGCCCTCTTATTGATGTAGTGTCCTTGTCTTACACAGGTCTCTTATTTATCTTTTTAGTGGTTCTAAGTAGCACCTACAGGCATAATAGGCCATGGTTGTTAGATGTGTGAGATAGGCAACATTGCTAACCTACAAGTTTAACATGTTTTCTGATTCCATTTTTAAGAGCCCATTTCACCTAGATACTGCATCTGAAGCGGAAAAGGCAGGAACATCTGTGGAGCAGACCTGCAGATCAGCCGCATGATCCAGCTAAGATGCCTTCATCAAGCATATGAGCGTATGGAGTGGAGGTAAAGCTCACTGCAGAGCCAAGGTTCGCCAAGAGGGTCTTGCAGTGGCCCCACCCTAAGGTAGGCCTGAGGTACTTGTTTATCCTCTCAGGTGTGCCGTCCTGGAAGATGACTTGAGAAAAGTACCAGTTACTTACAGGTAACTGTCTTTCTGGGAAATCTTCCAGGACGGCAGGCCTACTTCCCGCCCGTTGGAGGAGGGAAAATTCTAGAACACTAGAAGGTGAGTACCTATGAGGAATGATTTCCCTTGTGAACCTGGTTCAGGAGTTACTTCTCTACAAACTGAGGATCAAGGGGAAGGGTGGGGACTTAAAACAGCTGTCGATTGATTGTGTTTCCTGTGGGGAGGAGCCTCTCATCTCTCAGGTGTGCCGTCCTGGAAGATTTCCCAGAAAGACAGTTACCTGTAAGTAACTGGTACTTTTTTTTTTTTTTGTGTTTTCAATCAATATTTCCTGCTTGAGCTGGTATCTACACAGCAACTATCCAGATCGGCATATCCAGAGCAGTAGCTTTGGAGGCCATGCCTAGATCTTGCTGGATGGTTGCATGGCTAGCCTGCAGTGTGACTTGTGGCCACTGGGCTCTACATTGTGACATCTTCCAGACCTGAATGTACTGTTGGCAACGGAGAGCTTTCTGGATCCAAGCTGTGGTGCAGCCTCTGGTGTGACCCTGTTCCTGAAGACTCACTTAATGAGTAATGCCAGCTGAATCGAAGTACCAGGCGCTACCTCATCATCACACTGTTGGATACCTTTTTAAACATCCCACCACCAACAGTTTACCACATTAAGGCTGAGTGCTGATGTCGCCAGCTAGGTGTGTCATTCAGCCTGCTGTTTCTCCTTCTCCTGAAGCACTACATTGATCATTTGGTCCCAGGTGTCATTCCACTGCCTGTCTACAGTGGCTCGGTTCAACCCTGAAGCCTGAAACCCTCATCAGCACTAGCTATCTGGGTTTGTGAGTAGTTGAGGCTTTGCCTCACATTGGGCCCAGTTGCTGTCTGTGGCACAACTTGTCTCCTCAAAATGCAAAGGACAGTCCAGCTGCTGCAGGTGGCTGGAGCCTGTACTCTAGTGGTTCTGGGGTCATTTACCCAGTATCCCCTAAAGCAGAGATATGCAATTAGCGGACCTCCAGCTGTTGCAGAACTACAAGTCCCATGGGACATAGCAAGACTCTGATAGCTACAAGCATGACACCCAAAGGCAGAGGCATGATGGGACTTGTAGTTTTGCAACAGCTGGAGGTCCGCTAATTCCATATCCCTGCCCTAAAGGAACCAACACCTGTAATCTAGAGCCTGGGACCCCTATTGTTACTTGATCATTTTCATTACCCTTCAGCGCTTTGAAGACCAGGGCCTCCTCCATGTCCAACCGGACCACCATGATTACTTTGGAGTTTTTATCTGTTTATGCCCAGTTTGCAGAGGCTCTGGCAGAGTATATCTGTGACTCTCCTGGGCTTCTAAGATAACATGCATCTGAGGCCACAGTTACCATCTGATTCTGACTCCTAGAAGTGTACTCCTGAAGAGGCTCTGTTTTAAGCCACCTGCAGATGATTTCAAGGAATTGTTGCTAACCTGATTCATGCAGTGTGTTCTACTCTGCCTTTAGAGGATCAGCCTACTGTTTCAGACCTAGAGCTACAGCTGCAAAATCCTTCCCACTACAGATGTTGAAGACATCCTTCTTTGAAGACTGCAAACGCTATGCAAGGTTCTGGGCCCTTTCTGAGAGAGTTGGAGCATGCACTGCTCTGATATCAATTGTTTTATAGAAAGCTTGGAGCAAATGTCTGGAGCCTTATGCTTTTAGATGTGATGGCTTGTTGCAAACTTGGGTCTTGCTCAGGGCTAATGTCTGTTCACATGCATAGGACACTCTGGCTTCATGCCTGGGATGCTGTTGATATATCAAAAGAACATCTTGCTTGGTTGTTTTTCCATTGACCTTTTTGCTACTTCTGTTGACACTGTTATTAACCAGGCAAATGTTTATCCCTTTGGAACTCCTAAACTGATGATTCCCATATTGAAGAACGGGCGTTCAGCTCTCAGATTCCCCCTCTGTTTCTGCTTGGCACAAAGTTTTCCCATCATTTGGATGGTCATGTACTTCCCCCAACTCCTAGCAGGCAGAACACACTTGAACCCTTCTCCAGTTATAGCCTATGGGGATAGGGTAAATCTGGAGGCCTCCTTCTGCAGCTGAGTCACAGCAGTCTCTTGATGAAGTTCCTTTAGATTCCTTCCTCACTGTGGTCTTTAGTCAGATTGATGTTTTGTAATGCGCTGAAGATTCTTGCCTCTACCTCCTCAGTGGAAAATATTATTCTACTCTGAGGCAGTTGGGGTTGTTCTTGAAATCCTGTTGGAGCAAGGTTAGGCAGGTTTTCGGTTGTCGTCTGTCAAATCCCAGGGCCACCCTTGAGGGTTTGAATGGTAGGTTTCTACTCATTCTTCAGCTTCTAGTACTCATGTATGCCATTTTGGGTTGCAGTACTGTATACCCCATATTTCTCTACTCTTTATACAGGTGTTGCCCACTCAACCTACTCTCTCTTTCAGGATTACTTAGGGTTAATACCCTAGGGCTTTCCTCAGCCTTCAGGGTCATTGCCTATCCATTCAAATTTTAGGCTTTGAGGGCATTTGCAATCGCGGTAGGCCTTGTTATCTTGTCAGATGGCCTTCTTTCCCAGAGAATCTCATTTTTTTCCCTGCCCTCAAAATGTTAGTAGTGCTAGCTTGACCCTTCTGTTAATCAGCTGGTCCACATTATGGACTGTCTTATTGTCCAAACTTAGTAATCTATTTTTCCTGGGACTTGGCCCAATGTGTAATGTCTGCTTCTAGGTGTTGGTCTGTTTTTTTGCTGTTCAGATAGTGTTTTTATTCCTCTGTATTTGATAGAATTGTTGGTTGCTCCCCCCAAACGATCATTGATTTGTTCAGGTGAATGCTTATATCGTTTGAGGTGTCTTCCCTGTCCTGGTCTTGAACACAAGTTTGACCCTTGGTCATGACGGTTCCCCTGTCTTGCAGAAAGATTTTCCTCTTTTGGTCATATTTCAGGCATTGGTCCTTCAGATCTTCTAAAGTGCATTTGATTCTGAAGTTCCTTTCGGGAGCGACTCTTGACTGATTAGCCCTTCTAAGATTAACTGCTTTTGGATGTCCTGACTGACTAAATTCCCTTTTCCCTCAATGGAAAATATTTTGCATATTGTAAAATCTTTTTCTTCAAGTCCATTGAGGAACTCCAGTCCCACCCACGTGTGTTTTTTTTTTTTTTTTTTTTTTTTTTTTTATTTATTTATTTATTTATTTTTGTCCTGAACCCTGTGTACTACTTACTCAGAACCGGGGCATGCTGGGTAAAGAAAGGGATTATACCAGCCTTTCTCAACCTTTTCAACACAGAGGAACCCTTGAAGTAATTCTCTGGTCTCGAGGAACCCCTGCTAATAATTTGAAATTTACAACTCAAGATACCTTAGTGTGATGGTCAGTGGGAAGAATGGTCCTTACACTTGTGGTCATGGGGAAGAATTACCGCCTTACAGATAGCTAAAAAGATCAATGGTGTGAGTGGGAACTTATCAGAGAGTCAGAAATTACCCAATGCTGAAGGAACCCCTAGCAACCTCTGGAGGAACGCTGGTTGAGAATCACTGGATTATACAGTGACTGTCTTACATCAATTTTACTAGTGCACCAACCTCCTGTGGGCAGCAGTTTAAACCATATTGTTTCTGAAATCATGTGTCCCTCAACGAACAGAAAACCATTTTTACAGTCATTTCATAAGTCTTATTTTTTTGTTCCATTTGACAGTTACTTCATTTAGAACCATTCAAAAAAAACAATCTGATGTTCTTCATGTGTAGCATTGTGTGACCGACCATACACCATTCATTCCTTATTCCGCTGCAAAAATTACCCCAGATAATTTCTGCACCTCTTCATCCCACATTACAGAGGAATACAGCGTATACTTGAAAACTGTGTGGTAAATTCTCATGTCCCGCGCAGGTTCCCCCCCCCACCTACTGCGGACATTTGAACCACTCAGTTTGAGGTATCCTGACGCCCCATTGGATTCTGGGTACGAGTTCCAGGTGGCGCATGATGTCACGTTTATGTTTTTGCACCATTGTCTTTTTCCTCAGTGCTCCACGATTGTTTTATAATCCCCTGTGTAACGGAAACCTCCCAACCTTTCAGCCCTCCATGATGGTTCTATTGGACTACTGATAATATATAATTGGGTTGTATATTGAGTTGGTTTGAATCTGTTTCCTGGCACATATAATCTGTTGGTCATCTGCAGAGTAATAAAAACTAGTCCAGGTTTACAAACTGGATTAAAACTTAATGTAAGGCAAAACTTTTTTCTAGGATTGAATAGAGTGCAAAGGGATTAGAACCCCTGTCAGTTTTTATTGCTGTCTGTGCCCCCCCATTAGGGAGATTCACCCTCTCTGTTGTCCTGTTTACCATTGAAATTAAAAGAAAATCCCACATTTTGGGTTTTCCCCAGAAAAGTAATAGAAGGGAAATCTTCCAATGGGGACAGCAGTTCTGGGGGTCCCCAAGGGATTCCCTTAATCTGCAGGGACTTCCTCTCACTTACGGTTTTGGCTATGGGACAGGAAGTGAAGGTAAATTTCCCCAATGGGACATAGATGGCAAAAATAGAACTGACGGGGGTTATACATCACCACCACCACCACCTTTACTCTATCCAAGACAAGAGTTTTGCCTTTTAGTCCTACTTTAAGAACAACACTGGTCAAATACATAACTTTATATTTTCCAAGGGTCCCTCCACACACATCTGATCCACATGGACAGTTGTTGTCCAAGTGCAATGACGGTAACAATATTATCATGTGCATAAGTTATTTTAATTTGGAAATATAACTGTGGAATTTTTACATCTGACAATCAGTCCAACAATGTGCTTGTTTAGTAACTATCAAGTGTGCAGTGACAGTTAAAGAAGAACTATAAGCAAAATAAAAAATGGCATATAATGTAGCTAGTCCGTATTAGGAGTGAAAGCTCACTTGAGAGGGGATATAAGCACACTAGCAACTATTAGGCCTCATTCACACGTCTAAAATCAGCCAATGTGCGACAAGTATACTGCATATACCTTTGGCTAGGATCCCAGACATTTCTATCGGCAGCAGCTTCTCTGCCTATACATTGCAAGGAAATGCTGAAAGTAGCCAGGGCTGCCTACTGCTGTAAGCATGTACACTATATTACCAAAAGTATCAGGACATCTGCCTTTACAAGCATATGAACTTTAATGGCATTCCAGTCTTAGTAGGGTTCAATATTGAGTTGGCCCACTTTTTACAGCTATAACAGCCTCAGCTCTTCTGGGAAGGCTGTCCACGGTTTAGGAGTGTGTCTATGGGAATGTTTGACTATTCTTCCAGAAGCGCATTTGTGAGGTCAGGCACTGATGTTGAATGATAAAGCCTGGCCTGCAGTCTCTGCTCTAATTCATTCCAAAGGTGTTCTATCAGGTTGAGGTCAGGACTCTGTGCATGCCAGTCAAGTTCCTCCACAGGACAACAGAGAGGGTGAATCTCCCTAATGGGGGGCACAGACAGTAAAATAAACAATAAAAACTGACAGGGGTTCTAATCCCTCTGCACTCTATCCAATCCTAGAAAAAAGTTTTGCCGTAAGTTACACCACCCCAAACTTGCTCATTCATGTCTTGATCGACCTTGGTTTGTGCACTGATGTGCAGTCATGTTGGAGCAGTAAGGGTTCATCCCCAAACTGTTCCCATAATGTTGGGAGCAAGAATTTGTCTAAAATGTCTTGGTTTGCTGACGCCTTAAGAGTTCCCTTCATTGGAACTAAGGGACCAAGCCCAACCCCTGAAAAACAACCCCACACCATAATCCCCCCTCCACCAAATGATTTGGACCAGTGCATAAAGCAAGGTCCATAAAGACATGGATGAGCATGTTTGGGGTGGAGGAACTTGACTGGCCTGAGTCCTGACCTCAACCTGATAGAACACCTTTGGGATCAATTAGAGCTGAGACTGCGAGGCAGACTCTCCTGATGGGGTTACCTTGCGGACGCGCTCCCGAGTCCAGCATTTGCGTCCAGACAGGAATGCTGGATGCTGGACTCGGCCCCACCCCACTGGTGCCCTCATCATTGGATTTGATTGACAGCAGCGGGAGCCAGTGCCTGCACTGCTATCAATCTATCCATTCAAGAGCCGGGACCCCATGGAGAGAGGGACAGCGCATTCCCGCCGAAGTGATGAAGGGGCTGGGGGGCCGGTAACTGCCAGGTGTTTTTTCACCTTAATACATCATATGCATTAAGGTGAAAAAACAGGAGGGTTTACAACCCTTTTAAATCTTGTGGACAGCCCTTCCCAGAAGAGTTGAAGCTGTTATAACTGCAAGGGGTGGGCAAACGCAATATTGAACCCTACGGACTAAGACTGGGATGCTATTCAAATTCATCTGCCTGTAAAGGCAGGTGTCCCAATACTTAATATAGTGATATGTTTTTTTAATATAGGGTATCTGCACATTTAACAGTTGACTGCCATTGAACCCTAGAGTTTCTGCTAGGGATTGACCGGCATCGTTTTTTTGGTTACCGATACGATATTGATATTTCGGCCAGCTGTTCTGCTGATTATTTTTTGTCGATATTTTGTACATTTAAAAAAAAATTGACACGGTCATTTTCCATTTTTATTTTTTATTTTTATCATTGTTAATATAAATATCCCTTGTGACAGTAATAGGCATGTGAGAGGTACTCTTTATGGAGAGATCGGGATATACAAGACCCCAAACCCCTCCTCTGAAAAGTATTCAAAACGTCAAGATCAGCTTTTTTAAATACTTTACTTTTTTAAAACTGGTGCCTTTTAAGATGACAGTAATCTGGGAAGTGATGACATCTATTCCGGATTACTAGATCCTAGATTGGGCCAGCCGGTGGACATGGCTGGTTGCTCAGGCCTCCTGGTGAGACTGGAGAGCCTGGGCGAGTGGTGGAAGGTGGTGGGGGACTCCCCCTCCCATTGCTTGCAGTAACAGCTGAGCGGCTGCTGAGCCGCATTGGTTGTTATTACAGTAAAGCCAACCGTCCGCTTTAAAGAACGGTACCGCTGTGATGGATACAGCTGCCAACTAGGTGGCTGGTGGGGAAATATACAAGAGGCAAAAGGAAAGGTGAAGAAAGCACATGTCAACAGAATGGATGACGCAAGAGCAGGTAGATCCTTGTTTTGCAGTTGCATCTATCACCCTGGTAAAACCCCTTGACGTAACATCGGTCAGTTTTTTGACCACTACTTCTAAGCAAGTGAATATCGGCCACACCGATAATCAGTCGATCCCTAGTTTCTACTCCATCTCTGTACTACCTAAAGTGGAAAACTGAAGGAAAAACGTTTTTGTTTTTTTTGATAGAGTAAGGCAGGGTTATAACTCTTGTAAGATTTATTTTTGCCATCTGTGTCCCATAGCCAAAGCAGGAAGTAAGAGGAAATCCCTACAAAGTGGGGGAATCCTGGTTGGTCCCCACTCGAAGGTTTCCCCTCTCTTCCTGTTCCAATGACAACCCTAAACTTGGGATTTATGGATAACAACGCTAAATGGGATAAATATTAAGGGTGATTCTCACTAACGGGGGCACAGACGGCAATAAAAAAATGACAGGTGTCCTCATCTCTCTGCACTCTGTACACAATTTAAAAAAAAGTTTTGCTTTTAGTCACACTTTAAATAAAACTACCTTGATTTACTTCTAAGCAAAAAGAGGGCAAAAGGCAAAATGATCACAGATTAAAGAAAATGGACAGAATTAGGAAAATGATTCAATTGGTGACAGTTGTCAAATTTTCCATTTTGAAAAAGATTTTCCTTAATAATGGAAAACGTACGGAGCGACAATATGGATGGCTGAAATGTTCGGTATATAATGGTGGAATTGGATGCTGCTGCCATGTAGTAAATAGTCTTGCGGAGATCTCGGCTCTCATTCATCCCTCTATATTCTTGCTGTTTGAGTGTTTGCCTGGTCTAGTTATCTCCAATTTATTTGCAGCTTTCGGTTATGGACTCCTCTGCCTCGGAATGGCCTATATCTCCTCTCTGATGGGCTCCGTCTTGCAGGTAAACGTCCTTTGTCCTTCTAGTATAAAGCATATCGGAACCCAAATTATTGCAACTTATCAGTAGTTGTGGTAGCTGAATTCCTTTTCTTTTTTTCAGGCTTTTTTGTCCTTTATTTTCACCTGGTGATTCTGTCAGTGACACAATTGGAGTCCTAGGGTGACAGCACTCGCTCACCCTACTATATCAGGACAGTAGAAACAGGACAACACTACAGAACTTCTGCCCCTCTCCTCTTTTCCATAACAAAGAAAGGCCTAGTTCTGAGGTCTTCGGAGATGAGCAATATATTGTTTACAGTTCTTTGTGGATTACAGAGCACCCCCTAAATTATGGAGAAGTGGTAAGGGAGAGGTGTTTTGTAGCCCTGTCCTAGAGTATAACATGGCCCTTCCATAGAGTACAGTGAGTGTTGTCACAATTGGGGAGATTTACTTAAATTGGTGCACACAGAATCAGGTGCAGTTAAGCTTTGACAATAAAATCTGGAAGCTGATTGGTTACTATGCACACTGCACCAGATTCTGTATGCACCCCCCCCCCCCCCCACTTGCCATCAAATCACGTACATGGCTTCAAGTGGTTATACCTGGGTTATGGCTGCAGCTATATGCCATAACCCCGTTTTTTTTTTGTTTTTGTTTTTTTCAGCTGGCGATGTTATTTTATCTAAAAGCAATCCTTTCAGCCAATTAGCCACTGGATTGCTTTTACAGGCAGCAGGAGGGGACATTCCCACTTCCTGCCTCTCCAGGCTCTCCCTTGTGGTCGGGGGGGGGGGGGGACCAGTATCTGATCCAGTGGTGCCCGCCAGGTTATCACAGAGCTGGCTGAGAACTGGGCAGGTCCCTGGCCATCTCTTTGGTCTAGGACAGTGGTTCTCAACCTCAGTCCTCAAGTACCCACGACGGGCCATGTTTTGGGAACTTCCCTTAGATAAAATAGATCTTATTAATACCATTTCATTGATTGAAAGCAGCTGTGCAATGTAAAGGAAAACCTGAAAACATGGCCCGATACTTGAGGACTGCAGTTGGGAACCACTGGTCTAGGAGACCGGAAACTACATAATTTCATCACTTCAAGTTAGGACAGATGTAAACCCTACCTTTTTTCCTTAGAAAGCTTTAGCTCAATGGAGTTTTTTCTTATCTCGTGCTTTCCAGGGTAGAGGAGAGATCTAGGGTCTTATAGACCCCAGATGTCTCCATAAAGAGGACCTGTCATGCCCTGTTTTTATTACAAGGGATGTTTGCATTTCTTGTGATGGGGAATAAAAGCGATTAAAAAAAAAAAGGGGGTAACCACCTTCCTCAGAGCCTACTGGGCTCTGAGGAAGGTGGTTACCCTTCGAAACACGTCCGTCAGCAATGGTCTTTGTGTCCTCTTTCATCATTTGGAGACTGTGGCCATCAGACCGATTGCCATCACTTAAAGGCTTCTTATATTGTGGTTTCCTTCACATATCTGAGTCGTTTTTATATTGTTATTTATTAAACTCATCTAAGGATAATGCACAAGGCTGTTGCGCCCTCCTTTTTTTTTTTTTTTTTTCTTTATATTCCTTAAAAATATGTTTGGGAGTTCTAAGCAATTTTCTAGCAAAAAAATGCAAATTTTTACTGTAAACCGTGTCAGAATCGGCCCGATGTTTGAGTGGTTAAATCTAAACTTTGGTTGTCTTACAGGAACTCATTGCCCCGATTTTTTTATTTTTTATTTTTTTGTCACCAGCTTGGGAAGCAAGCTAGTACCTCTTCAAGGTAGAGGGAGTCATTAGCTGCATCTTCTACATCTGTACACTGGATTACAGTGACAGTGTTATTGGGTTGCAGGGTGTCACTGCTTAATAGCTTTCACATGCTGGGATATGGCAGCCTCCTTGCAACCACACAGCACTGTGGATTAGGTGACATACTGAGCATAAACAGAGCAGCTGCAGACTTCCTCTGTCAGCATTAGAGAAGTCATTTGTGAATGATATTAACACCATTGGATGTATAGACTTGCCTGAGTCTAGGTGCACTTAAAGATCTCTCTATTAACATTTATTTTATTTTTCTCCCCCCTCCAGGCGGCACTGAGTATTTTTGGCATTGTTGGAGGCCCCCTCCTTGGTCTCTTCTCTCTTGGACTTTTCTTTCCTTTTACCAATGCCATTGTGAGTATGGTCTTGCTTTTGAAATTTGAAGTTTCCCTTGTACCTGCTTGGCATGCTTTAATATCACTGCAGATCTTTCCTGTTTTCAGGGGGCTTTTCAAAGTTGGAAATGTAACTGCTGCTTCAGACCCCCTTTTAAAGTGCAACTCAACTCATCCCAACAAAATTACCCTCCCTCTTCCTCCCTCCCTCCCTCCCTCTCTGACTCTTCCTCCCTCCCTCCCTCCCTCCCTCTCTGACTCTTCCTCCCTCCCTCCCTCCCTCCCTCCCTCTCTCCCTCTCTCCCTCCCTCTCTGACTCTTCCTCCCCTCCCTCCCTCTCTGACTCTTCCTCTCTCCCTCCCTCTCTGACTCTCCCTCCCTCCCTCCCTCCCTCCCTCCCTCCCTCCCTCCCTCCCTCCCTCCCTCCCTCCCTCCCTCCCTCCCTCTCTCCCTCCCTCTCTCCCTCCCTCTCTGACTCTTCCTCCCTCCCTCTCTCCCTCCCTCTCTCCCTCCCTCTCTGACTCTTCCTCCCTCTCTGACTCTTCCTCCCTCCCTCTCTGACTCTTCCTCCCTCCCTCCCTCCCTCTCTGACTCTTCCTCCCTCCCTCTCTGACTCTCCCCTCCCTCCCTCTCTCCCTCCCTCCCTCCCTCTCTCCCTCCCTCTCTCCCTCCCTCCCTCTCTGACTCTTCCTCTCTCCCTCCCTCCCTCTCTGACTCTTCCTCCCTCCCTCCCTCCCTCTCTGACTCTTCCTCCCTCCCTCCCTCCCTCTCTGACTCTTCCTCCCTCCCTCCCTCTCTGACTCTTCCTCCCTCCCTCCCTCCCTCCCTCCCTCTCTGACTCTTCCTCCCTCCCTCCCTCCCTCTCTGACTCTTCCTCCCTCCCTCCCTCCCTCCCTCTCTGACTCTTCCTCCCTCCCTCCCTCTCTGACTCTTCCTCCCTCCCTCCCTCACTCTCTCCCTCCCTCCCTCCCTCCCTCCCTCTCTGACTCTTCCTCCCTCCCTCCCTCTCTGACTCTTCCTCCTCCCTCCCTCCCCTCCCTCCCTCTCTGACTCTTCCTCCCTCCCTCCCTCTCTGACTCTTCCTCCCTCCCTCCCTCTCTGACTCTTCCTCCCTCCCTCCCTCCCTCCCTCCCTCTCTGACTCTTCCTCCCTCCCTCCCTCCCTCTCTGACTCTTCCTCCCTCCCTCCCTCCCTCTCTGACTCTTCCTCCCTCCCTCCCTCCCTCTCTGACTCTTCCTCCCTCCCTCCCTCCCTCTCTGACTCTTCCTCCCTCCCTCCCTCCCTCTCTGACTCTTCCTCCCTCCCTCCCTCCCTCTCTGACTCTTCCTCCCTCCCTCCCTCTCTGACTCTTCCTCCCTCCCTCCCTCTCTCTCTGACTCTTCCTCCCTCCCTCCCTCCCTCTCTGACTCTTCCTCCCTCCCTCCCTCCCTCTCTGACTCTTCCTCCCTCCCTCTCTGACTCTTCCTCCCTCCCTCCCTCTCTGACTCTTCCTCCCCTCTCCCTCTTCCATCCCTCTTCCATCCCTCTTCCATCCCTCTTCCATCCCTCTTCCATCCCTCTTCCATCCCTCATCCCTCTTCCATCCCTCTTCCATCCCTCTTCCATCCCTCTTCCATCCCTCATCCCTCTTCCATCCCTCATCCCTCTTCCATCCCTCATCCCTCTTCCATCCCTCATCCCTCTTCCATCCCTCATCCCTCTTCCATCCCTCATCCCTCTTCCATCCCTCATCCCTCTTCCATCCCTCATCCCTCTTCCATCCCTCTTCCATCCCTCATCCCTCTTCCATCCCTCTTCCATCCCTCATCCCTCTTCCATCCCTCTTCCATCCCTCATCCCTCTTCCTCCCCTCATCCCTCTTCCTCCCCTCATCCCTCTTCCTCCCCTCTTCCTCCCCTCTTCCTCCCCTCTTTCCTCTTCCTCCCCTCTTTCCTCTTCCTCCCCTCTTTCCTCTTCCTCCCCTCATTCCTCTTCCTCCCCTCATTCCTCTTCCTCCCCTCATTCCTCTTCCTCCCCTCATTCCTCTTCCTCCCCTCATTCCTCTTCCTCCCCTCATTCCTCTTCCTCCCCTCTTCCTCCCCTCATCCCTCTTCCTCCCCTCATCCCTCTTCCTCCCCTCATCCCTCTTCCTCCCCTCTTCCTCCCCTCTTTCCTCTTCCTCCCCTCTTTCCTCTTCCTCCCCTCTTTCCTCTTCCTCCCCTCTTTCCTCTTCCTCCCCTCTTTCCTCTTCCTCCCCTCATTCCTCCCCTCATTCCTCCCCTCATTCCTCCCCTCATTCCTCTTCCTCCCCTCATTCCTCTTCCTCCCCTCATTCCTCTTCCTCCCCTCATTCCTCTTCCTCCCCTCATTCCTCTTCCTCCCCTCATTCCTCTTCCTCCCCTCATTCCTCTTCCTCCCCTCTTCCTCCCCTCATTCCTCTTCCTCCCCTCTTCCTCCCCTCATCCCTCTTCCTCCCCTCATCCCTCTTCCTCCCCTCATCCCTCTTCCTCCCCTCTTTCCTCTCCCCTCTTTCCTCTCCCCTCTTTCCTCTCCCCTCTTTCCTCTCCCCTCTTTCCTCTCCCCTCTTTCCTCTCCTCTCCTCTCCCCTCTTTCCTCTCCCCTCTTTCCTCTCCTCTCCTCTCCCCTCTTTCCTCTCCTCTCCTCTCCTCTCCCCTCTTTCCTCTCCTCTCCTCTCCCCTCTTTCCTCTCCCCTCTTTCCTCTCCCCTCTTTCCTCTCCCCTCTTTCCTCTTTCCTCTCCCCTCTTTCCTCTCCCCTCTTTCCTCTTTCCTCTCCCCTCTTTCCTCTCCCCTCTTTCCTCTTTCCTCTCCCCTCTTTCCTCTCCCCTCTTTCCTCTTTCCTCTCCCCTCTTTCCTCTCCCCTCTTTCCTCTTTCCTCTCCCCTCTTCCTCCCTCTCTGACTCTCCCTCCCTCTCTGACTCTCCCTCCCTGACTCTCCCTCCCTCCCTCCCTCCCTCTCTGACTCTCCCTCCCTCCCTCCCTCTCTGACTCTCCCTCCCTCCCTCCCTCCCTCTCTGACTCTCCCTCCCTCCCTCTCTGACTCTCCCTCCCTCCCTCCCTCCCTCTCTGACTCTCCCTCCCTCTCTGACTCTTCCTCCCTCCCTCCCTCCCTCTCTCCCTCCCTCCCTCTCTCCCTCCCTCCCTCCCTCTCTGACTCTTCCTCCCTCCCTCCCTCCCTCCCTCCCTCCCTCCCTCCCTCTCTGACTCTTCCTCCCTCCCTCCCTCCCTCTCTGACTCTTCCCTCCCTCCCTCCCTCCCTCCCTCCCTCCCTCCCTCCCTCCCTCCCTCCCTCTCTGACTCTTCCTCTCTCCCTCCCTCCCTCCCTCACACTCTCTCCCTCCCTCCCTCCCTCCCTCCCTCCCTCCCTCCCTCCCTCCCTCCCTCCCTCCCTCCCTCCCTCACACTCTCTCCCTCCCTCCCTCCCTCTCTGACTCTTCCTCCCTTCCTCCCTCCCTCTCTGACTCTTCCTCCCTTCCTCCCTCCCTCTCTGACTCTTCCTCCCTTCCTCCCTCCCTCTCTGACTCTTCCTCCCTTCCTCCCTCCCTCTCTGACTCTTCCTCCCTTCCTCCCTCCCTCCCTCCCTCTCTGACTCTTCCTCCCTCCCTCCCTCCCTCCCTCCCTCCCTCCCTCTCTGACTCTTCCTCCCTCCCTCCCTCCCTCCCTCCCTCTCTGACTCTTCCTCCCTCCCTCCCTCCCTCCCTCCCTCTCTGACTCTTCCTCCCTCCCTCCCTCCCTCTCTGACTCTTCCTCCCTCCCTCCCTCCCTCCCTCCCTCCCTCCCTCCCTCCCTCCCTCCCTCCCTGACTCTTCCTCCCTCTCTTCCTCCCTCCCTCCCTCCCTCCCTCCCTCCCTCCCTCTCTGACTCTTCCTCCCTCCCTCTCTGACTCTTCCTCCCTCCCTCCCTCCCTCCCTCCCTCTCTGACTCTTCCTCCCTCCCTCCCTCCCTCTCTGACTCTTCCTCCCTCCCTCCCTCCCTCTCTGACTCTTCCTCCCTCCCTCCCTCCCTCCCTCTCTGACTCTTCCTCCCTCCCTCCCTCCCTCCCTCTCTGACTCTTCCTCCCTCCCTCCCTCTCTCTCTGACTCTTCCTCCCTCCCTCCCTCCCTCCCTCTCTGACTCTTCCTCCCTCCCTCCCTCTCTGACTCTTCCTCCCTCCCTCCCTCTCTGACTCTTCCTCCCTCTTCCTCCCCTCTCCCTCTTCCATCCCTCTTCCATCCCTCATCCCTCTTCCATCCCTCATCCCTCTTCCATCCCTCATCCCTCTTCCATCCCTCATCCCTCTTCCATCCCTCTTCCATCCCTCATCCCTCTTCCATCCCTCATCCCTCTTCCTCCCCTCATCCCTCTTCCTCCCCTCATCCCTCTTCCTCCCCTCATCCCTCTTCCTCCCCTCATCCCTCTTCCTCCCCTCATCCCTCTTCCTCCCCTCATCCCTCTTCCTCCCCTCATCCCTCTTCCTCCCCTCATCCCTCTTCCTCCCCTCTTCCTCCCCTCTTCCTCCCCTCTTCCTCCCCTCTTCCTCCCCTCTTCCTCCCCTCTTCCTCCCCTCTTCCTCCCCTCTTTCCTCTTCCTCCCCTCTTTCCTCTTCCTCCCCTCTTTCCTCTTCCTCCCCTCTTCCTCCCCTCTTTCCTCTTCCTCCCCTCTTCCTCCCCTCTTTCCTCTTCCTCCCCTCTTCCTCCCCTCATTCCTCTTCCTCCCCTCATTCCTCTTCCTCCCCTCATCCCTCTTCCTCCCCTCATCCCTCTTCCTCCCCTCATCCCTCTTCCTCCCCTCATCCCTCTTCCTCCCCTCATCCCTCTTCCTCCCCTCATCCCTCTTCCTCCCCTCATCCCTCTTCCTCCCCTCATCCCTCTTCCTCCCCTCTTTCCTCCCCTCTTTCCTCCCCTCTTTCCTCCCCTCTTTCCTCCCCTCTTTCCTCCCCTCTTTCCTCCCCTCTTTCCTCCCCTCTTTCCTCCCCTCTTTCCTCCCCTCTTTCCTCCCCTCTTTCCTCCCCTCTTTCCTCCCCTCTTTCCTCCCCTCTTTCCTCCCCTCATCCCTCTTCCTCCCCTCTTCCTCCCCTCCTCTTCCACAAATGCAAGCAATGTTTGTTTTTAGCATTTTTCTATTTTCCTCTACTTCTGGGTTTCTTGCCTAGGCTGGGCCCTCCTGCCTCCTGGTATTGCTAAGTCACAGATATCCCAGGAGCGATGTGTTTTATGGGTGTATATCCCAGGAATAAGATTATGTACATTCAAGGTGGATGTTTCTCATGCACGCAAATGCCACCAGGCACTACGGTGTACACACACACACACACACACACACACACACACACACACACACATATATAAAATGTGTGTGTGTGTGTGTGTCACAAACACATATATTTGTAGACATTTTTGTATATATATATATATATATATATATATATATATATATATATATATATATATATATATATATATGTGTATGTATATGTGTGTGTGTGTATGTATATATATATATATATATATATATGTATGTGTGTGTATATATATATATATATATATATATATATATATATATATATATATATATAGTGTGTGTGTGTATATATATATATATATATATATATATATATAAATATATATATATATATATATATATATATATATATATATATATATATATATATATATATATATATATATATAAATATATATATATATATAAATATATATATATATATATATATAAATATCTTGACGCAGAACGGGGGATTCGGGGTGTGATTGGTAATTTGGTTAAAGCCAAAGCTTGTTTTGGCTGTACTCCTATGGATCACAGAAAAGCAGTCTGTTCTGCACTCCTGTGACCCATTTTCAGCCGATAGTGGGCTGAAGCTCCCTATCGGCTGATGTCACAGCTGGTCCAGGCTCGGGTAAGATTGTGACAATGAAGTCCGGATCCACCCACATGCCTGAACCGGTATCCAGCTCAGCCTCTCAGCGGGCCACTGAGAGGCTGAGCCGGATGCTCCCGCCCCCTACACATCCCAGCCCTGGGGGTTGTGTAGAGCAGACAGCAGTGACTGACAGTCAACCAGCTCTCTGCTCCATGGAGTACTGAGAACCGAGCAATCAGCGATGTTTGATTGTTCAGTTCTCAGTGTTAGAGCTGGCAGGGAATACATGCAGCGCCGTACTGATGCTAGGCGGATGGCCTAGGCAAGTATAATTTAGCAAAAAAAAAAAAAAAAAAAAACTATACTTTTTCTTTTAAGTTCGGTTTTAAAATGTAAGGGAGCCTAGATGACTCATAAAGAAGAAAGGGGAACCAATCAAAGATTATAGCCCCTAAGCATACAGTAGCTGCCTAAAATGGATACATATGGCTTCAAATGTAAAAAGTTAGTACAAACTTTATTAATGTCAAAATTACAAATACAAAAAGACAATAACCCTCCACTCTATTTTAAAATAAGACAATGTTGTCTCATAGCTACATCTGACATAACATCACTCCGAATCACAAAGGTTTGCACCCTCATAAAGGTAATAATCGTTGAGTCTCATGGGACCCTAATGAAATACAAACCAAGAAAGGATGCAAAACTGCCCCCCCCAGTTGACTAGAATAACGTCAATAAAGAGGAATGAATACCACTGTCACACATTAAATCTGGATTGTAAAGCAACCCGCAATTCCATGCAGTTGGAAAATGAGTTCATTGAACTGACAAGTAGATCCAAATGGACAGAAAAAATATTCAGGATTATTAAATTATGTTCTACACTTGTAAAAGCTATGTAATGCCCTCTACTTAGGCAAGTGAGCCTATTTGTAAGTAATTGCACGGATTTTGGCAATATTGGCATCAAAGTCACTCCTCAACAATAAGTAAGTTGGTATTGAGTAATTAGTCCTGAAGAAACGGTCATGTGATTTACAGCAGAACCCATTGACATCATTGTGCAATGCCATCACTGAACCACGCCACCATGCTCTGAGCTTTCAGTTGTATCCATCCAAGTAGGTTGCTTTACAATCCTGATTTCAATGTGTGACAGTGGTATTCATTGCTCTTTATTGTCATATCCATCCATCATTACTGGCAGGTCAGTCTTAGGTTTGCTCCACATTTGTATAATGCCATTTTCTCGTTCTTTCTCCATGCACCCTCTCCTTCACTCAGGGAGCCATCAGTGGTCTGATTGCTGGGCTAGTCGTGGCATTTTGGATCGGCCTGGGTAGTTTTTTGAGGAATTTGCAGGCTTCCTCCTCTTTCCCTTTACTCAATGCCACCAGTGCGCCAGAATACGGGAATTTCACTACCGCTGTTATGACCACCTTGCTGACCTCTGGAAACGCTACAAAAAGGTTAGTCACATGCTACATATTTGCTGAAAAAGTATAGCCATTTACTCTGTGGGGGACAGTGAAGGGAACATGTAACAGTTTTGCCCAAAATTTTGTATTTTAAAGCTAGACTCCAGGGATATGTAAGATACACCCATTCATTCCTTCAGCTCTGTATTCATTAAAACCTAATTTACATATATTTTGTAATGCAAGCAGTTTGAAGTTGAGCTCTCTGGTGGAAAATGAAAAGGTGCATTTGCAGTTGGGCCAACCCTGAACTGCTAGAGTTAAATACTCATTCTGGTTTAGGGGAAAAATTAAAAAAGCAGCTTTACTTGCTCTCCCTTATCCCTCGCTCTTCCAATGGCCTGCGTTCTTTTCCCTCTAAAGCTCTTGGCTGTGGACGGGCCCTCAGCATCTCCCCCCAATTTACAAAAGGGGCCTGCTGGTCCTGTATTGTACATGACAACCTCAGAGTGCAACCAATTGAGCTAGCTGCAAAGAGAAGTAGATTTGGGGGAGAGGTTGCATGGAAAGGATGAAGCCTACGAGGATGACGGAAAATGTAACCACTGCTTTTTAGCATTCCCCTAGATAAAAATGAGCATTTAAAGGGACACAGAACTCTGTTTAAAAAAAAAAAAAAAAAAACTATACAAGTAGACTCGAAATAAATAAATAAACAAATAAAGTCCCTTCTATAACTCTCAGCCTCCTTCAATCGTAACTAAACTGTATTGGAGATTTATTTTGCTGAGAAATCACTTTGAAACCACTCCCTTCCTAGCATTTCTTTGAGGGACCTCATATCGGATGCCTTTTGTGCCACTTTAATAAATCTGTAAGCTGCTGACCGGTATAAATTGCAGGCCCCAGAGGTTCACACTGCTTGAATGACAGACTGTTCTGATCTGACTAAGCTTTGACACATCTGGGTAGTGTTGGCACTTGCTACTAAGCTCTGCCTATATGAATTTCTATTGGCTCTACACTATGAAGGCATAGCCTCACTGGCCAATAGGAATGTATGGAAGGCTTAAGGCATTGTGAGGGTGATGCTGAAGCTTTGCCCAAATGGTACCCGCTTGCTAATTTGAGGGGAGTGGTTTACGAAGTAGGAAAGCAAGGCTTATGAATGGCACATTGGAATGTGCACCTTTTTAAAAAATAACAAGTTGGCAGGGGCATCTGCCATATTTATATCCTCACAGGTCTCCTTTAACACTGTGATCTTGACTCAAGTCCCTCCTGATTGGACAGGCTCACAGCTCTTTCCCTTTTTCTGTATCCTTCTAGTGTGACCGGTCTGCAGAAGTTCTACAGTTTGTCCTACATGTGGTACAGCGCTCACAACTCCACCACGGTTGTCATTGTTGGCATCATCGTCAGCCTGCTGACCGGTAAGGAACCAATATAACCATTCCTTAGCTTTTCTTCTGTAGATTTAACTACAGGTCTCCAGTGGACCAGTTGACAAACCGTCTCCTGCTTCTAACCAATGAAAAGAAAAAGCTATCCAAGAGATGCTGGGACTTTGATATGAATTTATACAAAGTAGTCAGAGGGTCAAAATATTTGAAGAGCCCACTGGCTCAAGTGAAGCTGCTCATGACAGACAAGTCTAAGTCCAAGTGTCAGGCTCTAGGTGTCACTGCTGTTGGATAAAGGGTGGTGGGAGTTTGAGTGTAACCACCTGGAGTGGTGGAAATAGTAAAGCTATATTCCAATACACTTGAAAATGAGTGCTCAGAACTCGCTCATCACCTGGGCAAAAGCAGATGGTACAGCCTTATGTTAGAATATAGTTAATCTGGTCACCAGCTTAAAAAATAAGTCTCTATTTAAAATCTGTGTCGATTGTAATATTTGTTTTACAACAGCATCAATCAGTCAAGCAGGTGTAAAATGTATTTAGATTAAAAGAAATAGGCAATGATCACAATTGTGCAATCCAAGCTGCTCTCCTTACTTGTAGGGGTCCGTGCTGGCATTGATAGAACAGTGTGCTAGGAGATGTGAAAGGTGGATCGGCAATCTTCACCCTTGCTCTATTGTGCAAACAATCCCAGGGACAGAGCCGCACGCACCGGAAGTGACACGCCAGATGTGATGTCACTAGGCTAATGCTGAACACTGGCGGAAAGTCACTAGGAGGAAAAGCAAGGGGGCTTGGTACTCGAACAATCTACTGTTGCCACGACAACGCATTTAGAGACTTGATAAAGTGTGAATGCGTGAAACACGTTGCCGTGGCAACAGGAGATTGTGTTTCAAGCCCCATCTACTGTTGCCACGACAACGTGTTTCACACATGCACAGTTTATCAAGTCTCTAAATGCGTTCTCTTGGCAACTGTAGATTTTTTGAGTTCCAAGCCCCCTTGCATTTACACCTAGTGACTTTCGGTGCACACGTGACTTTCGGTGCACACGGCTCTGGCCCCCGGTTTGTTTTTTGACAATAGTGCACGGGTGAAGATTACCAATCCACCTTTCACATCTCCTGGCAAGCAGTTCTATCACTGCCAGCACAGACCCCTACAAGTAAGGACAACAGCTCGAATTGCTTTATTATGATCATTGGCTATTGCTTTTAATCTGGATACTTTTTACATCTGCTTAACTGACTGAGGCTGTTGTGACCCATATTTTCTAATTGTCACAAAGGCAGTGTTATTTTTTCTATGCTGGTGACAACATTGACTCTATTCTACTATAAGGCTATACCATCAGCTTTGGGCCACATGGGGAGTTCTGAGCACTCTTTTACAGGTTTTTTGGATTATGCCTTCAGGACAGACAAGGCTACCCTCCAGTGGGTATCCCAGCAGGTTACCAGAAAAAAAAAATGTGCATACATGGAAGAAGCCCCAGGCCAAATTCAGTTATTGGTATTGTGCTAAAAGTCAGCCAACGCTTTTCAGGGGTCAAAGGAACTCCCTCCTTCATCAGGGTTTCAGTTAAAAATGAGAACCTTGAATGGACTCAAACTAAGCCTTTCCTGTGTGAATCTGTGCAGGGAAGCTAATTGCAGTAAGGAAAGAATGACTGGCCAACAGTTTCTGCATGATCCGCAAAGATGATCTTGCTTTGTGCATGCTTCGTGGTTAGCAGCCGTGGTGGACCTGAAGGTTTCGTTGCTGAACATTGAATTTTGTGTTTTCAGGCCCGATGAAGGGGAAAGACGTGAACCCTCGCACAGTCTACCTCGTCCTTCCGAAGCTGCTCTTCTTCCTGCCAAAGAGATACAAGGAGAGACTGCGGTTTGGGGTGCCTCACATAGCAGAGGTAGGGGAGCACCTAGAGACCAGACTGTTAAAGGTATATTGTATTGTCTATGTCCGGATTGTCTTCTGTAGAAATCTTGGCTTTACATAAGTGAGACTTGGCCCAAAGCATTGTATACAAAGGATGAACTTTTTGTGGCCCTCTGTACAGTTTTTAGGTACAGATTTGCCGATATTTGGGTTACTCCCATAATGATGTCATGTCGTCTTTGGAATTAGGTCATCAGTAGTTTAGTAGGTCTTCCAAGCTATGAAAAAGATCACAGCTCAGGAGGATAGCAGTGCTATGGAAACCGTGGGGATGTATAAACGTTCCCAACACAGTCACTGGCATTTCCTAATGCAATAGTAAATGGAGCCACGCTCTTGCACCAACAAACGAAGGAATATGACAATATATGGACTGTAACGTTTATAACATTTAAAACAAATATTATGTTCAAAACAATACAATAAGTGAATCAAGGAAATATTATTATATTGATAGTCCCGAGAAATTATTGAAGAGGTTTGGAAGAATATATACTTAGCGTATAGCCTAAAAGGCAACACATCACCCGTGCAGACAAGGGGTGTATGTAATGCTGAGAGAAAGTCCTCGTGATGATAGTAAATCACACTGACGCACAAAGTGAAAATCCACCACCACATAAAGTCCATGCTTACCAGCGTACACAAGCTGAATCGCCTGTGGCAAATACCCAGCCAGGGCCTTTATCCCCATGGATCACAAGCAAATGGCAAATCGGACCCGATAAATTTCAACACACTGGCAAAGCGGATGGTGATATCCTTCCACAAGGCTCAAAGACCCCAAATACTCCCTTGGAGGCCATGCTCATAGCAACCCCAAAAAAAGCCGGCTTTTTTATCCTTCCCTTGTACTTGACATAGATGTAAGTGCATTACTGTTTTATTTAATAAATACTTAGTTTAGGTTGCTATGAGCACGGCATCCGAGGGAGAATTTTTTTATCGGGTCCGATTTACCATTTGTTTGCCATCCCTGGAGATAAAGGCCCTCACTGGGTATTAGCCACAAGCTATTCAGCTTGTGCAAGCTGGTAAGCGTGTACTTTGTGGTGGTGAATTTATACTTTGTGCGTCAGTGTGATTTACTATCATCATGAGGAGGTTCTTTCTATCAGGATTACATACATCCTTTGCACGGGTGATACGTTGCCTTTTTAGGCTATACGCTAAGGATATATTCTTCCAGGCCTCTTCATTCGTTTCTTGGGACTATTAATATCATATTTCCGTGTTTCACTCATTGTATTGTTTTGTTTTGAACATATCATTTGTTTTAAATGTTATGAACGTTACAGTCCATATATTGTCATATTCTTTCCTTTAGTAAATGGAGCTGCGCTCTTGCACCAACAATAAACAATCTTTTCTGTGTATATCTCACGGCAGAGCTGCTGCTTTTTAGGGATTAGTTAGATTACAGCGCAGTTTATTTTCCTTTTTATGTTACATTTTATAATGCAGATTCACAGGTCATTTGGTACAGAACTTGTATAGTTCTGGGCAGCAAATGTGCGAGACAGAGCTGAAACTGATTTTGTATATGTATATATATATATCTCTCTCATATCTTATTATTATTATTATTATTATATGTAATTTTTCTTTTCTTTTTTTCGGAGGGGTGCATTAAATTTCTCCTTCCACCTTTTTTAGTTTCCAAAAAGTATGTTTTAGAACAAGGATGTCAAACTCCATTTCATCATGGGCCACATCAGCAGTATGGTTGCCCTCAAAGGGCCAGTTGTATCTGGGGTGCAGGGTTCAGGAGTCTGTTATATACAGAACACAGGGTTCAGGGAATGCGCTGCGTGCAGCATGCAGGTCCTTATAAGTGTGCTATGCACACTTCAGTCCCAATAATATAAAATAAGAGATGATGGTAAGTGGATTTAATTCATGAGTTATAATTCCTTCTACTCATTTAAAGGCAAAGTTTATGATTCCCCTTACTTTCTGTCTAATGACAATGGTCATGGTGACAAGCCGGGACTGTGGATGTCTCGGGCACACAGACAGAAATTGAAGATGTTCGAATATCTAATGTCCCAATTCTATCCAAAATTAGGGTCTGAAATGAATAAATCCTTGAATTTCTTTTGTTTTAATATAAGCATTGTAAGTACCCCAGTTTGACTTGGTATTGGCATCATGCAGTCTACTGTACAGCAGAGGGGAGAGAGAAGCAGTACAACGAGCCAGTCAGGACTGTTGCACTGCAAGGGGCAATCTGATGGGAGGAGTGAGCAGCGTGACGGAGTGATGAGCCTATCCGTTTGCTGCTTCTCCTTCACTGTCCTGTCACAGGCTGGGGGAAGGGTGCAAGATCTGTATTTGTTAACCGCAGCAGAGAAAATCCTGGTCTCCTGTCCTGCCAGACATGGATAATTTCAGGACTCGGGACACAAATACTAATCCTTCGATCTGTAAAATAGGAATCCTATATTTATTTCATTTAGTAGTTTTGATATAAACAAGGCCAAGGAAACATCCAAGCTTACTCACCGGCCAGCCCGCTGACAACCGAATCAACCTATCTAACGGTATGCATTAAAACTGGGGTTTTGTCTGCACGCATTTGCAAATACATTTGTAAGCCACAGAGCCTCTCCACGGCACCCTTGGTATCTGTGGTCCTATCACTAGCTTATGAGTGACTCCACAATGGAAGCACATGCATTCTGATGGATAGGTGGAGGGCAGGTGGACTGAAGGGAGCCCACCCCTTCTTAAAGATGCAGGGGCATGCTCAACACCCAGCTAATCACACAATAACTGCAAAGGTGTCAGTGTGTTGCCTGACCAATATAACAGTATTATTAATACAAAAAATGTGTCCACTACCCCCCACCTATAACTGCCCATTGCGGCAAGTAGCATTGGAAGGCAACATATGATGCATAAACAAGGTCAAGGCTTATCCATCAAAATACATGTGCTTCCATTGTGGAGTCACTCATAAGCTAGTGATAGGACCACAGATATCAGGGTGCTGTGGCGCGGCTCTGTGGCTTGCGCATGTATTTGCAGATACGTGCGGACTAAGGCTGGGTTCACACTGCTGCGGAAGCGAGAACCGGATGTGATTCGCACCGCACTGCAGTGCAGATCATATCCGATCTCTGTGCGATGCGAGTTCAGCCATACAGATAGTATGGCTGAATTCGCATCGCACCCGCCGCAAACTCGCACGGGACCCTTTTTTTGGTCCGCAGCAGAATCGGATCGCATGGGTGTTCACACCTTGCGATCCGATTCCTGTCCGAGTTTGCAGATCGCACTGCGATATGCGGACTGATCTGGGGGTGTCATTAACATTTCACTGGCACTCCCAGCAGTCCGCATAGGGCAGTGTGAACTTCCAGCAAGAGGCATGCGATGCGGGAAAACGCAGCGGATTCGCGGCGTTCCCGCATCGCTCCGGTGTGAACCTAGCCTAAACCCCTATTTGGATAAGTTGATTCGGTTGTCAGTGCGCTGGCCGGTGAGTAAGCGTGGATCTTTCCTTGGATTTATCCTTGGCCTTGTTTATATCATATGTTGCCTTCCAATGCTACTTGCTGCAATGGCCAGTTATAGGTGGGGGTAGTGCACACCTTTTTGTTTTTTGTTTTTTTTGTTTTTTTTGTATTCATTTAGTTCTGCTTTTTAAACCGTATTTTGGCTAGAGCATTTTTTACAGTAATTCTCTTGACTAAAGGGTTTTTTGTTTTATTTTGCCCCTGAAGGATGAACAGAACCTGCCGAAACCCTTGGTAGCTGACAAACCCAGTAACGGTTTCCTGAATGGAAGTGTGAAGGGGCCGGAAAAAGATGAAATGGAGGAGAACTTTATGGGCATTTCTCGCCCCGATGGTGGACACTCATACGTGGTCCATGAGACGTCTCTTTGATACATGTGAAGATAAGACATTGGAGAAGATGCAGCTGCCGGCTGGACCGTGTGCTGAAGATCCCACCGTTGGTCTTTTCCAAAATGCTGCCTTCAGGACCTTCGAATTATAGCAGATGGAGGATGCAGGTTCATATGTCGCCCTGTTAGTTCCATCATCTCTGTGGTGTCACTCTCCGTTCCATCACCTCTGTGGTGTCACTCTCCTAATGTTCTGCCTTTACCTCTCCGGGCTTCGGTCAGTTTCAATGGTCTCAATTCAGATCGGCACTGACCTTCTCTCGCGGTTACCTGATTGCAATATAGCATCTCGGCTCTTTCAGCAGACTCAGAGCCTTGAATAGCTCATCTCTGAAATCAGAACAGTGTTATTTGTCTGCCTTGAGCTGGTTGGGCTTCTAGCACTAGGTTTGGTTCCCGGTGTTTCATCACATTAGGCGACCCGTCAGAATTTGTAACAAAATTGACGTTCTGTCACAGCCATCTTGGTACACCCCGCACTCATCCACAGTAAGGATACAGTGAGAAGGCGGCAAGCTGACATATTTGTACACCCACCGGAATCTTGTAATTTCACACTTCTTTTTAACAGTAAACTGAGCTTATATAGTGAAATACAGTATTTATTGACTGTTTTTATATTGAATTGTAAAAGCAGTGTTCTTTCAGATTAGCAAACCTGTGAGATCAGCAGGCTTGCCGCTGAATTTACAATTCAACATCAAAACAGTCAGATGGATTTCTAAATATTGTATTTCTATATAAGCTCAGTTTACTTGTAAAAATAACTGTAAAATACAAGACTCCGGTGGGTGTACAAATATGTTCACTTGTCGCCTTCTCACTGTATCCTTACTGCGGCCGAGTGCGGGGTGTACCAAGATGGCCGTGACCTCACTTCCGTTATAAAATCTGGCGGGTCGCATAATCTGGCGAAAAACGCTGGTTTCTGGAATCTCATTCTCCAGGACAACACCCAAAGTTTTTGTATCAACTTGAATGACACGTTCGTTATTCCTCAGAAGTTTTGTGATTTTTTTTTTTTTTTTCTTTTGTTATTCATTTTGTTAATTAAGTGTATCTAAAAGCAAGAACAAAAATTGTATTTATTGCAGCCTGCTCTTTCTTAGATGTAGACTTGATTTGGTTTTCTTCCTCCAAGTTTTCTTCCTTTTAATATCCCGGTGATCCTGACATGTCTTGTCCTAGGGTCAATTACTGTATTGTCTGTGGATAAGCAATGTTGTCACCTTAAAACAAGAGTTGCGGTAGGACTACAAAAAGTTGTTCTTCTTGCCTCCATTCCATAGAGGAAGATGATCTGTACTTCTCAGAGGATAGTTGTGAAAGCTGATAACATTGTTTCCGGCTTCACAAAAACACAGATGCAAAAGATGGGACTTTTCAAGGTGTCATGCTCTGTGTGCAGGTAAGGAACTCGCATTTTCTGATCTGCATACTTGTTTTGGGCAGAATGTTAATCCGACGGGTCAGATATGAGCTAAACAAGTGGCATTCTTTGTAGGTGAACGGTATTGGCATCCCCTCTACCTCTGTCAATGATGGGTTTAGTTTAAAGCATAACTCTAGGTAACCTGATCATAATCAGGCAGACCTGGTACTGTTGATTTTACATAAACACTAAAAAAAATTGTTTTTCAAAATTTTTACGCCAACACTGACAATCCTAAAGCGTAGCAAATCAAATGACAGTTCTGTTGTCCCCTGTGTTCCATGTTGGATGAATCGGCATATTGACATGAGAATATGCCTCCAGCTCTGGGCAGATCTATCAGGAATTTGTCTGCTCATCTGACTACTCTTTAACCCAACTGGGACACCAGGGTGCCCTATATTTCCTTTTTCATAATTGCCCCTGAAGGCTGCTGGGGTGCAGGTTAGTTGGGCCACGCCCCTCCATCCCTGTTATCCGTTTAAAGTGGGGAGAAGAGGACTGCTTCCAAATTGAAAGACCAATATTCAGGTTGTTTCTTTGTTTTTTCTATATTTGATGCTACGGTTACTTTTGTCTATTGTCATTTGCTTGAAATTCTTCTTTACAGTAGTTATGAGATGATTATTGTGTTCAGATTGGGTGAAGATCCCTATGTCTGTAGGCACCAGAAACAGCAAGTCGTCTTCTCTGCAGGACCAGCAGTTGGTTATGTTGGTGTTTTTATGATGACTGTAGTGTATTGGCCCGTTCTCTTGGCCCAGTCTCTATCCTTGTCTTGCAGTCTTGTACGGTCCAATCTTGCAGGTCTATGGAAGATGCCCAGTCCACAGGAAAAAGCCGGCACTGCAGTATGTCAGCCTATACGGTCATCCTTTTATTAAAAATAGTGGAATACAGCTAGACAAAAAGCCAATGTTTCAGCCGTTAGACCTTAATCATTAAAATAAGTTCACCTTTGGAAATATGTTGCACGTTTCACCCGTTTTTAGGGTGGAACACGTATCATGCTACAGCTGCTGCCCCCTCTCCCTGTGACAGCAGTATGAAGAGAAGTTACCCATACTAGCTATCAATATTTTCTGCCCACGTCATTCATTCACACAGCTCTGTGAGTGTGAATGAATTGCGAGCCCCCATATCCTTTGCGGCTGTCAGCTTGTAGTGCTCAATGAACTACCACTACGCTGTGGAGCACGGCGTTCATTGAGTTTTCCTGTCAGAGGATATGCCTGCTCATACAGGATGTATGGGCACACAGATATACAGAATGACCTGCATGGCAACAGCGATATGCTGATCGCTGGTGCAATGCTTTGCAGGCTCCCAAAAATAAAATTTTACCTACAAAAAAAAAGTGCATCTATTTTTTTGTTTTTTAAAAAGTGAACTTAGCCTTTTTAAGGCCTAATGGCCAAAACACATTTGAGTGCTATCCAGTTATACGTTACTATTTTTATAATAAAGGATGACCGTATATGCTGACATACTGTGGTGCCGGCTTTTTTCTGTGAAGGTTATTGGAGACCTTCCAGCCTGAGCACCTGGGACTTGGATGTAAAGGAGGTTGTAGCCCTGTTTCACCTGTTCCAGGACTATGGAAATAACACTTGGCAGTCCTCTTGGCTGTCTGTGGCTTCATGGTTCAAGCTCTGCTGTGCTACAAGGAAACCAAAGAGAAAACTGCATTGTATCTTCAGTGGCCATCCACTTGTTTGTCCATGGGTGCATACTGTACATATGAAGGTTTACATGGTGTTCGAAGTTCAATAGCATTTCATTTATCCCTGCCAAATACTACAGGTAAATTGATTTTGAACCATCCTGGTGGAACTGGTTAGACTTGACTGATGTTAATTATGTGATCTCATTGAATACTAAATCACGGTTTTCTTGAGCTAGACTCGGGATGATCCAAGTGACCACCACCAGTGCACTGTGAGTGACTGGTGTTATCATCTAGAGCAGGGCTCTCCAACTACAATTCCCATCATGCCTAATCATGTCTGTGAATGTCAGTTTTACAATGCCTCATGGGATGTGTAGTTCCGCAACAGCTAGAGGGCCATAGTTTGGAGATCCCTGATCTAGAGACTGCTATTCTACCGCTCTACTAGTCCATTCATTCTCTAGTTTTAGTTTTGTCAAAGTTTAATAAGGCCCCCTTCTATTTGATGCAGGTTCTTGCCTACTTGTGTTCTATAGGCTTGGCCAAACTGTTGAAAGAGAAGAGAAAGTGAATTGGTGTGGTAGATCTCAAAACAGGATGTTCTGATGTTGCTGTAATCACATCATGAATCCCATAGGTCTTAATGATAAAGCATCCCTTTTTTAGATGTGTGGTTTCTAAGCTGACTTTATGCAGTTTAGTATTGTTACATATGGCATTCTGGGATGCTTTATCCAGTGCATCAGACTGCCTGTTTTATAGCTGTAAGCTCTCTGTAGATTTCTAAAAGTAGATCGCTTACAGTAGCGTCCTATCTAAATGGGGAACTGTTTCCAGGCCGCCTCATTTTTCAATGGAATGTTCCTTCCCGTATCCTAAGGGTTAGGAGTGTTAAGCTGGCTGTACACTAGCATAAATTTTAAAGCTTTTGTTTTCACCACGTATGTTTGTTTTTTTCAATGGTTAGTGGGCAAGCTGATGTTCATAAACCATGGTGACAAGAAAATGCAAAGGTGCAGGATATAAATTTTTTCCTCAAACGAAATTCTAACCTTGAATGTGTTTTTCATTTGGACAGAAAATGTACAAGTTGTAATGTGCATGTTATAAACACAAAAAGAAATCTGTTTACATCTGGGATTTAATTTGAGTAGCAGGTCTAGGTGAAGTTTTAAGGGTTTTGACCAAAATTAGTTGACTCAATGATGGAAAGTTAGTATGTCCTCTTAAACAATTTTTCAGAATTTCCATTTGATGAATATATTCTGGTGTATGGACAGCATAAGGCTTAGGCCTTCACATGTAAACTGGTTGGTCTTCTCTTGTGGACCTCTTTATTGTCCAAGGTTTCCTCTAATGACCTGTTCTCTCATTGACTTTTCCTGGAGTTTCTATTGTTAACCACATCATGTTGGTCTTATTCTTCCTTTTTAGGTAGTTCTGATGTTTAAACAGTTTTTTGGTGGGTTTTTGGCTTTTCAGACACTAGCTGGTTCAGACAGATGTTTTCTTTGGCGTAATTTCCCTTTGTGGTGATCTCTTCTCTTGGTGGTGAGCTCTTGGGCATCTGTGGCCTTCTTTGGCCATTTGCAAATTCCCCTGTGAATTACCAGACTTTATATCCTCTGGTTCAGGTTCTAACAAAGACATTTCAATATTTTTTGTATTTTTTTTTTTTTTTTTTTTTTTAAATGGTAATAAGTACATCATATTTTCCAGGTCTAGAAAATTGTAACTGTCTGCATATCAAAAACTGGAGTATTGTCACTTTGATACTGCTGTGAGGATAGATTGGAGTAGTTGGGTAGGTCTGGTAGACGAGGGGTTTCTCAGAGGCTTTGTATTATGAAACCGAGTTTAGTAACCCAACTTGACCAATAACATCATTGTTCTAAACCAGTGGTCTTCAAACTGCAGCATGAGTTTGGATGTGTTCATCGGCTTGCCTTTATCTGTCCGTTGGGGCATGATTCCACCAACTGACAGGATTAATGGGGTACTATTCTTCCCATTGATGAAAACAATGGGGCACTGTTCCTTCCATTCAAACAAATGAGGCATTGTTCATGCCCACTGAGGCCAGGGCATTTTCTGCTCCCACTGGTCACAGTGCCCCCCCTCCCTAAAGTCTGAAGGAAAAGTAAACTGGCCCTTGTTTAGGTTTGGAAACCCTGTTCTAAATGGACAATTATAAACCAGTACTATAAGTTACTGCATTATCATCATTGCTTTGTCTTATTGAAACAGACCAAATTTTATTTTCCTCATGGACACTATCTCCATGTTGACCTCCTTCTAAAGAGGCATTTTAATGAAGCAGCAAACTCCATAATATATAATTGATAGTCTTAAGCATCACATGTAGGGTGTCACTTGTTTTGTCCTCTCTAGTCAGTCCACCTTAACTAATTTCTCTAGTTTTAGTAATTGCTGAAAATGTGGACCTCCTAAAGGAGTCCAATGATGGGATCTCTTGTTAGGTCTGCAGAGATCGAAGAAGCCAGCAGGCGATTCGGACGCATCTGTAATATTTTTGGGCAGACTGCCCCTTGCAAACATTTTTCTATGTGTGTCATTGTAGACACTGATTATTCACCTGTAATATCTAGGGCCTTACTTTTTACACAGTTGTTGGATTTATTTAAAGTACCATCTTATTAATATCTGTTATAATTACTGATGAGCTGTTGGTGCCCACACAGCAAGTGTATCAGTCCGGGGATTTGAAATTGTCGCTCTTTTTTTTTTTTCTTCTGTAGAGCCTCCGAGATGGATCAGTTCAATTCTTCTTCTGATTGGTCAGCGCCAACGCGTGACTGCTTTGACAAATTAGAATTGTTCTGGTGCACCCCGGAAGCCAAGAGATTGCTAATAAGCATGTTCTTATCATTGCATGTCTTTTTCCAAGAGCAGGAACAGCCCAGATATTTGCCTCACCGTTATAGCAGTACATGTGTCTACATGTCGTCATCCTTCAGATTATTGCGTGAAAGGGTCAGCAGCATTTGCAGAGACATGCCAGCAAGTTGGGGAAAGTTGTAGTATGTGGTAGATGAAATTGGGGACATTGCTAGCTATAATTGCCTAATTTATGACCATGATAATCTTTTCACCCAAGGCTGGTATTCTTTTTTTCGTTTGGTGCTGGCGAGTCCTATTGTATCTCTCGGAGACAACTGTGAGATGTCCTTCCTTCCGGATTTGTTAGCTGTGCCCATTCTGTGACCTCACAAGGCAAAGCTAAAGAGCTACTTCTCTTTGCCTCCAAAGATTTTACCCGTGTAGGCAGGGGAACTTTTACCCTACAGATTGCCCCTAATAAAAATGTCAGTTGTGGGTTTACTATAATATTGTAGTATTAAACTATTTACAGTAGCTGCACAGCTATAAGCAAATCTTTATTCGTGTGCCTATTGCTGGATTCCGGGTTTTTGTCACGTTGGTTGATACCAATTGTATATATTTCGAATTTTGTGTGTTCTGATTTTACTATTGTACATGTGCAATGATGAGAATAATTTATTGAGAAATCTATGCCTCGTAGTAATGTTATAAAAAACGATTATTAATATTGTATGTATAAGAACTAGTTTATAAAATCATTTTAAAGAGTTTTGTACTTTTTATCAGTAAAGTAGAAAAATCCCTCTGCTGAGCTAATGGGGTCCAAAAGGTGCAATTTCTGATGACCAGCTGTTTTCTGGCTAAGTTGATTGGTAACAGAGCGGACCAAAAATGTCCCTTCACGTGTAGACTTAAAGGATAAGTTCACTTTAAAGAAAAAAATACTAATAAATGCATATTAAAATAAAAATGTTAATCTATTATTATTTTTTTAGGAGCCTGCAGAGCATTGCACCCCCAATCAGCAGATCGTGAGTGCAATGTTAGGCTCCTGCATACTCTCAGCACAGCTGTCTTCCCATGTAGGCAGACAAGTCCAAAAAGAACCTTAGAACTGCGAGATAGTTGTTGTTTTTAGGAATTACCTTGATTGGATGGTAGGAACTTCTTGTGTAAGGCCAAAGAAGAAAATGGTAGACCTCTTTAATGGTGCTCCAGTCCCTTACACTGTGTTGCTGTGTGCAGACACCTTCAATACCATGGTCTGAGGCTATATTCATGGAACTGCCTGTGTTAGACCCCTCAAATATCTGGTTCTGAGGCTGTTTACAAGTAGCTACCTGTGTAATGCCCTTCAATACTGGGTTCTTAAGCTACATGTGAGGACCCCTTTAATACCAGGTTCTGAAGTTATGTATAAAATTGTAGACCCCTCCAATACTGGATTCTGAGGTTGTACATAACACCAATACTTGGTTATGGGACTGTGTTGTGAGAAACTGCTTGTGTGTACCCTTGCAATACTGAGTTCTGTGGTGGTGCACAATGAGCTGCTTTTGTACAACCCTCCAATACCAGGTTCTGAGGTTGTGTTACAAGAAACTGCTTGGGTGGACTCCTCCAATACAGGGTTCTAAGGGGGCTCACAGTGGGCTGCCTTTGTACCCCTCTCTAATACCAAGTTCTGAGGTTGTGTAAAAAGTGCTGCCTATGTACAAGGACCTCTTCAATACAGGGTTCTCAATACTCTGTGTTCTTCAATACTGGATTCTTGAAACTCGTAGATCTCTCCAATAAGGAGCTGCTTATTTCCTTTTTTGAGATCCAAAGGCTGGATGAAGTTTTTCCTGGAAAGGCTAAGCAGCTTTTACTTTGTCTCCATTGATTGTGCGAGATCTAAATATGGCACCCCTTGTTATGTATAGCAGATTCTGTTTTTGTTCTCTCCTTAAAAATAAAACTTGCTGTACCTAAAGGGATCTTGTCAGAATAACCCCACGGAAGCTGCCATTACTGACTTGTCTTTGACGGTACGTCCTCCGGGGCGGTCACCCTTGCATGTAAGTAGGTGTTCTCAGCACTATTATTTACATGCTCTTTAAAGGCTGGAGACTGATCAAGTAGTAAACGGATGAATGTATATGACATTCATCAAATGGTTAAGGGATAAATGTATACGACAGTCATCGAACATGTGCTTTCAAAAACAAGTCAACCTTGGCGGTGTTCATATTTTTGACCTACAGGGTTCCTTTTCTGAACAGCCTGTTCTTCCTGGTCTTGTGAGTTCCCTGGAAAGCCTCCGCTTCCATTATAGCCAATTTAAAGTGGGAATCTGCATAAGACCGATTTCCCTTTTGATGGAAAAGACTTGGTCTATGGTGAACAAGGCTATAAAAAAAAAAAGATGGTTGGATTGAGTTAGCTGACAAATTTTGACTGGAATTATGATGCTTTGTTAACAGAGTGATTGGAGGTGATGAGTAGAGGACCTTTCCTTGCCACCCCCTGCTAAGCTGATTAGGCAGATGGGTCTCCCAAGTTCTTTCAGAAACTGAACAAACACTAAAATCTTATTGGTGTTCACTCCGTTAAGCCGCATATATACGCACAAGACTGCTCAGTGACCCATGTTGGGTTGCACCAACGCATTTTCATGTCTTTTAAGTTTCTACTCTAGGGTATCAGTATGTGCTAAAGTATTAGTGTGCCTGTTGTAACTGGAAATGTATTCTGTGTTCCAGTCTCCAAGAACTTATCTGCTATTTTATATATATATATTTTTTGTCTGCTTTGCTGTGGGTCTCTGGGATGTTTAATGCTTTATTTCACAGTCTGGATTATTTATGTTCGTGAAACTATACAACACCCAGAGTAAGTGTGGAGCTATGTTATAGTGGTGTGGTGGAGCTAGGACTATAGGAGTGAAGTTGGTGCTTTTATCTACACCTTCTACATCTAGCTAAAACTAGGTGGGGATGGCCTCATTGGTTTCTTTTATTTGTAGAACATAGAAACACTAAGTTTTATGAATTGGAGAAATATGAAAGTGCAGTCTATTGATTCTTTAGAATATGGTGGCATTACTTGTCTGATACACTTGATGCATCACCAACGGTACCAAGATGGCCTGCTCCACCAGTTCCTCAGTCTGCTCTGGGATAATGAATTGCACTGAAATCTGCCAAATGATGTACGTTTTTGTATATGTAATTTTTTTTTTTCCTAAAATGTAAAAAAAAAAAAAAAAAAAAAAATCTGATATGTCCTGCCATGATTTATAAATAATGAAATGTTAAAACAAATGGAAATAAAAAAAAAGAGAGAAATAAACTCCATGAAATTGGAGTCTGGTGTAATGTTTTTTTGGCACCTCCGGAAGGTTTTACCCCCTTCATGACCAGGCAAAAAAATATATATTTTTGCATTGCTTTAACTGACAATTGCGTGGTCGTGCAACACTGTACCCAAATAAAATGTATGTCCTTTTTTTACACAAATGGAGCTTTCTTTTGGTGGTATTTGATCACCTCCTGCAGTTTTTATTTTTTGTGATATAAACAAAAAAAACTATTTCTTACTTTCTGCTATAAAACATATCTAATAAAAAATCAAATGTCAATTTAGGCCAATGTGTCAGTCAATTTAGGCCAATCAAATGTCAATTTAGGCCAACTGGAATGCATTTGTCCAGTTGGGGGGAGTGTTAATGTATCTAAAGCTGTTAGTACTGACAAATTGATGCTGAACTCCAGCTAATGCTTTATAAGGACTTAGAGCAAACAGTTTTTTTTATTTTATTTTTTCTTCCCCCATTGGGGATAAAAGTTTTAAATAAACGCTGATCATTGTAAGCAGGAGGCATTGACATGTGTGTATATAGACACACTTAGCATGGACTGGAACCTTAGACCACACTAGTGCCTCTGTAGCAAGCAGCTTTCCGTTGAGGCACTTGGCAGGTTCTAGGAGACCAGAGTGTCAATGGGTGACCCCAGACAAGGAAGATGTATGGCGCTGATCTGGAACATGGCAAAATGCACCAGAATACATAAACACACTCGAATGCATATGTCCTAAATGGGATGAAGGGAAAAAAAAACATCATAAACACTTCAAAAACACATCTCGATACAGAAAATGTGGTGTGAACTGGCCCATACCCTACAAATAAAAGTTTAATAAATTCAGATCTTGAAGTCCTTACCATGTCTCCAACCTGCGATTGCTTTGCATACTTCAAGAACATGCAAAATGTTCTCTGAATGCCACGTGTGCCAAGTGAGCAACTTCCCAGAAGCTGGTGCTGCCTACTAGAGAGATCTCCAGCTTCAAGAGCAGAGGTGTCAAACTTAATTTCATTACGGGCCACATTGGGTTATTATGGTTGCCCTTAAAGGGCAAGTTGTATGTGTATGACGCGATGTCCAGAGCACCCCACCTCCCTTACATCAGATGTCAAGAGTCTCTCACCCTTCCTTACATCACAGGGCACCCCCTCCTCTTACCTTATGTTGCTGCTAGGAAGAAGCTAGGGGTGTAGCTGGGAAGCAGAATGTGCAGGGTCAGGAGGAGGTCTGGAGTCGGCTACCAGAGTCTGTTGAATGACTGCAGAGAAGGGTGCAGGATTCGTAGGAGGAGTTCTGTCATCTTCTCTGCTACGGGCTGCTGAGATGGGGGGGGGGGCAAAGACAAGGGTCTCTGCAGCTGCACAGAGAAGTGAAGGCTCTGGTGAAGCAGTTTTTGTCATCTCTGCTGCTGAGACAAGGTGGAGATATGGGGGGGGGGGGGGGTGCTTCAACTGCAGGAGAGGTAAAAAGGCCATGTGAAATCCACCTGGTGGGTCGGATTCAACCCACCTAGAGGTGTCCCACAGGTATGGTATATACAGACATTGCCAAAAATATTGGCATCATGGAAGGACGTCCATGGGCGCCCTCTTGCCATTGTGAGCTTGCACTGTAGCTATCTTTCGGCTATAGCACAAACGGGACGTGCTTAAAGTATTTCTGGGTGCTTTTTGACATGCTTTGGGTCATTGTCTTGCTGTAAGATCCATGACCTCTGACAGAGAACCAACTTTCTGACACTGGACCCTAAACTGCACCCCAGAATTCTTTTGGTAGCCTACAGATTTCATAATGCCATGCACATGGTCAAGACATCCAGTGCCCGAACCAGCAAAGCAACCCCAAAACATTAGTGAACCTCCACCATGTTTGACTGTAGGGACTGTATATACTTTAAAGAAAAGTGCTCTCTACTTTTTCTGAAAACAGTAGAATGATGGGATTTACCAAAAAGCTGTAATTTTGTTTCATCTGTCCACAGCACATTCCCTTCTCTCAAAACAATTTTGGTTTCCTCAGGTAAGTTTTGACAAACTTTGACCAATTTTCTTTCGTCCACGTCCAGGGAGACTAGCTACAGTGCCATGGGCTGTAACCTTATTGACAAGGTTGCACACAGTGGACACAGGAACATTAAGATCTCTAGAGATGGACTTTCCCCATTGTGCTTGTCCATGCTTTTCTAAATTTTTATTTTTTTATTTTTTGTTCTCAAATCCTCAGACAACTCTTTGCTGCTCTTTCTCTTCTCTATGCCCCGTGGCACACACACAACAGAAAGGTTGAGTACAATTTTAACTGGTTGCCAGTGTGATTTCTATACTGTCACCATCTGTTAATTGATACCGGTGAGTTTAATTACAAATTACAGGAGCATCACAAACTTATAATTTTGTCCAGTCCATTTTTGGAGTTTTGCGTGGAATGTGTCAGATTTGGCTTTTTGTTTCTCCACTCTTTTGTGTCATGCCAATACAAACAAAAGAAATAAACATGGGAATCCCTAAACATTTGTAATTGCAACAATTTTCTGGGCAAAGTGGTGCATTATCTGACAGAAATGCACATGTGCCAATATTTTTGTCCATGACTGTACATAGTTAAGGTGCATTGGACCAACTGGGACAATGTAAGATTGTAAATATCCTGGAATTCTTACCATTTTTTTCAATATACAGTGCCTTGAAATTTTCTACATTTTGTGATGTTACAACCAAAATAGTAAATGTATTTTATTGGGATTTTATGGGATAGACCAACACAAAGTGGTACATAATTGCCCAGATACTACACAAAAATAGAAATATGTGTATTCTAGAAAGTTTAACTATCAGCAAATAAACATACTCCAAACACCTGGTGTTGGCACCTCAATCATCTCAGCACCAGGGTTGTTATGGTGTCAGGATGATTGAAGTGCATTATTTGTATTATTACATTGTAATATAAAATGAAATCATTCAACTCTCCATAATGCAGAATTAGTGGGAGCTCTGAGCATGTCACCATGCTATCAGGTGTCCCCAGCGGAGTCCCTCCTTACATCCGGTGTCAGCAAAGTCCCTCCTTACATCAGTTGCTCCCCAGCAAGCGGAGTCCCTCCTTACATCAGTTGCCCCAAGCGGAGTCCCTCCTTACATCAGTTGCCCCCAGCGGAGTCCCTCCTTACATCAGGTGCCCCCAGTGGAGTCCCTCCTTATATCTGTGTCCCCGTCAGCAGAGACCCTCCTTACATCTGTGTCCCCAGTAGCAGAGTCCATACATCTGTGTCCCCGGCAGAACAGCCCTCCTTCATGCTGCGTCTGTCTCTCCCCTTCAGTGGCAGCTAGTTCCTGGCTTTCTCTGTGTGTTCATTGGTGAGGGAAGAGGCCTCCCCTCTCCACTGAACACAAGGGGATTAGTCCTCTTTTTTTGTAGCCCACCGGAAGTGACTTTGTTTTCACACTGAGAACAAAGCACCTGGCCCTAGTGATGCACTACGGGGGCCGGGCAGAAGCTGTTCGGTGCATGCGCCACAAAGCAGCTCGAAACACAGCCAATGAAGCTCCTCGTCTGCAATCTCATGATTGCATAGACGTGGTACTTCCCATAGTGCACTGTGTCCGGTGCCCGAACACAGTGCCCTTAACCATTTAAAGTCCACATTTTTCAATGAGTTGGCGTGACTCAAAATGTGCTTTACCAAATGGTGGAGCAGAACGTTAAAGGGTTAAGGACTTTTAAGGAATTTTTGTGACAGCCTAAGGGGGGGTGGGGGCGGCGCTCGGGCGCTCCCTATGGGCGGGCCACCACTGCACATCACCCTAGACACACCATCTCCACCATGAAACACGGTGGTGGTGGCAGCATCATGTTGTGGGGATGCTTTTCTTCAGCAGGGATTGGGAAGCTGGTCAGAGTTGATGGGAAGATGGATGGAGCCAAATACAGCGCAATCTTAGAAGAAAACATGTTAGTCTGCATGAATACTTATTTCAAGGCACTGTAATAGTGTCCACGTGAACAAATCATGCAATGTTCCACGTACTGAGTTATACAGAGTATTCATTCATTTTATGCAGGGTAAGTATCCATCTAACCTGATCTTTATATCCCTAATCCTGTATAGACAAATACTACAACTGCCAAATTGCCATTAGGATGAGCCTATCCTAGCCCATTACTTCTTTTACATTTTAATACATTCCTCACTAGAAGGTCCTTTAAAAATTCTCCATCTTGTAGAGGGTAATTTTTTTTTCCCCCTCCTTTATCCCTCTCATCTTATCTTGCACTATTTGCACACAATCTGCCACTGACAATTAAAATAAAAAAAAAAATAAAGGAAAGGCTGCTTGCTTTTATCAATACTTTATTAAAGAGGAACTTTTGGTGTTTATATATATATATATATATATATATATATATATATATATATATATATATATATAAATTATTTATATAAGTCGGAAGCTACAAATACTGTGCTGTTAAAAAAAAAAAAAAACTTACCAGTGCCTGGGGTCTTTTACTTTTACTTCCTTTCTATCATATAATCTATTTTCCATATAGTCTGTTTGTGAAACTAAGATTAAATTAATGGATGGAAGATTTTTTGTTTTTTTTGCTCACTCTAGAGACCAATGTAGGTGGTTGGAAAATTGACAACATGTTAGAACGGACATGAATAAGGCAAGCAGCCTGGATAGGAGGAATATGATTAATAGTGAAAGGAGGTGATCGATTTTTATTTTCTTATATTTTCACCTATGGCATATTCTATGAAATTACATGTGACATGTAAAATCTGTGCAAGAGAAGGTTAAAGAAATTTAGAACTATTAAAGCGGAATTTACAACCGCCCACCACATACGTGCAATGGCAAAAGGGTGGGCTTTAATGCCCACAAGCTGCACATATGGCGTCGGTGGGCAGCCATTGTTTGTGTGCTGTGAGTGCGCAGGGAATGCAAAAACTGTAGACCGCTCTTGGTCCAGGCTACTTATTCATCAGTAGCTGGTGGGACCGGCTTGCGATCATGTGATCACATTATTGTTGAACCTTCCCAGTTCCACCCTCTGTGTCCAGAACTTTTTAAATGGATGCTGGGTTGGGTGAGAAGAAGGGTGTTTTGCTGTTTTTTTTTTTTTGTTTGTTTTTTGCAGTGGTTATGCATAGTTACATTGATCCAGCTTGGACCAATGTAATTTTGCCTATCTGGCCGATCCTTGTTGAAGAAGCAAAACATTGTAATAGCTGCCACTACTACAAGGATCCTTGTGCATAGTAAGCACTTGGGGTCACTCGTTTGGCATGGGTACCATTTCACAGAATGTTTTAAGTGAAAAGCAAAACTTCCTCTGATTGGGCAAGGTGGTCATGTCTTCCTCCAATCAGAGAACATCTTGTGGCACCTGGGCCGAGCAGGTGATTTCCCCTGTGGTTACTATGAAGCAGGGCAGTTGCTCAGCACAAGATCCAAAAGACAGCAGGGATGGTGCAAATTAAAAAATAAGAATAAATGCTTCACCTAGTGATGCACATGGTAATATCAGAGGCTAATTTTGTTGTAATTTGGGTTGTTTCCAAATTATTTTGTGGCAAAATCAAGTTCAGAAAAATCATCCGCTTCCCTTTTCTGCTGCTCCTTCTTTTTTTTTTTTTTTTTTTTTTTTTTTTTTTTTATAAATATATCAGCTCTGCTTTGCTACCCCCTTGTAGTATTCTGTGTATGGTGCCAGGGTGGGGCACCGGAGAATCCTTCCTGAATGATGCATAATTCTGTGCTGGTATCTCCTGTCTCATGGTATGCACAAAACTATTCATTTACCCAGCCAAATTATTTCTGGGTAAAGACACAACTCTAGGCCTGTTATTCCAAGAATGTAAAACAAGGAGTCTTTCATGTGGCAGAGAGCTGGAGGAACAACTTGGGATATGCAGAGAAAGGGAAACATTTTTTTTTTCAGCATTTCGTCCTTGTGTTCTTGGTTGTCATAAAATGGAAACCCAGAACCTGCCGAAGAAGTACAATTAGTTTTGTCATTGGTACGGGTAGAGCTGAAAACAGAGATGGGTCCCCTTCCCTCCCCATCGCAAATTCTTCACTTCTTCAAATCCCTCTTCCCCTTATACTTTACCCATCTCTTCTCATTCTCATTCTTTCTTTTTTTTTTTTTCCTTCTTTTTACCTTGTTTTCCTTTTTTGGGATTTTATCCCACAGCCTTCCTACTTGAGAATGTGCAAGCAGTGCTTTCCTTTCCTCTTCATGCACTGTCCCAGATGGGCTCACTATCTATTATCGTATGTCATGTGTCTATGGGAACACGAGGACAAACAGAGCGCTGGATTCAGGTTTTCTAAGCCCCCATACACACTATCAGATTTTCTGCTGATTTTTGTCTTCAGATTTACCAAAACCATATAATATAAGGCCAAGCCTTAGGAGTTTCAATGTGTATGCAATCAGGCAGGCCCTTACACTACATGGTTTTGGTAAATCTGAAGACAAAAATCAGCAGAAAATCTGATAGTGTGTATGGGGCTTGAGGGTCACTGGGCACACTTGTAGGTAGGTGCAGATAGCTAGTCTGCCGCTAGATGGCTCTGTGCCAGTATAGTGTCTGGTTACAGCAGACAGTGTTATCAGGTGTGTGGCCCTTTTTAGTTAGAACCCTCCTGCAATGATGTAATGGGTCGGTCAGTGCCCACTAGGAGCCCTAGTGCAGTTGGAGCATGGGAGCCACACACCCCACACCAGTACATGGAGGCCAGGGAGGAGTAGACCTGCCCACAGGAGAGACGGCTGTAGACTGCCTGACCCTTATGGAGGTGGGGACTAGGGCGGGTTGCAAAAGACCTTTTAGGCCAGGCGAAGGGTTTCCCGAGAGGGGTAGCCATGGAGGAGGTGACTATAGCAAGCAAAGTCCTGTAGGTACTAATGACCTCCAGAAGGACTGTTCAAGGGAGATGGCGAAGGGTTCGGTCTCATCAGAAGGGATAGTGTTCTAGTAAAGACAAGAGCAGGGCAGGGACTGGTCCTCTTTCCACACATTATTAGCCAATAGCAAAGCCCCTATTACGCACTGGTTCTGGTTCGGCAGCACTCCACAAGATGGGAACCACACTCAGGAAAAGTGGAAAGGACCCAGAGTGGAGAGTCCATGTGCATACAACAAAATGAGAGCACCAAACAAATGTCCAATGTAAGTTAATGATAAAACTGATTCATAACAGAATAGAGCCAATGGGTTTTGACACGAAACGCGCCGGTTTTTCTGCTATGCATCATTTTTATTATTAAATTACCTAGGACCTTTATTTGGCGCTCTCGTTGATTTGTATGCGTCTATGTATAGTCTGTTGTGCTCCTGAATATACCCCTAGAATAAAAAATGGAATTGAAACCTTATTGTAATAATGTCTTATGTTACTATTATTCTTTGTACTTTCCCGTTGAGCTTATAGTAATGCCCAATTTATCATTATGCATATGAAAAGAGCTCTGCTTTAGGACAGTGCTGCTTTTTCTGCAAAAAATGTCTACCTTCTTATAACTTTTGATGAATCCATCAATGAACACCAAGAAGACTATTTATAAATGTTTTCACTCAGGATTCACATATTCTTCCAAATGAACCCAATTATAAAAATGTAGGTAAACAATGTATGAAAACATAAACCAGACCCCTACAAGGCCCCGTTCACATCTCTCCATTTGGGACTGTGGGCAGAATTGCTGCCATTCTGCCTGCAATCCCAAATTGCATGGTAATCGCAGCACAACTCGCTGAATGTGTTCGGGCGCCATTATCCTTCAATGGCACCCCAAATGTGATGCAATTCTGCTGCAATGGGATCTCGTAGCAAACCGTACCTTCACAAATCATGTGAAACTTGCCACTCGAAAAGGAGCAGCACAGTATTGGGTGAAAAAAATAGCTGAAAAAAAAATAAAAAAATGTAATTAAAGCCTAACCACCCCAAGCAACAACTACCATTGATGGGCTACTAAAGCCAGCCATGTCCTCTCTATGAGCATTTATTTCAGACCACAATATAAAACCATATACTGTAGGTATATCTATATTCTTAACTATAAAGCTAAAAACAAAGTTTGTGCTTAGTGCAAAAAAAAAAAAATTCAAATATCAAAGAAGGGAACGCTTAAGACATCAGCATACCAAGAAATTTTGGACAATTTCGTGCTCCCAACTTTGTGGGAACAGTTTGGGGATGGCCCTGTCCTGTTCCAACTTGATTGTGTACCAGTGCACAAACAAGGTCCATAAAGACATGGATGAGTGAGTTTGGAGTGGAGGAACTTGACTAGGCTTGCACAGAATCCTGACCTCAACCCGATAGAACACCTTTAGGATGAATTTGATCAGAGACTGCAAGCCAGGCTCTCTTGTCCAACATCAGTGCCTGACCTCACAAATGCGCTTCTGGAAGAATGGTCAAACATTCCCATAGACACCCTCCTAAACCTGGTGGACAGCCTTCCCAGAAGAGTTGAAGCTGTTATAGCTGCAAAAGGTGGGCTAATTCAATATTGAACCCTATGGATTAAGACCAGGATGCCATTAAAGTTCATATGCGTGTAAAGCCAGGCGTCCCAATACTTTTGGTAATATAGTGTATGTAAACCCACTTAAAGTGGTTGTAACCCCTTACAGACCACTTTAACCTACAGGTAAGCCTAGATCAGTGTTTCTCAAATCCAGTCCTCAGGCCCCCCCCCCAACAGGTCATGTTTTCAGGTTTTCCATTATTTTTCACAGGTGATTTGATCAGTTTCACTGCCTTAGCAATTACCACAGCTGTTTCATCTGAGGGAAATCCTGAAAACATGACCTGTTGGGGGGGCCTGAGGACTGGATTTGAGAAACACTGGCCTAGATTAAGGCTTACCTGTAAGTGCAAGAAATATCTCCTAAACCTACACAGTTAAGCATATATTTTCCTAAAAATGGGCACCGATGTCTACGGCACAGGTGCACTGAGCGTGCCGTTATGCAGGCCATACATGGTGGAATTTCCAAAAAAAATTCTTTTCAAAATCAGTTTTTTTTTTTTCCGATGGCGCCACCATTGATTTTTGAAATTCGGCCTACCAAGCCTTAATTTTCACCTCATGTTGCTATAGAAAAGAATTTTCGTGGCCAAGAATCTTCTTTTTTCGCCATAAATTTTATTTTCTTGCAAATGCGCATTTTTTTTCTTATTACATTTCTGGCACGATTCTCCCACCATTGATTAGAAAATCGTTTGCTTTTCAAAAAAATTCCAACATGTCTGATTCCTCAAATTTGATTGCCGCATGAAAATCTGTTGTTGCTGTAGCCCACTAATGGTGCGTAATTCATACGAAAATTCTTAGATACTATTTTCGAAAGAAAATTATTTTGAAATTCGAACCGTGTATGGCTGGCATAAGTGAAGGCAATCATGCTGTCACTGACGATTCCCGTGCGCATGCGCCGGCGTGGCATCATTGCTGCTCCGGCTAGTCACAGCTCCGGAGCAGCGATTCCCTGAGGTCACTTCGGGTATCATGGCGGCGACTGAGGAGGTGAATGAGGGTCGCTTCAGGGGCTTCGATCTCAGGTAAGTCATTTATAATGAGCTAGTATGCTATGTATACTAGCTCATTATGCCTTTTGTCCTGTTTTTTTTTTTTTTTAGAGAGGGTTTACTTCCTCTTTAAATATTACCACTTCCGGTGTCTCAACAACCTATATTGTTGCATAAAATCCTAAAACAAAAGCTTAGTGTGTTTCACCACCATTGCAATGACATAAAGTCCATACAAATAAATACGCCGTATGAAATGTGTATATTTTGGTGAATTCCACAACCACTTAGATGATGCAATTTAATAACCAGTATACAATCAAATAAAGTTCAAACAGGTGAAATGTATGTGATCGGCTGGGTTCCAACACCATTTTTAACCCTAATCCATTCAACTGAGGTTTATCTGTAAATTGTGTGAGCTCCACCACCGCTAAAACATGCCGCCTTTTCCTGGTTAATTACACCCCAGATTATTGGTGGTCTAAAGGGCTCTCTACATCAGGGCTCTTACACCCCACAGATGCTCAATAGGGTTTATGTCTGCAGACATGCTTGGCCAGTCCATCACCTTTACCCTCAGCTTCTTTTGCAAGGCAGTGGTCATCTTGGAGGTGTGTTTGAGGTTGTTACCATGTTGAAATAGTGCCCTGCGGCCCATTCGCCAAAGGGAGGGGATCAGGCTTTGCTTCAGTATGTCACAGTACATGTTGGCATTCATGGTTCCCTCAATGAACTGTAGCTCCACAGTGCCGGCAGCACTCATGCAGTGCCAGACTATGACACTCCCACCACCATGCTTGACTGTAGAGACACGCTTGCCTTTGTACTTCTCACCTGGTTGCCACCACACATGCTTGACACCATATGAACCAAATAAGTTTATCTTGGTCTTATCAGACCACAGTACATGGTTCCAGTTATCCATGTCCTTATTCTGCTTGTAAACTGTTTGCAGGCTTTCTTGTAAACCATCTTTAGAAGAGGCTTCCTTCTGGCACAACAGCCATGCAGACCAATCTGATGCAGCGTGTGGCATATGGTATGAGCACTGACAGGCTGACCCCTCACCCCTTCAAACTCTGCAGCAATGCTGGCAGCACTCGTACATCTATTTCCCAAAGAAAACCTCTGGATATGATGCTGAGCACATGCACTCAACTTATTTGGTTGACCATGGTGATGCCTGTTCTAAGTGTAACCTGTCCTGTTAAACCGCTGTATGGTCTTGGCCACCGTGCTGCAGCTCAGTTTCAGGGTCTTGCCAATCTTCTTATAGCCTAGGCCAGTGATGGCGAACCTTGGCACCCCAGATGTTTTGGAACTACATTTCCCATGATGCTCAACTACACTGCAGAGTGCATGAGCATCATGGGAAATGTAGTTCCAAAACATCTGGGGTGCCAAGGTTCGCCATCACTGGCCTAGGCCCTCCTTATGTAGAGTGTGAGAGCGATAACACCAAATTTAGCACACCTGCTCCCTATTCACACCTGAGACCTTATAACACTAATGAGTTACATGACACTGGAGTGGGAAAATTACTAATTGGGCCCAATTTGGACATTTTCACTTGGGGGTGTACTCCCTTTCGTTGCCAGCGTTTTAGACATTAATGGCTGTGTGTTGAGTTATTTTGAGGGGACAGCAAATTTACACTGTAATACAAGCTGTACACTCGCTACTTTACATTGTAGCAGAGTGTCATTTCTTCAGTGTTGTCACATGAAAAGATAGAATAATATATTTACAACAATGTGAGGGGTGTACTCACTTTTGTGCGATACTGTAGGTATATCTATAGTATATGCTTGTGGTGGTTTGGTTATAACATATCTACTCTGGACTCAGGATTTTTTTTCTGTAGGCCTACAACTTGAGGAGTGGTGTGAAAATGTAATTGATCCAAAAAACAATCACAATATCCATGTAAGACATTAACAGTGTCCTTGTAAGTTAGGTCTGGTCTAAATACATTTATTTGTAATGGTTTATATTTTTTAACTGATAATTTACAAAGTACAAAAAAATGCTAATTCCATGGTAGGTAGAAGATCTGGGATAGACTGTGCGAGACTCTGCAGACCAGCAGGTCATAGGAATTCTCCAGCTTTTCAGTAATGATCAGGGGTGCTCACCATATTTTCTTGGATCTTTCTCTTCAATCTTTTCCTGGGGTGCATCCAGCAGATAATTCACTTCTATGGCTTCAGCATACAGATGGGCCCTCATGGGCCACTTCTAGAAGACAAAAATAAAAGACGGGGAGAAACTGAGGAATACTCATCCATAAAGTTTGGTTTTAGCTGACACTTTATATGGATCACCTAGACCAGTGGTCTCCAAACTGAGGCCTGGGTGCCTTCGCTTGCTTTTACCTGTCCCTTGGGGCACTATGCCATCCACTGATACCAAGAATGGGGCGTAATTCCCCTCATTTACACCAATGAAGGGGCACAATTCCTCCCAATGAGATCAACGATGGGGCACTATTTCTCCCAATGACACCAATGATGGAGTACAATTCCTCCCACTGATACCAATGAAGGGGCACAATTACTCCCACTGAAAGAAACAATGGGGCATTTTTTCCTACTGACTGCAGACCTTTTCTATTCCCAATGGCCACAGTCCAGCCCCCCTAAAGTCTGAAGGACAGTAAACTGGCCCTTTGTTTAGAAAGTTTGAAGACCCCTGACCTAGACCAAAATGTTTTCTGGCTTGTCCTGTCTCATCACTCTTCCCTAAAGTCCAACTCTGGGGCCCCCTTTACACAACCTTGTGGGCCTCTACTTGCATTTTCTTTTACACTTACCTTTTCCATATGTCTTCAGGACTGGTCACATGAAGTAGTAGGGTCCTCTTAGACCCTTTACAAGCCATCAGTTACTCAGATAGCAGCACCAATGTTGACAACAGCACCACCCTCTGCATAATCGCACTGAGAATGAAGGACATTATGGTGAAGCCCACTCAAGAGGCAGGTTCAGGACTCCCTGCACTCACAGTATGTCCTCACCTTATCGCAAGAGTGATGCTAGAAGTCATTAAATCTGGAAGACCCAAGACCTCTTGTGGCAGAGGAGAGGTATTGCAGAAGACTGCTGCAGTTCTTCTCCACAAACTATTTTAAGAAAATTTTCTGGCTATGACCCAGTCTAAGCTGCACAAATTTTCTCTCAACTGACATACTGAGAATGAGAACAAATAGAAAAACAGAAAACCTCCAAATACACAATCCTATACTCACAGATGATCCAGAGGAAGGAAAATAGAAAAAACCCAATAAAGCATGATCCAATTTGCTCCAACAGGCAATCAGATATTCCCTGGATCAACTTTACCCATAAATTATTAGTATCTAATAGTTATATAGTTAATCTGGTTAAAAATACTCAAGTCCATCCACTTCAACCAGCACAGAAAAAAAAACCACACACACAAAATAATAAAAACACACAGTGGTGGTCCATGACCGTGCAATGTGTGTTGGCACGCTCAGGGGCGCATCAACCGAAAGGCAAACAAGGCGTTTGCTTTAGGTTGCATTTTTCAGGTGCTGCGACCTGGTAGAAGGGAGACTACGATCAGTGGCGTCGCTATGGGTGTGTGGTCTGCCAAAGGGGTGACACCAGGGGTGGCCATGGACTGACAATTCAGTGACAGGGGAGCAAATTGGAAGCAGGAGGCAGTGGTGGCTGCAGCCTCTGATTCATGAAGTAGCTCACTTGGCAGAGCAGGTCGGAGCCCTGGGTTGTTTTTGTGCTAGGGTTGCCACCTTTTCTTCAAGTCATACCCGAACACTTTAGGGGCGCATAGCATTTTTTTTTATAGTATAAAATATACATATATTTTGCTATTAAATAACATTTCTAATCATATGAAGTTAATAACAAGAGTCCCTCTTTACATCAGAGTCCACAGAGTTCCCCTTTTACGTCTGAATCTGCAGAGTTCCCCTTTTACGTCTGAATCTGCAGAGTTCCCCTTTTACATCTGAATCCACAGAGTTCTCCTTTTACATCTGAATCTACAGAGTACCCCCTTTATATCTAAACTTGCAAAGTTCCCTTACACTGTAAGGGGGGGGGGGGGGCTCTGCAGACTCTAATGTAAGGTAGAACTCTGGGGACTCTGACATAAGGGATGCTCTGGGAACCCTGATGTAAGGGGGAACTCTGATGTACGGAGAGGACTCTGATGTAAGGGGGAACACTGTGGCCTCTAGTGTAAGGGGTGCTCTGAGAACCCTGATTTACCTGTACTCAATCAGAGGCAGGAGATAGAAGGGGGAGACTTCAGTCACAGACAGGGATGGATGGTGAGCTCACTCGCCCCTTGGCAGTCAGCACCTCTCATCCAGATGTATCCGAGGCTGCTGGAATTTTCATTTCTGGCCCCTTCTTTCCTTTACTGAGAAGTGCCAGAGATTGAAGTGTGGGCAGACACAGAGGGGTGGGGCGGGAGAGGAAGAGGAGCAGATCAAGCCCTCTCTCCTCTCCCGTCTGTGTGTGTGTGTGTGTGTGTGTGTGTGTGTGTGTGGTGGGGGGGTAATTGTTAGGTTAGTGCTAACTTTGGGCAGTGTGAAAAGAGTGTAACAGATACTCTTGGCTTAGGCAACTGCAGCCAGCAACCCTGTTGGGAAGTCATAGTCTGGTCTGAATAATGTGTCCAGGTTTGAAGGAGTCTGAAACCCGGAAACATGATTCCAAACCCGAACTGTCCGGGCAACCCTAGATCGTGCTCTGGCAGACTCGCTACACAGCTGGTAAAAAGGAGCCGGTGGGCTGCAGGAAGGCGAGAGTACAGTGTTACTTTCTTTGGGGGGGGGAGTGAAAGATCCTCCTAGTGTAGTATAAGTGGAGCTCTAATGGTGCGTACACACGGCCGGAATTTCCAATGGGAGCTTTTCATTGGATTTTCCGACCGTGTGTACATCCATCGGTCTTTTTCTGTGGCCATTTCCGACGGTCTTTAGATTGAGAGCCTATTCTTAATTTTTCCGACAGAAAACATTTCTATTGGATTTTTCAATTGTGTGTATGCAATTCCGACACGCAAAGTTCCAATGCATGCTCGGAAACATTAAACTTCCCTTTTATAGTGCCGTCGAACGTGTTGTATGTCACGGTGTTATTGACCGTCGGAATTTGGTGTGACCACGTGTAGGCAAGACAGTTTGAGCGGAATTCGGACGGGAAAGCCATCAGAGCTTTTTCCGGTGAGAATTCCGATCGTGTGTACGTGGCATTATAGGAAAAGGTGCCTAAACAGGAAGAAGTGGAGTTTACAAATGAAGGGGTGGGGCAAATTTAGATAGGGTGCCTAATTTTAGTCTTGCCTAGGGCAGCACAAAACCAAGATACACCACTGGGCACGGTCACATGTGATAGGGCAAAAATGCAAGAGAACACTTACCACCCTATGACAGAAAGTGCCGGAACAAGGCTCCTTATGTCAGGATTATTTTATTTCCACAAATACTTTATTTGAAAAGGAGTACGTATACTGTACATGGGCCTAAGGACCTAGGAGATCGCAGAAGTATAACAAAAGAAACCAACAATAACCATTCTGTGTGAACAGTATGCATCTTAATATGAATACCTAGATTTAGCATCATTTTCCGAAGACAGCTTTAACATTTTATCCAATGTTTCAAATATTATTGAAGAAACATAACCCAAGTAATAACTAAAGATGGCTGTCAGGATTATTTTAATAAAATCTGCAAATTTAGAAAGATTGAAAACAACTTCTGAAAATGATAACCCGATAATACTAAGCCCTTGTACACACGGTCGGAGATTCCGTCGGAATGTGTCCTATCGGACCGTTTTGTCGGATATTCCAACTGTGTGTGGTATGCATCGGACTGTTTCCGTCGGACCAAATTTTCCAACTTGCTGGAAATATTTTCCAACAAACTGGTCCGATAGGACATACTCCAATCATGTGTAGAGAATTCCGATCGGACAAAGTGCCACGCATGCTCAGATCAAATTCCTACATCAAAGCTATTGGCTACTAGCCTGAACGTAGTCCCATCGTAACGAAATTACGTCCTCACGTTCTGAAAGATCGGATTTTTCGACAACTTTGTCCAACCGTGTGTATGCAACAGTTTCGGACAAGATCCGACGGACAAAATCCGACGAATTTGGTTGTCGGAATCTTCGACCGTGTGTACAAGGGCTTACAGTGTCAAGGTTTTAGTGATTTGATTTAGGTCTACTTTAAAATAAACAAATAGTATAACAAATTAAATAGTAATAATATACAAAAATAAATAAAATATTAATATATTGAGTCAAAATTAAAATATACCACGTTATGCCCCAAAAACGCGTTGCAAAGAAGAAATGATTTTGGTATTCAATAAGAAAGACTAGCAAAGACTAAACTGTAAAGGTGCCAGCAACACCTACTATAAAGAAGACCAAGAATACTGAGTAGAAGACCTGTGACATGTGTCATTGGTGCCAAAGTCTATTAAGGTTCCTGTTAGAGTGGTCTACCTCCTAGATCAACCCACTGGAGGTAGACGGGGAGTAACTACCACAATGCAAGGAAATCGGATGCATCAGTGGGTGGTTCTAAGAAGAAAACGTTAGTCCACAGTCTGAATTAGAATTGTTTGCTGGAGTAGGCTCCAACCGGCCACTGCTTCTCTGACATTTCGGGTTCTTCACTGTTAAGCAAAGAAATTGATTGGCTGTTCACCCAAAGCCCTATGACTGCCTCAAAGGTTTTGTCAGACTCTTGGGGACTCTGGTGAGATCCTCAGTTCCCGAGTTCTGCTCTTCAGTTCTTGGGTCTGGACATTTGCTGTCGCAATTATGAGAACTTTCTGCTCTCCCCACTGGATTATTTTATCATATAGAAAGCATAACAGCTGGAACGAGAGTAGCCCATGGTGGACATGGACACCTACTGTACATTTCCAAGGTGAGTGGCGACAGTGGGAGTTGTGTGGCTCAGAGCACCCCACCCATCCTAGACTGAAACATCACTTTCACATGGACTGATCCTTGTAATGTTTTTTTTTTAATAGGGATGAGAAAACGAACTTGAGCACAGCTGGATTCATATTGAATTGAGTGGATCTGCAATCGTTTTTCAAGTTCCACTTTCATGTTAACTGATTGGGACCACAACACCAGACCATTTTCTTCTTGCAAAGTGTACAAAACGTCCTCTTCCAACACATCCTCATTTTGGTCACTAGATAAGACACTATAAGGTCTACATCATGTTGATTTTGAAGTGTCCATCAGCATAAGTGGCAATTGCTGATTGGTCTACTCGGTTGAGGATCCCATGACTGTCCTAAATATGATTGGAGGAGGACCAATGTACAGTATATGGAAAGGGAATATTGAGGGCTTTTGCCAGGTCTCTTAGGCTGGATTCACACTGCTGCGGGGGGAGATCCGGATGTGATTCGCACCGCAAATCACATCCGATCTCCGTAGCGATGCGAGTACAGCCATACAGATAGTATGGCTGAATTCGCATCGCTCCCGCAGCAAACTCGCACGGGACCCTTTTTTTGGTCCGCAACAGAATCGGATCGCATTGGGGGTTCACACCATGCGATCCGATTCCTGTGCGAGTCGGCAGATCGCACTGCGATATGCGGACGGATCTGGGGGTGTCATTAACATATCATTGACACTCCCAGCCGTCCGCATAGGGCAGTGTGAACTGCCGGCGGGAGTAATGCGATGCGGGAAAACGCCGCGGATTTGCGGCGTTCCCGCATCGCAGCGGTGTGAACCCGGCCTTAAAGTGAACCTGTGTTCATTTTAAGGCTGGTGAGCAGATAATCCAAGTTGCTTAGCAAATGGCAGGTTCAGATATTTCCAATTACTATTGCCGCAAATCTTCATAGATTTATTGATCATTACCCTACAAAAATTTTCTCCCCACAATCAGAGGTTTATCGGTAGGGATGAGCCGAACATTCCCTGGGACGGTTCACATCAGAACATGCGAACAAACAAGATTTGTGTGAACATACGAACGCTGTTAAAGTCTATGGGACACGAACATGAAAAATGAAAAGTGTTCATTTTAAAGGTTTATATGCAAGTTATTGCCATGAAAAGTGTATGGGCCGGAGTACTGCCCCAAGGGACATGTATCAATGCAAATAATTTTTTTTTAAAACTAGTGTTTTTTCAGGAACAGTGATTTTAACCACTTGCCGCCTGCTATATAGCAGAATGATGGCAGCAAAGTGGGTGTGATATCCTGACCGGACGTCCTATGACATGGCCAGGATAACACAGCTGGCGTGCAGCTTGGCGATCGGAGGTGCGGTGCGTCAGACTGACATAGCACCTCCGATCGTGGTATGAAGCCTCTGACAGACCAATCACAGCTGATCAACCCGTGAGCCAGGAAATGCTCTCCCAGGCTCACCCTGTCAGAGGCGGGGTCTGTGCTGATAATCAGCACATTGGTTATCAGCACAGCCCCCGTCAAAAGGTGCCAGCCTGTCCCCATAATAAACGCCTATCAGTGAATGAATGAATGAATGAAATACTTGTATAGCGCACAATGCGAACTGAATCGCCTCTATGCGCTGTGCCCATAATAGTGCCCAAAAAAGTGCCAATAAGTGCCCGATCAGTAAGGCCTGTGAGTGCCCCATTAAAGTGCCACTCAGTAATGCTTGTCAGTAGCTCCTCATCAGTGCTGCCTATCCAGTGCCACGTATCAGTGCCCATCAGTTTTTATTAAATTGTCAATATTGTTTTCTTTATAGCGCAAAAATTAGAAACCACAGAGTTGATCAAATACAACCAAAAGAAAACTTCATTTGTGGGAAGAAAATTATAAAAATGTAGTTTGAGTACAGTGTTGCATGACCACGCAATTGTCATTCAAATTGCGACAGCGCTGAAAGCTAAAAATTGTCCTGGGCAGGAAGAGGGGTCTGGTATGGAAATAGTTAAGAATGCTTAAAGTGAAACAATAAAAATAAAATATTCCTTTAAATATCATGCATGGGGGGTCCCCTTAGTCTGCCTGTAAATTAGCGCATCTGTCTGATGTGTTTACAGTTCCGCAGCAAAATTAAATTTCTAATGGAAAAAATGTAGTTTGGACTTGCTTGCGGCTGTAATGTATTGCCGAATCCCGGTAAAATAGATAAAAATCAAGGGAAAAAAAAGGCGTGGGCCCCCGCCCATACCAGGCCCTTTGGGTCTGGTCCACGGCAAAATGTTAAAAAAAAAAAACAGCATGGGGTCCCCCCTAAAAGCCATACCAGGCCCTTTGTATCTGGTATGGATTTTAGGGGGAACTCCGCGCCAAAATTTTAAAAATAAATTGCCGAGGGAGTTAGCCCCAAAATCTATACCAGACCCTTATCTGAGCATTGAGCCTGTAGGACAGGATGGAGGGGGACGAGCAAGCCCCCCCCCCCCCTCCTGAACCATACCAGGCCACATGCCCTCAACATGGGGAGGTTGCTTTGGGGTGTCCCCAAAAGCACCTTGTCCCCATGTTGATGATAGAGTATGAATTTATTCCTGTTCAAGTGACAACTGTAAAATATTGGACTTCTCCTCTCATTCTCTTCTGATGACCGTGGCCCCTGGGACAAATAGAAGGGTATGTTTTTCCAACAGGGACACTGTCCATAATAACACATGGCCCACTCATCAAAACAAAACAACAAAAAAGGGACTTTAGGTGCACTTTAGTACAAGTGGCACCCATGGCACTAATGTTGCAAAGTGGGGATAGGCCATGTTCCAGTGTTGGGGTCAATGATGTCCCGAGTATCTCTCACCCCCAGATTATTGACCTAACAATGGCAGTTAACTTCCCAGTTTGGAGGAACTTGGGTTTAGACACAACCCAAGCTCAATATCAGAACATTATTATTGTTTTTTTAAAGAGACTGCACCAAAGGAGCAGAGACAGACTGTAATAAAAATCTAAAAGGGGTTCTAATCTGTCCACAATGTCCAAAATAAAAAAAGATTTTTTATGCTCTGTTTAACTACTTAAGTGTAAGTCCAATACATTTTTTTACATTAAATTTACCTTAATATTTTATACTATGCAAGCATTTCATTTCTTCATGGAGATCGTGGGGCATTATGTTCCTATGAGTGGTGGAAACCTATGAAGAGGCTGAGGGTGTGACTGTTGCTGTGTTTAATTAAGGCCCAGGCTGGGTATTAAGCCGAAAACGCTTGTGATCTCCCGTAATAGAAGATCATAGGAAGTCGGTAAGTGGCAGTGTGTCTAGTGGTGGAAATCATCTCTCTCTTTCATATCACATTCCTTGGATGCATCGTTTTTCATTTCACATTTATGTTACCACATTGGATGGACTTTATTTATTTGTTGTTACTTTACACCCATTCAATCACATATTTTAGAAATTAACGCAACTTATTTATTGGAAAAGTATATACACTATATTACCAAAAATATTGGGACACCTGCTTCTACACGCACATGAACTTTAATAGCATCCCAGTCTTAGTCCATAGGGTCCAACTTTGAGTTGGCCCACTCTTTGCAGCTATAACAGCTTCAACTCTTCTGGGAAGGCTGTCCACAAGGTTTAGGAGTGTGTCTATGGGAATGTTTGACCATTCTTCCAGATACGCATTGGTGAGGTCAGGCACTGATTTGGACAAGAAGGCCTGGCTTACAGTCTCCACTCTAATTTATCCCAAAGGTGTTCTATAGGGTTGAGGTCAGGACTCTGTGAAAGCCAGTTAAGTTCCTTCACCTCAAACTCACTCATCCATGTCTTTATGGACCTTGTTTGTGCACTGGTGCGCAGTCATGTTGGAACAGGAAGGAGCCATTCCCAAACTGTTCCAATAAAGTTGGGAGCATGAAATTGTCCAAAATGTCTTGGTATGCTGATGCTTTAAGAGTTCCCTAAGGGGCCAAGCCCAACCCCTGAAAAGCAACCCCACACCAAAATCCCGCCTCCACCAAATGATTTGGACCAGTGCACAAAGCAAGGTCCATAAAGACATGGATGAACAAGTTTGGGGTGTAAGAACTTGACTGGCCTGCCCTTGCTGCTCCCAGCGCAGGCATGTTACGGTGATGAGCTGGGAGCAGCAGTGTAGGTTCAGGGCTGTCTGGGCTCCTCCTGTCCCCCGCTCTTTGTTTATGGGTGGTCAAGTACCATGGTGCTCTTTTTCCGGGTCCTGTGTCCTGAGGTTGTGGCAGCATTTTACTGTCCTAAGTGAAAAAATGATTCCAGAAAAATTCATTCCAAAGCTTGGGGAAGCCGCTCCAGAGAAGCAGTCATTCCAACTTGAGGAGATTTAAAGAGACCAAGACACAGCGGTGTTCCATCTCAGGATTACCAAAGACTATTAAACCAAAGGCATGATCAGACCTCGATGTGTTGTTCCCTAAGGTGAGCCGGCAATTCACCTGGTGGTGGAGGTGGTGGTTTTACATCACTGAATTTTATTACTAGACGGCATGTATTGAAGCACAGAGTCTAAGGAAGGATCCTAGACTCATTATCATTGTGTGGGACATTTTCACTGGAACTTTTTTTTACCACATATTACTATTGTGCAAATTTACGTTTTTATTTGTTATGTATATGGTAGTGGGAGTTTGTATCTTTCTTATATAGAAGTGGAATTAGCACACTTTTCCTTTAATTATTCATATTGTATTGAAGGCCTTTTTTTAGGACAATCACCATCTGCCTTGACCCATTCCATGGTGATTGAATTGATGCCTAAATGTCGAAAATATGCACAAAGGACGTGATATACTACTAATCTGATGTGTCCCTTGCACAGCTAGCTTCTGGATGTAATCTACGGGTGTGGCAACTTTTAATAAAATAGAGGGAGCTTTGACTGGCTCTCATCGAGAGAGCCTGACTATGCCCACCCTTCTCACCACCCTCTGCCAGTCATAGAAGAAATAGCTACAACTTCTATAAACAAAACAATATCTATGAATGGAGAACAGGTAGATGATTGAAAGGTCCATCCCCCCCCCCATTCATAAATCACATTTCATTATAGAAGCTGCAGCTATGTCTTCTATGAATGTGGGGGGGGGGCGGGGCAGAAAGGACAGGTATAGTTGGGCACTCTCAATGAGTGCCTGTCACATTTCCCTCCATTCTATTAACCTCCACCCCACCAGAACAAGTCCATTCAAATGTGACCAACTACTTCTAATAACAAGAAAGAATTTGAGTTATCTGTCTCTTGTAAATGGTTTCACTTGCACCTGTTCCCAGAGATAACCAAGCTGGACAAAAAAATTTCTTCAGCCCAGGAGGAAAGCCCTTTAAGGTGACATCATGGATTGAATTTGTTTTACACAATACACCCTGTGTGGTCCATGTTACCTTTATAGGATGCAGGTACCCAGGACCCCTTCCAGACGGAGCACTGTTCCCATCCTGATCCAACGTCTGAGTGAGGTGGGCTATGTAGCTTGTGGCCAGGACCAGGACATCCAGCTTAGACAGTTTGGTGTCTGGGGGGACAGAGGGCAGGGCAGCCTGGAGGGACAAGAAGGCCTCCCGAAGGGTGCGGACCCTGTTCCTCTCCCGGGCATTGTTCTCAGGAGTCTTCTTCCCTGAAACTGCCCCATGGGTCTTACTGGGAGAAGCAACCTGTAATAGACAAGATGTATATATAACACTATTTATACTGACTCTAGCATCGTTCATTGAATACAATTAGCCAATAAATATTCATTTAAGTTTAAAGTGAAACTCTGGCCTAAACATTTTCTTTTAGTTTTCGGTGAAGGGGGGGAAGGGCTAGAACACCAGCTTATCTTTAACCACTTAAGCCCCGGACCAATTTGCAGCCTTTTTGCGATTCGGCACTGCGTCGCTTTAAATGACGATTGCGCGGTTGTGCGACGTGGCTCCCAAACAAAATTGGCGTCCTTTTTTTCCCACAGATAGAGCTTTCTTTTGGTGGTAATTGATCACCTCTGTGGTTTTTATTTTTTGCGCTATGAACAAAAATAGAGCGACAATTTTGAAAAAAATGCTATATTTTTTACTTTTTGCTATAATAAATATCCCCCAAAAATATATAAAAAAAACATTTTTTTTCCTCAGTTTAGGCCGATACGTATTCTTCTACATATATATATATTTTTTAAATCGCAATTAGCGATTATTGATTGGTTTGGGCAAAAGTTATAGCGTTTACAAAATAGGGGATAGTTTTATAGCATTTTTATTAATATTTTTTTTTTACTAGTAATGGCGGCGATCAGCGATTTTTATTGTGACTGCGACATTATGGCGGAAACATCAGACATTTTTGACACATTTTTGGGACCATTGTCATTTATACAGCAATCAGTGCTATTTAAATGCACTGATTCCTGTGTAAATGACACTGGCAGTGAAGGAGTTAACCACTAGGGGGCAATGTAGGGGTTATGTATCACGTGATGTTTTTTTTATTGTAGGGGGCGTGGCCTGGCTTGTGACGTCACTGATCGTCCTTCCCTATAAAAGGGAAGAGACGATCGGTGACAGCCACACAGGGAAGCATGGGGGGAGGTTTGTTTACACAGACCTCTCCTCGTTCTTCAGCTCTGTGACCCGATCGCGGGACACCAGCGGCAATCGGGTCCGTTGGTCCTGCGGCCATGGTCACGGAGCACAGGACCGGGTCCCACGGCTGGGCACTTAAAGAATCACGTACCGGTACGTGATTGTGCCCAGCCGTGCCATTCTGCCGACGTATATCGGCGTGAGGCGGTCCTTAAGTGGTTAACCTTAGGACAGAAAAACAAGGAGGTCCTGGACCTCGCTATACTGCAATTAGGCAATATACAGAATGTACAGAAAAAAAACACACACACACACAGGGATCAAATCACAAAACCAACATATAAGTATACTTATTTTCAAAAAGTGACAGCTATTTTCCATTAAGTCCAATGAGGTTTAAAATTGACAATCAAATTACTGAAAAGAGAGTAATCAGGTACATTATATTACTAAAAAAGTATTGGGACGCCTGCCTTTACACACACATGAACTTTATTGGCATCCCAGTCTTAGTCTGTAAGGTTCAGTATTGAGTTGGCCCCCCCTTTGCAGCTATAACAGCAGCTAAAACAAGATTTAGGAGTGTGTCTATGGGAATGTTTGACCATTCTTCCAGAAGCACATTTGTGAGGTCAGGCACTGATGTGGATGAGAAAGCCTGGCTCGCAGTCTCCGCTCAAATTCATCCCAAAGGTGTTCTATCGGGTTGAGGTCAAGGCTCTGTGCAGGCCAGTCAAGTGCCTCCACCCCAAACTCACTCATTCATGTCTTTATGGACATTGCTTTGTGCACTGGTCCAAATCATTTGGTGGAGGGGGGATTATGGTGTGGGGTTGTTTTACAGGGGTTGAGCTTGGTCCCTTAGTTCCAGTGAAGGGAACTCTTAAAGCGTCAGCATACCAAGACATTTTGGACAATTTTATGCTCCCAACTTTGTGGGAAAAGTTTGGGGGTGACCCCTTCCTGTTCCAACATGACTGCACACCATCAATGTTCATAAAGACAGCGAGTTTGGGGTGGAGGAACTTGACCGGCCTGTACAGAGTCCTGACTTCAACCCTATAGAACACCTTTGGGATGAATTAGAGTGAAGACTGCAAGCCAGGCCTTCTTGTCCAACATCAGTGCCTGACCTCACAAATGTGTTTCTGGAAGAATGGTCAAACATTCCCATAGACACACTCCTAAATCTTGTGGACAGCCTTCCCAGAAGAGTTGAAGCTGTTATAGCTGTAAAGGGTGGACTAGCTCAATATTGAGCCCTATGAACTAAGACTCGGATTCCATTAAAGTTCATGTGCGTGTAGAGGCAGACGTCCCAATAATTTTGGTAATATAGTGTACATCCCCTTAGCAGTGAAAAAGCAGAAAATGAATTCAGTAATTCCATCAATCTTCACAGGCAGGCCCTTTCACCCACTTACAGTGTGACGCTTTGTGATTTTTTGTCCTCTCCTACGCCCAATCAGCTGTGCTCTTGACTCCCGCCGGGGCCCCTCGATGGTGTCTCCTTCCTGAGCCTCTTCCACTGGCTCATGAAGTTCCCAGTTCGGTAAAACGACTTCTGCTCTCAGCATTCTGACTGGCTAGCAATGACTTAACATCTTACTATATGAACGTGCTTTAAGCTGAATTAAAAAGAGAAAAAAAAACTTTTCGCAAAGCTCATTAAGGAAAATGAATTTGGAGAGAGCGGAAGATTCCTTTGGGATAATTTATGTTTCATCCCCCAAGCTGTGTAATGAGAACAGCGCGCTCTGCGTGGCTCTTATCAGCTTCAGACGTGTAATGAGGGGATGTTTTAAGTCGCTCTCTTTGTGGTTTTATCTGACTGTCCGGCCAACACTTTTCTCCAGCCACTGCCAAGATGCCAGAACCCAAAATACGCCCCGTCTACTTCTCTGAAACCTTCAGGACACCCAGATGGATTGTGCTTTATGCAAAAGGCCACCACCGTGCATTGTCTCCTGGCATTTAAAAGACTGGTCCGCCCAAAAGTGTTCGTTCTGTTTTAGGTGGATTCTAATAGGCGGAGTCACCCTATTCTTCGTAGAGCAGTGGTCATCAACCCCGTCCTCAGGCCCCACTAACAGGCCAGGTTTGCAAGATAACTGAAATACATCACAGGTGATATCATTTGCTGCTCAGTGATTGCAGAATTCTAGTCTGCATCTCCCCCCAAGGTAATACATAAAACCTGGCCTGTTAGAGGGCCCTGAGGACAGGGTTGATGACCATTGTCGTAGAGTGTGGGAGCGGTGGCTTTAGATATCGAGAGTTCCAGTAACCGACAAAGCACAAGTTCACTTTAAAGAACATTTCCAGACAACTCATAGGAGCGATAATTGGCATAATGATATGTAGCAAACACCACATGATAAAACTAACAAGTTTGTTCAATTTACCTTATTCTGAGTTTTCAACTGCCGAATAAGCACATACATCTCTATACAGGGTTAGTATAAATGTACCTCCTAGGGTCTCTGCTTTGTATCTTTTTCCCATTTTGATTTTTATACCACCAATTACATTTAAAATTCTAAGGAATTATTTAATCAGTGGTGACCAAGAGACATTTGTTTTTATATTTGGTGTTTAGTGTATTAGAAGAAGCAGTGAGGGTGTTTTAGGGTCACCGGAAAGTGTGTTTTAACATCACCAGCAGGTGTGTTCCAGGGTCAACAGAAAGTGTGTTTCAGCATCACCAGCAGGTGTGTTCCAGGGTCACCAGCACATGTGTTCCAGGGTCAACAGAAAGTGTGTTTCAGCATCACCAGCAGGTGTGTTCCAGGGTCACTATCAGGTGTATTTCACGGCCACCACCAAGTGTGTTTCAGCATCACCAGCAGGTGAGTTCCAGGGTCACCATCAGGTTTGTTCCAGGGTCACCAGGAAGTGCGTTTCAGCATCACCAGTAGGTGTGTTCCAGGGTCACCAGCAGGTGTATTTCAGGGCCACCACCAAGTGTGTTTCAGCATCACCAGCATGTGTGTTCCAGGGTCACCAGAAAGTGTGTTTCAGCATCACCAGTAGGTGTGTTCCAGGGTCACCAGCAGGTGTATTTCAGGGCCACCACCAAGTGTGCTTCAGCATCACTAGCAGGTGTGTTCCAGGGTCACCAGAAAGTGTGTTTCAGCATCACCAGTAGGTGTGTTCCAGTGTCACCATCAGGTGTGTTCCAGGGTCACCAGAAAGTGTGTTTCAGCATCACCAGTAGGTGTGTTCCAGGGTCACCAGTAGGTGTGTTCCAGGGTCACCAGCAGGTGTATTTCAGGGCCACCACCAAGTGTTTTTCAGCATCACCATCATGTGTATTCCAGGGTCACCATCAGGTGTGTTCCAGGGTCACCAGAAAGTGTTTTCCAGCATCACCAGTAGGTGTGTTCCAGGGTCACCAGAAAGTGTGTTTCAGGGCCGCCACCACCAAGTGTGTTTCAGCATCACCAACAGGTGTATTCCAGGGTCATGAGCACGTACGCAAGTCTGTGCATATCTGTTCGTCCATTTCCCAGCCTGCGCATGCACATATGTATGTGCCTGAAAACTCTGTTTGCCTGAATTCTAGACAGCAGTTTGCTTTCATGCAAAAAAAAACAGCATTAAGGCATAACTCCAGACTTAGAAATGAACCCCAATGAACACAGTTAACCCTTTAGCAACCCCAGGCTAACTGACTTTCTGTAACACCCAGCATTCCAAACACTACCACAGTTAGAGAACACCAACTCCCAGGTGCGCAGCATTTAGGAACCTGTGCTGGAGAGCTTGCACCAGCATCCACCAACCCAGCATTACCTGTCACCTCCCTCCCAGTGACATGTCCAAAGTTACTAATGGGTACAGGAAATTAACCTCACTCAGTAACTATGTGTTCATTCTATTTCTCTCTCAAGGGCTCCTCTACATCTCCCTGACTTCCAGGCTAGGTGCTCTGTGCCGCAGGTTCAGTCCCAGAATGCAGGAAGCCAGCCATTACTAAAGGGTACTAGCACAACACAACACACCTTCACCACCAGAGTAACCATCACCCTAGGCCAAGTCACCCATTCCCTGGCTGGTTGGCTGTTTCAGCTATGATACATACACTAGACAGCAATCAAATGTACATGCTGGACTAAATTGTACTGTATCTTTTCTAACCTACAGTCCCCATGTTACAAGCCCTGTTCTTTGGATACACCTTGCAATACACTACTTATGAAATTTCAGTCCAGACATTAAACAGTTAACATCAACTTTATTGAAGAAAGGCAACATGCAGGAACAGTTCTTATCAGGCAGCTTAATTCCTGTACAAGGTGCTTTATGCCGCGTACACACGATCAAACAATCGAGTGGAAAAGTCCGGCAAAGTCAAGTCCGCCGGACAAGCCCCCCGTGTGTAGCCTCCGGCGTACTTTTTTGACCCGGACTTATGCCGCGTACACACGTAGCCGACTATCTGGTGGACTTAGTCCAGCGGACTTCCCGTCGGACTGTCCGTCGGCCTTTCCGAACGGGCTACTTGCCCACACACGGCACTTTTTCAGTGGACTAATACGGTGTACTAAGTCCACCATACTATCCACCGTACTTTTGAAATGAACGGACTCGCCCACACACGCGGAGGAAAGTCCGCTCATTTCGAGCGCGTCTCCAGGTAGGCGGGGCCCGCAAGAAGGCGAGAAGACCCCCGAAGACGGAAGACCCCGGAGCTGTGCAATAAACTATTTTACCATGTGTTGTGTTTTTTTTGTACTTTTTTTCACAGGTGAATGGGTAGGGGTACATTGCACCCCATACTCATTCACATAGGGTGGGGGGCTGGTATCCGGGGGCCCCCTTATTAAAGGGGGCTCCCAGATTCCGATAAGCCCCCCGCCCGCAGGCCCCGACAACCAATAGCCAGGGTTGTCAGGAAGAGGCCCTTGTCCTCATCAACATGGGGACAAGGTGCTTTGGGGTGGCGGGGCCGCGCGGCCCCCCCCTTCCCCAAGGCACCCCCCATGTTGAGGGCACGCGGCCTGGTACGGCTCAGGAGGGGGGCGGTCGCTCGTCCCCCCCCCCTTTCCTGGCCAGCCGGGTAGCGTGCTCGGACAAGGGTCTGATGTGGACCTGGGGGGACCCCCACGCCGATTTTTTTCAGCGTTGGGGTTCCCCTTTAAGTCCATACCAGGTGGTGGGGTCAGCGACGCATCCTTCGCGGGCCCCGCCTACCTGGAGACGCGCTCAAAATGAGCAGACTTTCCTCCGCATGTGTGGGCGAGTCCGTTCATTTCAAAAGTACGGCGGATAGTACAGCGGACTTAGTACACCGTATTAGTCCGCTGAAAAAGAGCCGTGTGTGGGCAAGTAGCCCGTTCGGAAAGTCTGACAGAAAAGTCCGGCGGGAAGTCCGCCGGACTAAGTCCGCCGGATAGTCGGCTACGTGTGTACGCAGCATTAGTGCTCCTAGGGTAATCATACTTGTCCTTAAAAGGCAGGGTCCGTGAATGACAAATAATCCACAAGAGGTAGCACAGAGTCCACATAGTCCATGTTTGGCAGAGATCCTTAAAGGCAACAAGTCTAAGATTGGTAGTTACGAGTCCTCAAGCTTCCAGTCCCCCCCCCCCCGGCTTGGGACGCTGCTTGGCAGCATAACAGTCTACATCTTGTCAGTGTCTCCGGTAGCTCTCTTCTGGGGCACTGAATTGCCCTTTTTATGTGGATCTGCGCAAAATTGGCAAGAAGATCTAGCCAATCAATTCCTCAGATCCACCGCACATCTACAACATTTTCACAGGAAAGACAGAAGACTTGACCCAGATAACTGCAGTTACTTAGTTAGTTTGGTTGAAAAAAGACACAAGTCCATCTGGTTCAACAAATAAAAAGGGGGGGGGGGGGGGGAGTTACAATCCTATATACACAATCCTATATACACAATCCTATATCCACAGTTGATCCAGAAGAAGGAAAACAACCCAGAAAAGCGTGATCCAATTTTCTCCAGCAAGGGAAAAAAATCCTTCCTGATCCCCCAAGAGGCAATCAGATATTTCCTGGATCAACTTTGCCTATAAATGTTAGTATCCAGTTATATAATGTACATATAGGAAATAATCCAGGCCTTTCTTAAATCAATCTACTGAGTTGGACAGAACCAGGTTGAGGGAGTCTATTTCACATTTTCACAGCTCCTACTGTGAAGAAACCTTTCCGTATTTGGAGATGAAATCTCTCTTTCCTCTAGACATAAAGAGTGCCCTCTTTTCCTCTGTGATGAGCTTAAAGTGGGTGTAAACCCTTACAAACCACTTTGACCTACAGGTAAGCCTAGATTAAGGCTTACCTGTAGGTCCAAGAAATATCTCCCAAACCTATACGGTTTAGGAGATATTTGCCCGAAGGCGGGCACCGCACTGAGCGTGGCATTCTCGATAACGAAGATGCCGCGCATCTCGGCTCCCGTGCGCATGCGCGGGAGTGACGTCATCGCGGCTTCGCCGAATGACAGCGGCGGAGCTGCAAGACCCACCGAGAAGATGGATGCGCCGGACTACAGGGGACAGCAGTGACTTCGCTGGCTCCTGTGTCAGGTAAGTGACACATAATGGGCTACTATGCGATGCATAGTAGTCCATTATGCTTTGCCTTTGCAGGGAATGAAAGAGGAAGTAAACTCATCAGGGTTTACTTCCTCTTTAAGGTGAATAACTCAACACCAAGTTACCTATATGGACCGCTTATGTATTTATACACGTTGATCATATCCCCCTTAACCACTTGATCTCCGAAAGATTTACCCCTCTTCATGACCAGGCCATTTTTTGCGATGCGGCACTGCGTTACTTTAACAAGTCATGCAACGCTGTACCCAAATAAAAGTTATGTCATTTTTCCCACAAATAGAGATTTCTTTTGGTAATATTTGATCACTACTGCATTTTTTTTTGTACTATAAACAAAAAATTCCATCAATTCTGAAAAAGAGCAATATTTTTTACTTTCTGCTATAAAACATATCCAATAAAAATTTAGGAAAATAAATTAAATTTCTTCATAAATGTAGGCCAATATTAATTCTGCTATGTTTTTGGTAAAAATCCCAGTAAGCGAATATTGATTGGTTTACGTGAACGTTATAGCATTCACAAACTATGGGATATATTTATGGCATTTTTATTTATTTACTTTCTTTATACTAGTAATGGGGGCGACCAGCGACTTATAGCGGGACTGCGATATTGTGGTGGACAATCGGACACTAACTGACAATGGCTGGGAAGGGGTTAATGATCTAGGGCGATCAAAGGGTTAAATGTGTGCCTAGCCAGTGTTTTTTGTGTACTGTGTTAGGTGCTTTTACTAAGGGAAGAGATGGATTTTGTTCTCTGCTTTGCAAGAACACAAAATCCATTCCTTCCCCCCTGTCAAAACAGAGATCTGCCTTGTTTGCATAGGCAGATCTTAGTTCTGGGTGTCTTACCAATGATCTGAGGATGCCGGTGGACATCCGGTTCCCGGCACCCACAGATTGGCTTCTGCTGTGAATAATCACAGCAGAAGCTGCTCGCCAGCGTGGGCACGTGCGCCCCCTTCAGACAGAAGTGCAGAATCGCGTATATATATATGTGATTCTGCACAGGAGAGCCACCCTCTAGCAGTAAAACTGGTATGGGGTGGTCTTTAAGTGGTTAATCTCCTCTTCCCAAGAGAGAATACATTCAGTTCCTCTAATCTTTCCTCATAGCTGAGCTCCTTCATGCCTCTTATGAGTTTGCTTTCACTTCTCTGCACTTTCTCCAGTTCCCCAATATCCTGTTTGAGAACTGGTGCCCAAAACGCAACTGCATATTCCAGATGAGGTCTTACTACTGATTTGTACAGGGGCAAAATGATATCTCTCTCTCTGGAGTCTGTACCTTTCTTAATAGAAGAAAGGACTTTGCTCACTTTGGAAACCGCAGCTTGGCATTGCATGCTATTATTGAGCTTATGATCTACCAAAACCCCCAGATCTTTCTCCACCATTGATTCCCCCAGTTGTACTCCCCCTAGTATGTATGATGCATGCATATTCTTAGCCCCCACGTGCATAACTTTACATTTATCAACATTAAACCTCATTTGCCACATAGTTGCCCAATTAAACAGTGCATTGAGGTCGACTTGTAAATTGGAGATATCCTGTAAGGACGTTATTCCACTGCATAGCTTGGAGTCATCTGCAAACACTGAAATTGTACTTTTAATCCCAGACCCTATATCATTTATAAAGATATTAAAAAGTAAGGGTCCCAACACTGAGGGGTACACCACTGATAACCTTAGACCATTAAGAATCATTAACCACTATTCTTTGAATTCTGTAGACTTAACCTTACACATTAGCCGTGTGTGGGGAAATGCTTTGGCAAAATCTAAATATACTATGTCCACAGCCACCCCTTTGTCTAAGGTTTTACTTACCCCTCATAAAAATAAATCAGATTTGTCTGACAACTTCAGTCTTTCATGAATCCATGCTGTTTGTTGCTTAAAATACTATTTTCCAGCAAGAAATCATCTATGTGGTCTTTTATTAAATACTCCAGTATCATCTCAACTATAGAAGTTAAACTAACAGGTCTTTAGTTACTTGGTAAAGACTTTGATACCTTTATAATTATGGGCACCACATTGGCCCTGTGCCAATCCAGTGGTACCATTGCAGTCATTAACAAGTCCATAAAATTAGAAACAATGGTTTTTAAAAATGACAGAGCTCTTTTAGGATCCGTTAGTGGATGCTATCTGGTCCAGGTGCTTTATCCACCTTTCTTCTGTCTAAATATTTCCGGACTATATCAACTTTGAGCCATTGTGGATCATATGGGGCTGTGTCAACATCACCCCCATTATGGACATGAGCTCCCCCATGCTCCTTTGTATACACAGAGCTGAAGAAAGTATTTAATACATTTGCTTTCTCTTTGTCCCCAGTCACCCACTCCAGATTATATTGTAAAGGGCCTACATGCTCAGACCTGATATTTTTACTATTAATATTAGGGATGAGCTTCGTGTTTGAGTCGAACGTACGTTCGACTCGAACATTGGCTGTTCGTCCGTTCGGCGAAATCCGAACTCTTGGTCCGTTCGCGTCAAAATTCGTGTGCCGCTCACGGCCCACAATGCACTGCGATGGCGCAGTGCATTGCTGGCTCATGATTGGCCAAGCATGCACTGTGACCCCGCATGCTTGGCCAATCGCAGCGCCAGCAGCGAGGAGAGCCATGATTGGCCACAGGCAGGATGCCTGTGGCCAATCATAGCTCAGGCTGTGTAGTGCACGCCCCACACTATATAAGGCCGCCATTGAGGCGGCCTCGTGTAGTGTGTTGGCATCTGAAGCAGTGGGTGTTCTGTGTACCTTCAACACAGTACACACCGATCGTTTTTGGCTGATTTTCTATCTTGCTCTTGTGTAGTGGTTATTGTCTGTGCCCTGACCGCAGTATACACCACTATATTCACCTGACCTATATAGCTAGTGATCTATCTTTAATAATAGAGCTTGCAGTCAGTAGTGTTAGGAGATAGTGCGTGCTGTCTGCGTGCTCTGTACCCAGTACATACCGCTATAATCCACCTACATAGCTGTTCTCTATTTGAGCCCACTTGCCATCTGCAGGAGTTATTTTAAGTTGTGTGTGCCTCCAGCACAGCACAGTATACATCTGTATATACCCCTTTATCTCTGCTGTTTTCTGGTTATTGTCTGCGTGCCCTGACCGCAGTATACACCGCGATATTCACCTCACCTATATAGCTAGTGATCTATCTTTAATAATAGCGCTTGCAGTCAGTAGTGTTAGGAGATAGTGCGTGCTGTCTGCGTGCTCTGTACCCAGTACATACCGCTATAATCCACCTACATAGCTCTTCTCTATTTGAGCCCACTTGCCATCTGCAGGAGTTATTGGAAGTTGTGTGTGCTTCCAGCACAGCACAGTATACATCTGTATATACCCCTTTATCTCTGCTGTTTTCTGGTTATTGTCTGCGTGCCCTGACCGCAGTATACACCGCAATATTCACCTCAGCCTAAGGCCCAATTTTTCTTCCCCTGTTTAACAGGGGCGTTTAAGTACAATTTTTGATGCAATGCTTTGCAGCAGGGCTAATTCCAGCAAAAAAACTAGAGTTTATGGCAGAGGTTGCAGTGTGATGGCACCAGTGCCTAAGGCCAAATTTTTCTGCCCCTGTTTAACAGGGACATGTAATTACAATTCTTGATATAATATTTCACAGGAGGGCCCCTTCCTGTGCCCACCCAGAGTAACGGTGAGGACTTATAGTGTTGTGGCACCAGCACCACAACCACCAAAGGTCAATTTTTCTACCACTGTTCAACAATGGCATGTAATTACAATTCTTGATATAATCGTTCACAGCAGGGCGCTCCAGCGCCCACCAAGAGTCACTTTCAGGGCTTACAATGTTGTGGCAAAACCAACACCTTGTTCCGCCATTTCTGCAGAGCATATAGGGCAGGCCCCTACTTTCAAACATCCAACTTACAAACATCAGACAGCAGCAAGTGAGATGAAAAAAGATGGACGACAAAACAAATTATACAGGGGTGATAACCCTTCCCTATGTTTTCCAAAAAGCTTAAAAATAGTTTTTTTGACTGGAGCTACACTTTAAAAATGTACCAGTTGAAAATTACAAACAGATTCAACTTAACACAACAAACCTACACAGTCCCTGTCTTGTTTGCACCGCCTGTATACTGCTGTTCTGAGTATATAGGGCCTGGGGGCCACACGCATTTCCTTTTTTTAATATGGGTACAGGGTTCCCCTTAATATGCGTACAAGACCCAAATAGGCTGGTAATGGGCAGGGAGGGCTACCCATGCCATTTTTCAACCATATTGCAGGAACCAGATATAACATTAAAACCGCAAGCAGTTTTAAATGGTGTTATTTCCGTTTAATGTAATTTTGTGCAGGGACTGTTCTAAACACGGGAAACACATGGCACTTCACAGGCATACTAAAGACACCCCCCTGGCACCATATTTAAAGGAATATCTTTACTTTTTTTTTTCACTTTCATTGTCAGTAAAATCAGTGCTCCCGCCAAAACGGCCATTTTTAAAAACATTTTAGGCATTGACCCATGTCCCCTGGGGCAGGAGGCAGGTCCCCAAACCCTTTTTAGGACAGTATCTTGCATATTAGCCGTTAAAATTAGCACTTTCCATTTCGAACGTTCGAGTCCCATAGACTTCAATGGGGTTCTAACGTTCGTAACGAACGTGGGGTCCGTTCGAAAGTTCTGGTACGAACCGAACCGGGGGGTGTTCGGCTCATCCCTAATTAATATATTTGAAGAATTTTTTCAGGGTTTGTCCTACTATCTTTTGCAATTTGACATTCATTTTGAATGTTTCCTTGATCTCCTTTTTACATATTCTGTTATATTCGTTGTAAAATTTAAACGATGATAGTGTTCCTTCATTGTTATATTTACTGAAAGCTCTTTTCTTATTTATATATTTTTTAACTTTGGATATGAGCCACATAGGTTTTATTTTTAGCCATTTAAACGTATTGCCCATGGGAATATACTATGCAGTGAGTTCACATACAGTGTTTTTGAAGAATTCTAATTTCTATTCTGTGTTCATCTGCCAATATTCCCTCCCAGTCTAAGTTAAATGAAATCATGTTATGGCCACTGCTATCCAGATGTTATTTTATATGAACATTAGTAGTGAGCTCTGCATGGTTTGAGATTACCAAGTCCAACAGAGCATCATTCCTAGTCTGGGCCTCAATAAACTGGACCATAAAATTGCCTTGTAATAGTTTTAGAAATTTTTGCCCTTTAACCACTTCAGCCCTGGAAGATTTGGCCCCTTAATGACCAGGCCATTTTTTTAACTGACAATTGCGCGGTCGTGTGACATTGTACAAAAACAAAATTGATGTCCTTTTTCCCCACAAATAGAGCTTTCTTTTGGTGGTATTTGATCACCTCTGCAATTTTTATTTTTTGCATTATAAACAAAAAAATGCAACAATTTTGAAAAAAAAAATATTTTTTACTTTTTGCTATAATAAATATCCCCCAAATTAAAAAAAAAAAAAAAATTTCTTCTTCAGTTTAGGCCAATATGTATTCTACATATTTTTAGTAAAAAAAATTGCAATAAGCGTATATTGTTTGCGAAAAAGTTATAGCGTCTACAAAATAGGGGATAGATTAATGGCATTTTTATTGTTAATTTTCTTTTTTACTAGTAATGGCGGTGATCTGCAAATTTTTATCAGGACTGCGACATTACAGCAGACAGAACTCTTTTGGGACTATTGATATTTATGCAGCGATCAGAGCTAAAAATAGCCACTGATTACTGTATAAATGTCACTGGCAGGGAAGGGGTTAACACTAGGGGGCGATCAAAGGGTTAACTGTGTTACCTAGATGTGTTATAACTGTGGGGGCAATGTGGCTGACTAGATCCTACTTATTAGGAACACACGATCTGTCTCCTCTCCCCTGACAGAACCGGGATTTGTGTGTTTACACACACAGATCCCAGTTCTCGCTCTGTTACGAGTGATCGTGGGTGCCCAGTGGTAATCGCACCTGCCAGGCATACACTTCGGCTCTGGGGACAGGCTGCGGGTAGCTACGACGACTTGCCCAGGGGAGCCATCCTTCCGCAGTATAACTGTGGTGGCTGGTCGGGAAGGGGTTAACTGTTCCTACAGTGCCATTACTCCAGTCAACTTCCTGGTAAAATAAAATCCTCCATTATTATAACTGTCCCAGCTCTTGTAGCTCTTTCCATCTGTGCAAGAAGCTCAGTCCCCACCTCCTCATTAACACTGTGTAGCCACTGGCCAATAACAAGCTCCAATGATTAAATTTGTAGTTCTCTCACCTATGTACAGTTCCACCCATAATGCTTCAGCCTCATCACACTCACTGTCAACTAGATCCTCTTTCACACTCACTTTGAGATCTCTTCTCACAGAGACAGATGCCACCACCTTTATATTTTACCCTGTCTCTCCGAAAGAGAGCCTAGCCAGGAATATTAATAGCCCAGTCATGTGAAGAACAAAGCCAAGATTCAGCGATACCAATTAAATCATATTTCTCCTCGTGCACCAGAGCTTTCAACTCTTTCAAACCACCTTATAACCTGCCATAGCCCCCCCCCCCCCCCATCTTTCCCCATTCCACTCACCAATAGGAGCTGACCCCTGTCTGACCTGTCTTCCCCATTATAATCAAATTTATCCTTCCCCCTCAATCCTAGTTAAAAATTCTGTCCCAGCCTTCCCATAATCCTCTCCTCCAGCACAGCCGATATGCGAAGGAGTGACATCATCTCCCTCTGGTCAATGAAGATGCTTGGAGACCGGCACTCAGAAGAAGATGCTGGTGCCAGTTGGATAGGATAGGTAATTGGACCTGTTGGATAGGTAATTATGGACACTATATTCCCATATTACAGTGGAACTAAACCCATCAATTTAACTGTTTCACTAAATAGTTAAATTCAAGACATGTCAGGAATGCTAATTGTCACATTTGCTTGTCAAACCATCAAATAGACGCTGTCATATTAGATTACAATGATGTGCAGCACAATGGTAGTTGCAGATCAAACAGAGGCTAAGATGGCAGCTTCCTTGGCTGCAAAGGATAGGAGGGTTTGGATCCACTTTAAATAGGCACTCTCAATGTTTGTGATGTTGTACAATATTGCTGTTGTTTCTCATTTCTGTTGCCATTCTGTTTGTGCTTTGCGGGGAATACTTCCCAAATAAATCCTCGTTATTTAACCTTGGTGCGTTAGAGGGTGTGACATTGAAGAGTCATCATCATCCGATATTAGTGGACTCTTTGGGAATAAATGCTACATATGTTACGACAATTGTATTTAAACATTGATGGTGGATGGATGAGGAGAGCTGGGGCTAACATAACATGTTTTGTATAACCCATCTCAGGACTAGGAGACAACAGGGGCGCAGGAGGAAAGTTAGGTTCTGGGAACTTTATTTGCCTAATGTTCTATTTCCTGTAAAAAAATATAAAACATGTCTTTGCCTTTATTTGCAAAAAAAATAATAAATAAACTTGATTAAAAAAGAAAAGAAGAAAACCTTTTTTTCTATTGCCAAATATATTTTGTAGACCTGTCCTATTCTTTGTCATAAATCAGCAAAAGGAAATGCTAGAGCCTTCAAGGACGGCCGTATAATTAAACATTTGCGGGTTTGGAAGGAAAGTAAATTCAGAAATAATGTTTTGTACAGGCACATTGCAGTCCTCATTGTTCCAGAACTGTTACATGTGTCCTTGAATTGAGTTACGGACCTGTTCATGAGACGAGAGCGACCCCCAAAAACTTTTTACTGTAAATTCCATGAGTTTCCACCAACAGCCAGGGCTACATTTCAAACACAGTGGTTTTAGGGTAAACTACAATTTACAGTACAAACAGTGTTTCACATGGGTACATATTGTCAAATTTCTTAAAAGCTTAAAGCCCAACTCCAATTTGATTGAATTAAAATCAAATTGTCCAAGTTTTATATATATAAAATAAGCTTTTGCTGCAATAATTGCCTCCTCTGGAGTTCCACCCACCTCACAGAAAGTCTACTCCAACCTGTAACTGGGTCCCTCTTCTGCGTAGAAGGGTGCTCAGTGACAGCCAACCTACTTCCTGTGAACTCTGTGTCACAGACATGCCCCCTTAGGGTTGTCTCATCATGCCGGTCTAGGTCTACAGGGGAATGCTGCAGAGAACCATTCTCATATTACTGCATGAGTGCCATTTTTTTTTACTTTCCGTTTACACCTACCTCCAAAGAAGTGAAGAAGAAAAAGAGGACTCTGCATTATAGCAGACTACTGCTGAAAAAGGTATGTATATCAAAAACTTTTAGAAAAAAAAAAAGAAGGGGAGGGGGTGGGTTTGTCAGTGGACTGGGAGAGCGGAGTCTTGGAAAGTTGCGATTTTCCCATGCAAGTAACTCTTAGCAGTCCTACCTTGCAGCACTGGGGTCCTCAGTTCATGTCCCGACCAGGATATTATGTATGGAGTATAGCACTACACCCACAGGAGTCATTTGGTAGACTGGGTTTTCTGGTCTGCCTCGACTCTGAGAACAACCTCAACCCCACTGAAACACCAGGTTATGCAAATGGGTACTGCACTGCTACTGAGCGCACAACTGTAGATACCCTGCATACAACTAAGGTTCAGTATCAAAAAGAAAACATCAGCATGGTATGTGGTAAATTAACCCAATATATTGTCAGGGATTGCCGTAAATAGCATTATGCTAAAGGATTATGTCAGTCACAGTTCACTAGACATGTTCACTAGGCTATAGCAGCATAGAATGGAGTTCTAGTCAGCTAAATTAGAGTAAACCTGGTAACCCACAAAATCAGCAATAAGTAATTTCATCAGAAAACAGAAACAGCAATGATAACCAACACTACGACAACTCCTCTGTAAACAGTTAGCTATATCAACTTTAGAGTACATTCTACATCAGGGATATGCAATTAGCGGACCTCCAGCTGTTCCCATGAGGCATAGCAAGACTCTGACAGCCACAAGCATGACACCCAGGGGCAGAGGCATGATGGGACTTGTAGTTTTGCAACAGCTGGAGGTCCATTAATTGCATATCCCTGTTCTACATGAATGGCAGAAATGAAATTTAAGACTTCCTAAAGAGGTACCTCTTACTATGGACAATAGGCAAAGTTGTTACGAAGCAGCTATCTCAGTGAGCAGTATTTAGCCCCTGTTCTTTCAGCTGGCTAGCATTGGGGCCCAGTCTTCATGGAGGTGCACACGAGTACAGTCCCAATAAAGTCTGCATGCAGTAAAAAAATGCTGCAAGTTAGATGGCCAGTCCCTATATTTCTCTGCTAGCAGCAAAAGGCTAATAACAGCAGTGGACTGAATTGAAAATGAGAAGTATATTGACTAAAAAAGTGTCGGAGCACAGATTTCATCAGTTGGAAAAGATAAAACCCTGATAGAATATCATTGTGAAAGGAAACGGCAGATTGTCAAATGTATCCCTTGGAGTCTTAAGGAGTCCAGGATTTCTTTCTAATATGTACTTAGCACTTCATTAGGTTAAGTTCACATTCGTGCGGGTGTGCATGTAAATCACACACATTCCTGCATCCACATGTTGCCACTCAAAATAAATGTCCTTTTTAAGAAAGCATCATGTAGTTTCAGTGTGACTGCGCTTTAAAAAAGGTTCAGGGATCTTTTTCCTGCAGTAAAACAGGTACTGCAGCCCATTCAAATCTGGCCTGCAGAACTGCAAAGATGTGAAGTTAGGCTTAAAGTATAAGGGTACTTTCACACTGGGGCGGTGCCGGCATTAGCGGTAAAGTTTTAGCGGCAATTTTCAGCCGCTAGCAGGGTGCTTTTAACCCCCACCAGTGGCTGAAGATAGGGTTAAAAGCACCTGTTTCACGGCGCTGCTGAAGCGCTTTGCAGACTCTTTGCAGACGCTTCAGCAGCACTGCCCATTCATTTTAATGGGCAGGGCGTTTTCGGAGCTGTGTATACACTGCTCCCAAACTGCCCCAGAGATGCTGCTTGCAGGGCTTTTTATTCCCGGCCAGCAAGTGCACCTCCCTGGTGTGAAAGCCCTCGGGCTTTCACACTGGGAAGGCATAAGAGGTGCTTTTCAATGCGCTTTCCGGGTGCTATTTTTAGCACTAAACGCCTGAAAAGCGCCTCAGTGTGAAAGTACCTTAAAAGAGTTATATTGTTATACATGTAACACTGGGCACTGTTACTGAACTGCATAACTCTACTTGCCCACAAGAATGGCGTTGCCAATTAGTTTTGCCTAGCAGTGACTGGATTACAGTTGCCCAGAGTAGTCTGGGAGATTTAATCTTTAAGAAAGATCCTAACTACGGCTCCATGGGCCACAACAACAAGACCCATAAGTATCTGGAGGCAGGAGGGACCATACAAAAGTAAAATCCCAGGAAGGAGCCAGGCAGTTGGGAGAAGTGTGCCAACTGGGAGGGAGTGAGAAGGCCATGCTGTGTTAAACTGTGCTGTGCTCAGCGGAGTTGTGTCAAACTGTGCTCTTCCTTCAGTTTAGCATTGACAAAGAGACACATCTCCATTGCCCCTTTTTGCTGTTGCATCCATCAGTAAGCAGCAGCCCTCAAAGTCCAAATACAGAGCCTAAAGCCATTCATATCCCAGAATGCTGACTTTTCTTTACTTTCAATCTGCTCCCCCTTGTTGCATAATAGCCAGGTCTTATACTTCCTCAAGTACCCTCTTAATTGTCTCACCTTCTGAGTGGCTGCACTGAGGAGTCGACCTACCTACTGAGCCTAACTTTACACTAGACTGCTGTTGAACACCACCCCCTTGAGGCATCTTCACCTTTCTGTGCACCAACATGTAAAGGGCCCCAACGTTGCTGGCTAAAGCTCACCACAAATACTGTTCAAGTCACTACACTCCTTATGACAGAACTGGGATTCTGTAATTGATTTAAAGTTTTAAGGTTTAAAGTGGTTCAAAGGCAGAAGGTTTTTGTATCTTAATGTGCACAACAGTCCCCCTCAGCCCCACTAATACTTACCTGAGCTCCATCCCAATTCAGCGATGTTGCACGAGAGACTTGGCTGTCCGGGACTCTCACTCTTGATTGACTGAGACACACAGTGGGTGCCATTGGCTCGCGCTGCTGTCAATTAAAGTCAGCGAACCAATGAGGAGAGAGAGGGCGTGGGGCCAAGCCACAGCTCCATGTCTGAAAGTGGTTGTAAACCCTTACAGCCCACTTTTTGCTACAGGTAAGCCTATAATTAGGCTTACCTGTAGCTACCTAGTATTTATCCTAAACCTGCACGATTTAGGAGATATCCCCTGTATTTGCATGTGCTGATGTCATCGGCACATGCGCACTGAAGCAAACTGAAGCAACAGCACGTATGTGCTGTTGCTTCAGTGAGACTGTGCCGTTACCGGCGGCTCCCGCATGCACGCGTGGGGGTGACATCATCGCAGTTCCGGCCAATCACAGCGCCAGAGTCGCGATACCAGGAAGTAACCCCCGGCAGTCATGTCAGCTGCCAGACCAGTGTACAGGCACCGCAGCGAGGGCTTCAATCTCAGGTGAGTTTTACATAATGAACCAGTATGCATAGCATACTAGCTCATTATGCCTTTGTCTTGCAGGTATTAGTTTAAAAAAAAAGTGGGTTTACAACCACTTGAATGGACACACACAGCAGCAGCTTGGCTCGGGTGCCCCCATAGCAAGCTGCTTGCTGTGGGGGCACTTGGCAGGAGGGAGGGGCCAGGAGCGCCGGAGAGGGACCTGAGAAGAGGAAGATCTAGGCTGCTCTGTGCAAAACCAACTGCACAGAGCAGTTAAATATATCATGTTTGTTATTAATAAACAAAAAAAAAAAAGAATTTAACATCACTTTAACCACTTACGGATCGCCCGCCGCAGGTTTACTAGCTGCCATCAGAGGGCGGTCCACTACAAGATAGGGTCTCTGCGGCGGATTCACCACAAGATCACTTTTATCGGTGGTGGGAGAGGGGCCTCCCCTCCCGCCGCGATCCGGTGTCCTCCGCCGCTTACCGGAGTGTAATAGGAATAAAAGGAATAAAAGTGACTTTTTTAAACTGTGTACAAATAAAAAATAAAAGGTAAAATAAATAAGAAATTGTTTATTTAAACGCGCCCTGTCCTGACGAGCTCGCACGCAGAAGCGAGCGCATATGTGAGTAGTGCCTGCATTTTAAACGGTGTTCAAACCACACATGTGCGGTATCGCCACGATCAGTAGTGCGAGAGCAATAATTCTAGCCCTAGACCTCCTCTGTAACTCAAAACATGTAACCTGTAGAATTTTCCTATGGAGATTTTTAAGGGTAAAAGTTTGTCGCCATTCCACGAGCGGGAGCAATTTTGAAGCTTGTTGGGTATCAATTTACTCGGTGTAACATTATCTTTCATAATATAAAAAAATTGGGCTAACTTTACTGTTGTCTTATTTTTTAATTCAAAAAAGTGTATTTTTTCCAAAAAAAGTGCGTTTGTAAGACTGCTGCGCAAATACGTAAGTACGTAAGAAAGTATTGCAATGACCACCATTTTATTCTCTAGGGTGTTCTCTCGGTCTTTAAGTGGTTAAAGTCACTTAAAAGTCAGCAGCTACAAATACTGTAGCTGCTGACTTTTAATATAAGAACACTTACCTGTCCTCGGATCCCGCGATGTTGGCACCCCCAGACGTTTTTTCAGTTGGCTTTGGGTGCAGACCCCAGCATCTGTAGTAAGGGAAGAAGGAAGTGAAGCCTTGCGGCTTCACTGCCTGTTTCCTGCTGGGCATGCACAAGTCGTGCTGTGCTTTCTGAATGGTAACATTGTCTTCTGGGAACACTTTGTGTCCCAGAAGGCAGCAGGGGGTGGAGAAAGGGCAGGGAATGTCATAGATTGGCGATCTTACCTGGAAATGGGAACGGTACCTGTCAAAACCAGGTACCCGCTCCCCCTTCCCCCCAAAAAAGTTCCAAATGTGGCAGCGGAGGGGGGAAGGGTGCAAAGGTATTTTAACGGCTTCAGCCCAGGAAGATTTTACCCCCTTCTTGAACAGAGCAAATTTTGCGATTCGGCACTGTGTCGCTTTAACTGACAATTGCGCGGTCATGCGACCTTGCAACCCAAACAAAATTGATGTCCTTTTTTACCCAAAAATAGAGCTTTCTTTTGGTAGTACTTGATCACCTCTGCATTTTTTTGCGCTATAAACATAAAAAGAGCGACAATTTTGAAAAAAATTCAGTATTTTTTACTTTTTGCTATAATAAATATCCCCCAAAAATATATAAAAAAAATATTTTTTCCTCAGTTTAGGCCGATACGTATTCTTCTTCATATTTTTGGTAAATAAAAAAAACGCAATAAGCGTATATTGATTGGTTTGCGCAAAAGTTATAACGTCTACAAAATAAGGGATAGTTTTATGGCATTTTTATTATTATTATTTTTTTATTAGTAATGGCAGTGATCTGCGATTTTTATCGGGACTGCGACATTATGGCAGACACATCGGACATTTTTTACACTATTTTGGGACCATTGTCATTTATACAACAATCAGTGCTATAAAAATGCATTGATTACTGTGTAAATGACACTGGCAGTGAATGGGTTAACCACTAGGGGGCGATGAAGGGGTTAAGTGTGTCCTAGGGAGTGATTCTAACTGTGGGGGAATGGACTTCAGCTCACATGACATAGATCACTGCTCCCGATCACAGAGTGCAGTGATCTCTGTCATGACACAAGGCAGAATGGGGAGGTGCTTATGTAAACAAGTTCTGAGGCTGCGTGACACGATCGCCAGGAGACCGGCAGACATCGAGTCCCGGGGGCACGGTCAGGCTGTACAAGGTGGGCACGCACGCGCCTTCGAGCCCCGAATCTTAAAAGGGACATACAGTTACACCCATATGCCCACCGCTGCCATTGTACATCGGCATGCAGCGGTTGGCAAGTGGCTAGTGGTGTCAGGATGAACTAGGGCTAGGGAGAGCAGAGGACCCAAAATGACCATTGGCTTCTGCGGGTAGCGCTACATAGATGCACTACTGTGCAAAGGTTTTTAGGCAGGTGTGAAAAAATGCTGTAAATTAGGAATGCTTTCAGAAATAGAATAATTTATAATTATAAATGAACAAAGTGAGTAAAAAGAAAAAAAAGTAAATGAACAGAAGAGAAATCCATATCAAATCAATGTTTGGTGTGACCACCCTTTGCCTTCAAACCAGCATCAATTCTTCTAGGTACACTTGCACACAGTTTTTGAAGGAACTTGGCAGGTAGGTTGTTCCAAACATCTTGGAGAACCAACCCCAGATCTTTTCTGGATGTCGGCTGCCTCCAATCCTTCTGTGTCTTCATGTAATCCCAGACAAACTCCATGTTGGTGAGATTAGGGCTCTGATATATGTATTTGAAAGCATTCTTACAGAAGTTCCTCCCACCTGCCTAAAATGGGGACTTTTCTACTAGTGAACTACTAGTCCCAGCCTACCTGGTTGGTGTGAATGAAGCTTGTCCCTATGACATATCTCTCTGGTCTTACATAAAGAGTGAGGAGCAAAGTACTGACCTAGTCCCGCTGTTTATGTGAACTGTGCTGATTTGCCTATTCCTATGGCCGGGTGAAGTGCATGGAGTGGGCTCACACATACTATGGAAATGAAGCCTCCACTCCTAGCGTGCCGCCTTATTTGTTAAGTACACACTCTCAGCTCCGCTATTTGTGTTGTGTGTATACTGCATGGGAAGTCACGCAGGCTGCGGTCTGGGAGCCAATAGCCACCAATAAACCCTCAGATGTAACCATATCTCTGTTTATGAGATAGAAGTGGCTTAAACTGTATTTAAACCCAAGAACAAAAATCTCATATATTGCAGCTCACCAGTTCTTAGATGTGACTGCTGCATTCGTTTTCTTTTTTTCAGGCTTCCTATGCTTTTTTTTTTTTCACCTAGCGATCTTGTCGTAGGGTGAAAACGCTTACTGTATGGTATCTATAGGGTGGATGTTGAGGAGCACCAAGTTCAAAAGTTCATATCGCTTAAAGAACTTTGCGAAATTTTCATTGATCAAGAGTAGGGGTCTCCAAGCTACCACCCAGGATGTAAGGGGGTTCTCTGTGGGAACTTTGACATAAGGAGGATGTAAGGGGGGGGATTCAAATGGGGAGGGCTATGTAAGGGGGGTTCTTCAGATTCAGAATACTTTATTAATCCCAAAGGGAAACTACAATGATCAATTGTGCCTTGCTATTGTGATCTTTGTATTGTCTTGTTGAATCCAACAAGACAATACAAAGATCACAATAGCAAGGCATAACAACTATAAAACTAAGATGTGATGTGGACCTTGATAAAAGCAGGAGTTTGATGTAAGGGGCTACTCTAATGGGGACTCTTACACTCTAGTGTAAGGAAGCATTCCAATGGGGGCTCTCATATAAGGAGGATTCTGATGGGAACCTTGATTATAAGGAGACCTTTGATCTGGACTCTGATGTAAGGAGTGTCTGATGGGGACCCTGATGTAAGGGGAACTCTGACTTCGACTCTGATGTAAAGGGGGCTCTAAATGGGACCCTGGCATAAGGTGTGAGTCTGATGTGAACTCTGAATAAAGGTGGATCATAATGTAAAGGGGACTTTGATGGGGATTCTGCCATAAGGAGGACTATGATGTAGGGGAGCATTCCCATGGGGACCCATATAAGGAGGATTCTCATGGGGACCATGATGCAAGGGGGAATCTGATGGGGACCCTGATGTAAGATGTGAGTCTGATGTGAACTCTAATAAAAGGAAGACTGTGATGTTAGGGGGGACTCGGACATAAGGGGGACTTTGATGTAACTCAGTGCAGACTGAATATACTTTTGAGCGATCTTTATTAATGACTGAAGTTTATTTAGAATGTCTTTGCTTTGTTTTACTGAATTTCATTCTCTGTTGTTCTCAGTCATACAGTGCATCCAGAAAGTATTCACAACGCTTCACTTTTCCACATTTTGTTATGTTACAGCCTTTTTCCAAAATTGAATAAATTCATTGTTTTCCTCAAAATTCTAAAAACACCCCATAATGACAACGTGAAAGAAGTTTGTTTGAAATCTTTGCAAGTTTATTAAAAACGAAAAACCAAAAATATCACATTTACATACAGTAAGTATTGCCAGCCTTTGTTCAATATTTTGTTGAAGCACCTTCGGCACCAATTACAGCCTCAAGTCTTTTTGATTATGATGCTACAAGCTTGGCACACCTATTTTTGGGTGGTTTCTCTCATTCTTCTTTTGCTAGACCTCTCAAGCCCCCTCAGGTTGGATGGGGAGCATCGGTGCACAGCCATTTTCAGATTTCTCCAGACATGTTCAATCACAGTCCTCTCGCACAGCAGCGGAGGGGTGTTTACTTGATGGAACCTGGGAAGCAAGAGAGCCTTGGGTCTAGTCTGCTGACCCGTTTAAAGCCTCTTCCAGAGTTCTTTCTCTGTAGCAGATGGCATGCTGGGATATGTAGACAGTATACAATCTCATTAATTTTTCTATTGATTAGTACACTTAAAGATAAGCAACACATTATTCTACTAACCACTACCAACAGTAGCAAGCAACTGGCTAATTGATGGATTTTCTATCGATAAACTATATACACCATCAGACAGAGTTATATCATTTTGATGACATGCCAGTAATAGAATAGTGACCCAACCAGTAGTGTCTGTAGGCAAATCAGGATCATCCTCTACCAAAGGTTCAATAGAGGAGGCAGGCACTTGGCTAGAACGTTGAGCTGTGGAAGTTAGTTAATCAGAGCTTTCTCCAAGGGTATCATAGGTCAGCCTCTTAGGAGGACAGATTTTCTGTCTAAGTCTTGAGTATATACCCTCCACAGGTTCAGGTTCACGATCTATCCCCAAAAAACTACAACCGGGCTCTGGCTCTTCCATGCTCTCAGGAGCGAACTCTCCTTCTGCTTCTGGAAACAGGGAAAACTGGAGCTTCTCCAAAGTCTGTTACCTCAGGGTTGTCGTTTTGTTCTAGTTTTACCTCCTCAGCCCTTCTCCCAGGGAAGCAGATGGGCTCTTCTGCCTCAAAAGGCTTAGGTTCTACCCTTCTGGGTTGAGGTATTGTGTTCCTATTGTCTATTGAAGATTGAGGGACTCTGGTGATATCAAGTGGAGGAATCCATAACCAGTCATGGGTCAACTCTTCCTCATCACCCTCCTCTTCTTAAAGCGGTAGTAAACCCGCAATTTTTATTTATTTTTTTAAAACCTGCAAAGCAAAAGGCATAATGAGCTAGTATGCACCGCATACTAGCTCATTATGAAATACTTACCTTAGAACGAGGCCCCGACATCTCGCCCGATCCACGCCGAGGGAGCCGACATGCTCCCTCGGCGTCTCTTCCGGGTATCGCGGCTCCGGCGCTGTGAGTGGCCGGAGCCGCGATATTGTCACTCCCGCGCATGCGCGCGGGAGATTTAAATCCGGCCGGACGAGCGCTGCCGGATTTTCACGGAGAGAACCCCCTTGTGCGCATGCGCCGCTGCAGTCAGCGGCGCATACCGAGGGGAATATCTCCTAAACCGTACAGGTTTAGGAGATATTTTTTTTACCTACAGGTAAGCCTTATTATAGGCTTTCCTGTAGGTAAAAGTTAAAAAAGTGGGTATACAACCACTTTAATCCTCCCGGGAGGTGGATTCAGGTATCCAATGAGTTTTTGATCTTAAAGTAGGTAAGCGGGGAGCATCAGAGCAAAGAGGTGAGAAGACTAATAGCTTCAGGGATGGGCAACAAGTGGTTCGGATACCATGTCTTGAGTGGGCCCGTCTTCCCTTCTGGGCAGATCTGGTTAACCGGCAGCCCTGGTAATCATTTGCAAATAATGTAGGGTTGATAATGTCATTAATCGGCCAATTTATGTTTTACAGGCACCCCTAAATTGTGCAAGAGCACCAGATCTACTGGTTGCAATCCTGGACCCTCACCTTGAGATGAAAGTTCCTTTTGTTTCTCTGCTCTTTGGATGCTTCTTTGGCTTTCTCATAGGCAGTCTTCAAACTTTTCCAAAGTCTATCAATGTATCCTCAATAAGAGGCCTGAGAAGTGTGATCCAAGGATGTTCCAAAAGCCAGATCCACAGGCAAACAAGCCTCTCTCTCGAACAACAATCTGTAAGGAGAGTACCCAGTAGAGTCATTCACCGTACTATTGTACGCATGGACCATGGCAGCAATGTAGTCACCCCATTGTTGCTTCTTTTCCAAAGGCAGGGTTCCTAACATGTTCAATAGAGTACGGTTGAAACATTCTGGTTGTGGATCCCCTTGGGTATAGTATGGTGTGGTTCTGGATTGTTGAATACTCAAGAGCTCACACAGTCTTTTTATCAACTTGCTTTTGAAATCCCAGCCTTGATCCAAACGCTGAAGTAGACTGTAACGGACAAACAACTTCTCCACCAGAGTCTTGGCAACATAACTAGCCTGTTGGTCTTTGGTCGGAAAGTCCTGAGCATAACATGTGAAATAATCTGTCACAACCAGGACATTACTTCGCCCATTCAGGTCAGGTACAAGACACAAGACATCAATGCACACCAGCTCCATCGGCCCCTGACTCTGTAGATGGCCCATTGGGGCAGCTCTGCTAGGCAACGTCTTTTCTTCGGATAAAAAGGGCAAAAAACAAATACATTTTCATTAGTTATATATAAAAATGTAAACAAGCAGTAGCATGAAGTGGGATACACACAAAAAGTAGCATAGAAGAGAGAAGCTGCGCTATCCAAGTCTCAATTAATCAAGTCAAGGCATATAAAAAAAGTTCATATAAAAAATCACTTTTTTTCTTAATGGCACCCCAGGGATTACACACAAAACAGGAGAGTGCCCAACCACTGTAAAAAGGACCTGCTTACCAGACGGCAAGCATAAAGGGCGGATGGCTATAACCCAGCCGCGGCCTTTAACTTGCAGATGACAATCTAATCAGTTCCAGCAGACTGGATGGTTACAAATCTCTCCCTCTCACCATCTATGGAGTCCGTTTTCACTTGGTCAAATCATCCAAAAAAAAGAAGACTGACCATAGAGTTATACAGTCTACAATGTTTTATTATAAAAAAGGTAATACACTTACATCTGTACAAAGAATATTCGCATGGGTTTAAAAGTAATGCCAGCTGGCAGAAAACAAATGGAGCCCTCCCTCCTAGTAAATCATATGGTGATATCAGTACGTACCCTCCTAGGCACGTTTCGTCATACGTGACGTTGTCAATGGGGAACAGGCAGTGTAATGACTCACCACCTTTTATAAAGAGCTAAGCCTCGTTCTGAGTCACGAGCACATGACTCAAAAAACGCCAAATTAAATATGGGCAATTATCCCCTATTTCAAAGGACGAATATAATTATTTTTACTTTTCTCCATTATTGTGAAGCCATTTGAATTTGATATCCATCGTCCTTTGAAATAGGGGATAATTGCCCATATTTAATATGGCGTTTTTTGAGCCATGCGCATGTGACACACGGCTCATTACGCTGCCCGTTCTCGATTGACAACGTCACGTATGACAAAACACATCCGGGACGGTGCGTACTGACATCACCATACAATTTACTAGGAGGAAGGGCTCCGTTTGGTATCTGCCAGCCGGCATTACTTTTAAACCCATGCAAATATTCTTCTTACAGATGTAAGTCTTAATTTTTTGGGTTATTTGGCCAAGTGAAAACGGACTCCATAGACGTGAGAGGGAGAGATTTGTAACCATCCAGTCTGCTGGAACTGATTAGATTGTCATCTGCGAGCTAAAGGCTTGGGTTATAGCCATCCGCCCTTTATGCTTGCTGTCTGGTAAGCAGGTCCTTTTTACGGTGGTTGGGCACTCTCCTGTTTTGTGTGTAATCCCTGGGGTGCCATTAAGAAAAAAAGTGATTTTTATTATGGACTTTTTTCATATGCCTTGACTTGATTGATTGAGACTTTTATAGCACAGCTTCTCTCTTCTATCTTTCTTTGGATAAATCAAATGCAGGAGCGGCAGTAACTTTCAACTTCTGTCCTCATCAAAGGCCAATAAAAGCGATCTCTAACTAGCTTAAGGGTTCTATCTGGCTCCAAATGTTCATGGTCCTCATGAAGAGCAGTCAGTACGACCAGTCTGTGCTTTTCAGTAAGAAATATTTGACAAACACCTTTGGGCTCATCAGATGGGCCTTTCCTATATAACTCCGTCTTCCGCCTGCATCCATTACCACTCTTTATGAACTATCCTTGAGCTATCAATAGGACTGTTTAGTAGCATTTGAGGGTCCCTAGCTAACAAGGCCTTCTTAACAAGGTTACATAGTGGATCTTCACGTTGATTCCTTCTCAAGTCTTCCTGGGTCAGTTGAGGCAGTTCCTGACTGCACACTTAAAGCGGAGGTCTGCCGAAGAAAAAAATATTAAAAGCCAGCAGCTACAAAAACTGCTGACTTTTAATATATGGACACTTACCTGTCCAGGGAGCCTGCAATGTCAGCAGCCGAAGCCGATCTGTCCATCAGCTCTCGGCTGCTGCCACCACCATCCTCGGTAAGGGAATCAGGAAGTGAAGCCGTGCATCCTAACTGGTCCCTGTTGTCTTCTGGGACCTGTGTGTCTCCCAGAAGACAGCAGGGGAAGACAGAGTAGGTGCCAGAAATGGCATAGGCCACTGCGGTGATCTATGCCAGGAAGTGGGAGCAAATACCTGTATTAGACAGGTATCTGCTGCCTCCTCCACCCTGAAAGGTGCCAAATGTGACACCGGAGGGGGAGGGGTTCCAAAAAGTGGAAGTTCCATTTTTGGGTGGAACTCCACTTTAAGTCAATTTGCAGTAGTACCTGGGCACTCTAGCAGGGGTGACTCCCACAGCTTCAGCTCCTGTGGCCCCTTTATGACGATATTCTATGCCCTGGCACACTGCACGCACTCCCCCAGGAGGCAAATTAACCAAATTCTTCAGGCCAACATCTGTAACATATGGTCTTTGGGATTAGGCATCTGCATCTCGGTTTCCCACTCCTGGCCGATACAGTGCGGCCAACCACTGATGTCCAGTAGCATCCAATTTAGCAGCAGCATGTAGGTCAGAAGATTGTTGTCTGTTTTGATCACAAATGTAGCTCCATATAGATAGTCTCGCAGCTTGTCTACTACTGCCCACTTGAGGGCCAAAAACTCTAACTTAATACTTTAATACTTTCGTAAGCAACTGCGGGCTGATTCATGCTTTAGGACAACTAGCCTTGAAGTGTCCAGCTTTCCCATATCCAAAACATCTTTCTCTTGGTTTGTGAAGGCTTCGACCCTCCTGTGTGAAAATCTTGTTCTTGCATCTTCCCTCGGTTCTCCATTACTCACATCAAAGCATGATACATCTGGATTTGGGTCTGGGAAACGTGGGTTTTCAATTCTACTGGTCCGGATTCACCAACAGGCTTCTTGTTGTCTGGATTTACAGTTCCCTCTTGCTCTGGTTCTGTTTCGCTGTCTTCATCCAAGAAATCGGCTTCAGCACGGACAACACAAGCAGATGTTTTCTCTCTCTTTCCTCCACTCGCACTCAACTCTCTCATTCCCTGACTCTTCTCCTCCAGCAAGGCTGGATAATCTAAAGCCCCGTACACACGAGAGGACTTATGTCCGACAGACTTCCGAAGGAGTTCCGTCTGAGTTCTGCCGGAGTTCCGACGGAGTTCTGACGGACTTTTCGGCTGAGCGGACTTGGCCACACACAATCACACTAAACTCCGACGGATTCGAACGTGATGACGTATGACTGGATTCGAATAAGGAAGTTCATAGCCAGTAGCCAATAGCTGCCCTAGCGTCGGTTTTAGTCCGTCGGAATAGCATACACACGAGCAAATTTTTCAAAGGGACCGGGTCCGGCGGAGTTCCTTCGGAAAAATTTGAAGCATGTTCCATATTCTAAAGTCCTTCGGACTTTGGGGAGTCAAAAGTCCGTTGCAGCCCACACACGATCGAATAGTCTGACCGAATCAGTCCGTCGGACTTTGGATGTTGAAAAGTCCGCTCGTGTGTACGGGGCTTTAGGATACCCTCCTAAGGTTAATCTGGTGCAGCATTGTCTATTAGAGAAATGTACTCTGAAAGTCTCTCCCCTCTCTGTTGATGAGTGTAATTGAACTTGTACAAAAGATCCGAGATCGTCTCAACTCCAAATACAGGATACAAAGCTTCTACTAAATCCGTAGCGACACAAGTTTTCTTTCCCATTCTCAAATTATGGATTACTTCAGCTGCAGAGCCTCGAAGGCTCTCACTAAATTGCTGTCACTTCACAACTTCTGGAACACTCCATTCCTCCTACTGCCTGAATGGGCTGACTCACCCAAGTCTTGAACTGCTCCTCTCCGACTGGAGTTTGCAACTTTCCTGGGAAGAACTGAAGTCTCCGGTATCCTTGATTCACATTGCCAGAGCCATTCTTCACCATTCTTCACCAAGCTCTCAACTAACCGACTCATATCGGTGTAAAACGAGACAGGAAGAGAATTAGTCCCAGAGGAACTTGCACCAAATGGCCCTGAGCTCCCCACACTGGCCTTTTGTGGTGGTGGCTCTTTAGTGGCCTCTTCCCTCACTTGCAGGGGGATCACCCGAGCAACTCCCCTTCTGCTAGGGGCTCCTCTTCTTCCCAGAAACAGGCAGATATTTCTTCCTGCCACTCCAGCAACACCTGAACACAATCTAGAATGAATTCTACCTTCACATCCAGGATGTAGGCCCTCTGCTCTGGAACTAATGCTCTTATCCACTGTCAGATCTCCTTTTCAGTGCATTCACTTCCTGAGATCTCCAGAACAGTGCTTTGCTCCATTTTAGCTCTCCCCTTGCCGACTGCAGTAACTGAGCCCATCTCTCTTTCACATAACGGCTTTTGTCTGGACGGGCTAGGGCCTGCAGCAGAGAACATTCCAGATAAGCCACCAAATGTAGCACTGCCCCCTTGGGAGTTGCTTAGAATTGCATGTTCATCTGCGCCACTTTGACCCTGTAAACATTCCAGCCCTCCTGACACTCTAGGTTCAGACATGTTGTATGTACTTTTAAATAATACACTGACACAATGCAGATTGATTAGCTCTCTCTGATTTTCTGAATATCTAAGGGTAAATTACTAATGGCTGTATGCACTATCACTGTTAAAAGAGGACCCCTAGGTGGCCTATTATACATTTTAATCCTAATAAGAGAGTGGGTATTATAGATATTAGGAGTGTGTCCCTTTTAAATAGTTATAAGATAACAGTGTCCAGGATGGAAGAACTCGCAATGATCTTCGCCGGCAAGTTGGAGCTCATAGAACAAGAATCCTGAGTGTAGCACAGTGAGGTATAATCAAAGCAAGCAGTTGTGCCTGGCTAGTTGTAATCCTTAGGGTAATTCTAGGTGTAAGGTGTCTGTATACAGTGTTCTGTGATATAAGGTAAGGCAATTTCTGGTGTGAGGTGTCTATATACAGTGTTCTATGAACTAGGATAAGGTAGAAATTGTATTGGCGGGTGGATGCCCTCTCACCAAACTGAAGAACAGCATAGGAACTTCCTGAAGAGTGATCCAAGTCAGTGCACCTTTCTGCAGAACAAGTGGAGATGCTGGACTGGCTGCGGGGACCGTGAGTCGTCTGATCTGGCTGATTACATCGATGCTGTATAGGAAGTGGCTCGGGTCGGAGCTGGGATCGCTGTTTTGCTGCATGGTAGGCTGCATCAAGTAAACACTCCTCTCCTCACAGCAGCGGAGGGGTGTTTATGTGATGGAACCTGGGAAGCAAGAGTGCCTTGGGCCTTTGTAGCAGATGGCATGCTGGGATGTGTAGTCCAGAGATAGTTCTGTAGATCCAGGATATCTGTTCAGGAGACTACAGTCCCCACACTGCTCTTTGCTGGGTTCAGGAAGATGATGCAAGTACTTTCAAGCCCAGCACTAGAGGAACACAGAGATGGTCTAAGAAAGGAGAGGGTAAGTCTGCAGTGCCAGATAACTGTAGTCTGCTGTCGGATACATAAAAACGAACCCTCCCTGTAACCCTAACACTAACAGTTGTAACACTCCCTGTAACACTAACTCTCCCTTTAACCCTAACACCAGCCCTTTTATGTAACCCCAACATTAACCCTCCCTGTAACCTTAACATTAACCCTTCCTATAATGTTAACACCAACCTTCCTTGTAATGCTAACACCAACCCTCCCTGTAATGCTAACACTAACCCTTTCTGTAAAACCAACACTAATCATCCATGTAACATCAGCACCCACACTAATCCTTACATTATCTCTTCCTATATCCTAACACTACAGCCCTATGCACACTGGGACATTTAGTTGCAGTCATGGGCGTAGGCGTAGGGGCAAGGGGGGTCAAGTGCCCCCCCTGGAATCAGGGATCAGATCTTAAATTCAGCACAGTTGCATCGCTATCAGGGTGCGGGCAGCCCTCACCCAGGTGCCATCCGCCAGTGGGGTAATACCATCAAGGTGCTGTCAAGCCCCTCCATCAGTGTAGTGTGACTTCGGTCTCTTTTCCCTGCTCAGTCCAGCAGAGAACTCAGAGCTGCTGTGACAGGAAAAAGGCAAGCTGCCGGCTATCAAATGTTTCCCCTGCTCACCCCCCACTTTCTCCTGTCAGGGAGAGAGCTCTCACCAGGTTCCCCACCCAGCTTCCTGCCTGCTCCGTTCCTTCCCTATTGGCCATAACTGAGGGCCAATCAAAGGAGACTAGGAGAGCATCATGGGACATGTAGTCCCAAAGATTGGTGGCCCCATTTTTCACAGGGAGGAGGCTACAGCTCGATCAAAAGAGAGATTAAGAGACTGCAGCCTGGAAAAAAGCTGAGGGAGAAAGTGCTACAGGACAAAGAATGAGTGTGCTGGGCGGAAGCCAGAGAGAGAGCCACGCTGCCCACCACCACCAGAGAGAGAAAAGCGAAGCCACAACCAGGGTACAGACATGCTATACTACGGACCAGAGTCGCCAAAGGGGAACCCAGAGTGAGCGATCGTCCAGCCGGAGGGATCACTGCTGTAGTTTCGCTGGGCCTGGTAAGAGGACCTGTTGGCCATTATCCATTACTTATCCTAGGGACTGTACTACGTCTGCAGTCTCTGACCATGATAATTTGATCATGACATTGTCGAAAAGGGGCGGTGCATGTTTGACCCTAAAATGATCCCCCTCCCCTGAAAAAAGTTCTGCAGACACCCATGGTTGCAGTGCTTCCTTCCCAGTGTTTTAGTACACCGGGCATGGGCAGGTGCAGCATCCAGCCCTGCTGAAGGGAGCCTGCCAAAGTCTATGGCCAGTTGCAGTTGGATGGAGCTGAACACTGTACCAAGTGGTACCAGTGTTTAGGGCCCTGTACTTTCAGGGATGAGGTTCTAAAATGCAGAAGACCTAGATTCACAGGCTGCCTATAGCAGAGCTGAATGCTACACCTGTACCTTCTGGGTGCAATAAAGTGCCTGGAAGGACAAAGTGCAACTAAATGTCACAGTGTGCAAAGGTTTACTTAATTATGTTCTAATGAATGGGACCTCATGTTTCCAATTATATTTAAATCCTATTGTGCAGGACTTCTATCTTTCCTCCAATTCCCTATTACATTGTGAGCTGTGATGAGTAAAATATGCTTATGCAAAATATAATGGCACTACAGATAAAAAAAGATAATAATATACTGTAATACTAGCATTGGTGTGTGATGACTGTAGATGACATATTCTCCATGTAGTGGTCAGGCACAGAACGGTAACAGTGTATGATTTGTATAGCGATGGTGATTTGCATCCCTGCTGTCTTGTGCTCAGAGTGATGCTGGATTCAGGTTAGTTTGATATTTGGATGGACTGTGACAGCCTAAGATGGATTGGCTGGTGAAGATAATGTCTCTTCTCCTTCTCATAGGTGACATTTCTCTGCACATTGAGGGTACTCTGAGACACGTGAGTACAGCTGGGTGTTCACACACCTGAGGGTGGAATTTGTATAAGTACAGGACTGCTCGGTGGTCATAACTCACCAAAAAAAAATAATATTTGTATCAGCAAAAAGAATGCTGCACATTTAGATGCAGAATAATCTTCCTTTTTTTAAAAAGCCAGAAGGAACAAGTTCTATTCCGACATGTTTCGCACTGGGCGCAGCACTTCTGAGAAAGCACTGTGCCTAGCCCCAAACATATCAGAATACTTGTTCCTGATGGCTATATAATAAAGGAATATTTCATATCTCAGTATGTGGTGTTCCTGTTGTTGATCCTGAAATGGCATGTGAAATATTTGGGTTAGACTGAAATTTGTGGCTTCAGTGGGATGCACATCATGAACTTTATGTTGGAATTGGTGAAAATTTGCATGTCTATGGTCAGTACAATCACCAGTTTTGCTTCTCTTTTCCTGCTGAGTAAACCACAAAGAAAGTCCAGACTGGGGCACTATACCAAACAAATTTGCATGCTCAGATACATTTGGGAATGATCCCTAGTGGTATTTGTGGAATCCAAGCTGCCCTTGAAAAAGGGGCATTGTTTTGGCCCTCGAAATCCGTTGGATTGATGACCATTCTTTTTTATTTGATATTGCAATAAAGTTGTATCCGGGCTTGCCAAATTTTGGCACTTAAATCTGGATTTTCTTCAGTTACAAGCTAGGGGGTCAGTGAAGATCCCCTGGTGTAAAGAGCCTGCCCCTAATCCGGATACCTTGACAAAAAACCCTCTACATCAAAAAGATAATTTAAGGTCCTGGCGTTTCTACTTCATGTTCCCCAAATCTGGTGAGTAAAATATGATATTTTAATTCAAAGAAAATGATTTTAGATCAATCATATTTTGTTTTTAGGTTTTTACATTTCTTTAAAAATATAGATTTTTTTAATTGTTAATCTTTATCAAGTTACAAAATTAAAAGTGAGCGAACAGAAGAAAAATCTAAATCAAATCAATATTTGGTGTGACTATCCTTTTGGCTTCTAACCAGCATCAATTCTTACACTTGCATACTTTGTACACAAGTCAGGGATTTGGTAGAATTAGGGTCAGGTTTATGATTAACCAATTATACCAGGCAGGTGCTTATGATCATCAATTTCATACTTAGGTTGAAACACAACTGAAACAAAAACAGCTGTGTAGGAGGCTTAAAACTGAGTGAGGAACAGCCAAACTCTGCTACTAAGATGAGGTTGTGGAAGACAGTTTCATGTCATAGGTCATACACCATGACAAGACTGAGCACAGCAACAAGACACAAGATAGTTATACTGCATCAGCAAGGTCTCTCCCAGGCAAATATTTCAAAGCAGACCGGGTTGTCAAGATGTGCTCTTTTGAAGAAGCATAAAGAAATGGTCAACAATGAGGACCGTAGATGCAGTGGTCGGCAAAGAAAACTTAATGCGGCAGATGAAAGACACATCATGCTTACTTCCCTTCCACATCAGAAGATGTCCAGTAGTGCCATCAGCACAGAACTGGTGGAAATCAGTGGGACCCAGGTACAACCATCTACTGTCTGGAGAAGTATGGCCAGAAGCATTCTTCATGGAAGAATTGTTGCCAAAAAGCCCTACCATTGACATGCAAACAAGGCTAAGAGAATCAAACCTGAAAACATAGGAACTGGGGTGCAGAAAAATGGTAGCAGGTGCTCTGGACTGATGAGTCAAAATGTGAAATATTTGGCTGTAGCAGGAGGAGCAGTTTGTTGGTGAAGGGCTGCAGAGCGTTACAATAATGAGTGTCTGCAGCCAACTGTGAAGCACGGTGGAGGTTTCTTGCAAATTTAGGACTGCATTTCTGCAAACTGACTTGGAGATTTGGTCAGGATCAGTAGAGTCCTCAATGTTGAGAAATACAGGCAGGTACTTATCCATCAGGCCGTTCCAGAAGGAAGGTGTGTAATTAGCCCCAAATTTATTCTACAGCAGGACAACCACCCCAAACATAAAGCCAATGCCATTAAGAACTATCTTCAGTGTAAAGAAGAACAAGGAGTCCTGTAAGTGATAGGTTGGCATCCACAAAGCCCTGATCTTAACATCATGGAGTATGTCTGGGATTACATGAAGAGACAGAAGGATTTGAGGCAGCCGACATCCACAGAAGATCTGCGGTTGGTTCTCCAAGATGTTTGGAACAACCTACCTGCAGAGTGCCTTCAAAAACTGTGTGTAAAGCCCCGTACACACGAGCGGACTTTTCAACATCCAAAGTCTGACGGAATGATTCCGGCAGACTATTCGATCGTGTGTGGGCTGCAACGGACTTTTGATTCGCAAAAGTCTGACAGACTTTAGAAATGGAACATGCTTCAAATTTTTCCGCCAGAACTCTGCTGGACCCAGTTCCTACCGAAAAATTCGCGCGTGTGTATGCTATTCCGACGGACTAAAACCGATGCTAGGGCAGCTATTGGCTACTGGCTATGAACTTCCTTATTCGAGTCCAGTCGTACGTCATCACGTTCAAATCCGTCAGAGTTTGGTGTGATTGTGTGTGGCCAAGTCCGTTCATTCGGAAAGTCCGTCAGAACTCTGTCAGAACTCCGGCAGAACTCCTTCGAAAGTCCGTCGGACATAAGTCTGGTCGTGTGTAGGCATAAGTATACCTAGAAATATTGATGCTGGTTTAAAGGCAAAGGGTGGTGACATATTGATTTGGTTTCAATTTCTCTTCTGTTTGTTTATTTATTTATTTATTTTTACTCATTTTGTTAATTGATAAAAAGAAACTATTAACAACTATTCTGTTTCTGAAAGCATTCTTAATGTACAGAATTTTTTCACACATGCCTAAGGCCGCGTACACACGCGCGGACTGTTCGCCCAACCTTGTTCGGCAAACAGTTTGTCAAACAGTCCGCTCAAAATTTGCATGAGCGGACTTGCCCACACACGAGCGGACTGTTTGACGAACAAGGTTGGGCAAACAGTTCGCTCAACTTTTGAAATGAACGGACTCGCCCACGTAAGGAGGAGGCAAATCCGCCCATTTCGAGCGCGTGTACAGGTAGGCGGGGCCCGCGAAGGAGACGTCGCGGGCTCCGCCGCCTGGAATGGGCTTAAAGGGGAACCCCAACGCCGAAAAAAATCGGCGTGGGGGTTCCCCCCAAGTCCACACCAGACCCTTGTCCGAGCACGCTACCCGGCCGGCCAGGAAAGGGGGGCGAGCGAGCGCGCCCCCCCTCCTGAGCCGTACCAGGCCGCGTGCCCTCAACATGGGGGGTGCCTTGGGGAAGGGGGGGCCGCGCGGCCCCCCCACCCCAAAGCACCTTGTCCCCATGTTGATGAGGACAAGGGCCTCTTCCCGACAACCCTGGCCGTTGGTTGTCGGGGTCTGCGGGCGGGGGGCTTATCGGAATCCGGGAGCCCCCTTTAAGAAGGGGGCCCCCGGATACCGGCCCCCCACCCTATGTGAATGAGTATGGGGTACAATGTACCCCTACCCATTCACCTGTGAAATAAAGTACAAATAAAAACACAACACAGGGGGAAAAAATATTTTATTGCACAGCCGGGGGTCTTCCGTCTTCGGGGGTCTTCTCGCCGGACTCCTCCGCTATGTGTGTGTAGCTCTTTTGCCAGCGGAGGAGTCCGGCTTTCTTCCTCCCCGCCGCCGGCCTCTTCTCCCGACTTCGGGGGTCTTGTCCCCCTCTTCGGTTCTTCTGCCGGGCCACCGCGCCTGGTCCGGTGGCCCGGTCTTCTGTCGCCGTCTTCCGTTCTTCTGTCGCCGCCTTCGGTTCTTCTGCCGGGCCACCGCGCCTTCTTGTAGCTCTTTTACAGGCGGTGGCCCGGTCTTCTGTCGCCGTCGCCGCCTTCCGTTCGTGTTCTTCTTCTTGTTCTTCTCCTGGAGATGTTGACTCGACGAGCTCTCCGGCCGGAATGCCGGGGACGCGCTGTGCGGTCACTTATATAGTGACAATGGGGCGGGGTCACATGGTATATGTCACATGGGTTGGTCACATGGGTTGATGTCACATGGGGACTATGACATCGTAAGGGGGCGGGGTCACCATGTGACATCAACCCATGTGACATATACCATGTGACCCCGCCCCATTGTCACTATATAAGTCACAGCGCAGGGCGGCTCTGGCATTCCGGCCGGAGGGAGCGACGTGTCAACATCGCCTGGAGAAGAACAAGAAGAACAAGAAGAAGAACACGAACGGAAGGCGGCGACGGCGACAGAAGACCGGGCCACCGCCTGTAAAAGAGCTACAAGAAGGCGCGGTGGCCCGGCAGAAGAACCGAAGGCGGCGACAGAAGAACGGAAGACGGCGACAGAAGACCGGGCCACCGGACCAGGCGCGGTGGCCCGGCAGAAGAACCGAAGAGGGGGACAAGACCCCCGAAGTCGGGAGAAGAGGCCGGCGGCGGGGAGGAAGAAAGCCGGACTCCTCCGCTGGCAAAAGAGCTACACACACATAGCGGAGGAGTCCGGCGAGAAGACCCCCGAAGACGGAAGACCCCCGGCTGTGCAATAAAATATTTTTTCCCCCTGTGTTGTGTTTTTATTTGTACTTTATTTCACAGGTGAATGGGTAGGGGTACATTGTACCCCATACTCATTCACATAGGGTGGGGGGCCGGTATCCGGGGGCCCCCTTCTTAAAGGGGGCTCCCGGATTCCGATAAGCCCCCCGCCCGCAGACCCCGACAACCAACGGCCAGGGTTGTCGGGAAGAGGCCCTTGTCCTCATCAACATGGGGACAAGGTGCTTTGGGGTGGGGGGGCCGCGCGGCCCCCCCTTCCCCAAGGCACCCCCCATGTTGAGGGCACGCGGCCTGGTACGGCTCAGGAGGGGGGGCGCGCTCGCTCGCCCCCCTTTCCTGGCCGGCCGGGTAGCGTGCTCGGACAAGGGTCTGGTGTGGACTTGGGGGGAACCCCCACGCCGATTTTTTTCGGCGTTGGGGTTCCCCTTTAAGCCCATTCCAGGCGGCGGAGCCCGCGACGTCTCCTTCGCGGGCCCCGCCTACCTGTACACGCGCTCGAAATGGGCGGACTTTCCGAGCGGGAACAGTCCGCTCATTTCGAAAGTACAGCGGACAAGCCCACACACGGGCGGACTGTTCGCTCAAACACAGTTTCAGCGGACAGTTTTTCGGAATTTCCGAAAGACATTGTCCGTCCAACTGTCCGCTGAAACTGTCCGCTGAAAGCCCACACACGAGCGGACTGTCCGCCCAAACACTGTTCAGCGGACAAGGTTGGGCGAACAGTCCGCCCGTGTGTACGCGGCCTAAAACCTTTGCAAGGTTAAATATATATATATATATATATATATATATATATATATATATATATGTGTGTAAATATATATCCTCCCACAGGTTGCTCTGATGACAACTCTCTCTCTCTCTCTCTCTCTCTCTATATATATATATATATATATATCCTGTTTCCCCGAAAATAAGATCTAGCGTGATTGTCGGTGATGGCTGCAATATAAGCCCTACCCCCCTAATAAGCCCTAGTAGGTCTTATTTTCGGGGAAACAGGGTATATGTGTGAACACTCTATATGTGTGAACACTCTATTACCCCCCCCCTCCCAGTTAGCAGGATCTCTGCCCCCTCCACAGAGTCAGGCGATCTGTTGATTCGCCACACAGTGCACTAATCAGATGTGGCCAGATTCTCTGGCCCCCTCCACCAAAGGAGGGAGTGAATATCTCAATCCACCTAAATTGTGTGGATAGAGGAATCAGTTTTTTTTATTCAGTCCACACATCATATGTATTGGAAGAGTTTTATTTTATTCTTTTTTAATTATTGTGCTGAGGTTTATGCATGTCTGTGAGCGTCTTACTTGGGGCACAGCATTCTAAGCATATTTTATGGGTACAAGAATGTTCAGGATTGGCTTGCAGAAAAGGTGGCAACCCTAGGGTACAGTGGGATAAATGTCTGATATACTCAAACACCTATATCAGACAACTTCCCACTGAAGCCTCAACACAATGCAACATATATGTATCCTGTACTCAAGGGCTCCCCCTAGGTTACAATTAAATGTCCAAAAATATAAGGTAGAACCATGATGCTTTGCAGAAGATGATAAAAGTTCCTTGTCTTCAGTTATTCTTCAGCTAGCCTTTTATTTAAACTGCAGTATTTGTAATCCAAGGTGAAACGGGAGGAAGCAAACTGTAGAATAATTGATGCGTTGATAATGATAATGAAGAAACAGAACACTTGTAACACTTCCTTCTTGTTTGTGAGTGCAATGCAGTACTGACTTTACAGTGCAGGGGATAACAAACCCCAGGGTTCCACTACATGTGACCTTTGCATCAGTAGAATCACTTCTGTGGAACTATAAGTCTCAATAGCAGTCTGTAAATAACATACTTAGCAAACAATACACTTTACTGGACTGGGCAGGTGCCCTTCTCACCACATTAGACCCAGAACTATAAGACTCATTCCGAACTCTGTTCCTGATGTCTCAGTCTGATCCAAGCCCAGGAGCCGTAAGCCCCCACCGCCCTCTACTAGTCAAAATTTTTTTTTTAAAACAGCCCCTTTAAGGAAAAAAAAAAAATTGTCTAATTTTATATCCAACCCCCTTTCTAGCACAAATCCTCCTTGCCCAAATGTGGCCCCAAGCACATACAGCATCCTCTTCCAGCCCCCAAATCACTATGAGTATGCTTCTTTGATAACTTGCCCCCCTTCCCCACTTTGTTCAAAGAGATGCTGGCTGCTATTAAGGAGACAATCATGGTGTCTGGGATCAGTGGACACAGTGGCTGCGATTGATGACACAGTGGCTGCGACTGATGACACCGTGGCTGCGATTGATAACACAGTGGCTGCGACTGATGACACAGTGGCTGCGTTTTAATGACACAGTGGCTGCGATTGATGACACAGTGGCTGCGACTGATGACACCGTGGCTGCGATTGATAACACAGTGGCTGCGACTGATGACACAGTGGCTGCGTTTTAATGACACCGTGGCTGCGATTGATGACACAGTGGCTGCGTTTTAATGACACAGTGGCTGTGATTGATGACACAGTGGCTGCGACTGATGACACCGTGGCTGCGATTGATAACACAGTGGCTGCGACTGATGACACAGTGGCTGCGTTTTAATGACACCGTGGCTGCGATTGATGACACAGTGGCTGCGACTGATGACACAGTGGCTGCGTTTTAATGACACCGTGGCTGCGATTGATGACACAGTGGCTGCGACTGATGACACCGTGGCTGCGATTGATAACACAGTGGCTGCGACTGATGACACAGTGGCTGCGTTTTAATGACACAGTGGCTGCGATTGATGACACAGTGGATGCGACTGATGACACCGTGGCTGCGATTGATAACACAGTGGCTGCGACTGATGACACAGTGGCTGCGTTTTAATGACACCGTGGCTGCGATTGATGACACAGTGGCTGCGTTTTAATGACACAGTGGCTGTGATTGATGACACAGTGGCTGCGACTGATGACACCGTGGCTGCGATTGATAACACAGTGGCTGCGACTGATGACACAGTGGCTGCGTTTTAATGACACCGTGGCTGCGATTGATGACACAGTGGCTGCGACTGATGACACAGTGGCTGCGTTTTAATGACACCGTGGCTGCGATTGATGACACAGTGGCTGCGACTGATGACACAGTGGCTGCGTTTTAATGACACCGTGGCTGCGATTGATGACACAGTAGCTGCGATTGATGACACAGTGGCTGCGTTTTAATGACACAGTGGCTGCGATTGATGACACAGTGTCTGCGATTGATGACACAGTGGCTGCGTTTTGATGACACAGTGGCTGTGTTTTAATGACACCGTGGCTGTGTTTTAATGACACCGTGGCTGTGTTTTAATGACACCGTGGCTGCGATTGATGACACAGTGGCTGTATTTTGATGACACGGTGGTTGCGTTTTAATGACACAGCGGCTGCGTTTTAACGACACCGTGGCTGTGTTTTAATGACACGGCTGCATTTTGATGACACCATAGCTGCGATTGATGACACAGTGGCTGTGTTTTGATGACACAGTGGCTGCGATTGATGACACAGTGGCTGTGTTTTGATGACACAGTGGCTGTGTTTTGATGACACAGTGGCTGTGATTGATGACACAGTGGCTGCATTTTAATGACACAGTGGCTGTGATTGATGACACAGTGGCTGCGATTGATGACACAGTGGCTGCGTTTTTATGACACAGTGGCTGTGATTGATGACACAGTGGCTGCAATTGATGACAAAGTGGCTGCACTTTGATGACACAGTGGCTGCGATTGATGACACAGTGGCTGCGTTTTGATGAGACAGTGGCTGCGTTTTGATGAGACAGTGGCTGCGTTTTGATGACACAGTGGTTGTGTTTTGATGAGACAGTGGCTGCGTTTTGATGACACAGTGGTTGTGTTTTGATGACACAGTGACTGCGTTTTGATGACACAGTGGTTGTGTTTTGATGACACAGTGACTGCGTTTTGATGACACAGTGGTTGTGTTTTGATGACACAGTGGCTGCGATTGATGTTTTTTTTTCAGAATCTTTCAGTTCGTTTGTGCTCCCCCCCCCCCCCCCAAAGATTGAGCACCAGCCGTCACTGGATCCAAGGATAGCGCCGTCACGCTGCACCACTCCTCTGGATTGCTGATGGCTGAAATGCAGGAAACCTCCAAAGACCCTGGTTCCTTAGTTCCCTCCGCTCACTAGGTCAGCCAGCTGTACTCTGGAACACCACAGGGGCCAATTAATTCCACTCCGTGCCATACAGTCTCCTGGACACACACACAGACCTCACTGCAGGCAGGTATTGAATGACATCATAAGCGAGCGAAAGATGGCCGCGCTGTTCCTTTTATTCCGGTGTTGTGACATATAGGGTCTGACCATCTAAAAGTGTCCTCCCCGTACTGTGAGGGGCAGCGCTTGCGCAGTACGGAGCAGAAGGAGATTTTCGGAAAATCTCCAAAGATGAACGGCGTCTGTGCCGTGAGTCAAGGTGGTAGCCCCACCATCCAAGTGGACATAGGGCTGCACATATTAGAGGGCCCCACGCTGGCTTGCTTCGCTCGCCACACTTCGGGCTTGGCCTCGCTTCGCTCGGCTCTTTTTATTCTAACTCTATGTCCGCTTGGATGGTGGGGCTAGAACCTGGACTCACGGCGCAGGCACCGTTCATCTTCGGCTATTTTCAGAATCTGCTTGTCCTGTGTACTGCACATGCGCAGTACACAGCGGACACTATCTGACGGGAGACACTATCCGACAGGACACCGGCTCCCAGTCTGCAGCAACTTGGCCTTGTGGGTCTGTGGCTTGGCATTGTGGGTTTAGTAGTTCCCAAAAGTTAACACATGGTTCATTTCCTCATTAAACTATATCTCCCACAATGCTTTGTAGTGCTGCTTCACAGAAACGAAACAAAGTCTTAATAGTGCTAAACAGACACTAGAGGGAGCCAAACTCTTACTCAAGGAACAACACAATATTTAGCATGATAAGTTGGGTAACAAAACCCCTGCGCTACACTAGTGAAAAATAAATAAAAATATCCCATAGTTTGTAGACACTATAACTTTTGCACAAACTAATAAATTTGCGCTTTTTTGGGGATTTTTTTTTTTTTTTTACCAAAAATATGTAGCAGAACGCATATTAATTTTTTGTTTCATTTGTTTTTATTGGATCGGTTTAATAACAGAAAGTAAAACAATGTTTTTGTTTTCAAAATTTCAAAGCACACAAAATAAAAACACGCAGAGGTGATCAAATACCACCAAAATTAAAGTAACGCAGTGTCGTATCATAAAAAATGATCTGGTCATGAAGAGAAGTAGACCTTCCGGAGGTCAAGTGGTTAAACACCTTAGGGCAGGGATATGCAATTAGCGGACCTCCAGCTGTTGCAAAACTACAAGTCCCATCATGCCTCTGGGTGTCATGCTTGTGGCTGTCAGTCTTGCTATGCCTCATGGGACTTGCAGTTCTGCAACAGCTGGAGGTCCACTAACTGCATATCCCTGCCTTAGGGTATGTTTCCAGCTCTTTTATTTTCAATGGATTACCTTAACACAACACACGTGTGTTAATACACCACAACGATTTAAATGGGCCTTTATGATGGCCATACACCCTTAATAAAGGATCAATTTTCCAATCAATCTTTTCCAACAGAAATAATCAATCTATAATCAATAATTCATTCGATCAATATATGAAACACTGGGAAGAGGTTTTCGATCGATAATTAACCACTTGCCGACCGCCGCACGACGATGTACGTCGACAGAATGGCACGGGCAGGCATAAGGGCTTACATGTACGTCCTTGCCTGCCCAACGGTCGGGGGCCCAATCGGGCCCCCGCCCGGTGCCTGCGGCGGTCGGTATTCGTTCGGGAGCGATCCCGGACGAGGGGACGGCCATTCATTCATGGCCACCCCCTCGCGATCGCTCCCGACGAATGAAAATGTCCCGTGACATCACTTCCTCTCCTGTAATGTAAACACAGGAGAGGAAGTGATGTATTCTCTCCTCCGTGTCGGTATTTTTCGTTCCGGCACCGAGGAGAGAGCATCGGTGAGTTGCACAAGCACTACACTACACAGTAGAACATGCCAGGCACACTCACACCCCCCCTTTACCCCCCGATCACCCCCCAATTACCCCTGACCCCCCAGTCACAGTGACACCAATTGCTTTTTTTTTTTTTTTTTTTTTTTTTTTGCATTGGTGTCATTTGTGACTGTAATAACTGTTAGGGCAGTTAGAGTTAGCCCCCTTTAGTTCTAATGTGCCCCCCTAACCCCCCCAATAAAGGTTTAACCCCGTGATCACCCCCCGTCGCCAGTGTCACTAAGGCTGGGTTCACATTGCAGCGGTTTATGAGAACGAATGTGATTCGCACCGCACTGCAGTGCAAATCACATCCGATCTCTGTGCGATTCGAGTTCAGCCATACAGATAGTATGGCTGAATTTGTGTCGCACCCGCCGCACCCGCCGCACCCGCTGCAAATTCGCACGGGACCCTTTTTTTGGCCGCAGCAGAATCGGATCGCATGGGTGTTCACACCATGCGATCCGAGTTTGCAGATCGCACTGCGATATGCGAACTGATCTGGGGGTGTCATTAACATTTCACTGACACTCCCAGCAGTTCGCATAGGGCAGTGTGAACTGCCGCCGGGAGGCATGTGATGCGGGAACCCGCCGCGGATTCGTGGCGTTCCCGCATCGCTCCAGTGTGAACCCAGCCTAATAAGCGATCGTTTTTCTGATCACTGTATTAGTGTCACAGGTGACGCTAGTTAGGCAGGTAGGTATTTAGGTTCGCCGCAGCTTTTTATAGCGCCAGGGACCCCCATATACTACCGCATAAAGCCCCCTGATTGCCCCCTAGTTAACCCTTTCACCAGTGATCACCATATAACTGTTACAGGTGACGCTGGTTGGTTAGTTATTTTTTTATAGTTTCAGGGCACCCGCCATTTATTACCTAATAAAGGTTTAACCCCCTGATCACCCGGCGGGTGTCATTTGTGACTGTAATAACTGTTAGGGCAGTTAGGGTTAGCCCCCTTTAGTTCTAAGGTACCCCCCTAACCCCCCCAATAAAGGTTTAACCCCGTGATCACCCCCCGTCGCCAGTGTCACTAAGGCTGGGTTCACATTGCAGCGGTTTATGAGAACGGATGTGATTCACACCGCACTGCAGTGCAAATCACATCCGATCTCTGTGCGATTCGAGTTCAGCCATACAGATAGTATGGCTGAATTCGTGTCGCACCCGCCGCACCCGCCGCAAACTCGCACGGGACCCTTTTTTTGGTCCGCAGCAGAATCGGATCGCATGGGTGTTCACACCATGCGATCCGAGTTTGCAGATCGCACTGCGATATGCGAACTGATCTGGGGGTGTCATTAACATTTCACTGACACTCCCAGCAGTTCGCATAGGGCAGTGTGAACTGCCGCCGGGAGGCATGTGATGCGGGAACCCGCCGCGCATTCGTGGCGTTCCCGCATCGCTCCAGTGTGAACCCAGCCTAATAAGCGATCATTTTTCTGATCGCTGTATTAGTGTCACAGGTGACGCTAGTTAGGCAGGTAGGTATTTAGGTTCGCCGCAGCTTTTTATAGCGCCAGGGACCCCCATATACTACCGCATAAAGCCCCCTGATTGCCCCCTAGTTAACCCTTTCACCAGTGATCACCATATAACTGTTACAGGTGACGCTGGTTGGTTAGTTATTTTTTTTATAGTTTCAGGGCACCCGCCATTTATTACCTAGTCTCACTAGTGTACCCCTAAATTTAGGGGTGTCTACTTTCCAAAATGGGGTCATTTGGGGGGGGGTTTGTGCCATCTTGGCATTTTATGGCCTTCAAAACTGTAACGCCCTTAGAAAGCCTGAAGGCGGTGCTTGGTTTTCGGGGCCCCGTACGCGGCTAGGCTCCCAAAAAGTCCCACATATGTGGTATCCCCGTACTCAGGAGAAGCAGCAGAATTTATTTTGGGGTGTCATTTCACATATGCCCATGGCATGCATGAGCAATATATCATTTAGTGACAACTTTGTGAAAAAAAAAAAAAAAAAGTTTGTAATTTTCCCGCAACTTGTGGCAAAATATAAAATATTCCATGGACTCAACATGCCTCTCATCAAATAGCTTAGGGTGTCTACTTTCTAAAATGGGGTCATTTGTGGGGGTTTTGTGCCATCTTGGCATTTTATGGCCTTCAAAACTGTAATAGGTAGTGAGGAGTGAAGTCAAATATTTACGCCCTTAGAAAGCCTGAAGGCGGTTCTTGGTTTTCGGGGCCCCGTACGTGGCTAGGCTCCCAAAAAGTCCCACATATGTGGTATCCCCGTACTCAGGAGAAGCAGCAGAATTTATTTTGGGGTGTCATTTCACATATTCCCATAGCATGTGTGAGCAATATATCATTTAGTGACAACTTTGTGAAAAAAAAATAAAATAAATTAAAGTTTGTAATTTTCCCGCAACTTGTGGCAAAATATAAAATATTCCATGGACTCAAAATGCCTCTCAGAAAATAGCTTGGGGTGTCTACTTTCTAAAATGGGGTCATTTGTGGGGATTTTGTGCCATCTTGGCATTTTATGGCCTTCAAAACTGTAATAGGTAGTGAGAAGTGAAATCAAAAATTTACGCCCTTAGAAAGCCTGAAGGCGGTGCTTGGTTTTCGGGGCCCCGTACGCGGCTAGGCTCCCAAAAAGTCCCACATATGTGGTATCCCCGTACTCAGGAGAAGCAGCAGAATTTATTTTGGGGTGTCATTTCACATATGCCCATAGCATGTGTGAGTAATATATCATTTAGTGACAACTTTGTGTAAAAAAAAAAAAAAAAAATTATTTTTTGTCATTATTCAATCGCTTGAGGCAAAAAAATAAAATATTCAATGGGCTCAACATGCCACTTATCAATTTCCTTAGGGTGTCTACTTTCCAAAATGGGGTTATTTGGGGGGGTTTTGTACTGCCCTGCCATTTTAGCACCTCAAGAAATTAGATAGGCAGTCGTAAACTAAAAGCTGCGTAAATTCCAGAAAACGTACCTTAGTTTGTAGATGTGACAACTTTTGCGCAAACCAATAAATATACAATTATTGACTTTTTTTTACCAAAGACATGTGGCTGAATACATTTTGGCCTAAATGTATGACTAAAATTGAGTTTATTGGATTTTTCTAATAACAAAAAGTAGAAAATATAATTTTTTTTCAAAATTTGCGGTCTTTTTACGTTTATATCGCAAAAAATAAAAATCGCAGAGGCAATCAAATACCATCAAAAGAAAGCTCTATTTGTGGGAAGAAAAGGACGCAAATTTTGTTTGGGTACAACATTGCATGACCGCGCAATTACCAGTTAAAGCAGCGCAGTGCCAAATTGTAAAAAGACCTCTGGTCATTGACCAGCAAAATGGTCCGATCTGAAGGTGGTTAAGATACCATTGTAACCCATGATTGTAAAATAATGATCACATCTCTGTTTCGACCACGTAGTTTCATAAATATATACAATCGTGTTCTCAAAGTATCTCACTGGTGGCAACTATCAATAATAATCTGCCCTTGCCAACTGACTCAGTTTGTTCAAAATTGAGACTAAATCAATCTATAGGGAAGTTATAGCTTCCACTGGTCACTGGTCTTTCATTGGCAGTGCTGGAGAGCAGAGATTTTTTTTTATGGCACTGGCACTATGTGTTGTGGTCCAGGTAGGGGTCAAAGAATATTACAAATCCCTATGGTGCGCCTTATTTTTATTGATGCCATGCTGAGGTTGCTGCAATGCCATATTCATAAATGCTGTTTTCTTTTTCCTGTAGGAAAATAGCAGTGTAATATGGGGACGATCGTGGCATTTAGAGGAAAGAGGGAAACGAGCTGCTCCTGGTGAGGCACACACAATATATTTCTATACCCTGTACCATAATATTATTTAATATGAGTGAATGGCAAATATTACTTTTATATAAAAACATTTACATCTGAACTCTAGGGAAAATTTAAAGTTACCATCATAGTGGGTCCACTCCTCCGCACTGCAAGGGTTAAATATTAGTTTTTGTCTAAAAAGTATCATTAAAATGCAGCTTTAGTCGCCTTATTTCTCACTCCCCCAGTAGATTGAGCTCTCCTCTTCTTTTCAATACTCTGGGTTGTAGACGGGCCCTCTGCATCCTCACCTACAATGCCCACAGTTCCTATCAAACCCCTACAGTGCCCTGAGAGCCCCCAGCCTGCTGCAGAGCCACAGCTTCCATAATGCCCCCATCCTCCAAAAGTGTTCTACAGTGCCTTCCAACCTCCCACAGTGTCTTTAAGTTTCTAGGCTCCCTGAGAGCCCTTAGCCCCCAAAGTGCCCCTCAACCTCCCACAGCAGCCCCCGCTCCCAAGTCTGCTGCAGGGCCCCCAACCTCCAAAAGTGTCCTACAGTACCTCTCAGCTCCCACAGTGCCCTCCTCCTTGCATAATAGCCCACAGAGCCCCAGACACCCATGAGAGCCCTCATTTCCCACAGTGCCTCTCAAACCTCCACAGTGCCCCAGACCCACTGAGAGCCCTCTTTTCTCACAGTGCCTCTCAAACCTCGACAGTGCCCCAGACCCACTGAGAGCCCTCATTTCCCACAGTGCCTCTCAAACCTCGACAGTGCCCCAGACCCACTGAGAGCCCTCATTTCCCACAGTGCCTCTCAAACCTCCACAGTGCCCCAGACCCACTGAGAGCCCTCATTTCCCACAGTGCCTCTCAAACCTCCACAGTGCCCCAGACCCACTGAGAGCCCTCATTTCCCACAGTGCCTCTCAAACCTCTACAGTGCCCCAGACCCCCTGAGAGCCCTCATTTCCCACAGTGCCTCTCAAACCTCCACAGTGTCCCAGACCCACTGAGAGTCCTCATTTCCCACAGTGCCTCTCAAACCTCCACAGTGCCCCAGACCCACTGAGAGCCCTCATTTCCCACAGTGCCTCTCAAACCTCCACAGTGCCCCAGACCCACTGAGAGCCCTCATTTCCCACAGTGCCTCTCAAACCTCCACAGTGCCCCAGACCCACTGAGAGCCCTCATTTCCCACAGTGCCTCTCAAACCTCCACATTGCCCCAGACCCACTGAGAGCCCTCATTTCCCACAGTGCCTCTCAAACCTCCACATTGCCCCAGAGCCCCTGAGAGCCCTCATTTCCCACAGTGCCTCTAAAACCTCCACAGTGCCCCAGACCCACTGAGAGCCCTCATTTCCCACAGTGCCTCTCAAACCTCCATAGTACCCCCCAGCCTTCTTCAGAACCTCCATTTCCCATAATGCCTGCCCCAACCTCCAGCAGTGCTTTCCAACATCCCGGAGTACTTCCTCCCCCCCCCCCCCCGTCCTCTTCAGTCTCCTCTAGCACCCCTACAAAGCTTACAACCTGCTAGAGACACCGGCCCCCTCCAGGGCAACCAAGTCAACTGCAGCTCCCCTCCAGAATTCCCCTCCCCCCAGTGACACCCAGCCCATCCAGAACCTTCCAGTATTTCCATACTTAACGTGCATTGCCATGCTTTTATTGTGCAGTCTCTCCCCTTTCGCAGTAGGCTCAATGATGCTGTGACAGAGGAGATAGTGGACCTCACACGTGTGAGGGTTTGAGAGCCTGCTCCTGGGATGGCGGGGGTGAGCAGTAACAGCTGCAAGTGTCTTAGCAACATCCTAGCAAGAAGCATGATGGGATGATGCCAACTCTGGGAGTTTTTCAGCCTGGCAGTGGAAGGTACATACAGTAAATAGCTAACACCTATAATAAGGGCAGTCAAAGCTGCACAGTTTGTTTTTATCTACAGACACCCCTGACATGCATAGGCAATTTTTCTTAATAAAGGAAAACTAACATCTTAACCTCCCTGGCGGTATGATTAGTTCTGGTTTTAGGTGCTGGAAGCGGTACAATTATTTTGCATGGAAATTTGGCGTTTTATATTGTAGTCCTGTAATTCTTAAGAATAACTCTCTTAAATCTGTTCAAACCAGAGTCTAGCAGACATCCCGGGTTATAATAAAGAATAATAAAAATTATTCAATAATGTAATCAAATCCTAAAACACTGAAAAGGGACACTTTTTGGTTGCTATGGACAATCTCCAAACTTCAGGCAGAAAAAAACAGTATTCATAATATAAAAGTGCATGCAGGGCACTGGACAGACAACTAGGGACAAAGGGAATGTGTAATTTTTTAATACAGTACTGTAATCTGTAAGATTACAGTACTGTGTGTGTTTTGTGTCTTTTTACTTTTTTTAATTTGGCGCCGATCTCCGCTCCCGTGCACCGTAACGTCGCAGGGAACGGAAATCGGCGGCACTCGGGCACTGTGTGAATCGAGCGGAGGACAGCTCGATCACACATCGCGGAGGACATCGCTGGATCCAGGGGACAAGGTAAGTAACTCTCCCTGTGTCCTCCCTGTATCCAGCGATGCGATCCCGAATCTGGCTCGGGAGTTACCGCTCGTGGAACTAAAATCCCAACCCGAGCCAGACTCAGGATCACTGCCAGGGAGGTTAAATAATGGCTTTTTCTGGCTCCGGAGGTAAAACTAGAAAATAAGGCAATTAAAAAATATTTTATAAATAGGTCTATACAGTGGTGTGAAAAAGTGTTTGCCCCCTTCCTCATTTCCTGTTCCTTTGCATGTTTGTCACACTTAAGTGTTTCGGAACATCAAACCAATTTAAACAATAGTCAAGGACAACACAAGTAAACACAAAATGCAATTTGTAAATGAAGGTGTTTATTATTAAAGGTGAAAAAAATCCAAACCATCATGGCCCTGTGTGAAAAAGTGTTAAAACATACTATAACTGTGGTTGTCCACACCTGAGTTCAATTTCTCTAGCCACACCCAGGCCTGATTATTGCCACACCTGTTCACAATCAAGGCATCACTTGAATAGGAGCTGCTTGACACAGTAAGGTCCACCAGAAGATCCTTAAAAGCTACACATCATGCCGAGACCCAAAGAAATTCAGGAACAATTGAGAAAGAAAGTAATTGAGATCTATCAGTCTGGAAAGGGTTATAAAGCCATTTCCAAAGCTTTGGGAATCCAGCGAACCACAGTGAGAGCCATTATTCACAAATGGCGAAGACATGGAACAGTGGTGAACCTTCCCAGGAGTGGCCGGCCGCCCAAAATTACCCCAAGAGCGCAGCGACGACTCATCCAAGAGGTCACAAAAGACCCCACAACAATGTCCAAGGAACTGCAGGCCTCACTTGCCTCAGTTAAGGTCAGCGTTCATGCCTCCACCATCAGGAAAAGACTGGGCAAAAATGGCCTGCATGGCAGAGTTCTAAGGAGAAAACCACTGCTGAGCAAAAAGAACATCAAAGCTCGTCTCAATTTCTCCACAACACATCTTGATGATCCCCAAGACTTTTGGGACAACATTCTGTGGACCGATGAGACAAAAGTGGAACTCTTTGGAAGGTGTGTGTCCAAGTATATCTGGCGTAGAAGGAACACTGCATTTCATAAAAAGAACATTATACCAACAGTAAAATATGGTGGTGGTTAGGGATGAGCCGAACACCCCCCGGTTCGGTTCGCACCAGAACTTGCGAACGACCCCCGCGTTCGGTACGAACGTTAGAACCCCATTGAAGTCTATGGGACTCGAACGTTCGAATTGGAAAGTGCTAATTTTAACGGCTAATATGCAAGATAGTGTCCTAAAAAAGGTTTGGCGACCTGCCTCCTGCCTCAGGGGACATGGGTCACTGCAAAAAAAAGTTTTAAAAACTACCGTTTTGGCGGGAGCACTGATTTTAATGACGATTAAAGTGAAAAAAAAAGTGAAATATTCCTTTAAATATGGTGCCTGGGGGGTGTCTGTAGTATGCCTGTGAAGTGCCACGTGTTTCCCGTGTTTAGAACAGTCCCTGCACAAAATGACATTAAACGGAAATAACACCATTTAAAACTGCTTGCGGTTTTAATGTTATATCTGGTTCCTACAATATGGTTGAAAATCACTGAGAAACATGGCATGGGTAGCCCTCCCTGCCCATTACCAGCCTATTTGGGTCTTGTACGCATATTAAGGGGAACCCCGTACCCATATTAAAAAAAGGAAATGCGTGTGGCCCCCAGGCCCTATATACTCAGAACAGCAGTATACAGGCGGTGCAAACAAGACAGGGACTGTGTAGGTTTGTTGTGTTAAGTTGAATCTGTTTGTCATTTTCAACCGGTACATTTTTAAAGTGTAGCTCCAGTCAAAAAAACTATCTTTAAGCTTTTTGGAAAACATAGGGAAGGGTTATCACCCCTGTATAATTTGTTTTGTCGTCCATCTTTTTTCATCTCACTTGCTGCTGTCTCCTTGCGTTTGCAAGTAGGAGATGTTTGTAAGTTGGATGTTTGAAAGTAGGGGCCTGCCCTATATTATAGCGGTATGTACTGGGTACAGAGCACGCAGACAGCACGCACTATCTCCTAACACTACTGACTGCAAGCTCTATTATTAACCACTTGTTAGCCCAATGTTTGCATAAAGTGAAAGATGAAGTTATGCTGAGTAAATAGATATCAAACATGTCACTCTTCAAAATTGCACATGCCCGTGGAATGGCGCCAAACGTCGCTACTTAAAAAATCCCCATAGGCGACGCTTTAAATATTTTTTTACTGGTTACATGTTTTGAGTTGCAGAGGAGGTCTAGGACTAGAATTATTGCTCTCGCTCTAACATTCTCGGCGATACCTCACATGTGTGGCACATGCGAGCACATGGGGACATGGGCGCTTTAATTTTTATTTTATTTTTTTATTGTTCATTTTACTTTATTTATTTTAGTTTGACATTTTTTTTCCCAAAAATATATTTTTGATCACTTTTATTCCTATTACAAGGAATGTAAACATCCCTTGTAATAGGAATATGGGGTGACAGGTCCTCTTTACAGTGAAATCTGGGGGGTCAATATGACCCCACATCTCACCTCTAGGCTGGGAAGCCTGAAATAAAAAATAAAAAAAAGATTCTGGCTTTGATCGTACTGGCGAGTTGGTAGAAGCACCGGAGGGCGGTGAGGGGTGGGGGGCGTCTATGGCTGGGTATTTCAGGGTATCACCGAGTATGGCTGGGTATCTCTGAGTATGGCTGGGTATGGCAATTTATGGCAGGGTATTACAGAGTATTGGCGGGGTATTGGCGGGGTACTACAGAGTAATAGCAGGGTACTGCAGAGTATTGGGGGTACTGCAGAGTAATGGCAGGGTACTGCACTGCAGAGTAATGGCAGGGTACTGCACTGCAGAGTAATGGCGGGGTACTGCACTGCAGAGTAATGGCGGGGTACTGCAGAGTAATGGCGGGGTACTGCAGAGTAATGGCAGGGTACTGCACTGCAGAGTAATGGCAGGGTACTGCACTGCAGAGTAATGGCGGGGTACTGCACTGCAGAGTAATGGCGGGGTACTGCACTGCAGAGTAATGGCGGGGTACTGCAGAGTAATGGCGGGGTACTGCAGAGTAATGGCGGGGTACTGCACTGCAGAGTAATGGCGGGGTACTGCAGAGTAATGGCGGGGTACTGCAGAGTAATGGCAGGGTACTGCACTGCAGAGTAATGGCAGGGTACTGCACTGCAGAGTAATGGCAGGGTACTGCACTGCAGAGTAATGGCGGGGTACTGCACTGCAGAGTAATGGCGGGGTACTGCAGAGTAATGGCGGGGTACTGCAGAGTAATGGCAGGGTACTGCAGAGTATGCACTGGTATTGAGGGGTTAAATTCGGTGAGCAGCGATGTGGGCACTGCAGATGCAGCCCACATCGCTGCTGACACCGATCTCTTTCCCCTCCGCTGTACCGATCGGTACAGAAAGGGGAGGGAGGAACAGGCGTCATAACATGACGCTGGTTTGTTTCCAAGTGATCACTCCGTCATTTGACGGAGCAATCACGTGGTAAACGGCCGCTATGAGCGGCCGTTTACCGTGATGCGCCGGGTCCTATGGACCCGGCGGTCACGGATGCTCTCGAGTGCGCACACCTCGGGGCACGCGAGAGCAGAATTCTGGCAGGCCGTTAATTAACGGTCTCTCTGAGTTAAACAACCGCCCTGAAGCCGTTAATCGGCAATGGGCAGTTGTTAAGTGGTTAAAGCTAGATCACTAGCTATATAGGTGAGGTGAATATAGTGGTGTATACTGCAGTCAGGGCACAGACAACAACCACTACACAGCAGCAAGATAGGAAATCAGCCAAAAACGATTGGTGTGTACTGTGTTGAAGGTACACAGAACACCCACTGCTTCAGATGCAAAGTAACACACTACAGGAGGCCGCCTTAAAGGCGGCCTTATATAGTGTGGGGCGTGCACTACACAGCCTGAGCTATGATTGGCCACAGGCAGGATGCCTGTGGCCAATCATGGCTCTCCTCGCTGCCGGCGCTGCGATTGGCCAAGCATGCGGGGTCACAGTGCATGCTTAGCCAATCATCGGGCAGCAATGCACTGCGCCAACGCAGTGCATTGTGGTCCGCGCGCGCGTCACTCGAATTTTGACGCGAACGGCCAAAACGTTCGGAATTCGCCGAACGCACGAACAGCCAATGTTCGAGTCGAACGTACGTTCGACTCGAACACGAAGCTCATCCCTAGTGGTGGTAGTGTGATGGTCTGGGGCTGTTTTGCTGCTTCAGGACCTGGAAGACTTGCCGTGATAAAAGGAACTATGAATTCTGCTGTCTACCAAGAGATCCTGAAGGAGAATGTCCGACCATCTGTTCGTGTACTCAAGCTGAAACGAACTTGGATTCTGCAGCAGGACAATGATCCTAAACACACCAGCAAGTCCACCACCGAATGGCTGAAGAAAAACAAAATGAAGACTTTGGAGTGGCCTAGCCAAAGTCCTGACCTGAATCCTATTGAGATGTTGTGGTATGACCTTAAAAAGGCCGTTCATGCTCGAAAACCCTCTAATGTAACTGAATTAGGACAATTCTGCAAAGATGAGTGGGCCAAAATTCCTCCAGGACGCTGTAAAAGCCTCATTGCACGTTATCGCAAACGCTTGGTTGCAGTTGTTGCTGCTAAGGGTGGCCCAACCAGTTATTAGGTTTAGGGGGCAATCACTTTTTCACACAGGGCCATGATGGTTTGGATTTTTTTTCACCTTTAATAATAAACACCTTCATTTACAAATTGCATTTTGTGTTTACTTGTGTTGTCCTTGACTATTGTTTAAATTGGTTTGATGTTCCGAAACACTTAAGTGTGACAAACATGCAAAGAAACAGGAAATGAGGAAGGGGGCAAACACTTTTTCACACCACTGTACGTCTGTATGAACTCCAAAATGAATAGGCATATTTCTGCCTAACCACAGCCCTGAGGGTGTCCAGGTGCGGAAAGGAGGAGATACACTTCAGTGTTGGTATTTCCTATATAATATTCTCATAGTACCTTCTCACCATTCAGTGTTACCAGCAGCACAGACTAATGGCGATATCATTTTGTTTTAGTTAAGCCGCCAGCTTGCTACTTTCCCTTCATCGCGGATGGGCTGACATATTCTGAGTGTACCATGGTGGGACAAACCAGAGGGTACTGGTGCGCCACTACAAGCAACTATAATGTGGATGGACTGTGGAGCTGGTGCAATGGACCAGGTACAGTATACCTTATTTCCAGCTATCCCAGGAATCCACTTCACTTGGTTGCCAGGGATATACACTCACCGGCCACTTTATTAGGTGCAATTGTTCAATTGCTTGGTAACACAAATTGATAATTGCCAATTGTTGTTGGTGCCAAAAGGGCTGCTCTGAGTATTTCAAAAACTGCAGCCCTACTGGGATTTTCAAACACAACCATCTCTCAGGTTTACAGAGAATGGTCCAAAAATGAGAAAATATCCAGTGAGTGGCAGTTGTGTGGATGCAAAGGCCTTGTTTAAGTCAGATATCAGAGGAGAATGGGCAGACTGGTTCCAGCTGATAGAAAGGCAAGAGTAACTCAAATAACCACTCGTTACATCCAAGGTATGCAGAATACCATCTCTGAGAGCACAACACGTCGAGCCTTGAAGAAGATTATTATTATTATCATACCGGATTTATATAGCGTCAACCAGTTTGCGCAGTGCTTAACAAAATTAAGGCAGACCGTACAGTTACATTACAATTTGGTACAGGAGAAATCATGCTTACATGAAAGTAAGATAACATCTGCAGTTGAAATAGGAGTAGTGGCACACTCGCCTCCTCACTACACTTCTGTTCTCGATAGACACCGCAAGTGACACCACAAAGCTCCGTCCAACGTATTGCGTCACTGGTCATGTGACTTCCTCAGGGATAGCATTTAAATTTTTCTCATTTACACTAGTCTTGGAATATGCACATATGCTATACAAGTACTGGCATATACTCAAATACACGAATGCACAGCCCTTCATGTCTATGGAAGAAGAAAATGAAAAGTAAAACTTAAAAAAAAAAAAAAAAAACTGGCAAGTAGGACAGTTTGGGAAGTGGAGTTGGGGAGGGGGGGGTTGTCCAGTATTTCTGTTTTGCAGCTGAGTGTACAGACTTCCTCAGCCAAACACTGTCAGTTGAAAAGCTTTGTTGCTCTTTTGCCTGGAGGACTGGCACCAGTAAATGTCAGCTCAGCGTCTAATCATCTGAACATACATGTTTATGTGATGGCCAGCCTATAGACAAATTGGTGAACATTCAAATCATGTTTTCATGTGTTTATGACAAGGTTAAAATGGTTGTAAACGCTTCCATATACCCAGTGACTGGCCTCAGGTGATACACAGAGATGAAACAAATCCTCCTACATAAGTTGTACCTGTTTATCTACAGTCATCTTTCCCCCACATTCATCCAAAGAAAAACATTTTACACAGGATCTCTCAGCTCCGAAAAGCAGGGGGCGGTGAGTTGAAGTTACATCAGTGAGGAGAGCATTGAGAGCTGATTGGGGGGGGGGGGGGGCACAGCCCCATCACACAGCACACAGGAACAGAGCTGAGGCTGTCAATCAGCTGGAGATCACTCCCCCGCCACCATTTTTCTCTTATGCCTCATACACACGGTCGGACATTCCGATCACAAAATCCTCAGATTTTTTCCGATGGATTTTGACCAAAACTTGTCTTGCATACACACAGTCACACAAAATCCAAACGTTCGGAACGAGGTGACATACAAAACATACGGCAGGACTACGTAGAGGCTAGTAGCCAATAGCTTTCTGAGCATGCGTGGCACTTTGTGCGTCAGAATTCTCTACACACAATCGGAAAATTTCCGTTGGAAATTCCGACAGAAAAGTCCAATAACCCACACATGATCGGATTTTCTGACAACATAATCCGATCGGACCTTTTCCATCGGAATTTCCGACCGTGTGTATGGGGCATTAGTGTCAGGGAAACTTGTCAGAAGTAATTCATGCTGATAGCAGAGGAATGAGGCAGCAGACAGAAAGGACACTTAGTGCTCTTAATTAAGAGTTGAGACAAGTACACACTATAGAGGGAGATGCTTTGTTTATATTTCATGTCTGAGGTTTACAACCACTTTAAGCCTAAGTGCCCGTTCACACTACCGCGACTTGGGACGCGACTTGTCAGACCGCAAGTCGCCCCAAGTCGCTTGACATTAGTAATTCCATTAAAGTGAATGAGAGTCGTCTTAATGACTGCTACTCAAGTCGGAGCGACTTCCAAAAAGGTTCCTGTACTACTTCAAGGCGACTTATAGGCGACTTGTACCCATAGATTTCAATACAAGTCGCCTACAAGTCGGATCACCGTCTGTAAGCAAGCGACTTAACAGGAAGAAGAACACAATTATGGCATCCCTCCCCCTTCCCATACACTGATCACTTCCTGTGTGAAGTGTGGGTAGGTGTGAGGTGAAGTGAAGAAAAGAAGTGATTGAAGAATTGAGAGAACATGTCATCCCGAGTAGTGATGGACGAACTTCCGACGGGACGTTTCGCGAACGCGAAACGCGAACGGACACAAACGTTCGCGAAAACGACCGTTCGCCGCGGGCTCCATTGACTTCAATGGGAGGCGAATTTCGCAAACCTTTAGGTCGAATTTGCGGCCACGGGGTAATTATTAGGGGGTAGCACGTAGTCCCACCACCTGGACAATAGCATAATACATGTATGAGGTGAATTTGGGATCGATAACTACAAGCATTTTTTTTTTATTTGGGAAATTGTTCTGACAATTCAGGACTATGGAGCTAATGAAGGCAATGGAGGAGAGGGAAGGTCAGGGACCAGGGTAGGCAAACAAGAGGGTGCAGGAGATACAGAGCACTGACAGCAGCACCGTAATACAGAGCACTGACATCAGCACCGTGACATACAGCGCTGACAGCAGCTCCGTGACATACAGCGCTGACAGCAGCTCCGTGACATACAGCGCTGACAGCAGCTCCGTGACATACAGCGCTGACAGCAGCTCCGTGACATACAGCGCTGACAGCAGCTCCGTGACATACAGCGCTGACAGCAGCACCGTGACATACAGCGCTGACAGCAGCTCCGTGACATACAGCGCTGACAGCAGCTCCGTGACATACAGCGCTGACAGCAGCTCCGTGACATACAGCACTGACAGCAGCTCCGTGACATACAGCGCTGACAGCAGCTCCGTGACATACAGCGCTGACAGCAGCACCGTGACATACAGCGCTGACAGCAGCTCCGTGACATACAGCGCTGACAGCAGCTCCGTGACATACAGCGCTGACAGCAGCTCCGTGACATACAGCGCTGACAGCAGCTCCGTGACATACAGCGCTGACAGCAGCTCCGTGACATACAGCGCTGACAGCAGCTCCGTGACATACAGCGCTGACAGCAGCTCCGTGACATACAGCGCTGACAGCAGCTCCGTGACATACAGCGCTGACAGCAGCTCCGTGACATACAGCGCTGACAGCAGCTCCGTGACATACAGCGCTGACAGCAGCACCGTAAGCAGCCCCAGGAGGAAGTCAGCACAGCACAGGGATGGTGTGATCCCCTCATAATAAGAACCCCCAGGAGGAAGTCAGCACAGCACAGGGATGGTGGGAGCCCCTCATAATAAGAACACCCAGGAGGAAGTCAGCACAGCACAGGGATGGTGGGAACCCCTCATAATAAGCAGCCCCAGTAGAAATATGACACCGCTCAACCTCTTCAAAGAGGAGGGTAGGGGCATATAGTACGGTGTGCTTTTTTGGGTCAGGGAAGTGAGCCAAATGAATTAAGAAGGTCTGTGTGCTTGATTCCAAAAATTGTTTATAGACATATACATGGTCTACTGATCACATGTGTTGAATTCCTCCGAGATCCATGCCTCATTCATTTTTAGAAATGTGAGGTAGTTAACACTGTGGTGAGCTAGGCGAGTACGCTTATCGGTCACAATCCCCCCTGCTGCGCTGAACGTCCTTTCGGACAGGACACTGGATGAGGGGCAAGCCAACAGTTCGATTGCAAATTGGGCAAGCTCTGGCCAGAGGTCAAGCCTGCCCACCCAGTAGTCTAGGGGTTCATCACTCCTCAGAGCGTCCACATCGGCCGTTAACCCAATGTAGTCGGACACCTGACGGTCTAGGCGTTCCCTGATGCTGGATCCGGATGACACCTGTCGATGGGTCGGCTGAAAGAATGACCTCATATCCGAAGTCACCAACACATCTTCAAACCGGCCTCTTCTTGCAGGCGCTGTTGGATTGGTACCCGCAAATCCTTCTCTGGGAGTGGGAATTGCTCCTCTGCCAGCGCACGCAAAAGCAGAATGCAGCATTTCTCGAAGCAAGGCCTGGAAGTGCTGCATTCTGACAGCCCTCTGCGACGGCGGTAACATTTCCGCCATTTTGTGTTTGTACCGGGGGTCTAAGTACGTTGCCACCCAGTACTGGTCCTTGACCCTCATGCTTTTTATACGGGGGTCCCTATTAAAACACTGGAGCATGAAGGCCCCCATTTGCACTAAAGTGGAAGCGGTGTGGTGGCCTGGCTCCTGCTCATCATCCAGGATAATGTCGTCCTCTTCATTCTCCTCTCCCCATCCTCGCACAACAGGGATCCCAGAAAGGTTTAAAGCATGCTCTTCTTGCTCCTGCTCATCCGCCCCGGCACCATCCTCCTCTGACTCCTCATCAGACTCCTGTTGTTGACTTGTCTCAGATAGAGTAGCCCCCCCTGGGAATTCATCCAGCATTGCGACTTCCTCATCTTCCCGCTCCTGCTCCTCCACAGCCTGATCAATGACACGACGCAATGCACGCTCCAGAAAGAAGGCATAAGGTACCATGTCACTGATGGCGCCATGGCTGCGACTGACCAGTTTGGTGATCTCCTCAAATGGCCGCAGAAGTCTGCATGTGTCGCGCATGAGCAGCCACTGGCGCGGTGAAAAAAAACCCAGCTCCCCAGAACCGTTTCTTTCGCAGAGTTCATACAGGTAGACGTTAACTGCACGTTTCTGCTGGAGCAGCCTATCAAGCATATAGAAGGTTGAGTTCCATCGCGTCGGGCAATCGCAAATAAGACGTCTGACCGGCAGATGGTGTCGCCGCTGAATGTCAGCAAGGCGAGCCATGGCCGTGTAAGATCTTCTGAAATGGGCCGAGATTTTCCTTGCCTGCCGCAAGATGTCCTGGACCCCAGGGTATTTGACAAGGAATCGCTGCACGACCAAGTTTAAGACGTGTGCCATGCACGGCACGTGCGTGATTTTGCCCTGTTTCAATGCGCTAAGCAGATTGGCACCGTTGTCACACACCACTTTACCAACTGTCAAATTGAGCGGTGTTAGCCACTCATCTGCCTGTGAACGCAAAGCTGAAAGGAGTGCCGGGCCAGTGTGGCTCTTTGCTTCCAGGCACAACAGACGCAGCACGGCATGGCAACGTCTCACCTGGCATGTGGAATAGGTTCTGGGGAGCTTGGGCGGTGCAGTGGAAGAGACGCTAGCAGCGGAAAAGGAGGAGGCAGCTGAGGAGGAGAGGGAGGAGGATGGAGTAGGAGGAGGAGAAGAAGAGTCAGGCCTGCATGCAATCCGTGGCGGTAAAACCAAATCTACACGGGTGCCACGGGTTACATGCTTGACGGCCGTCAGAAGGTTCACCCAGTGGGCAGTAAAACTGATATACCTTCCCTGCCCGTGTTTGCTAGACCACGTGTCTGTGGTCAGATGTATCTTGGCACCGACACTGTGTGCCAGAGATACATTCACTTGCCGCTGAACATGGCCATATAGCTCTGGGATGCCCTTCTCTGAGAAATACTTCCTTCCTGGGACCTTCCATTGTGGTGTTCCAATGGCCACAAATTTGCGAAAGGCCTCCGAGTCCACCAGTTTATATGGCAGTAGTTGGCGGGCTATGAGTTCTGACAAGCCAGCCGCCAACCGTTGGGCAAGAGGGTTATCCGGCGTCATCATTTTTTTACGCTCAAACATTAGGCCCACGGAAGCCTGCCTTTTTGCAGAAAAATGTGAGCTTGGCGTGATGGAAGGTGGAGTGGAGGACAATTGTGAGGAGAGAGGAGAAGGAGAAGTAGAAGACGAGGCTGGACGGTGAGAGCCTGCAGTGTGGCTTTGTGTGTTCCGTTGCTCCCACTGGGCTCGGTGATGGCTGCTCATGTGCCTTCTTAAGGCGGTCGTCCCTAGGTGAGTATTGGGCTTACCGCGACTAACGCGTTGACTGCAAAGATTGCAGATGGCAACGCTATTGTCAGCAGCGGACACGTTAAAAAAAGCCCACACTGCGGAGCCATGTGCCGGTGTCCTGGGAGCGCCAGATGTGACCGTACATGGTCGATGACTCGCTCCTGATACATTTGCAGTCTGCTTTGTCCCTGCTGTGCAATGTAAGTCATTGCTGCTTCTCCTCCCTATCTGCTGGTCCATATCTCCCTCTGAACTCCCCTCCTCTTCCTCTCTTGTGGGCACCCACGTGACATCACTAGACACGTCATCATCAACGTCACCTTCCCCACCGCTATAAGTAGAGTAGGCAGCAACACCGGGGACCAACCTCCTCCTTGGGCTGATCTGGGTACTGGCGTCAGACTGCTGAGTAGCGCTTGTTGCTACCTCCTCTTCCTGATCCAATACCAAGAGTGGCTGCGCATCAGAAATGTCCTCTTGATATGGATCGGAAAATAATTCCAGTGACTCAAGCGGAAGGTATGTGGTGGTGGTGGTGGTGGTCGTGTTGTTGGTGGTAGTGTCTTTGGGGGTGCACATAGCAGAGAGTGAAGAAGAGGGTGCAGATCGAGAGGATGAGGAGGGTGCAGAAGAGTAAGGCTGAGCGAGCCACTCAACCAAGTCTGGTGCATCCTTTAAAGTAATTGAACGCACCTTCTGCAACTTCCCACTTTGGCTCAAGCCTGTTGCTCCTGCCCTACCCCTACCACCCCTGCGGAAGGGCCTGCCTCTTCCTCTGCATGTCATTTTTTAAATGACCCTGTGACAAAACTCTTAGTCCCTATACCGCTGAAGGACTGCTGCAGTATAGGTGAGCGGTCAGCAGTGGTGCACGTCAACCCTATCTATTGTGGACCTATAGCGGTCCTTACAGAACAGCAGACTGTACCGCACTCAAGCCTATGTACCGTAGCACCCTATACCAAGTTACCAGTCCTTATAAGAACTTTTGTGGACCAAGCAGGTTGTGTATTAGTGTTTAGCAGACTGTACGTCAGTCCCTATACCGCTGAAGGACTGCTGCAGTATAGGGCAGCGGTCAGCAGTGGTGCACGTCAACCCTATCTATTGTGGACCGATAGCGGTCCTTACAGAACAGCAGACTGTACCGCACTCAAGCCTATGTACCGTAGCACCCTATACCAAGTTACCAGTCCTTATAAGAACTTTTGTGGACCAAGCAGGTTGTGTATTAGTGTTTAGCAGACTGTACGTCAGTCCCTATACCGCTGAAGGACTGCTGCAGTATAGGGCAGCGGTCAGCAGTGGTGCACGTCAACCCTATCTATTGTGGACCGATAGCGGTCCTTACAGAACAGCAGACTGTACCGCACTCAAGCCTATGTACCGTAGCACCCTATACCAAGTTACCAGTCCTTATAAGAACTTTTGTGGAACAAGCAGGTTGTGTGTTAGTGATTAGCAGACTGTACGTCAGTCCCTATACCGCTGAAGGACTGCTGCAGTATAGGTGAGCGGTCAGCAGTGGTGCACGTCAACCCTATCTATTGTGGACCGATAGCGGTCCTTACAGAACAGCAGACTGTACCGCACTCAAGCCTATGTACCGTAGCACCCTATACCAAGTTACCAGTCCTTATAAGAACTTTTGTGGACCAAGCAGGTTGTGTATTAGTGTTTAGCAGACTGTACGTCAGTCCCTATACCGCTGAAGGACTGCTGCAGTATAGGGCAGCGGTCAGCAGTGGTGCACGTCAACCCTATCTATTGTGGACCGATAGCGGTCCTTACAGAACAGCAGACTGTACCGCACTCAAGCCTATGTACCGTAGCACCCTATACCAAGTTACCAGTCCTTATAAGAACTTTTGTGGACCAAGCAGGTTGTGTATTAGTGTTTAGCAGACTGTACGTCAGTCCCTATACCGCTGAAGGACTGCTGCAGTATAGGGCAGCGGTCAGCAGTGGTGCACGTCAACCCTATCTATTGTGGACCGATAGCGGTCCTTACAGAACAGCAGACTGTACCGCACTCAAGCCTATGTACCGTAGCACCCTATACCAAGTTACCAGTCCTTATAAGAACTTTTGTGGAACAAGCAGGTTGTGTGTTAGTGATTAGCAGACTGTACGTCAGTCCCTATACCAATGAAGGACTGCTGCAGTATAGGGCAGCGGTCAGCAGTAGTGCACGGCAACCCTATGTATTGTGGACCGATAGCGGTCCTTACAGAACAGCAGACTGTAACGCACTCAGGCCTATGTACCGTAGCACCCTATACCAAGTTACCAGTCCTTATAAGAACTTTTGTGGACCAAGCAGGTTGTGTGTTAGTGATTAGCAGACTGTACGTCAGTCCCTATACCAATGAAGGACTGCTGCAGTATAGGGCAGCGGTCAGCAGTAGTGCACGGCAACCCTATGTATTGTGGACCGATAGCGGTCCTTACAGAACAGCAGACTGTAACGCACTCAGGCCTATGTACCGTAGCACCCTATACCAAGTTACCAGTCCTTATAAGAACTTTTGTGGACCAAGCAGGTTGTGTGTTAGTGATTAGCAGACTGTACGTCAGTCCCTATACCAATGAAGGACTGCTGCAGTATAGGGCAGCGGTCAGCAGTAGTGCACGGCAACCCTATGTATTGTGGACCGATAGCGGTCCTTACAGAACAGCAGACTGTACTGCACTCAGGCCTATGTACCGTAGCACCCTATACCAAGTTACCAGTCCTTATAAAAACTTTTGTGGACCAAGCAGGTTGTGTGTTAGTGTTTAGCAGACTGTGCGTCAGTCCCTATACCGCTGAAGGACTGCTGCAGTATAGGGCAGCGGTCAGCAGTAGTGCACGGCAACCCTATGTATTGTGGACCGATAGCGGTCCTTACAGAACAGCAGACTGTAACGCACTCAGGCCTATGTACCGTAGCACCCTATACCAAGTTACCAGTCCTTATAAGAACTTTTGTGGACCAAGCAGGTTGTGTGTTAGTGATTAGCAGACTGTACGTCAGTCCCTATACCAATGAAGGACTGCTGCAGTATAGGGCAGCGGTCAGCAGTAGTGCACGGCAACCCTATGTATTGTGGACCGATAGCGGTCCTTACAGAACAGCAGACTGTAACGCACTCAGGCCTATGTACCGTAGCACCCTATACCAAGTTACCAGTCCTTATAAAAACTTTTGTGGACCAAGCAGGTTGTGTGTTAGTGTTTAGCAGACTGTGCGTCAGTCCCTATACCGCTGAAGGACTGCTGCAGTATAGGGCAGCGGTCAGCAGTAGTGCACGGCAACCCTATGTATTGTGGACCGATAGCGGTCCTTACAGAACAGCAGACTGTAACGCACTCAGGCCTATGTACCGTAGCACCCTATACCAAGTTACCAGTCCTTATAAGAACTTTTGTGGACCAAGCAGGTTGTGTGTTAGTGATTAGCAGACTGTACGTCAGTCCCTATACCAATGAAGGACTGCTGCAGTATAGGGCAGCGGTCAGCAGTAGTGCACGGCAACCCTATGTATTGTGGACCGATAGCGGTCCTTACAGAACAGCAGACTGTAACGCACTCAGGCCTATGTACCGTAGCACCCTATACCAAGTTACCAGTCCTTATAAGAACTTTTGTGGACCAAGCAGGTTGTGTGTTAGTGATTAGCAGACTGTACGTCAGTCCCTATACCAATGAAGGACTGCTGCAGTATAGGGCAGCGGTCAGCAGTAGTGCACGGCAACCCTATGTATTGTGGACCGATAGCGGTCCTTACAGAACAGCAGACTGTAACGCACTCAGGCCTATGTACCGTAGCACCCTATACCAAGTTACCAGTCCTTATAAGAACTTTTGTGGACCAAGCAGGTTGTGTGTTAGTGATTAGCAGACTGTACGTCAGTCCCTATACCAATGAAGGACTGCTGCAGTATAGGGCAGCGGTCAGCAGTAGTGCACGGCAACCCTATGTATTGTGGACCGATAGCGGTCCTTACAGAACAGCAGACTGTACTGCACTCAGGCCTATGTACCGTAGCACCCTATACCAAGTTACCAGTCCTTATAAAAACTTTTGTGGACCAAGCAGGTTGTGTGTTAGTGTTTAGCAGACTGTGCGTCAGTCCCTATACCGCTGAAGGACTGCTGCAGTATAGGGCAGCGGTCAGCAGTAGTGCACGGCAACCCTATGTATTGTGGACCGATAGCGGTCCTTACAGAACAGCAGACTGTAACGCACTCAGGCCTATGTACCGTAGCACCCTATACCAAGTTACCAGTCCTTATAAGAACTTTTGTGGACCAAGCAGGTTGTGTGTTAGTGATTAGCAGACTGTACGTCAGTCCCTATACCAATGAAGGACTGCTGCAGTATAGGGCAGCGGTCAGCAGTAGTGCACGGCAACCCTATGTATTGTGGACCGATAGCGGTCCTTACAGAACAGCAGACTGTACTGCACTCAGGCCTATGTACCGTAGCACCCTATACCAAGTTACCAGTCCTTATAAGAACTTTTGTGGACCAAGCAGGTTGTGTGTTAGTGATTAGCAGACTGTACGTCAGTCCCTATACCAATGAAGGACTGCTGCAGTATAGGGCAGCGGTCAGCAGTAGTGCACGGCAACCCTATGTATTGTGGACCGATAGCGGTCCTTACAGAACAGCAGACTGTACTGCACTCAGGCCTATGTACCGTAGCACCCTATACCAAGTTACCAGTCCTTATAAGAACTTTTGTGGACCAAGCAGGTTGTGTATTAGTGTTTAGCAGACTGTGCGTCAGTCCCTATACCGCTGAAGGACTGCTGCAGTATAGGGCAGCGGTCAGCAGTAGTGCACGGCAACCCTATGTATTGTGGACCGATAGCGGTCCTTACAGAACAGCAGACTGTACCGCACCCAAGCCTATGTACCGTAGCACCCTAGACAGACCAAGTTACCAGTCCTGATAAAGAGCTTTGTGGAACAAGTGAGTTGTGAATGATTAGCAGACTGCAGCAGAAGGGCAGCAGTCAAGTATAATATTCTTTCTATATTTGGAAGAAAGAATATTATACGTGTACAAGCCTATTACCGTACCACTGATACCAGTCCTGAAAAGAACCTTTGTGGAACTAATAGTAACAGCAAGTCTTTAAAATTATCCTCACTGCCTGACACACTGCTTCCTGCCTGTCCCTATACAAATTGGCAAAAAAGAGTAGGCTGGAACGATTAGCTGGAACAGCTCTTTTGTGGACCTGATAGTAACAGCTAATGATGATGATGATGATGATGATGAAGAAAGACTAATCTGGCTGAGCTGTCCCTAAAATAGCAGCATACAGCGCTCTGTCCCTTTATCTAAACTGACAAAAGAAACTCAGGCTGCTGACCTAACACCTATACCAGTCCTGAAAAGAACTTTTGTGTACCAAATAGCTAGCGTTTTCTCTGTCCCTACTCCACACAGGATCCTTTCCCTACAGTGACAGAAGAAAGAATGTAAAATGGCCACCGGATCGGGTGTATTTATAGGTTAGGGGGAATGTCCAAGTGTCCATGAGCTGTCATGTCTCAATTGGTTGTCCTGTAACACATGATAAACGTGTCACGAAAGGTTAAAGTTCTTGTATACATTAAACACGTAAGTCCGCCGGGGCGAACGACGGAAAAAGGCGTTCGAACCCGCGGACGGCGAAAGTCGGAAATTCGCCGCGAAACGACCGCCGGGCGAACCGTTCGGCCATCACTAATCCCGAGGCCGCAGAGAAGTGCAGCACAGGGAGCCAGTGGATAATCCCTAATCAGACATGTGAGGCAGCGACCCTGCATATATAATAAGCAAGATCCCAACTACAAGGATCAATCCAAGAGGGATAGTGCTTGGTTGGAAATATGCAGACTAACTATTGAAGATTGGGAAACAATGCTGCCGACCGATCGTAGTGACAAATGTAAGTTTAACCTTTTTATTAAATTCATGGTGTTATTTATTATGCATGTGTTCTGCCACGTCACTTGCCACGTCACCTGCCACGTCACTTGCCACGTCATCTGCCATGTCACCTGCCACGTCACTTGCCACGTCACCTGCCACGTCACCTGCCACGTCACCTGCCACGTCACTTGCCACGTCACTTGCCACGTCACCTGCCACGTCACTTGCCACGTCACCTGCCACGTCACCTGCCACGTCACCTGCCACGTCACTTGCCACGTCACTTGCCACGTCACCTGCCACGTCACCTGCCACGTCACCTGCCACGTCACTTGCCACGTCACCTGCCACGTCACCTGCCACGTCACTTGCCACGTCACCTGCCACGTCACCTGCCACGTCACCTGCCACGTCACTTGCCACGTCACCTGCCACGTCACTTGCCACGTCACTTGCCACGTCACTTTTGTGTATTCTTTCACTGATGCTAACTGCTAGTGTTAATAAATGTTAATAATGAATGATCATGAATGAATGATTCTTTTATTATTACATTATAGAAAAAAAAATAACCAACATATCATTTTTATTACATGAAATAAAGATTACATAGCATGAAAACATTATAACCGTAATAACACATTAGCAAATTCTAGATGTAAAGCAGTGAGCAATGCAGTTAGGAAATGGCATCCAATTGCCATTCTAAGTCACCGGCCGGTGAAATAAAGTATGATGCAAACTTTGCACGAACAGTGGCACCATCGCAGGATCCCCTTGCAGCAGTGATATGTGCACTTTCCAAGTCATGCATAAGGGAATCCTCAAAACGGTACCCGTCACGTACCCGTACAAAATTGTGCAGCACGCAAGCTGCTTTGACAGCAGTAATTGCATTTTCAATGTTTAATGCAATAGGCGTATGTAACAAACACCATTTATTGGCAAGAATTCCAAACGTGCACTCAACCATCCTTCTTGCCCTTGTCAGCCGGTAATTAAAGACTTTCTAGGGGGTTGTCAGATTTCTATTGGAGTAAGGCCTCATTAGGTGTTGCGACAATGCAAAAGCCTCATCTGCGACAAACACATAGGGTATTGGGGGTTCAGTTGTGCCCGGAAGAGGACAGTTCTCAGGAATATCTAGCTGATTAGATCGTAGCCTTTCACCAAATGAGGAATTTGCAAAAATACGCGAATCGCAGCTACTTCCGTAGGATCCTATATCGATATAGGTGAAGCAGTAGTTTGCATCGACAACAGCAAGAAGTACAAAAGAACAATATTTTTTGTAATTGTAGAACATACTTCCACTACCAACAGGCTTAACGACACGCACATGCTTCCCATCTATAGCTCCAAGGCAATTTGGGAAATTGCACCGACGCCAAAATATTTGTGCTATATCACGCCAATTATCTTGTGTAGGCCGCTTCATAACCATGCTGTTAAGCACATCCCATATGACTTGGCAGGTGTCTTGGATAATGTAGCTGATCGTTGATCTGCCCAACATGAACTCATAATGTAGACTAACTAGGGAATGACCGGTTGCCAGGTATCTGAAAGACAAAAGACATAAACCATTTTATGTTCCTATTTATGTTTTGCAGTATCAATATTACAAATCCAGTGGAAGGGTTTGCGCGACTGCTTTACTCGCTACATTCGCAAATTGAATGAGGCCAGGAGTGGGTCTGGAGGAAAACGTATCGTCCCCTATGTGCACGCAGACGAACTAGAGTTTCTGCGGCCTTTCCTGGAGCTGAGAGAGTAAGATAACATCTTACATAGTTGTAAAGTGATACTATACAATTCTACTAAGAAGGGGGTAACTGTTCTTTTATATGTTTATTGCAGAACACAATCCAGTTGGGAAGTTGCTGGTGAACGGCAGGATGCAGCACAGGAGGCAGCATCTCAAGAAGTGGAAGGCTCGTTGTCGCTTTCCTTGGATCATCCTTTGCTGCTGGAAGAACAGCAAGGTGAAGAACCAGACCGCAACCAGGGAGAGGCTTCCAATAGTCAGCAGCCGGCTCAGCCTATCCGACTCCGTCAACAACGAAGTAGACCAGCGAGGGGAAGTAACTCTCAAAACATAGAGCGATTTTCCGAACTGGTTGATCGTATGAACCAAAAATTGGATGAGCTGCATTCTGAAGACCATGGTTTTGGACTCATGGTCGCCGGAATGCTAAAAAGAGTTCCGCAGGAGAGGAAAAATGACGTAAAGGAGGCAGTGATGGATCTCATGGAAGCGAGCATTAGAAATGATCCTATTCCATCCGCTTCCATGTTTGGACCACCACCACCATCCGGACCCTACTATACATACTCAACCTCACCACCACCCAGAACCCATCCCTACTATCCCCCTCACTTCCGTCCCTACTCCGATGAGTATGGAAATGCCCTTAATCCTGCCCATCCACCTATACCCTATCCCTCTCCATCCCCACTGACATCAGCTCCTCACCATATGAGCCAGTTTACCATAACCTGTAAGATTTTAAAAATAAAAATATATTCTGTTTTGTTGATATATGGTTATATATTGTTCTAATAATTAAAGTTTTTTTCAAAAAAAAAGGATGTTGGTGTGATAAATTTTGCAATATTTCTTCAACAATATGTTTCTTTGGAAGAAGTACCTAGGTGGATGCAACATCGCAGCAATGATGCATCTGTCCACTGCTGTTTCTTCACACAGAACTGAGTCAACATACATCGTCTATGTCTCTGTTCTGTCCTCTCCCCAAGATGGGAGGTGCTGTCTCTCAGCTGCTCTGCTCCCCCACGCTCAATGTGGAGGGGTGGATAGCAGCTTGCTGAGAGGCTGACACTGTCATCAGCCAGCTGCTGGCAAATGAAGGATGATGCGCTGTCTCAACTAATCTTCGTGATATTTGCACAAAGTGGACTTCTGCTCACTCTGCACTGAAAAGGGGCACAGGATTGCAAAATAATTGCACTCATATGACCCGTAGGAGAAGCCAAGACAAATGAGCTCAGGCTAGATTGTTGCACATATAATAACAATGTGATAATGGTAATGTGCATCAAAAAAATAGATAGTTTACCTGAGCGTAATAATCAATCTTTCAGTAGGTGAGATGCTCCTCCTATATGAGGTGTTCTGTCGCTCCAGATGGTTGTAAACTAGACGAAGCAATTCATCAAAACTGTAAAATGAATAAAAAATGTAATTTGCTATATTCTACATGAGAAATATCTGACATTTGTAGCTACACTATTACCGATGTAATAACATATGCAAATCTGATGCCTCTAGGACCCCTTTCACACTGGGCTGGTGCGGCCGTCGGCGGTAAAAGGCTGCTATTTTTAGCGGCGTTTTACAGTCGTTTTAGCGGTGGTCTGGGGGCACTTGCGGGGTGGTTTTAACACCCACTAGCGCCCGAAAAAGGGTTAAAAGCGCTGATGCAGAGGCGCTTTGCCAGCGGTTGTGCGGCCCTGTCCCATTGATTTTGATGGGTAGGAGCGGTTAGGAGTGGTGAATACACTGCTCCTTCACTGCTCCAAAGATGCGGCTAGCAGGACTTTTTTCACCTTCCAGCCAGCGCACCGCTTTAATGTGATACATGCAAGCTTGCCGATCACCCCAGTTGATGTTTAGCATAGGTAGATGACAAACAATTCTGCTAAATATCAATCTTCGCCATTTTATTCTCTACGTTAAATGCTACAAAATATATCTTTCAAAAAAAAAAAAAATGGGACAAAATAGTCTATTAGCATATGTACTTGCCTTGCAATTGACATCCGGGTATAGTTGTGAAACTTGTCCTCAAAAACACGCAAATTTTCATAGATGGCCCAAAATTGGCCTCTACTGTTTCTACTTGCAATAATTGGATGGATCCAGTAGCAGCGTCGTCTTCTCATCCTCATCCTTCGCTTCCTCTCTTCCTCCTCTTCCATTAACACTGCCACACCAGCAGTTACTACAGCTGTCATCAAATAAGGCAATGACAACATTGTGGTGACAGGACAAGACACACGGCAGGAAGCGACAGGAACAACAATGATGTCACAAGAACTGAGTAGCGCTGATTGGCCACAGGCAAAGTCGCCTGTGCTTGAGGCGACTTGTAAGTCGCGCTAAGTCGCGTCGAAGTCGCGTCGAAGTCGCGTCGATAAGTCGCTCGCAAGTCGTGTCGCGGTAGTGCGAACGGGCCCTTATTCCCACAATGCCATATAAAAATGGCAGGCATGCACTTTCTTCATCTCTTTTATGCATTTCTTAGGCTAATAGCCACTGTTATCAAATAGTATTAAATGTCATAAAACTGAAAGCTGGAGAAGAGAAATGTTACTTGCTCTTGTATTTCTTGCAGGAACCAATAGCTACGCAGCCTGTTACTTCCCTTTTCTGGCTAAAGGAACGCTTTACACAGCATGCATTCCGGACGGCACCGGCAGCAGCTGGTGTTCCATCACTGCGGATTACGACCGCGATGAGAAGGGCATCTACTGCCTCAATGGTTAGTAATGGGGCACTGCAGCCACAGAAAATTTTAGACCTAAACTCCGAGCAGATTTATAATAGTATTGTGTAATGCACCTGTGTATTCCTTAATTCCATTTTTTATAATGTAATGCAGACCCCAAACTGGTCCCGCTGTTTGTCTTAGGTTCTATTCCCTATTGGGTGCACCACAGCCAAGCACACAGCAGCTTCGCAATCTCTCCAATCAATAACCAGGCAGACGTTCCTTTATTTGGGGGGGTTATTAATTGAAGAGCTGGTATGGGGAATAGGATGAGCTTTGGGATACTCCAGAACTAGTGCAACTTGAAGTGAGGACACTCTCTGGTAGAACTCACTTCTTCAAAACAGGCCTTTAATATAAGAGGATGTGGACATACAGCTTCAGGGGGATCCCACACTGGAAACAGCCCTGAGCCAGAGATTCTAGAACAGTCTCTTACAAAAAGAGGTCAACATAGCAACAATCTCTCTAGGATAGGGATGAGCTGAACACCCCCCGGTTCGGTTCGCACCAGAACTTTCGAACGGACCCCAAATTCGTACGAACGTTAGAACCCCATTGAAGTCTCTGGGACTCGAATGTTCGAAATTAAAAGTGCTAATTTTAACAGCTAATATGCAAGATATTGTCCTAAAAAGGGTTTAGGGACCTGGCTCCTGCCCCAGGGGACATGGGTCAATGCCTAAAATGTTTTTAAAATTGGCCGTTTTGGCTGGAGCACTGATTTTAATGACGATTAAAGTGGAAAAAAAAAGTGAAATATTCCTTTAAATATGGTGTCTGGGGGGTGTCTGTAGTATGCCTG